>NC_071402.1:146483291-147096018 GCF_017976375.1 Cuculus canorus | reverse complement strand
AATTCTGCTTGAGAGGAAAGAGCTTCATGAAAGGAAATGAAAAAATGCATTTCCAACTAGGAATAGACAAGTAGGTTTTTTCGTTTGGGAGTTTGGATTTGTTTGGGGTGGGGTATTTTTGGTGAAGAAACACCAAAGTTTTTTAGAAAATGTTTCTTTATTTTGATGATTTAGATATGTTGCTGGAGTGAAAATGCAAACCTCTTCACATTTTTGTAAGCTTCAATTTTTTCAAAGCTAGTTAAACTGTTGACATTCTATTGTCATCACAATTACAACCTGAATGCAACTGTGATGAAGAAAAAGATAGAGAGACTTTTTGATTTGTGCAGTGTCACCTGCTTTAGTGGAACAACCTATTGTCAGGAAGAACAAAGATTTTCATATGGATCATTGTCCATGTGAAAATGTCACATCTTCCATTTCTATGAATAACCAGATTCCATTTCATTCCTAGAAATACCAATGTCCTCTTTCATCCACCTCCAAAAGAGAGAGATCATCAAAGGGTAAAAACATCTAACAGCTTTATATAAAATCAAGTCACTATTGAGGATGAAGTGTGAAAATAAAAGAAAAATGAAAGGACAGAAATTGCAAAAGCAAGCCATCAGAGAAGGCTCCTACGAATGCACCACCAACAGCACTCAAGATACTTTGAAGCTGTCTGAGAAACTGGTAAGTGCTGACCAGTCATGAAGATATGATAAAACCAGATAGCCAAAAGCATTCCCGGAGTTCTCAGAATTCCCTCACAACCTTCCAAATTTATATCCAGCTTTAGTTAGAGGTACTTGTTGCCTACTGACACCACATCACCAACATTCCTAGATGGTACTTAGACCAGGGAAGAATCAGTCCCTGTGTGACAGGCATCAATATCAACCTCACATGACCGTGGGCACCTCTTAACCTAATTGATTCCTGCTCAAAATCCCTTTCTACTGACCGGTATTGGAAACTAGAATAATGGGTCAAAGAGGCCTTTGATTTGACCTAATGCAGCCATTGTTATATATGAATGAGTGTGATCAAACACTCCAAGAGGAGATTTTTTTATTCTCAACTGTAAGCAGTCTGAGCAGACTGGACTTACATACCTGTCCTTTTACTGTTGTTAATCAGTCTTAAGTCCTCCTGGCACACCAGCTTGTTATGTTTTGATTAGGCATGGAAAAAGATGAATGACTGTAAAATACATCCACGACCGTTTTTATGCATTTTAATTTTCTGTGTTCCTTGCTTTCTAATTAAACAATGTTATTTTCCATTTACATATGCATTAATGAATAAAGCTCCTTCACCAGGTAGTAATTTAATCAATATGAGTAAAGATCCATATTCTTGCATACTAAATAGTTTATATCCTTACTGTGAGAACATTAGACCATTTTCTTCCCATATATGTCAGAAAGTATCATACTTCCAGATTTTCTACAAAATACTATTCAAGAAATATTTTAATTACGTCAGATAAGAGAAAAAGTGTTAGTCATATCTGCCTATATAGAATCTTCATTTATCGGCAAGACCAAATGATTTGAAAGGGTTTCACTGGGTTCCAGGATTTTGTAATGACTAAAGTTTATCACCCAGTCCTGAGATCTTGCAATTTACTAGCATATCCTATGAGTGTTGAGGCTATCAAAACCAAATTTATCACATCAAGAGCATGCTCTGGTTGCCAGCGTGATCAATTTTTGTGAAGGCGTATATTCTGTTACTGGGGGCTCTATTTGTCTCCTTTGCTTTTCTCTAATTCAGAGTTATTTGTAAAACACACTGAGTGTGTTTTACCGAGTGCAAGGCCTACCACAGCTGTAGAAAATTACCGCATTAAGGCCTACCACAGCTCTGAAGGAATATTCCACATTTTAAACGGTTAGCTTTACCGTTTTGTTTTTTTCTTTGTTTTTAATTGAACATGTGCAAACAAAGTAGATCAAATGTACCAGATTAGGCATGCAAAGCAATAACTGTCTAGATTTGTTCAAATAAAAAATAACCCTGGTGATTCACTCAAAAGAGCTTTGATTCATTTTACCAGAGACAGGACTAGGCATCCAGAATTACAACCATAATGTAAGAAGGCATAATTTGTCAAATCAGAGGTAAGAATTGTGCAAATGTAATGGAGCAGTGAGAAGCAAAGTTGTTCCCCCAATAGAGGACATTTATCAGCAGAGTGACAAAAGTGTTTAATCCAAAGGATGATCTCTACCACTCACAAGAAAACTATAACGGAATGTTTAAAAAAACAGGTAAGATTCCAATGAAATCAAATGTATGATTTGGCTCAGTAGAAAGGAAAAACTGTCTTTCCATATTAAGTTTTAAAAATGTCCTGGAACTGATATCCCTTTCCCAGAAATTCCAGGAAACTTGTTCATTTACTCAAATACAAACCAGAGCTCTATATTTGCTGTGCAGTCTGAATACTTGAATAATTGGTTCTGTCTTGGTTGCAAGCTTCTTGGGATATAGTAGTTACATGTTTGGTAGCCCCTTGGCTTCTGCTTGTCTGAATGCTCTTCGTTTTCTGCTGATGCCTCTGCTCTGCTGTGAGTTCTTGGTATAGTATTGATGATTTATGCTGCTGCTGCTCTTCTTAGCAGCTGAAAACTGAGAGGTTCTGACTCTCTTTCTGTCCTGCCACAGTTAATTATAAAAATAATATCTTAGTTAAGTATAGGAAGACAACAATATAGTAAAACATACATTGATGTTAAGTAACCTCAAAGGGTTGTGATCAGTGTCATTAAGTTCAGCTGCAGGCCAATCAATAGTTGAGTAATCTGTTAGATAAGTAAGTAAGTTCTGATGGAGGAAGTTAAATAATCGACAGAATTTGTTCAAAGTTTGATAGCAAAATTCAGTAATGTCACTTAGTGTTCCTTTATTTTATCCTACAGCATAGTTTAATAAATCTATTTAAATATCTACTCCATGAATGCATGAGTTGTTTAAAGGAAGAATTTAGCATGCTATTTTTAAAAATCCTGTCTTCATGGTGCCAAGGAACAAAAAGATACAACTTTTTCTTTCAAAAAATTTTAAGAACATTAATAGCAATAAACTCCTCCCTGTTCTTTCTCTGTTTAAGCAATATCTACAGGCTGAGCTTAAAACCAGCTGGTGGCAGAATGGTCGTAAACTTGACAACGAAATTTTTCAACACATAACCATTTGAAATGGACACCCTCAACATTCTGTATTTTAAGCATACATTTATCTGAAAACTCTGTTTCAAAATGCAGTTACTTAATTCACTTCACCGAGACAAAGAAACAGTATAAACTGCCTGGGGACCAGTGTGTATGGGAAACAACAAATTTCCATCAAAAAGTGGCTTTCTATTTCTGCTAAGTGTAATTTATATGCCATGGATTTTTACACTTGAAAATGCTGGCATGAGATCTCGCAGGTACAAATAAAGCAAGATTAATGCTTCTTGTTTTCTAGTGAATAGTAAAGTAGGGACTACCAACTTGCATTTTAAATGAATTGCCAATAAAGTAGATTGGCAATTGCAATTAGTTACTTAATGTGAGTAAGTATTTAAAAAATCTTAGGGAGAATTGAAGTGTAAATGAATCTATGTGCCATTCTGTTAACCTGTGCTTCCATTCATTTCATTAAAGTGTCATTTCAATATCCGTGTTGAACTAGGTGATTTAAAACCTCACCATCATCCAACATACACAACATCACAGCTGTTCCCTTTTATTTGAGAGGTTTGGTCAATTTGTGTTCAAGATCCAGTTGTGCTTAAGATTCAGACAAGTAGCTTTCATAGCTTTCAGTAAGTCAACAGCATGTTTTTTTTTTTTTTTTTAAGTCTGGGGCAATGTAGGTCTCTGTTTCAGGGTGATCAAAATAGCTATAAAAGTCCAGTGACCACATTGACTAACTGATATTGACACACTGATAATAAGAGGAGCTTAGTCAGACACCTTGTTTACCTACGTGTACCTGAATTTTGACACCTCCAAACACCACCACCACCACCATCTTTCTTTGTTAAATGGTAAAATGTTAAGAGACTCGTGAGTACAAGGTTCCAGAAAGAAATAAGGAGTAATTATTAGGCTTCAGCTTAGTTCAGGCTTGATTTGAGGTACGTTGAAGTGTTGTATTACAGGATATGGCGGCGTGCACCGTTTTCACCACAACTGACAAAAAGCAGAGACCTTTCACCCCTTTCACCTCTCTTCTTCCTTTTCTTTTAGAAATTCTCTGTTTGATTATGACTGTTACTGGTGTATGTAAGGCTGCATTAAATTAACTGAGAAAGGATTTGGGCTCTAAGTCTCTGATTTTTAAAGAGCATCCACTACCTCCTAATAGTCCCGCTGTGGCAAACAAAGGGCCTTGCAGCTTTGAAAACATATCCATTATTAACTTCTTAAAATAGCATACAAAATCAATAAAGAAAACAGCCTGATCATCTCACCAGGGTTCCCTACTCGTGGTGGGGGTTTTGCATTACTGTGCAAAATTCTCAGCATTACCCACCCGAGGGAGAGGGAAATGGCACTGACATGGAGTAAGGAAACTTGAGTTCTTCAGTGTAACTTGATGACTTTGCTAGTGCAGAGCCCAGATTTCTATGTACAATCAGATGTCACACCATGATTTTTCCATCTTATAAAATGTCCAAGCCATGTGTGTTTGTCTTTTTGAAGACATAGTTATACAAACTTGTAAGAGATACTGTGCACTCCTTCATCGCAGCTTGAACTCCATGACGATGTGATACATTGCAGGTCACAGAGGCCTATTTCTTCCTGCAAAAAAATGAAAAGTGATTGAATGCCAAAGGCCTCTGCAGCACATTTTAAAATAGGTGAAAAAAACCTACTCTTTAGATGATATGACAGATCATGCAGTATACTTATGTGACTCAGGTATTTATTGTGTTACATATATGAGACTGTTTCATAAAAAAATACTATGACAAGAAAATCTCAACACTCAGTTTTTACCAATGTCTAACAAGTATATGCAGGAAAGGGATACCTCATTATTTGGCCACAGAGGAGTGAATTCCGTGAAACATAACAATTAGACTTAATACATGGATGTGCGGTTATACCAGTGGTCCTAGAGACCAAATAAATATACATATGTGTGAGATAAGACTCTTCCCTTTCCCCATCTGAACAAAACATTAAATAAAGTAAAAAAGACTAAACAGGTATCTGGAGAGAACAAGATGATGTCTGGTAATGCTCCCTTTTGTCTCTTTAAGCCTGATACATAGCAGAGCAGGTTTTCATAACGTCTCTGTTTACTTGTGATTAACATCTGTAGGTGAAAAGCTCTTCTCACACTATTTTAATCTCTTCACTTACTTAGATTCTAAGCAATTTGTTTGTGTCTACATTTGAATAAGGAAAGATAATCCTAGCATTGTCCAGGACTGTCATTTACAAATGATTGCCCATTATTCATGCAAAGAAATTATTTATAAATCGGTCAGTATTAGAGTACAGAGAATTACAACCTGTTTATTTTATGCTTTGTAAATTGCCCTTAGGTTGATGTGCTGATAATTATATGTTTCTTTCTTCAACTGATGGCTCAGGGGATAGACACAATACTAGTTATTTGCTTTAACAATTAGGAAATTGTTCAATTTGTGCTCTAATTGACTCAATTACACCTGCAGATGTCTAGAGAATTTTCATTATCACCTGTGTGAAAGCAGCATGTGTCCTATTACCTACATCTACGAGGTTTTTTAATTTTAACCCCATCATTGCCATTTCTGTGCATATTACTATGATGAAATTACAATCATTTCCAAGATTTAAGCACATTTTATATTTGAATGTATGCCAGAAACTACAACACTCAATCAGTCCCGCTTTATGCTGTTTTGATCTATTTTCCTTTCAGAGTTACAGTTCCAAAAAATCCGCAAACACAATTCTCTACCAAGAGCAAAAGACAGACATAATATCAAGTGTATTGCACCTAGGTAAAAATTGGCTATCTGAAGTTACCTCCTGACATATATTTACAGAGTATTTCTGTTAGGACTATTTATAGGATAAGTTCTTCAGGGTAGGCATCTTGTACATTGGAATAACAGGCTATCTTCTAGATTTTCTCTTGGGTGTAAAGCAGTAAACCCGATAAACTGAACTGCACACATCTGGCTGAAAACACTTTTTTTGTGTCTCTGTGTATTTCAGGTTAACTCTACCAGCTGTCTAGCCCTGGACCACTAAAAGGGTTTCTCTTGTTATGATTGCTTCCTGGAGAAAATTAACACTAAATTAATCTCCACTTAAAATAGGATTGTGTGTATGCATGTTGGTTGCAAAACTGGTCAAGGAAATATGTTAAAACAAATTGATTTTTTTCTTATCTGTTTAATGTTTTCAATCAAATTATAAGTCAAACAAGTCTCATATCTAAGACTTTATATATTTATATTTAAGGCAAGCACGTATAGTTACTATACTAAATTTTGCAGTTTTGCCATCATTCTCAGCTAACTCAATAGCTTCCCCTGTTCATGACCAAATTCATAAAGTCCACATTACATCGGCAGCTCACGTGGACCTGTGTTGGGAGTCCTGGAAAAAATCTGAAAGGTAACATCAATCATTAATAATAGGGATACTGCACTCTTCTCAACTTATATCATTGACTTAATATTCCAATATATACAAGTACTTTGTATATTCTGTCTCTCTGCTACTGGTGTGAATGGGTCTTTTCAAGTGCAGATTAAGAAAGAAGACTGAGAGTAAAAACTAGCAGAAGAATATAAAAGATCTGCCGGGTGTGTCATCTGCCTTTTGGAGGCACTTCTAAGAGAGGATTTGAAGGAATCTATTACTTCTCTTCTTGCTGTCTGATAGTCAATTAAAATTATATTTTGGTTTTTGCTTATTTGAAAACTGTGAGCTCCTCAAGCATTCATTTTCAGCAGCTATTGACAACTAGGAGCTGCATTTCCATGTTATTTTCTGGTATAATACCACTGATTTTTCATAGGAATTCTCCTCGAGGACCTGCAGGCTGATTGTTTAACTATAATAAACATGACTTACATTTCAATGAAATATAAGATAAAGAATCTAAATCTGTAATTGACTTTTAAGCTTACAGAAAAGTGTGAATCAGCAAAAAGTTTTTCAGTAAATTTAATTATTAGAAAGTAAGGATAAATAGTTTAGAACTAGTATCAACAGTGTGTTTATTGGTATTATTTTGTGTAGAGATGAAATGCTTTTTCTGGTCATGCCCTAATCTTACATTCTAGTTTGTATTTGCATATGGTAAAAGGTGCTGAGCATAACGTCTCCTTCACAATGCTCTTCTTCTCAATGATCCTTTGGTTCCCAATAAGGATCTTTAAGTATTGCAACAATGATCATGACTTGACATAGAGGTGCACTGTTCAGAAAACTATCAAGAAAACAAGTCACTCCAAAGATCGTGTTGAATTAAGTTGATTTTCTTAGTAACTCTGCACCTGCAGCACTAAAGAACAAATGTCTCTGTGATGGACAGGTCAAACATAGTTTTTCATAAGCTACCCACAGCTGTTCTTTCTTTTCCTAGTGAATTAACCACTTCATTGCTGTTCATTCATGCATGTGTCATTGTAGTTTTAAAGGAGAATGTGTATTCAATGAATGGAAAATGTAGCTTGAAGGTCTAGTCTTACTGAATCAGCCTCATTATCCCGAACCTACTGATATCTCCTTTAGCACTGAACTACTTATGCCTTTCACTATATGTATATGCTAAAAATATAACATTACTTAGCGAAAAAAATAATTTTAAATAATCAGTGATGGCAGGATTGTCAAGAAAAGGTAACAATATTTTGTGTTTGGGTTTATTTTTTTCTTTGTAACTAAGCCATATGCTCTATAAGATTGAATGCACAAAGTTAGAGTTAGTGTTTGGTAATGAAAATGGAACTTAGAGTATAGGCATATTTTTCCCTTCCCTGTGTCAATAGTGAAGAAAACTGAGAGCATATATTAAAATTATGAGGTAATCTAAAACTAAATATAACCTATATGCCAGAAAATGTAACTTAATAGGTATTAGCAACAGAGAGAACTGTGTGGGTTATAAAATACTGTTCTATACACCACTTGAACCAGATGTTGGTTGGATGTTCATCTATAATTCAAGTTTATTGTAGTCACACTAATATAAAAAATTATCTGTTTCATTATAGAATGTTTGTACATCAGCTAGAAAAGTTAGCTGTACAGTTCTAGACATCATATGGCAAATAAAAAAATTAAATTAAAATTCTTAAGCAATAAGAAACAACTAATGCAGTGTTCCATGAGTTTTCTAGCTGTTGCTTTGCTCTGTCCTGAAGATCTTATGTAAATTGTAGGATGCTTATCATGAATAGTAGGGTCAGAGCAAATGGATAATATCTTTTTAATTATTTCATTCAAATCCTTGTAATTCAACCTATTTTATTTGCTAATTTTCAAATTCACTTTCAAAATAATTAACTTTCAAAATATTTGTTTTAAATTCTTTGAGGTTTTGAGGGGTTCATTTGTTTAAATATATTTTCCTACTGTTATTACTGAAATTCTTCCTTTACTAGTAATTCCAAGAGTTATTAAAAATTTCACAAGATTATAAACACTGCAAGGAAAGAAGATGATGATCATTCAACATTTTCTGATTTTTAATGTATATGGAGGGATGTAAAATCCTTCTTATGTGAACAGATTTGGTTGCAAAATGGCATTTAGTTTTCTTCAAAGGTAAACCATCAATTAGACTTCAAAAGTAAAAGGAATGAGGCTTGGAGATTCTTCATTTCTTGCTTTGCTATTTACAAGGGAGATCAAGTTCTCATTAATGCGGGGTTTCTGCAAGCTTTCCTACCATACAAACTGGAAGTTTTCCATGGAATTTGTATGAAATGCCTCAATTAAGAAAAAAAAAAATCTATCTATCTGCTTACCTGGTCTGGCCCAGTTAGTACGCTTGATATAATGTTAATGTTTTTCCTCTTATACTGAGCTTCCTGGCTTATCTGCAGTTGTCCTGATGACACAGTCTTTAATGAATCCTGCCGAAGACCTTGTGGTCATTCCTCATCTTCTTTGCAATATTTACCCAGAACTAGTGAGAGGTCATGAGTTCAAATGCCAAAAAATACCCTGATAAGAGCTGGTTAAACAACCCTTTCACAAATTGTATACCCAGGCTTCTTTTCACAGATATTGGCAAATATTTATTCCACCTGAAATGGAACAGGCAGTCATCTTTAAACCTGCAAACTCACAGTGCTATATAATGTTTACTTCTCAGTTAGGATCATAAGAGAGGTGATATTGCTCGCAGTAGTTAATGGGCAGTACTGAAGCCATCTAGTTATGGTGTCTCCAATCCTAGCTTCCTGACAAGAAGCCACTGCCCTGTGATGTACTGAAATACTGAAAAGAAACGATGAAAATATGTCTGGTTGAGGTGTACCTGACGAACAAGCTTCTTGCAGGATCTGCTTCCTATTTAAACAGTCCTTTCCCGTGTATTATCAGTTAACCAAAGCAAAATGCTCTGGCATCTTTTATAAATGCACTTCTCATGGAAGATGGAAGAAAAGACAGTAACTTTAGTTCATGGATTATTGTCCATTCAAATTTCACAGTCCTTGCCTACCAGCACATAAGTGTCTTTGTAACTCTTCAAAAATCTCTCAGAAATTAAAAGAAATTAGAAAGCTGTTGATGCCCATTCTGAAATTTTATCATTATATTTCTGGATTGTTTGATTAAAACTATACATACTGCTATATGAGGATCAAATTTTGTGTGATTGAAATCACTGTGAAAATAGCAGAGAGAAGTTAGAGGTTCAAAGAACAGAGTAAATTAAAACCAAAGAATCTCAAATAGTACTTCTATTATGCCAAAGAGCAGTACAGGAAAAAGATTTCCTGTCACACTAGCTGAATCACCAGGGTATTGCTTCAATACCTAAACTGATGAGCTTACAGATGTGTATTGTCCATCACTGTATTGAATGCTTAGAGAGAAAGATATTTTAAAGTAATTCACAAATTTAAGACATATAAGCAGTGAATATTTTTTGCAATATATCTGAAGGAAGAAGTGGCTTCAGTTCAAGCTGTAATTGAAGTGCTTCTTTCATCATCTTTACCATAGCCCACAGTGAATCTGAAGCAACTGCAAGTCTGTTAAACAAGATAAAATATGGTAACATATACTTTTTCTGACAAGTAGTTTACCAGTTTTCATAATCTCATATAAATAAACCCAGGAATCTGTGCCAAGGCTTGTGGACTTTCTAATGGAATGTAAAAAATTCCAGCAGGAGTAAGCAAGCATGATAAGGCAATTAACACTATAGCTGTCTTTGTTGACAATTGCCAAGTAAGATATAAAGAACAAATTATTCCAGGTAACTCATTCATAGAAAGATCAAGGATTGTTGTGTTTCCATTTAACCAAGCTGAATACTATTAACTGCATTTAGAAAAAGGCAATGCAGCTGAAGTGAGAAACATCTTTCACAGGCTCTCCTTTAGCAACAATTCAGGACTGAATGTTTTAGATTGATAAATTTAATTATAAGAGAAAAAATTTGATTATATTGCATATGTTACTATTTCTGAGAAAAAGATAAATATGTGATTGTTTTGTAATTTTGTATGCACACAAACATAAAAAGTTGAGTAGGTCAAGGCAAATGTTGAGGCACACTCAGCCCTACTTAAAGTATTTTTTGATTCATTTCAGAGGTATGTTGTATATAGTCTTGAAAAACTTTTATGGACTGAGAAAAATGGCATTTATTACAGTATACCAAACTAGATTCTCTGATGTATATTTGTTTATGCCAAATAATTCTTGATTACTTCCCCAGAGGATATGAAACCTCTTCACTTTAACATTGACCACAAGAAGGTCACTGAAACATGACATTTATTTATCTGTACAAAGTCCTATTTAAAATAATTGTTGTAAAAAATACAGGTTTTTTGTTTGTTTATTCTAACAGTCATTAGCTCTAAGTAAACACTAAGACACTTTTTTAAATTCCTCATTGCCCAGAAAGTGAGATTAGTTAGTTTAGTGCAGGGTTTCCGTTACTGCTATCAGTAATGTTTCAGGTTTTCTCTATGATAAATAAGTAATTTAGCCCCTTTCAAAGCATCTAATCAAATGGGTTCAGTCTAATGGTGGGTTTGAACTGAGTTCCTCCACAGGGAGAACTTGTTGGTGTAGAATCAGGTTTAAGTTATTTTGTCCACTTGTATTCTCAAAAGTGGACAGTTCTTCAGTGACAACGGTTCAGTGAAGAAGACATAAAAACTTCAACAGATTATGGCTAAAATGACTTCTGGATTGATTTCTCCTCCTCCCCCCCCAATGAGTAACTACACAATTCACTCACTTATAATGGAAGAGAAATATATTCAATATATGACAACATAATAATTATTAATATTTATAAATGCAGTCTTCCAACATATCTAAATAGAATTAATTTACATCCATTCACTTTTAAGGGTGAAGCTACTTAACAAATTCTCATGCTAGGCTGAAAAATATTTTAATTTGTTCCATCTATATTTTGTTTTCATTTCATTTGTGTTTTATACTGTGTATGGCATAAATAGATTGATTACGCTGAAATTATTCCATTATTCTGCATTTTCTTTAAAAATCGGGTCTTAATCTCATAAAATTTAAAGGCATATTTCCTCAAACTTCCAGATGTCTGTGTAACTCCCCAATCTGGTTGTTGTATTGCCTAAGGGATCATTGTGGGTTTGGCTCTTCCATTTCTATATTCCACAATATTTGGCAGACAGTTTTACTGTGGTTCAGTTTTGTTTTCTAATTGGACAGAGTGGCTACAGCAAATCTTGTAACCTATATGTTGAAAGGTTAACAAAATACACAAAGCTCACTCTTGCTGTCAGAACTTCTCAGCATCTCATTTTTCTCAAAGCTCTTGTGACTCAAGTTTTCTCTAATTTGTAACAGTCTTTGTGAGAAAGTGGCTTACTTTAAAAGACATTTCTCAAAATAGAATTGTAGAGCTCTATACAGATATTAGAGAGCAAGACAAGAATCTATGCAGACAGAATAAAATTACTTCTTTTCATATCTGGTTGGGGGAGTAGAGGAAAGTGAGATATTGAAGGCTCATACCTTGGGATGGGTCTTGTGAGCACGAGAAACCCACAAAGAGGTGTTTTCTCTATCTTCACCTTTTATGTCCTGCTTTCAAAAAAAAAAAAAAGGAGGTCTTGCTCTGATCCCACATGCCAGATCAGCCGGCCGTTACATAGAAACTTCATCAGATCTACTCTTGACTGGGTAAAAGTAAGAGCTTGTCTATCAGTTCTGTGTATGAGATCCACTCTGTGAGAAATCCTGTAAAGTTGTTGCTGGCTTTAAGAAAAGCATAATCATGTTCTGCGCTAATGTGAGCACATTTAGTGACTTTTCATTTATACTAAAAAAACTTTAATATTTTTAAATAACTGGTTTTGCTCTTATTGGTAAAACTTTTTTGTTTATTTCACAGTTATTTCCTTCCCAAGTAGCCAATATGAACAGATAAACACTCTGGCAGAAGAGCACAGAAATACACCAAATTCCAACACACCATTTTTTTCCTTATCATTTCCCATTGTCCTACAAGGAGATAAAATTCAGTAAATACGAATTTATGTTTAGCTCAAGCTTTGATAAGATATATATAAATGTATATTGCAGTTTAGCCTGTCTAAAACTTCAGATGACTGCCAACATTTAACAGAACTCAAAGCAATTAACATCACCAATACCCCAAACTATGGTCTAATCTTATATTCTGTGCTAGACCGATGTTTATATTTCTAAGAGGTCAAGCCCTGATCAGCCATTGCATCTCTGATATTATTTTATTCAATAATATTTAACCTAAATATGTTTAATATATTTTTTCAACCTTGCTCACATCTTGTGCTTATCTGATGATTTAATAATAAAAAAAGATATGCTGTACATTTTATACAAATTTCATAATAAGCCACAGTTCTTTCTTCCAAGAAATTAAGAAAAAAATCTGCTTCTTATTAATGTCAGCTCTTTGATGGATTTGATACTACTGGCTCATGTTGATCCTTGCAACACTTATTGACAAAAATGGGTTTATAAACTGTAATCAATTAAATTCTAACTTTTCCTTGTATTGTTTATTTACACTATGGTAGTATCTAGAAACTCTAATCAAGACCAGGCACGTATTAAAAGAGAGATTTTTATGAAATATTTCAGTTAAAAGACTTTATGTCCTGAGTCAATACTTAAATGCAAGAAGGAAAGCAGAGGAGGAAGACAATCTTTGGGAAGTGAAATCACTGTCTCCTGTCACAAGAAAAGAAAGATCCTGGTCTGAAATTTCAATGTAATGAAATGTAATGCTTTATCAACAAGGCTATGTTCTTAAATCAGTAACGTATCAGTTACTGTTACATACAACCTGCTTTAATTTTATCACCAAGAACCTTACTAACGACTTTCAATAAGGAACAGATCAGAACAATGAGTCTAAGAATTAGTGAGATGAAGTTTGGTTACCTGTCCCAAGAAGAGATATGTATTTTTTGTCAATAATTTATCCAGAATTTATAATACCTGAAGTGTGCGCAACAATATATACATATTGCATTATGCTGGAGCATGAGACAATGTGATGTTGCAAAAAAATTATTTCTGCAGTGATGAGCACAAAACAGCAAAAGAAACAATCAAGAAAGGAGAGGTTTTTTTCTTTGGTTACAAAGAAATTTAATTTGAAGATGAGTTTGTTTGCTCCCTGACTATTAAGTGTACAGATTTTACTAAGACCGTAAATTCCACAGTTTTTGTTGTTGTTATTCTTCTTGACTAGCTCTTTGTTGTACTTATACTGCAGCCAATGGCCTGATTACAGATTCCTGATTGTCTTAATTCCCAGTGGTCCTTTAGGAGTGAGCGGCAGTTCAGGTGAGCCATCCCTCTCTAAGACTTCTCAGGTTGGATTAGGTTTACTGGATAGATACACTACACTTGATTTGCACATGGAGTCCAGAACGCCTATTGCACTTGCAGAAATGATCTGCACAGTAGACACACACAAGAGATCTTATTTCCAGCCTTACTATAAATAGCAGGAGAATTGTGGTGAGCAGTACTCAGTCACTAGTGAGGTGCTGCTCCAGAAAGCTTGGCAACACTGCAATAGATAATCAGGGTTTTTAACAACTAAAAATTGGGATTTTTTTTTGTTGTTGTTACATTACATACTTACGTATGCATAGAAGTACTCCGAGTAGGCAGGTTCATAGAAGAGGCCTGATTTCGTACTGGGTAAAAATATAATGTGTCTTAATGTCACCACTTAAACCTACTTTACTTGCTCAGTAGATGCTTGTTCAGTTTGATGCATAATCTGCTTATTAATTTCCTGCACAAGTACAAAGCAAATACTTTTAAATAGAGAAATAATTTTAATAATAATAGTAATGATAATAAAAATAATAATAAAGGAAGAAATAATAACAATAATATAATATAAGGGAAGGAAAAGAAAAGGCCAAAGATAGATTGTGCCTATTCCCCTACAGTTACTATACACACTTAGGCTTGGAGACAAAATAAACCACTCAGATTTTCATTTCAAGAGAGCTGCATATCCAAAAATTTGTAATTTGCAGAGGGGAAAAAAGAGGATGAGAAGCATTTCTGCACAAGCTATTTTTTCCTAGAATTTTTAAACATTTTGTACTTAATACTTTAAACGATTTATTCTTAGGACATACAAATTCTGTTGTATAGACAAATGCAACAAGATATAACTCAGGAAAGAACTAGAACTTGAGTTCCACAAGTCTCCAAATGCCCAGGCATGACTTTGAGGAGCATAAAAGCAGATCCATATTTTTCACAAAGCTACACTTAAGCCAGGAAATCTAACTAATAACCTACTGAGTGAGCATCTGACCACCCACAGGACCACACTTATTTTTGGCTCTGTTGTACTTATTATGGCTGTGCAACTTATTTGTTTCTGTTACAAAAGCAGACTCCAGAGTACTTTAACCTGTTGTTATTCCAGTTCAACATGCAAAGTCTTCTTCATCTGTGGCTTTGGATCACACTTTACTTCTGAGGTGATATATGCTGAGCAAATAAAAGAGTGGTTGATAGCGTAAAACATTCAGAGCATGTTTCCAGAGGAGAGAAGCTATGTATCACAATTAGCAGCCCATACTAAGCCTTTCACTGCTCCTCAGACCTTTAAGGATTGTGCCTCATGGCTTTGTTCTCCCTAAAGAAAGGGCTGGTGTACATCACCTCAACTGAATCGAGCTTCTGACATATCTTATACCATTATGTGTCAAACAGGAAATGTTGATAAATAGCCTAAATTACTGTCCTAAAGTACTTGTAGTTTGCATTAGCTCTTTAAACAGATTTGTTGCTGCTGGTGTTACTTTTATTTTTGTCACATTTCTGTTTACACAAACTGATACTTAACTGTAATTCATTCTGGGCACCCATTAATGTCTTTCCATATAATCCAAGACTGCAACAGATGTTTTAAGTCTTCAAAAAGGATTAGGGAACTTTTTTCAGTATAGACAAAAATATCCTGCTAGTTTGGACTACAAACCATTAAGAAGTAAAACTGATCCATACAGTCATAACAAACAAGAGGGAAAATGCAGTTATTGAGGGTTGTAGGTAGTGCTATGTATTATGCATGCATATATATGATATATTCTATAAAGATGACCTACAAATTTTACAGAGAAGTATTTTGTTCTGATTTTACCATTCTCCTGATGAGAAAAAATGGTGTAACATTTGCTGTGCAGTCAGAAAAAGCTTTCTGCCTGTCACCTGTTCACTATAGTATCTGCCACGGTGTGTAGTTATTAGGAGTAGGTGGAAGAAATCACACCCGTTAGCTTTAGGAGCCTGACCTCCCTGCGCTCTGCGAATTAAGGTGCATACTTTCAAGGGGCTATTCAGAATACCTGTATTAAACAGCAATTAGGATTCCTTCTTCTGTTCTTTGAATAAATTCTGAATGTAATTTTCTCTGTTAACTGTACAGGGAGACTAAGAGCCTCCAGGCTTGGAAGTGCAAAGATCCCTCTTCTGCTGCTGCATGCTCCTTCAGTGGGGCTGAAGTGAATTAGCTGTGATTTAATCTTTTTAACCTTATGCATGCAGTTTACAGACACTAGATAAGACAGTTACAGTTTAAGCAACCGGTGATAAGTCTGGAAGTTTTTCCTGACTGGCTGCTTTTAGAAGACTTGCCTGTAAACTTTGTTATTTGAGGTTTAATTCCACTGGTTTGACATTCATATGCTTCATAGGCTTGAGTATGTAATGGAAATGCATGGAGCTGTACTGAATTCAGGAAGTCATTTTGCTCAGGGCATTAGTGAACATGAGAATTAGTACTCCTCTTTGAGCCAATGCTAAACTGTGCAGTCTTACCAAATGAATGCTGAAAATGTTTATCTGCTCAGTTGTGCATATACTCATACAAGTATCATCATGAAAATATTCATATTCATACATGTTCATAACAAAATATATTTCTGGACAATGAATGAATAATGGCTTTTAACAAATGAATTTAAAAATTTACACAGAAAATTAATCTTAAAAGTTAATTTGTAAATCTAAGAAGTACTGTCAAGCTACAGGTTGAAAGTATATAACCGATCAAAATGAATACTTTTCAATTTTGGATATTGGAGTATCTGCGAAAACTTGCCAAGCATCTGCTGAATGAGTTCTAGAAAATGAAACAAACTGAAATGATATGATTGAAATTAGGTTGATGTATGTTAAATTATTGACTACTTCATACATATTTGCTAAATGGTATTTCATAAGCAAGAGAGAGAACTACTGAAGATTATAGGGCAAATGAACAAATTAATATTACTGAACAAGTTGAACTTATTGAATTGTGCAATCAAAAATGATTAGTCTGCAAAAATATAGGACTCCTATCAGATACAATAGGATTCGGTGGAAACCTAGAGTACCCAGTATGGACAATACTGTAGCATTTCAAAGATTAATGAATTCAACAAGGCTGTAAAATATTCAGTACTAAAACTTATGGCATTACTCTAGGAAAAATGTTTTATCTATTTTGGGATTTGCAATAAACTATACAAGAATTTTTCCCCCTCTACACCAGTAAACCCACACCATCTAACATATAATTAGTTACAAATTGCCTGTTGCAACTTAATTAATCTTCCTTGCCTCTCTACTGCTTAAGCAACATGTAGATTCTTTTATGTACTTGCCAATTAGTGCATGGAGATTCTGCTTTCTAATTGGATAAAAAAGTAATACACTGAGCAGTGTGCTGTTGATATCCAGAATCGACTTTGTTAAAATATATTGGAGACAGGTTTAACACTTCAAATATTTATCTCAATTGAAATTGATTAAAACAATTTGAGGTTCCATTAGATATAGATACAGTCTTTTTGTTAACAAAGTCCATCTGGTCTAAAGAAGAAAATTAAGATTCACTAATTGAAATTTGGAAGCTTTTTTCCAAACATGCATAATTCATACTGACAGAAAACAGAAGCTGCTATTCACCACAAACTGTCAAGTAGATGAATGTTTCATTTAGATGGAATTTAAGATTTCACCCAACAAGAATCTACAAATACTTGTAGTAAGTCACAGTCTGAGAAAAGAAAATCTATCCTCTTTTTACTGACATGGTATTAAAATCTTCTCTTTTTCACTGTGAAGCCATCTTAACCTTAAATGGCATCACATTTGATCTTTCCTGTTGTCAGTACTGGAAGGATCTTTCTAGACCATGAACATTATTCAGTTTTGCAATCCTGAAACCCCATTAACCAGAGTTTCTCCTTTTTTTTAACTTGTCATGTATTTACAGAATGCTGCTTTTGTGTCAGGATATAATTTCATTTTATAGGAGGGTTATATTCAAGTATTCCTTTCCATGGCTACTTTTCTGCCCCATCCTGTACCCTGTCCCTCAAAAACCAATCTCAAATCAGATCATTTATTCAGTTTTCAAAGTGGTGCCACAAGAAGCTGCAATAAAGCAGCTGAACAGACTGCAAACTGAGATGAAGACTGGGAACAAGTAACTGAAGAGAAGATGGGCCAGAAAATATCAGAACACTGTGGCCATCACACATTTCACATGATAGGACTATGGCGAGAGGGATGTTAGTATAATTCCTCCTGCTTCAGCTCTCTACCCAACCAAGCTGTGACAGTCACAGCTAATCTTCTTCTCTTTCTGGTGTTCTATTTACCTGTATTTGTCATTTCTGAGCTGCTTCTTCTTTGTATTGATATTTTTGAAACATAAATTAAATTGCTACATTTTCCTGAAGAAGTGTAGAAAGTATCTTGTATCAGCCATATCATTGAATTCAAACCACGTTTAGCTTTTGATGGATCTTTGCCTGCATAAATATCCACAAAACAAAGAAAGTTTGACCCTCATAAACCTTTCACTGCCCTTAAAGAAAAAACAAAACAAAATAAAACAAAACAGATTTGAAACATAGTGGTATCAAGCAGTGATGGCAGAAAGAAACTAGTGAAAGAGATGCTGTAATTGAAATATTCCTTTCTGCTTTACAATATGATCTGGATGTATTTTGTATCAAGAGACAGCTTTGCTAAGCTGACATAAATAATCGCTCAAGTCAGCGTACTCAGGCAAGAAAAAATCAAAGCCATAGTGCTCCGAAGGAAGCACTGGTGTTTTCTGTTCTCAGTAAACCACCTGCTTATGAATACATACAGCAAAAGTAGCAGAAGAGCCCTCTGTCAGAAGTGAAGGCTGATTTCATGATAATTCAAAGATAAGAAAAATTATTAGTAAGACAGTAATAAGCGCTGTGTGGATTCAACAAAGTAATATAATAGAGTATAAAATAATCCTTCAGTCTACATAGCTACAGTGAGGCATAAATACTTAAAATGAAAAAATAGAATGACACTACAGGAGCTGAAGAACAGGGTTTCAGCCAGAAGTGATGTGGAAAGGGCCTGACCTAATTCAGGTATTTGCAGCAGCTATTCAGCTACATCCACAAAGAATTCCGTGGTGGCTAATTTAGCCTATTCCTCAGGTTACTTGTCCCTTCTAGAAAACCTCATCCTATGCTTGTAGGATATGAGAGAGTCAAATCCTCTTTCCACATCTCCTGCTTCTGTTGGACTCAGAGGATGGGTTTTATGTGACCTATAAGCCAGGAAATTTCTTTTGCTGCAGTCTTCTCAGTGGCTATAAATCCAGACTGAAAACAACAAATATTTTATCTCAGAAGCAATAAAACTAAATTATTAACAGTGACTATTCAGAAAAAAATAATATGTCTTATTTATGAAAAACTTCTGGCAATTAATAATTTTGGAATTAACAGGATAGAATTAATTTCTGATAAATATCCTGTTCACTCAGTAACACTTCCTTCAAAACTGGAAGGCGTGTTTATAAAGCCCTACAAGAAAGCTGAAAGATCTCTCGAAGCATACATCACCCCAGAAAATGCAAGACTTTTTCTAGAATTTTTCTGCTTTCTCAGCTTTTGGCTTTCTCTAGGAAGTGTTATATACAGGTCCAAATTCAGAAATATGCCATCTGAAACATATTTTAGATTTCTCTACTATGACTATTTTAACTGTGTAGCTAGTGGCTAGAAAAAAGAATGTATTTGCTACAACACACAGATCAGAAGAACAGAAAGAGCTGCTCAGCCTGTATTAATCTGGACCCCCACATACCCAAATAAGGGAGAAGGGGACTGAACTCGAAAACAGCCTTTATATTCTAATTTTATGTGACATACAGCATCAAGCAATGGAGCAAAAAGTCTGCATCCTATGATGCAAGATTTTGGGATTTAAAGTGGGATTATTTTTTAATTTGTAATTTATATTGGTTATTTCAAGTTTTTCAGCTATATTTTTTGCATTAGTGGGAAAATGGTCTGCGTGACCTAAAAGCCAGTTACACTCTTCTACTTCTCTGAATAGAAGAATGTTTCCAAGGGAACCACTTGCAGTCCTGTCATCTGGGCTGTAGCCATTTAGCCACTGCTACCTCGAATATATTTGAATATATTTTCTCACTCCTTGCAAATTCTCTGAAAGTTTTATTTCCTTTGTGCCCTCAGTCTCACTTACTACCCTCCTGCTCTTTTTCTCAACAACAATTTCTTGTTAAGAACTAAATAAGTTCTTAACAATAAGTTCTAAATAACTCTCTAGCAAAAAGCGAATACAGGCATTTTCCTCAACAAGCGTGTTTTAATTGCCACAATGCTGTGAGGCTATGGAAAATCATAGCTGGATTACAACTGCAGCCTTAATGAAGTGACAAGTGGCTTAGTGCAAAAAACTGATATCACAGTTAGCACCAAATAGTATTATTGATGGACTATACAAATCCATTTTTCCCACCTTAACTCATAACTATCAGTCTGAGGTTAATCACCCATTTTTCTCATTTGTGTCTTAGTGCACTTACCTATTTCTAACTAATAGCTAGAACCTCAGTCCCTACACTTCACAATGAAAACAAAGTAAGTCTAATATTCAAAAATTAAACAGCTAAAGCAGATTAACTGAACAGATAGATTCCACTTATGAAGTCATTTGAAGTCTCAGTTTCAATGCTTGATGAAATATATGTTTATCATTAGTTTCTAGAGGTGACTTTATTAGATTTCTGCTTATTGGGAGAATTATTTGTGTCTAGTTGTTGTGCATTACTAACAGGATGCCTGATATGGTGCAAGACACAAAATAGGTTTTAGGCAAAATTTAAATGCTTGAAAGAGAGCTACTAAGAACACAAATGCTCAATAATATGCTTTGTTCATAATATTGACCCTGCATAGTAAGAACTGAGGAGAAAGTGAGATATTTAGTAAAAATCATGAGATGATTCTGGTATTCCGAAAAATGTAACACTGAAAATTTGTAAACCATATCATTCACAACCAGGAATCACTTTGTAATGGTAATTCTTAGATATGCAAGACTTAGTCCATAACTGAGGCTTCAAAATGTAATAAGCTAAACTTCAAGCAAACAGGAAAGGCTCTGTCAGCCTGGAAAGTGTAGAATAGTTTTTCCTATTGACAACCTAGGCACAATTCAAATAAGTAGAATGCTAAGTGTCCAGGACATTGGGTCAATAACACTCTTCTAGACAAAAGTAGTCAGAACCTCATTTTCCTAAAAGCATCCTGTCTGAAAAACACCAGACAACTTTCAACTTCTCTAAAGTGCAGTAAGCTAGACAGTGTGATTTTAGCTACTCTAGAAATAATTATGTCTAGGCTATCTTCTGTAAAGTGAGGAGATGATCTTGATTGTCATTATAGGATTCCATACTGTCCTTTACAAAGGTAGCTCTGTTTTTCCCCAAGAGAAAGGTATTCATAGTATTATTAGACTACCACACTATAGTCTCCAATTATGATACACAGGGATTAAAAGCAAAGGGAGAATTGATATCATAAGCTAAGTTTTCAGTTGACAAAAATGTACCTTTCGTTGTTTGCAGAGCTCAATAGCCCATATCAGGACATATGAATGGAAGATTGCAATATCTAAAGTTCCATAATAACTGAAGTTTGTGAATCAATGCCTAAATGTCTGTGTCAACAATATATCATTATTTCGAGACATGAATCCAAGAGCCTGAAGAGGAACTCAGCAGGTCTATTAATGCTGTTTCTTTATTTCCATGACCTTGCATGCAGTGCCCCAAAAAACTCCCATGCTCCATTCACCAAAATTCCCATTTCTCCAAAATGAGCTGCAGGTGACAAGTACATAGATTAAAAAAATAAATGAATTTTATAAATATGATTAATTAAGCTGAAAAAGCATGGTGGAAATAGGAAAATCACAAAGGTCATTGTATTCATTATCTGCATTACAAAGCAGTAAATAACATAAAACTGCACACTAATTTCCCACCAGATTTAGTGACTGGATAATAGTAACTGGAATAGAAATCTGAAAATTTGTAGACACAGGGGCTGTGAGGAACTTTAGGTTCCTTCTCTTTCTTCATAATTTTTGTCTGTGAGCAGGAACACTACATTACTGTTACTCTGTCCTTAGATTAAATATTGCATGTGAAAATATATGTGTTTTAGCCTCAGTGAAGCCGAATGCCAGGTCAGATCATACTGGATATTACTGCTGTACTTCATACACTGAGCAATACGCAAAAATGGTTGTATAGAATCAGAGAATAACAGAATGCTTGTGATGGGTGTTTAAAACCAAATAAATAAAGATTAACATTGCAGACTGTGTTTTGTAGAGCACAAAGCTGTCGTGGCTCAGCACCTGATGGGTCTAAACATAATTAAAGCAAAAGAACATTAAGATTGCCTTCCAGCTTGCAAGACCAGGTCTTGCAGAAGGCACTGTATAAAGGGATTATTAACTCTGAACAGTTAACTATATTAATACCTGTTCCCACTATTTTGTCAGGTGTCAGGCTGTTAACAGATTAACTCTTAATACTTAGCAGGGGATCTCTGAGTCAATTGTCAAGTGTTTTAGTATTTATCAAGCTGGAGTGAACTGATATCTAGCCAACAGAGACCCTAGATGTGGCCAAGTGGTCACCCTCCAGTAGTCATTGCTGTGGCTTTAAAATGGGATGAATTAAGAGAGTAGAATTAGGAGAAAAGTGGCAGATGCAGCAGGCTGCAATGCCCTTGTTTATACAAAGACTCTGAAAGAAGTGTTAAGGTGAGGAGAAAAAAAAAAAGCATTCCTTGTGCTGCTGTGTCATCCAATGTAATCTGTGAAATTATTTTACAGGACTTAATGTGCAAGAGTGTCAATCTAGCAGAGCCGTGTATTGCTGCTAACTGGAATTCTTCAACGCTGAAGGCCATTAGTCTGACCGAATAAAAAGCAGGAGTAGAAAATCACGTTCCTGGACTAGATCAAGTTATCAGGTGTTGTCCTTGTAAGTAGTTACAGATATAGTATATATATATTTATGCCAAAAAGTCTTGCACAAGTTGCTCAGCCTCTTCTCTCTTGCTAATAATTTAGAGCTAAATTAACACTAAATTTAGTCTAATTTTAGTTCAAATACTTCCAAAAAATCTCAAGAGATAGATAGTTAGGGCCTTTGGTTTTTGTCTTTAAATGCCGTCAATTCCACAATGTTAGAGAAGTTGGCCTTATGAAAGAAATATAAAAATCACAAATAATTTCTGTCTAGCTGTCAAGAAAGTAAAGTTGATAAATGAACCAAGCATCACTTACTTGTTAGTGAATGAATGGGATGATTACTTCCTTGATTGTGGACTGTATTTTTAAGTCAGATTAAAAAAAAAAAAAAAGAAATTAAGAATAAAGCTCAAAGGCAGTGTCCAAGTTTACACTCAGAAAACATCCGTTTTATTCTGTCATGCTGTGCTTATCTTATTCCCTAGTTAAAATTTAAGGGAATAAATTGTTGCCTTTCCAGCTGCATATTTTGCTTTCTTATCTTCATAAATAAGAATGAAAATTCACATAGATAAATTAATGAAGTCCCAAGTCTGATTCAGTTTCCTCCAGGCTTTATTACTGAAATACAGCTGGGCATATTACAAGATAGAACATTCATGGAGAGTAGAGCATTACTAGCTATTATGAAAATAACATGTATAGTCATAATATATCTTTCTTCAGCTTGAGCCAAGTACAGAAAAACGCTATTTCTGTAATGTGGAGAGTTTTAATCAGCCTAATGAAAGGATGAGGCTGAAATCCCTTTCAGTTTCAGAGTCCTGCTTCAATGTATGCAGTGATGGTCCTGGTTTCTGCTGCCTCACAGATATAAGGAGATATGACATGTCCTATGTCTCTGGACTCCTGAAGCTCTTCTCCAAGCAGATTACATACCCCTTTTGCTGAACGCAACAGTCCCAATAGATATCTCCGCAGATTCCTGGGCATCAATATCGGAGAACGTACGAATAACTGGCACTATGCTGCTATGCCTGTACACCCTGGCAATGTTCCTGCTTGAAGGGCCAAAACTGGTTAGCAGGAGGTTGAGCAACATGAATTTGCCTTATTCAAATAATGGCATGTTTTCTTACTTAAAAACAAAACTTAACCTGTTCATTTTACCAAACAAGAGAGGCATTTGTGTTCAGTAAAGACATAAAGATGTTTTGTCATAGCCATTGCAGTGCTATGAAACGTTTATTCAGCTGCCAATGCTCTACTATTGCTTCATAAAGTTCCTCTATTTAGTCACTAAGCAGTAACTGCAGTAACAATTAAGCATGTTCCTTTCAGCTGGATAATTAAATGCCAAAAACCTCACCACTCAATATGTAATTCACTCAACATCTTGTTTGAAGGGACTAGTGTTCACAGATAGGATGGATTGAATTCCTAACAACATCTGGCATGAGCAATGGACTTGGCTGTCTCAGTAATAGCATTACATTCATGGTAGGAATGACAGCTAAATGCAGGGAGATGGATGGGCCTTTTCTCTGAAGTGGCAGATTCATGGTTGTAGCCTAATGAATCAGTATGTTGTAACCCCTGGCCATGTACATACTGGCCTGTTGGTAGTGACAAGCTACATCAGGAGGTCCAGAGTAAATTGTAGTTGTCAGATCTAATGGAGAAGGATGCCGGCTTATAAGTTACTGGGAAAGCTGAGTATAGTTTCCATTCCAATAATCTGGATCAAAACACTTCCTGATTGCCTTGGTCAATTTATTCTGTCACTTAATTAAACAAAAAGTATTGCAAGTCTCTACAATAAAGGACAAAATAAGACTCTCTAACCTTGGAAAATACAAATCTAGATGGTGGGTCTCAAGTAAAGTTTCATATGATTTGAGTTTATCACCTATGTGTTTTAGTGTTCCATGATGTCCTGATTTTGTAATGTGTTTTCTAAATTGAAACCACTGAAAATTAAGGATGCTCCATGCAAGCCAGGCTTTCAACAGGATCCTGCAATCTGATTTTTTTTAAAAAAACCTTACTTAAAAATAATAGTTTCATCCAAAGGCACTAGATGGTGATTCAACTCCTGAAAAAAACAGTTTTGCAAATAATAGATTAAAGAGTATTTCCCGGTTTTCTATATGTTTCTGATAGTTTGAGAGTAGGGAAAGTGAATACAGATAAAACCTAGCAAAAGAGAAGAGGTTTTGGTTTATTGTGTTTTGAGGTTTTTTTTAACTGTTTCTGATTAGCAATAAACTATAAATGATTGCTGGCCTTTTTTTTTTTTTTTCAGGATTCCAGGGACACAGAAGAGAAATTATACATGTTTTGAATGTACACTATTGACACTTATCAATATGATCCCTTCCACCTTTTCTTAAATTGCACTACATTAATTAGCTGAAGTCTAGAAGGAGCGATGCCTGAGTAGTCTGGGCTGAGCAGGCTTGTCCCTTGAGAAATTAAATCGGTGTATACATGTCCCTTATTAACCTTTTCCTTCCCCACTAAAATACATTGTGCTGAACTGTGAAATACCTAGAAGCCATTATGCTGCAAACCATAATATGTTCTGTAAACCTCCAAAGAGTGCATTTTAACTAGGCCTGTGTTTGCACAATTTTTTTTTTGCATCTGCTGTTAATGTGTAATGATTCAACTCTGCCCCTTCGCTTCTCTGTCTCTAAACACTCCGCAAAACATGATGATTTGTCTCAGGAGAAAAGCTGCTTGCTGATGACATATATTTATTTATTAAGGAAATGTCCATGAGCTCTTGAGAAACACAGAAGTTGTTTTCAAGAGACTTCTCAAATCAAGAGAAATTAAATTACTGCATTTTGCCATGGACTCTATTATGTGGGCGTTTTATTTTTGAGAGACTTAAGATTGTGTTTTATTTTTGCTGGCAATGAGTCCTTGAGGAGACAACCCTATAGCAGCATTTATTTTACAAATTGTTAGGTTGTGAGTAAATGTATCTTTCTCCATAGGAAAATTTTATTCTTACTTTTAACCTGAAATTGCACATTGAGACTCCTGTGAAATGGACAGAGGGATTAAATACACGCATGCATGCACATTTGTATTGGTGGCTATTTTTTATTACTGTTAGATTGTACTGCATAATTTACTTTAGAAATACTATGGTCCAAGTAATAGGAAGGCTTGTGTGTTGCCACTGTAGTCTGAGAGCTACAAAGTACCAGAACCAGAAAATCTATTTTTATTTTTTTAGGAATTGGGCTTGTCAGACTGTAACGTTCCTGCATAAGATATTCTTAGAGAGATTTGTGTTTGCAAAGTGTCTGAAACAACAAGTCTGTTAATTGTTAAGGAAAACCAAAACTAAATAAGAAATATTAATTAATAATTCATCTAATAATGAAAAACTTATATAAATATCAAAGTTGAAGTCGTGACAGCTGATCTAGGAGTTGATTTTCTATGTATTGGGAAAAATAAAAATAAAGAAACTTTTATAACCAAAGTATTGCTTTTTGTGAAATACCACATATGTCTATCTCCACTCTATTAAAAAAAATAAATTGTTTATTCTGAAAAAAAATTTTAAATAAAACAGATTTCTGAAGGAAAAGTTGTTTCCAAGTGAAAACACACTTTGTTTCTGATTAGGAAAAAAAAAGGTTTGTTTCTTTTCTCCCTTTTATTTAGCTGATGAAAACCTTTTATTAAAATCCAAAATCAATTGTTAAGACATCATTTTTCCATAGAAAAGGCTTTAACAAATATGCATGGTGCATTTCCACCTATTACAAACATAGCAATAAGTGAATTCATTTAGCTGCCAGTGGGTTTCTAACGGGAACTGAAGGAAGCAAAAACATTCCCAGTGCCCTTAGACACCTCTTATGAATTTTGGGGTCATCTTACGGAGAGAAAAGAGTTGGACTAGATGATCAGTGTGAATCCCTTCCAACTCAGGACATTTTATAATTCTGTGATTCTAAATAGTGAAGGTCCCACTGATTTTATAGTGTTATCACAATGGAGAGTTTATTCACTCTTTCTTTGACATTAACAGAGTTGATGCTTCTTAAAACTACCCAGCTCTGGATGTAAACGGGAACTGGTTAAATGGGAATGTCGCAGGCAATTCTTGGCATGGAATTAAACAGCTGTGTATATGCCTTTTCAGTGTGGCTGGCCAGGGGCTCAGTATAAAGTTCTTAAAGTTAATTTTAAAAATAGGCTTCCTGATGTATCTGTTCTCATTGATTTTTGTGCAGATAAAGATGTAGGTAAGACACCAACCTATAGAATAGAGTAATTTGAGATGCTGCTATAGAAATGACTAGTGGAATTTTAGGATTGTTTGCAGGTTCAGCCTGAAACTTTCACAGCTGCCTGCAAAGCTAACTTACAAAACTCCTTATTTCATAAAGCATCTTTAGAAATATCTTGTACGTTGTAGAAGTTTGATGCTCAATAATCAGAGGCAAGATGTGGAAAACCAACAAATAATATTGATATGAAGGTACAAGATCCATCTCAGTACAGAAAGTTCTATTCAACATATACTAATAAATGAAGCTTTAGAGGCACAGAGGTGGGTACAGAGTGCAGTCCCCAGTTTCAGCAACTGGGAGTGATGGCAGCTGCATAAAGGAATAGACAAGCACCTATGGGCCTGAATTCAGACACTGTCATGTAACAGGCACTGGAAAGTCAGGAATAGAAAATCTGTGATTCTAAGTGGAACATTATTGGAATGTGTTTGTTTTGTTTTAAGGTAAAATAATTAATGAGTCACATTTTGCCCTGACTTTGTGCTGGCACAGTACCAAATTCTGGCTAGTGGTTGGTGGCTGGGTGACAGATGGGGAAAAATCTACAGGAGTTAAAACCCGCTTCAAATTATGCACTGCCAAAAACTTAGACTGAATTAACACTTTTTAATGATTAACAATTTAAAAGAGTAGTACAAACAGTAAGGAAAAATGTACAACAAGTGTGACAATGTTTAAGGGAACATTTTTATTTTCTTTAATTAAAATGGTGTTAATATGAAAAGTAATGAAATCATTGACTGCCATTTAGAAACTACAAAGCAAATAGTCATTTAACTTTTTTTTAAGTTGATCTGAGTTCGACAGCCCATTTTTTTTTCCTAATCCTCGAAGTGGATTGTTGAAATATACTATGGAATGGCATCTTGGATTATGTTAATTGAGATATTTCAGTTTATTGAAAATGTCACTTCATAGAAGGCAATCAGATTAGAGCCTAAAAACACAGTAAACTTCTGAAGAGCTTTCACCAGGTGGTAAGAGAGAAATAAAGTCTGGAATAGAAAGATTGTGAAGGAAAGACTGAATTTTAGGTCAGAAGCTTAGATTGAAGCTTGTTGAACTACTAAATTTAACAGATAAAGGAGTTCCAGGAGACACCTTTAGATGACGTATCCAAACTATTCCCTCTATAGGAAAATGTGAATTGCTTTTTATTACAACTAAATAGCTTTTCTTACGTTGTTTGGGGTTTTGTTTTTTTTTTTTGTTTGAATCCCCCAGTGTTTTCAATCAAGTCTCCTTCATTTTTAGGAAATCATGAATTGTTTTGATTATGGAGTAATGCTGTTCTGAATTTGACCAGACCCTCAAGAAACTTTAAGACTATTTTCTGAGCTCTTGTGAGAAACAAAATATTATGACAATTATTTTGAGCATTTATTCACAGCTAGCTGAAGGACAAAACCACTCCCTGTATTGATTTCTTAGGAAATCTAGGTCATTTCACCAAAGCTGAATATAGCCAAGAATATTCAGCTTAAATGTCAGGTTAAACAAATCAACTTTTTAACTGAAGGTAACTAAAATTGTATTCTTGGAACTCTGGTATGAAGTAGAATTCTTTCATTTATTTGCTGCTCATGTGTTTGTGTCTTCTTATTGCTAGCATTTCTCACCCAAAAATGTTTTAAGGTCTGTATTGGCATCACCACTTTCCCATGCAGAATTACAACATGTTCTAATTTAATTAGGAGTGGCATCTCTTATTGCAATGCCAGCAATAATTTTAAACAAATACCATCTCCTGCGGTCTTTTGTGTGCAATTAACTGAAAGCTACAGAGGGAGACCTTATATCCTATGGTGTTCTGAGAGGAAACACTGTCCCATTAAAGGTTGCATTCAATTGTTTCTCTGTCTGTAAGAAAGCCTTGTTCTTGATGAAAAACTGGAAAAATTTCTATTCCAATAAGGTGTGGAGTTGTAATTGCAACAATACATTGTTAACAGATACCACAAAAGAAGATTACTGTGAGTAGCAGAACGCTTTAAATTGCATATGAACTGCAAGTCTCTCACTTTCAAAGGAAAAAATTGCCAGGTATCTCATTGAATTAACTTTTCATAATGTTCCGTTGTTTGTCAAAGTCTTTAAGGTGCTTAATCACAACATGGTTTACTTCTTAATACTCATGATGTCTACTTGATTTTTTTTTTTCATTTTCTTTTTTTTTTTCCCTCCCTTCAGAATATCAGTAACATTGCTAGTTTTCGCTTTCCCCTTTCAGTAGCACTATTATCAAAATGTCAGCCTGTTTCTGGGAATAGTTTTGCTCTAGCTACTTCATCTTACTTGGAATTTGCAGCAGCAATATGCAACATACTTTTGGGCTCATGGGGTAGGGCTCTCTGTTCTTAAATGACAGCTGCCAAGATTTTATATTATATGTTGAACCCTGAGTGTCTTCAATGTCTTCTGACAAATTTTGGCATGTCAGAGTGGTTAATTAATAGCATTGAGTGTTCATTTAGTACAAATCTCTATTTTAAGGGTGAGTTGAACCTGGAAATCCATAAAAAAGACTTGTGTATGTTGCTAAGTGTCACTATCAACACTGATACACTGAGGGAAAAAAGCCAAAACAAACAAACCAGAAAGTGTCTGAAGAAGCTTTAGCATGTTGTATACAACATATATTGCTCTTCCAAGTGAAAACACTTCCATGGAGGCAAACACAACACAGGAGAAAAAGAAGTGTTCTTACAAATTCTTTTTTAGTTCACATGACCACTCCAGATTAACTTGTGCTGTCAGTGCTTAAATGCAGACATGTAGCTTTGTTTGAGATAGCTGTGGTGTCGTAGGCACAAGAGCAGGTCCTTTCACGCGTGTTTGATTCCGCATCCTATGAAGTTATGGATTAAACCCTCAGTGACACCTATAGAAAGTTTCATCAAAGAAGTACAGAGTGTCTGATCTCACCAAATCCAGTAGTTCATTTCAGAGGTCCATTCTGGAGATTCTTTTGGTATATTTTTCGTAGTTTGACAAGGCTACAACTATAAGAATCTTCTTAGCAGTGTATTTTTCAGAGAGGTCATATCACACTCTATGTTCATAAGGATTCTTCATTCACTTATGGACTCAATTTCCATAAAACTTGTAAAATGAACACTGTCAGAGGGCAATGTCCTCCCATTGCCACTAATTTCATGTGGTTCCTATCTGAACAGAATCTAGTTGTCAGCCCTGCCTTAAGGGGTTGATACAACAGGAACTTAGTGCCTTTCCAGCTATTGCTTGATATTTTCTGACCTTGATTTTCTTTAGCCAGGAATTTCTAATCACTGTTTAAAAACTAGCCATAATGAAGTTTTAATTAAATTTGAACCTCATTAGTCAAAAGTAAACAGAGGCCTCCCCTTAGAAATACTCCTTTTTCCCAACAAATACTTCTAATCCAAATAAATTAATTTTCCAATCTTTTAATCCATTCTGGAATTTCAAAATTAATTTTCTCTCTAATATAACTGTAAATTGTCTTTTTCCTTTCTGATTCCCCAGACAACCAATACCTCAGCCAAACTAGTCATACACGATAACTTCTTATATTAGTCTTAGTAATGAGGGGGTCCTTCAGCACACCTCCTCATTACAGCAAAAGAAAATATACGTAGGTGTGCAAAAAGGCAAACTGTGTTGCAGAGGAGCTGACACCCATAAACAGAAACGGAAAAAAGTTAAAAACATAGAAGTGAAGTGACCAAAGTGGCTTTGGGGAAACTAAATGTGCTAGTTTAATTTAACAAAGATTTAAGAGTTTTGGACGATAGAAATGCATAGGGAAAAGTAAACAGTAGAAAGGTATTGGGAAAATAAAAGTGACTGGACTTAAAGGAAGACATGGAAAGTGAGAGTAGTAGCAAGGAGGTTTAAGAAAAAGTATAGCAAAAGAATCATCTGGACGTTTTTATCCTGTACAGTAATTTTCAAGGACAGAAGCTGATTTCCTTTTGTAGTCTTCTGGCTTTGCAAATTTGTACAGATGAAGTCAAGTGGCTGCAAAACAAGATGTTCTGGCACCGCTGTTACCATTCTAGCTAAGCAATCCTAGCTTCTTTCAGCAAATGAAGGGGAAATATTGAGGTAGGAGCAGTTTTCAATGTGACACTTGACCTATACCAGAATTCAAGGCTGCTGAGAGAATGCAAGACTGTAGGAATGGATAGAAGGGAGCTGAAAGAGGATTTGGAGAAGCTTATATTAGATAAAACTTAAAACTGTGGGGAAAAAAAATCTAGTGTCTGGATCTCCTACCACTTTCTTGTGGTCATGTTTAAGATTCCTAGTGACAAAGTGGACACAATGAAAGCTTCAGTTCTGAAGAGCGACTGAGCTGTATGACAAGAGAAAAGTCTTAATGCAGGTTAATAGTAGCATTTTAAACATTGTAAACCTTAAATTCAGTGGGAACTAATTTTATCTCTCTAAAACTCCTTAGATAGTTCTTTGCTGCATATACTGTGTAGGATGACAAAAAGACAAAAATAAGACAAGACAATGACTAAAAAAATACTACTGGTTTGAAGATAGGAAACAGAAGTTGGGAATAAATGCTTATTTCTTATTCTTGAAGGGAAGTGCCACAACTACTTTACTACTGACCATATTCCTAAAAGACATGAAAAAGGAGGTGAGCTGCAAAATGACTGTTTGCTGATGACACCAAGTTATTCAGGGTAGTAAGAATGAGGGCAGACTATGAAAAGATGCATATAAATACTCAATGACTGGGCACGCGAGTCAGAGATGAAATGAAATGCAATATAGGTAAACATGAAGTGATGCACGTAGAAAAATAAAAATTTCAGCTGCATACATAAAATTATTGTTTCTAAGCAGATCATTACAATTCAGGAGTAAAACCTGACTGTATGACAGATTGTCCCATAAAAATATCAACACAGTACTCAAAAGAATATATTACAAATTATTAGAAAAAAAATAGAAAACAAAACAAAAATGTCATGTGTTGTCCCACACCTTGAACACTATACACATCCCAAAAAAACATTTAGTAGAACTAGAAAAGTTCAGAGAAGAACAAAAAGGATGTGAAAATGTGTAAAACAGGTTTTGTGAAAAGAGCAATTAAACAGTTGTGGAAAAATATAAAATGACAGTGTTCTATAAAATCACAAATGATATAGAGTCAGATAGATAGGGTAGATATTCATTGTCTCATCTTCCAGAAGACCCAGGAGCCACCACGCTCACCTGGTGCGATCCTTGCTTTGTACAAATGAAAGGTGCGCAAACCACCTTATCATCAGGAAATCACTTGACTTGAAAATATCTGAACAACATTATGAATATTTCTTTTTGTCCTTATTCTTATCAAGACAATCACTATCCAAGCAGAGTACAAAGCTAGGTAAGTCCTTGTTTTGAAACAAAACAGGGTAACTTTTTTTCAGTTAAAAAGCATGCTAATTTACCATTTGCATTGCATTAAAATTAAATGATCAATATTAGTTCAGAATATTTTACATTAACACTCCTAGGAAACATTGACATTTTTAAAAAGATTCTCAGTCCCAAAATTTCAGATGTGATAATTCATCTCAAACAGCTAAATATTTAGAGTAAAGTTTTGTCAGAACCACTGTCCACACAGTCTGTGTCTTTTATACACTGATAAATGTATATTTTTAGCTAACTTTCCAGCTGCTGTTGCTATTGTTAGAATTGGGGTGTGGAGGGGTGTTTGTTCTGGCACATGGTAATAATAAGTTACTTGTGCTAGGAAGTGCTGCATTTCAATACCAGGAAGAGCTAGTTTGTACACAAAAAAAAAAAAAAAAGAATTTACATTATTCTCTTTCAAAGAAACAAAGTGGTAGAAGTTGAGATCTTGGAGGACCTTAGATTAAGCTAAAGGTAGATTATTAATAGAGAATTAATAACAAGGTAATTCATTCTCAGCAAACAAACAAATCATTAGTTTGTAGTAACAACTGGATTCTTATTTATTATTATTTTTCTCCCACATTTGCTGAATTTCTAGGTAAAAATTATTTGGCTGATGGCCTGATTGTATCACTAAGGGTCAGGCTCAAAGCACATATCAAGGCTTCTACTGCCCCTCTATGAATTCCTAACCATGAATCCTATGACCCAAAACCTATGAGAGTACCTGTGCTGCCTGTGCTTTATGTAAAACACACAAGTGGCTTCTGGACCTTAACATGTATGTGTCCACACCATACATAGAAAGCAACCAAATATAAGCAAAATAACATGTTTTTTCAAAAACAACATAGATATTTATTTTCCTAAACATAGTAGTAGATATTCTTTTTCAAGTTAAGTAACTTATTACTCATTTCCTGTAAAAAGTCTCAACATTCATGTTTTGCAGAACACTCAATCCCCCACCAAAACCACCATCTATTACTAAAAGTAATGTGGTGACCAGGTCACCACTGCCCTGCACATGATCCAAAGTACCACATTTAAAGTAAGATATGTATTTCTGACAATTCATTCCCAATTATAACTCTTAGGAGTGATTGTAAGAGCAGGCAAAGTAGGCTACCATTAAGAAATGCAAGATATCAGAGTAAACCACAGAATCATAGAATAGATTGCCTTGCAATGGACCTTTAAAAGTCATCTAGTCCAATCCTCCCACAGTGGGCAGAGACATCTCCAACTAAATAAGATTTCCTAGAGCCCCATCTGACTTGATCTTGGATGTTTCAGGGATGAGGCATCTACCTCCTCTCTGGGTAACATGTTCCAGCCTTTTGCCACAAACAAAAATGTAATTTGCTGAAATTAATGCTTACAGGCAATAAATGTTTCCTGGTTAAAATTGCCAAACTGGCAAAAGTGATGAGTCTAATTTTCTTAGTATTTTATTGGAAAGTAATGGAGAGTGGGAGCAGAAAAAAATTACTCTAACCCTGAAATATACACAGGACTCATAGTCAGTTTGCATTTTATATACAAGGCCAAAAGTAGAAGGCATAAAACTCTACATAAATTTATGCAACTTGTGAAAGGAAGGCTTTATTTACTAAATGAATGTACATTTTCCCCTAAACTTTTCTTCAAAACTACTGTAATGCCACTAAATTAATTTTCCGTCCTGGCATTCTTCATCATGTTCTAATCTTCTCTGGCATCTGAAATACAATTTCTTAGCAGTAAAACTCACTTCTCTTTTTCCCTTTAGTCCTGTGAAAATATTTAATGATCCCAATCTATGTAACCTCGTGTCTGAATCAATGCTGGACAAAGTTTAATATATTAAAATAGGGAAAAAAGAGTAAGAAGTAAAATAATCTAAAGAAGTGGCAAAATTCCCTGTTCTGCATTCAGAGCACACTTCAGCAGCTTGAAGAATCTGGACAGAGCATTTATTTCAGATTGTCACTGTAAACTTTCTGTTCATTTTGCTGGGCAGACAAAATCTATTTACCATCTATCCTAATAAACTCAGCGCATGATTTGTTTTTCACAGAATGTCTTAGGCTAATGAAAATATCTGAACATAAATATTTTATTCAATTGGCTTTAAACACTCTTAAACAAATAAAGTGGTGTAATCTGGCTGTGATCTAGCCTCTGCTCTTTTTGAGCTTTTCACTGTGAAGTTCAGGTTTCATTTATAGAAGAGAGAATTTTTGCAATTTTCTACATATAGACGGATGCTATTTTTACATAGTGAGATATGTACATATATACGGAACACAATCGAGTGTCTAACATAACACCAGTTCGCCTGACATTTCACTCCAAAGAAAACACTATACAAATGTTTATATTTTAAGCTTTTCAGGAATATGGGTGAAAATCAATAGTAACTGTTCATATTTTCTAATATTGAAATGGCATTCAGAAATCAAAATCAGTGGAATCCAGTGAAAAGACCACAGAAAGGAGAAACACTACCATGCTTAGGCCAGTCACATATATCTTTCTCCAGTCTCTGCGGACTAGAGGAAATCAAACTGTGTAACCTTCGAGTTTTTACATTATTTTTTTCCCTAATTGGTGTCGGCAAAACAAACTGAAATGCAATTCTCTGCATCCAATGCGTTTGGATAAGAGAATCTAAAAAGCATCTATACAAGAGTAAAATAAGTAATTTAAGTTCACTGTAGCATTTACATTGTGGAAACATAAATAAAAGTAACAAGGTGAAGACTACCTTAAGTTAGTACGTGTTGCATATGACCACAAGAGTAATTTGTAGTTTGTTGTTTATATCAAGTAGCATCTGAGAAGCATAAATTTACCAGGAGGAGGGAGTGTGGACAGAAAAAAGTGCAATTTGCTGAAAACTGGAACTATCTTGAAATAAAAACTCTCCACACTGAAGATACACATTATTATTTTTTTAATCTAACATTTCATTCCAATTCATAGAAAAAGCTTTAGTGATTAGATAGCCATTTGATTACTTTTTCAAAGTCACATCACTGCATTTCTTTTGGCTTCTATTCACAACTTCACATCTGTTAGGTATCGTAATGGGAGAAGCTTCAAATCTCAGTAAAAATTGTGAAAATCTGCTTAGCCTGTCAAACTGAAAAGAGAAATTGTTGCTAGACTGGAATTTAGAACTGTAAAATCAGTATTACAGCAATACAAATAACATATAGTAACAATTATACCAATGTAACTTCTTCAGTCTTATCAGATTCTCTTATTATTAGTATTTACTGAAGCTACATGTTAGTTAACATGTTTCCAGTTTGCAGCCTTGGTTTGAACAGCATCAAACCCCTGGGATAATAAAATAGAAAAAATACTAGCTGTATAAGAAACAAGAAAGTAACACATTGTGAGTTATGCTGATTAAATGTACAGATGCTAAACATACATCAAAATAAAAAATGCAATAGAAGTTGGAAAAAGAAGCCTCTATTTCATACAAGGAAGTTAAGAAAACTTACAGAAGATTATGACATGGTGTGGCAGTTCATTTATGCAATGGCTTGGTTGACACAGTATAGTACAAACTATTTGAATACTGGATCCGATTTGGGTGAATAACTGTCCTCCTCTACCCATTTGTGTATCAGTTTATCTGCCTTTTTGGATCATTTTAAAATACTTTCCTACTACTTACCACTTGTAAAAGAATTAAACAGTTCATTTCTACAGTCCAAAACTACAGGCCACTATAATGTCTCAGTATGTATCATATGACCTCAAAAACTCAGACTTGTGTAATATATTCTACTGCTAAAACAGTCAAATAATCTTCCAGATTCTGCATTTAAGTATCAAAAAATTAATAAAATCTTAATTCAACTTCAGTTTTCAGTGCATATTGAAATGCTGCCAATAATTACATTGCTTAGGGAGAACATTCAGAACGGAAATTTCTACAGCAGATTTTCTTTTTTTAAAAAAAGACACTCAAGCCAAAAGTTGCAGACTTCATTACACAAGTCTACAAAATGGTGGAATTTTTTTCCTCCCTATTCTCCTAGGAGTTCTCAATATGCAGACCTTCAGCCCATTTTTTACACAATATCGTATTAATCCATCTTTGTTTTATTTCTCCATGACAAAAGTAACCTGTGTCACTAAGAGGCAACATTGCAACATAGCACACAAGGTACACAGAAAGATGGTACCACACGTGCAGCAAATAAATCAGCTGCCAATTCAGTGAAAATTCCAATGGACAATCATATGTGATTTTTTTGCAGCAAAATAAAACTGTATATATCTTTTCATACATTTAATTTTGTCTTTTTTGTTCTACATTAAAACAGCCCTCTACGCTGTTTTTTTTTTACTCTATCTTGAGTTAAATTCAAGACTAAGAAAATTACAAGAGGTGGAGAAGAGAGGCACTGTGCGACGTATTCAAAAACAATAGGGCAAGAACCAAGCAGGCAGTCTAGCAAGGCTTTGAGTAGAGAGCTATAGGTTTCCAAATCCCTTTCCATCTGATTTTTATTTATTAATTTTCCATTAGAGCTTTAGCACAGAAAATTCACCATCATCTGATATAATCCCAAAAGAACACTTTTGACTTTCCCCAGTCAACCCACAGGTCTTACTTATATCTGCTCTCCTTTAGCTCTTCAATTCCTAATCTTGATTGCCTAAATGTATGGATTCAACTAGAAAAAAAATTCAAAATAATATTTGCTCAAAATCCTCCTCATCGTGGTTTGGACAGTCTCCTGGAAGGCAGGAAATTACATTCAAACCCCAGAAAGGGCTGCTGCTATGAATGAGAGACTCCCAGTCAATTAGGTTCTCTGAGTCAGGAGAGGTCTCTCTCAGTCAATTGGTGTGTTGGCAAAGAAAGTGTGTCACCACCTGTGACACAGTTCAGAACAGAGCAGTTTGTCCTCAGGGAATGCTGCCTCCTTATCATTATCCAGGCATTGCCTGGGATTGTGCTATTAGTGCCATCCAAAACCATCCCAAGGAAATATGAATAATTAAACACTTCAGAGCACGCAAGTGCTCAGTTCTTTGCCCTGGCCTGATTTACTTCAGTAACATAGACGTACACGGATGTAGGAGCACCATATTTTCAGTCATCTCAATCTCCAAAGAAGATGATCTGAACTTTTGTTATTCTACAGCGTGAGGTTTTTTTTCTTTTTTTGAACTTACTTATTCCCTATTGTCTTTGCCAAAATTAAGTTCATGATCTGATTTTCAGAGGTGGCGAGGAATTAAAATGTTTTCTTTCAATGGACTGTTGAGAACCTAGAACATCAAATCATAAATTTAACTTTGGCAAGTGGAGTTAAGGCATTGACACAGTGGAAAGAAATACAGATAGTCTCCCACAAGGAACCAACACCTTAGAATTATAACATGAGGTACTACAAAAAGGCATAAGACCAACACCACAAAGTTAACCTTGGAGCGCCTTGAGTAAGATAATTTTTTTGCACGCTTTTTAACTGCATAAGAAAATGCCAATATTTTTATTAACATTTTTTAAATTAAAATTTTGTAAAAAATTAGCAGCAAGAAAAATGAAAACAATAAAATCAGTGATAATTTTGTCAATGATTTCAACAACCCATGATTTCCTCTTATTCTGCTATAGTCCTGGTCTCAAGTAGATCTCAATCTGATCTTGGGCTCTTATAGAAACCTTGAATGCACATATGTTGCTAAAGTGGAAGCAGGAACTATATAGCTGTACTTTCATAACAGTCATTGTCATTTAGTATCTATCCATTTTACATTGAGACTTATGAAGGCTTCTGTAATTTATTCATACTTTCTTATTTGTATGGACAAATGCATAAAACATACATATCTGTGCAGACAAATTAACAACCTTCTATGGTTTTAAAATCTAGTTATAATTCCACTTACTGTTGTCAAAAGAAGAATTTCTACTTTTAAACCCCTTTAAGTTATCTATATTGTCACCTTTGCAAAAGTCTTCCAGGATATTCAATCTATATATATTGCAGAGGTGGAGTTTATAGGAGGAATGGAATTGTGAAATGGTGATCTTGTTTCTTTTCTTTTGGCAGGTCCTGTATAGCTTATTTAGCAGTATTTATGTTCCTGTCTTTTTCAGGAACACACTCAGATTAAATTTACAGCACAGTCCAACAGACAAACCACAGTCAGTTTATGAGCAATAAGAGGATTCAATAGAGGCCCTGGAGGTGCATATAGTCTGCAGTAGTTGTGGTCTACAGATGGTGGAAATTCAAAACCTTTAGTTCAGGCCTCTATATTAATAAATTGTTCCTTTAAGTAAAAATGGAGGAGTATTATTCTGCTTCTTTAGCTCACATATACTTTTTTTCTTCTTTACTAACTAGCTAATAAGAATCACTACTAAGGCAAAGTAAAACTATTCCCCTGGTTTATATCGGCTTTTTCAGGATTTCGCCCTGCTAAATAAGCAGTTCCCTAAATAAGTTATGACATTTTGTTGGCTTTTAAAAGAAAATACAAAAATAATTATGTTTTGACCATTATTTTGTTCCTTAATGCTATAGAAAGAAGACCTGGGAGTCTGCCATTTCCTCTTTTCCTTTATTTTTTATTATAAATTCATTAACATTTTCCATTCTTTTTCTTAAAAGAGTCTGCATTAGGTTTCAAAAAACTGTAACATTTACTTGTGACAGCAATCTCTCAGCCTTAGATTTTACTGTGGCTATTGCTTATACTCTCCGCAGTTTCACATCTTAGTAACAATTCTGAGAATGGGAAGATGTTGGTATTTAAGGGGACATCAACATCAAACAAGAAGAGAGCCATAACAGAGTTATATGTGATGACAATTTAAGATGTTCTTAGGACTGTCAGGTATCGTGAGGAACTTCTTGCTTTTAGTACTAGGTGAATCAGTCATACTGAATGCCTTGATATAAAACCCCCCAGGGGATGCCTGAGCCAGCTCGGTTTCTGAGTCACTAATGACTCATAATGCTTTGTCAAAAAAATTGCTCCCCAGCACTTCAGGTTCAAGTAGAGGGAATTCTGAACTCACACTGGTGCTCCATAGGAGGCCTCTAACAAAGCAAGACAAGGTCTGTAAGCAGAAGTGGTACATTCTATTCTACCACCTGGTGTGGCTGGAGAAATTAGACATGCTTTCAGGCACATAGGCCCCTTTTTAGGTCTGAAATAACTGTAAAAACTAAATAGTAGTAGAGAACAATGGCTCAGAGTTTAGATAGATATGTATCAATTAAAGCATCTTTGAAAATAAAGATAGTTGGTGACTGGAGTGTAGAGGAGATGTAATTAGAGGAAGAGGAAAGAGAGGCTGAGAAACGGCTAAGTACTTTCAGCCCAGAGAAAAGTGGACAAGAACACTTGCCCACTGTTCCAAATAATGTGGAGGGGTTGAGAAGGACAGGGATAGAGATTTTACTCTGTCTTAAAATCAGTATCTCTCTATAGAGCCCATGATTATCAATAGATGGGTAAATGTTAGTTCTCAGCACCTTTCAAGATGTATTGTAGATTTCTTTGGTTTCTTTTCTTCCCTGATTATTACTGTGCTTTACCAAGTGACATAAATTCCATTACTGCTTCCTTATTACTATCTTCCTCGTGTCCTGTCACCTTTGACATCTACAGCAAGATTGCACTATATTAATGCAAGGAAGAAAAGACGATGATCTAATAACTGAGAAGAATAATTACCTATAATTGATAAAGGAAATAAAGGTGGATGAACTACAGGCAATGTCCATTTGTCACATATTGACCCAAGATGTCACAATAGAGTTCTAATCCTTTGTAAAGTTACGTGATCTAGACTACAGGACAGTAGAAACTGGGTCAATACTACATGTACACAGGAGGGATAGCAGACCCTTCCTCTTGTAAACATATGTATATGCACAGAGGTGAAGGATAGGTTACACCTTTGTGCATTTCTGCATCGGCCTTTTCTGGATTACTTTCCATCCAAGTGATTCTAACTTTCACTCCAATATGGCAAACTCTGGTTCTAGTCAGTATCTACCACGTTCAAGACACCCCAGATGTTCTCATTAGTGGTAGATCTGCACAGTTACTGAAACAAATTCACTTTTCTTCTCAATACCAATACAAATAAGTCACAATGGAAGATGAAAATACTACTAAACATCAATGAGCACTATAGTATGATTAGCAAGTTATAAAGTTATTCCTGTCACTGAAACACTTCTAATGAGCACATTATAGATAAACACACAAATGTTGTAGATCGCAGTCATTAAAGTGACCTTTAGTTCCTTCTGGAAGCAGGAGACATTTATTCAAAAAAGAGCTTAGGACAGAGATAAAATAAATAGCTCCAGGACATTAAGACTGGATCAATGCTTCCACACATCTTGAATGATTTGAGAGTGTTTATTTCCCTTTCTAAAGAGTAGGTGCTTTCCTGTATTTATGATCACTTCATAAACTCACACAAACATATGAGTACACACAGACACACATATTTACACGTACAGATGTACATGAGTGTTAATATGTATGTAGATGTTTCACACAGCCAGAATTCTGCTCTTTCCTTCTTTTCCTCCTCTTCTTTGTCTTTTCCTTCCTTCCTTCTTTCCTTCCTTCCTTCCTTCCTTCCTTCCTTCCTTGCAACAGAAATCTGAGTAATGTAATTCTTGAGATTGTAACTAATTTCACTTAATTTTAGGCACCTAAGAAGAAGGAATTTAACTTCCCTCCAGATGAACTGCCATGTGGATCAACTGTCTCTTGGTCTCCCATTACTTCTAAAAGAAATAAAGGAGGTGAGACTCTGCTTATAGCTGAAGACAGATGAATGTAACTGCCTACACATAGATGTCTGGAGAGCTTTTCAGAACCCACCGTGGACACCAATATCAGATCATCTGAATTGACTAAGGGCTGGTTAAGGTTTGAAACATACATTTCTAGTGGAATCTGAGCTGCCCTGGATAGTCCAAGGATAAGACTCAGAGAAAACTCATGTTCCTACAGAGCAAAATGTGGAAACCAGGTGAGATATTCCCAAGCATTTCATGCTGTCACTTGATGACTGTTTCTAGGCAACTGAACCGAATGACTGAGCTCTGTGGACTATATAAGGAGCTTAGATTACAAAATATCCCCTAAATGTAGCTGTGTTAAACTGAATCACTCAGTTGATGGCCTGACAATGCGGACAACAGAGACTTCAGCTGCCTAAACATGAGCACCTAGTGCCATTTGAGAGTCTCTAAATCATCTGTAAGATATGATCTTATAGGCAGGACTTCAGGGATGCAATAACGTATATAGAGTGTCAAGGGGAGGGCAGGCATGAGAAACCACAAAACTTAAATAAACCTAGATGCTGAGGTCCAGGAAACTCAAAACCATTCTCTGATTTTTATTTAACTAAGAGTAGATTTGGTTAGTCCTATTTTCAGTTATGGACAAAATTAAAACATTGAAGATCTGACTTTGTTGAAAAGGAAGGTCTAAACTACAGAGGCCAAATGTTTAAATTAACAATACTTCTAGAGCTCCTACAGTAGTTATAGTTTTGTAAACAATTTATGTACCTTTTGATGCCCCCCAAAAGAAGCTCACAGCATCAGGATTTATTAGAAATGATGAGTACCTATAGATTGCAAATTATCTTCTTTATCTGTTTTTTGTATAATTGTAAATGTAATTTATACAGGATGAAGTGGTTCCATTGGAAAATTTTGCACTTATTTAAAAAATTCTATCTCAAGATCCCAAGTTATTTTACAGATGCAAATACATTTAAGCTAATAGAATTTCTGTAGCATCACATTCCAGATTCTCTTTTTTAAATGATTCAACATAACTAAATGAAGTGTTCTGTAGTGTATGAATGATATGTTATGAAAAATACATATACATGAATGCTGTAGTACAATGCATTTCATGATCACAGAGACTTGATTGATTGATACCATTATTATGTATTAGCTGAACATTTTCTCAAAAGAGTTTAATTCACTACAAATTCAGATCCAGAGACAATAAATTTTGACAAGTTTCCTGAACCTTAGTCTCTGAATGAATCCATATTGCAGCTCTAAAGAAAGGAATATCTTCTACTTCCTGCTAATCTCATCTCTCTATGAAAATTTCTCTTGTTTTTTTGGCAAGAAGAAAAAGTTCACAAAATTTGCCTACTTTCTTGCTTAAAAATCCATATGCATGATCTCCCCATTAATGGTGATCTATTAATCAAGTTCTATATTCTCAGCTTTCCATGTCTCCTTCACAAGGGTATAGTACTAATCCTAGGCAAACTTCTTTTATTTCAGTGTGTACACCAACATCTTTCCTATCAAGCAAGCTAAAAATAAAAGCCCAAAACAATGTCATTGCTGTACAAGAGTCTTGGAGCCAAACTCAGATCACTTCCTATGGGACTTGGAACATGTGCAACCGATAGTTTTAACATGACTGAATGAGGTCATGCAGGCTGCTTGTTTTGCAGTTTCTAGACTTTGGAAATCCGTACGTTTAGTCTTACCATCAGGTTTTCAACTCTGAAGATATCTACATCCCAAATCATACTTGCATCTGTGCTCCCTCTAACTGCCCTAACAGCTGGCGTAATCAACCAAGTCATCAGAGCCATTCCTTGTACAGTCAGAGCACTTCTCAGACTTGCCACTTGCATCCAGTCGACCTGAAAACACAATATAGACAGCATTATACTGCCAGCAATGATTCTGAACAACAGCCTAGAGCTCAGTGTCTGGGTCTATTAAGCGAAAAACTTAGACCTTCCCAGCCAGCAGGCAGGATTGAACTTATAAGTATTACTCCCATAACACTGAACTAACTATAAATATGAAGATTGGATTAAAGTTTGCTCTTCATCCTACCCATCAATACTATATCACTTCTCCTTTTGTGACTATAATGTCTCATAAAAGCTACCTTCTACTGAAATGATAAAACTGTATCCTAAAAAATGCATGAGCAGAGGAGATGGCAAATTCAAAAGCACTGAGTCTATGCAATGGAATTCACTTTTCTACAAGAGATAAATAAATCACAGATATCTCTCTGTCAGAGTGTGTGAAAATTTTATTCTTTCAGTTTACTGGGTTTTTTTTAATAGTCTTACTGGCACTCCTGTACAGAATCCTGTGCATCCAGATACTCAGGTTCTGGGATCTATTTAAATACAGACAGAATATTCAGTTTTTCTTAACATATCAAATTAAAACAATACAATTATTTATTACATGTTCTATTTGTTTTCAAATATTGTAAATATCCATAAATGAGCAGAATCTTTTATCGTTTAAGGAGAAAATAAACAATGCTAAATCATGATCTCTTCTAGAAGAAACTGGAATCCCTTTCAAATGCAAAAAAAATCTGCCTTTTAAGTATGTTTTACTTTGAATTGTTTTTTTCATTTTATAAATCCTGATAATTTTCTGTTAATTTCTAACAGGAAAACATAAACCTAGAAATTAAAACTGCTTTCAAAGAGAAAGATGGAATATTGGTTCAGAAAAAAGTCAATCTGCAGTGTTTTAACATTTTGAAATTACCTTTGCCCTTATCCAGAGGTTTCTGTGAAAGTTTGGTTAAAGCATTGTTATAACCATTGCTGGTATTTGCATATCATGTCTATAGATTTTGTACTTCAACCTTCTGAGAAAGAGGCTGAAGTTGGGAACGTCTGGAATTAACTCCAGCAGGTGGAGATAAAGAGTAGTAATAAGCAAATAGGAGCAGTCTGGTTTTCATCATTTGGGAGTTTGTGTGGTTTAAGTGACACCACTTGACAGAGAAGGATGACTGATGCAGTGCTACAACCACTGCCACCCTTAGTCTACAAAACCAGTAGACTCCCTGGTGCCTCTGTGCTGGCAGTGCCTTTGGTTAATCACACAACGGCAACCGGCCAGCAGGATGCTCCAGCCAGGAGCCAACTATGCTGATTCACTGCCTTGACCTGAAGTGTCTGAAGCGACTAACAACGTAGGAGAATAAGATCTAGCAGCAATGACACCTACTGAAAATTCCAAAGGTCACAAAAGTTTATTTAGCTTTGTTCTGGCCAGCTGACCAACAACACCGGCTGGCTGCACAGACAACACATGGCATTCCCCTGGAGGCAGCAGCATTTTGAAAGAGAGAGAATAGAAATCTTATCTAGGAATAGGTAAGTGAAGAACAGACAGGATTTTTAGGTTAAATTTGTAGATTGCAGTAATTCAGACAGAAGCACAAATCCTATTGTACGTCTCCTTGTTGTTCACAGAGATTCAGTGCAGAAGGAGCCAACATGAAAAATTAACTCTCTCTCACAGGCATTGAGTCAGGATAGTCAACAGATTGTGTAACAACAAAAATAATTTCCTCAATCATGACAACAATGTATTGTGTAATAGCACACTTTGTTCACTGACTGTGAGAATATCATCATGAAAATATTGCCCTACAGCAAAACCACAGGTCTTGATATCCTGACATATTCATTTTATATTACTTTATCATAAAACCACTTTCTGGGTTATGAGCGTAACCTGGAGTCTTGCACGATGAGATCCAGAGGATACATTATTCACAGCAGCAGTATTACTATCAGGGTATTTGTCTTCCCTCTGTCCCCTAACAAACTTGTTGAACTTGTTATTACCCCCTTTTTCATCATTAGGAACAGCTAATCTGATGAGGCAGCTCACAAAGAAGTTGGTAGGTGGTTTTGATTTTTAGAAAGATGTGTGCAAAATATTGAAGGGCAGTGTAAGAGTTATGGTGTGGCCTTTGAAGTATGACTGTCTATGTTAGAAAAACATGGATTTCAAACATCAATTTGTTTTCAAAATAGAAATGGTGTTGTTGATTGGGCATTTGGTTGTTTCTGTGCTATAGATCTCTCATGTGCTCTAACAAAACGTCTGGACCCAGAAGTGGCTGGAGCTGCATCATACCAGAGAGCACTGCCAGTGTATTGATAGAGGAGTAAACTTGGGACATTCTGCTGTCTCACTTGTCTATTCCAAGAAGCGGATTTGGCACTGCAAGGGAAGATTGGAGTTAAAAGGTCTTGCACTCTTTTGACTGAGAGGAATAGAATTTAGCATATATAAATCATCATATAACCTATCCAAGGGAAAGGGAAAGTCATTCCAGGATGCTGTTACTTTGGAAGAGTTTTAGTTTTAAAACTATGTTCTCAGCATTTAAACTATAATAGTACACAACTCTTTTATACTCAGAGTGGATGAATATTAAAAGGTGCTAGAGCTGTTGTTCTTTACTAACTGTGCTTTAATTTTAGCTTTTTTACCATTAAGTAAAATCTCGGGCTTACTTATTCTCATCTATGATGGGGTTTTACATGCAAGGATCAAAATAAAAATCCACATAAATAATGTTACTCTGAGTATCTTGCTAAGGTCAGTGAGGCCATGTAGCTTTATGTTTCCAAGTCTGAGGACAGAGTGTTTTTCTTACATCAATTACCAAATATCTGTTTTTCATTTAATTTAACATTTTACATGACTTCTCTAACAACACAATAATAGGAACCTGAGTCATGTATCCCTCCAATGTCAAACTGGATCAGAAAGTTTTCATTCTGGTGATAGCCTTAACATGAGTAGCTTGATAAAAATTTAGTCTTTTTTCCAAAGAGGTAACTATAACATTTTAATTGTCATTTTCCATCCTTGAAGAAGAATTCACCTGCAATATTGAGATAAAGCGCTGAACTATATCACAGCAGTTACCATTATGTTCTTAAATGGCTGATTTCTGTAACAGCACATTGTCAATATTATCCTGTGAATCACTCTATAAAACTGGTTTTCTTTTCTAAAACATTTGATTATCCTATGTCATGATCATTAGGAATAAATGTAGTTTCAGCTGTCTCAAGAGCTGCTTCTACTATAAATATTTTAAATGCAGAAAGACAAATTCCTTTCATTCTAACTTGTGTTGCTTTTATAATTATTCAAGATAGTTAAGCCCAGTTTTTTTTAAATATACAAATGAATACTTTGTGCCTGCTTTTATAGTTTATCTTTTCTGAAATTAGGTATGGTATAACATCTGGGGTATGATACATGATAGTCAGTCCTGAAATCTGTCTTCAAAATACTAATAATTTTGTCAGATAAATTTCAACAAACTTGAAAACCAGATAATTTTCATAAAATTTTTGTTTCCGATTTGAGTGACCAAAAGAACAGTAAAATTCTTTTAGTAGTATGAAGTACATATAACCATCTACATAGACACAATAAACCACAGATCACATCTAATAAAGTAAAGCTCAAAATATGTATGTGGTTTATTTAAAATGTTACAAAGACTCATAAAGTCCTCAAACCCTGAAGGCTCTTTTAGAAATGTTTTTCTCACAATAATACCTCTTTGTGTGTGTGGTCCTTAGCATTGCAGGATTGGAGAGCAATGAAGGTTTGTATCAAGCCAGTGCTGTACTTGCATCCAGAAGTCTAGTGCTTTTTAAATAAAAAAGTCAAATACATATGTAGACAAGCAGATACTGTACACTTTGCTTATTCTGCAAGTCTATGTGTGATCATAAACTCTTGGTAAATATTTGCTCTTTGGAGATTAGCTTTGACAAACTTGCATTTACTCGTAATTAAAATGTTGCTTTCCTGATGACTGTTGCATGGGCTGCTGTATTTCATCAGTGACATAATGTAGTGTAAAGATAAGAGTTAAATGTAGAGTCTGTTGTGAATATGTCTCTGGTCTGTTTCTGAAATCAGTAGTTTATGGCAGTTATATCTGGGTAATTTTTTGCTTCTTTAACCTCATTGTCATTTGACGTTATCAGATCCTGTATCTGTAATTATTTTTCTTGTGGGTTTTTCTTTTTTTTTTTATTTGCTTTAAAAAATGCCATCATTTTGTAGCCTATACCATGTTTGTTAAAGAACAAAGATGCTTTTCTTCCTTCCTTATATGATTTATTGACTATTATGCACCCAACATTCCCAAATTACTTCCAAAGGCAATAAAGTAGAAGAGTAAATTCTAAGAAACAAATATATGACTTAAATTACTGAATTCATTTGTTGACTCTAAAAACAGAAAATTCAACATTAATGTTGTATTTTTTCATGGCATTTAAGGTTTTCAGACTAAGTGTGAAGAGGTCCTTCTGTTTTGCCATACTGCATAAGTCCAAAGAGATTAGTTTAGTATATAAGAGATATTTATGATGCAAGGAATATGAGTCCTTCAGTAGTTCCAAGCCTGTGATGGCAATACACTTTTGCATTTATATTCATAGCTTTGTTTACTAAGCTGAAACATGCCTAAAGCAGACTACATTATTACAGGCATCATAATTGTATAATGCATATATAGACCATGTTCTCAGCTGTAATGAAATAATTTAGCTCTGCCAAATGCAGTACAGTTAATCTGATGCACACAATATGGCAATGTAGTATCTCTGCATACAAATACATTAATCCCACATGAGCCTGCTTACACACATGTAGTTATAGTGAGCAGTTCCTAAGAAACTGGTGTCCTTACTAATTTTAGAAACTTCCATTTCACAGAAGTAGAAATAAGCATCTACTAAAAATTTTTATATATTTTAAAAATCTATTTCTATTGTAATTTCACATCTAAAACTTTAGAGAAGGAAACAAAGATGCTATCGTCTAATATAACTTTCCCTCTTCCCCCATTTCTGAATTCATATTTTCCATTTCACCATCTCCACCTTCTTCTCATTTTTCAGAATTATTCCACTGAAAAACAGTATTTCCTCACTTCTCAAATATCTAGTGTTTTTCTTCATCTGAATTAACCTCTCATGCCTTTAACAGTAAAAATTCAAGCTTTTCTCATCTGTGTCAATTTTGTTCTCCTTCTGCCATAACAACTGTACTAATTTCCTTCCAATTTCTTAGAATTTTGTCATAGACAGAACATTTTTATGGGAACTTAAATACATTTTCTGCTTCTGTCAATTGTTTCTGAAATCCATCCTGAATCACCACCCTGACACTCCATACAAACTGCGTGCAAGTAATTGTCAGGAAGTGAAGCGTATTTCTGTGTTATACCAGTATGGAGTCCTTATTTTTACTTTCTGATTTTAATATGAAAAATGTATTTACAGTTAAGTACTATACAAGCACATGGAAATGTTATTTATAATGGTTTTAAAATGTTGAATGCTCAGGAGGTGGAGACACTGGCAGACATATAACTATATATAAACGTAGCTATTTTCTTCCCCTCTGGACAGTACAAGCGCAATTTCAATTACAGAATATTTGCTTTATAGGAGTCTGCTCAATTACATAAGAGAGAGAGAAATTTATTTTGCTTAGTTTTGCCTGCTTGTAACAGTGAAATGTAAAAATTCATAACTTTTCTGTAACAATCATCCTTTTTCATAACTTTTCTATGAGAATCATCTTTTAACCTTGCTACCTGTTTCACTGCACTGGAGTTGAACATTAACAGGCTGAAGCTTGGACTAAGAAAGATAAAGACCCTGATAGAAAGGAGGTAATTAGCACAGTATAAGGCATGCTACAGAACATATTTCCTTGATGAAAAAGCTGTTGTCCTCCAGTTTGTTACACTACGCAGAATCTCCATTGGATAACAAATAATTCATGAAGTCATATCTTCAGCCAAGTCATTGTTCCTTCATTGACACTGAGAAATTTATAGACTGACTCTTACAAAATACAAAATTTCCCAAAAATGGAAAGAGAAAGGTCTGTGGTCCAACAGGATGCATTAATGCAGTACTCTGTAAATGGGTAAGAACCTTGGAAGCTGCTATGTCTACAGAAAGCAGCAACCACTTAGTATATATTTCTTAGATTTGAGAAAACCCCCATTCAGCGATGGGCTCAAATTCAAAATTTAAGAAAATATTCATCACTGCTCATGTCTTGTCCTCCCAGCTCAATCAATGAAGACTTTTCTTCCAATTTTGAAAAATGTTTTTCCCAGACAAGTGAGTAGGAATCTCAAGCAGATCTTGTGACAAACACATATTCCGAGGTTCTCTTCCTTTTAGGTGTACAGAAGTATATCCTTCCTCAACCTCTCTGTGTTTGCAGGTGGACGGCAAAGCCCTCAAATGGTCTCTGATTTCATTGGGAAATGTTTTTCTCCCTCTTCTATTGCTACCACACAAGATTAGCTGAAGTATTCATTTTAATAAACTTACCTCCGTATTTCAGCTGTATTTCTTGATCTCCCTACCACTGACTTTGATCTAATGCAGGCTGAATCTCTTGACCTTTGGATCACTTTGTAAGACCAAATTTTTCACATTGGATCACATAAGGCAGTAATTAAATATAATGCTAAGGATTTCATTATTAGTCGTACTGAGCACTCCAGCTGTACTTAGCTCAACTACTTAAAGTTACACTTATGATTTAATTAACTTGTGGTGTATTTGCGCATACAGTTAGTAACTTTTAATAATTTTTTCTTATAAATTAGATTTTAATTGTTATTAATAATTACTAATAGGTAAGCAAATGTAAAGGAAAAGGCAAGCCAGTTCTCACAAGCATTCAAAGCCTTTTCTCCCTTCTTACTCCTCCCCCTGCCTAACACTGATGGAGCTTTGAAAACATGAGCCCTACAGTTACAGGATGACTTTATATTTTGCTAAGCTGTGTTAGATTTGTTCAAGTTTCCCTCTTCTGCACCCTAAAATATTTTGGTTAATGAAAGAAAACTTTGAGAAGAACATTTATGTTTAAAAAAAAAAAAAACTAAACAAAAAAAACAGAAAATATTTTCATTAAAATTCATAGAATTACAATTGCACAAATCAAATTTTATCTGATAGCAGATTACAAGTTCTTTTTAATCAACTGCATTAAATAGATTGATTGCACCTTTCCTATTTCTGTTAATTAATATGTGCTAAGAATCATTGTGAGAAGAATAAGTAGGCTGAACATGACTGATGGTATCAATGTTACAGCTGCCTGTCACATCTGCCAAAAAGTAGACTGAAAGTTTCTAAAAAATAGTGAGATAAATTATAATGAAGACTTAAGGGAGAGAAAGAGATGAATACTGGCATTTTAAACTTCCTTACCAGCCCTTGCAGAATTGATGACTCCAAGTGGGTGTAGCTGTCAACTAATATTCTCTGAATAACTTTATTACCTAGGGAAATTGGAGACTTCAGTGAGTTTATATTTTCACTCTCCTGAAACTAATCTACACATACAATGCGTCAAAGTATATCTGCTTGTTTGCTATATGGTGAACATACATAATCTACTATATCATGTACCTCTGGGTTAAAAATCAGAAAAAATATATACCCCTTGGGGTAGTCCATTTCTTCTTAATTTCAATAAAAATCACAGCCTAGCTCTCTTCCATGCCTGGGCATGCATAGTTCAAACTTTTGGGAATAGAAATCTCCCTGATCCCAGTAAAGCGAGTATCCCTGTGATGTCACCACTTTCCTTCCCATTGCTTTAGAGATGCCACAGTCACAGTGGGATCCTACTACTCCTTCCTGCATTGCCTGTCAATCATTTAGTCTTTGGGGAACATAAATCATTTCCATTTTTAGTTGGACAGCTGGTAAGTTGTGAGAGGAAAAAGCCTCTGGGATATTATGCAGCTGTCAAATATCAAACCACGATAGTTGGTTTTATGGCACAGAGTTTTCCACCCAGGATGTCCAGCTTCATAACCTTACACAAACTTTCCCTTCAATATCCAGGGGCACGACCTCCTCCCGGTCAGTCAGTCTCAGAAGCATTTTCCCTGGCACTGGGAGGAACAAATAAGTAACGAATCTGTCATGAATTCAATGATGAGATGCAACATGGGAGACAGAGTGGATTTAGGAGGTTGATGAAGAATTGATGAAGACTTCATGGATGACCCAGAATCTCAAATGTTGCACATCATATTAGGAGCAATGTCACAAATTCACCAGGTTATGTGCACTATAGTGGATAGGATGTCTGTCAAAAGTTTTCTGGTTTGTATACTTAACATTGTCATTTCGCTTTGTTCCTCATCACTGTCCTTCAGAAACCTACCTAAACTGCCTTCTAAACCTAATTAATCACCTCTCTTGCTTCCATTCTTTGATTCACCTTCTGTGAAACCAACCACTTACATCGCCCTGTTTTCTCTCTTTCAGAAAATACACATTTAATTTGGGAAAGGAACTGTTTTTCCTCTATACAGAGAGAAACAAAGATCAGTTTTAAAATGCTACTAGATTTTAGTCTTCATTCAGCAGCCTGTGCACAACATGTTGTACAAAGAAATTAACAATCTTGTTCAAGGGCATGCTGTTAATCTTTTGCACTCATATTTTTCTTCACTATTTTACTATACTTTCTGCCACTTAGCAGGATGGGTATTTATTTTACTTGGATCAATTTTGATTGCAGCCTTATTGATTGCATCTTAACTATTTCCCATGCATTACTGAATCCCAGCCAAATCACTTTAACTCATTTTGCATTCATTCAAGTAGCTATTGACAAAGTAAAAATAATACTGCAGTGCATAAAAAGCTTGAATAACTTCCTTTCTGATTAGTGCAGCAATTAAAACTCAGGCTAACATCATAGGCAGCTCTGTTCTGAATTTAGAAGGATGAATTTAGATACTGCTCTTTTATCAAAAAACTTACAGATTTAATTCCTAAAATATTTATAATTTTGCCAAGTTTTACAGCTTCAGTTTTTCAAATCATTCAAGAACTTTTATCTGTGTGCCAAACTCAGTTTTTTCAATAATAGTACTACATAACGTCATTTTGGTTGTGAAAGAATTCACATTCCAAATGGCACCTTTAGTCTGTCTGATTCAATATACTTTTATCAAAGGTAAATGAAGAACCATCAATAACTCGACAACTAATGAACCAAATAGAGCAAATTGTAGTCTTTGAGAAGCATGTCCTATTTGCAAGGGCCTCATCTTGTACTCACATTATGTGGAGCTTATGGAGTGAGTGAGTTTGTATATCAAGTGAGAATAGTCATTCCAGACATGTAGTCATCCTTTCAGTCTTTCTGGTCACAAGCTTATGTTTCTGCATGTGCTTTCTTATCACAGAATCATAGAATCACTAGGTTGGAAGGGACCCACTGGGTCATTGAGTCCAACCATTCCTAACACTCCCTAAACCATGCCCCTCAGCACTTCATCCACCCGTCCCTTAAACATCTCCAGGGAAGGTGAATAGGCCACCTCCCTGGGCAGCCTCTGCCAGTGCCCGATGACCCTTTCCATGAAACTTTTTTTCCTGATGTCCAGCCTGAACCTCCCCAGGCAGAGCTTGAGGCCATTCCCCCTTGTCCTGTCCCTTGTCACTTGGGAGAAGAGGCCAGCTCCCTCCTCTCCACAACCTCCTTTCAGGCAGTTGTAGAGAGTAATAAGGTCTCCCATCAGCCTCCTCTTCTCCAGGCTAAACAACCCCAGCTCTCTTAGCCGCTCCTCATAAGACTTGTTCTCCAGCCCCCCTCACCAGCTTTGTTGCTCTTCTCTGGACACGCTCCAGAGCCTCAACATCCTTCTTGTGGTGAGGGGCCCAGAACTGAACACAGTACTCAAGGTGTGGTCTCACCAGTGCTGAGCACAGAGGGAGAATAACCTCCCTGGACCTGCTGGTCACGCCATTTCTGATACAAGCCAAGATGCCATTGGCCTTTTTGGCCACCTGGGCACACTGCTGGCCCATGTTCAGTCGGCTGTCAGTCAACACCTCCAGGTCCTTCTCCTCTAGGCAGTTTTCTAGCCAGACTTCTCCTAGTCTGTAGCACTGCATAGGGTTGTTGTTCCCCAAGTGCAGGACCCGGCATTTGGCCTTGTTAAACCTCATGCCATTGGTCTCAGCCCATCTGTCCAGCCTGTTCAGGTCCCTTTGAAGAGCCTCCCTACCCTCCAGCAGATCCACACTTCCACCCAGCTTAGTGTCAACCTCAAACCTGCTAAGGGTGCACTCAATGCCTTCATTCAGGTCACTGATAATGACATTGAACAGAGCTGGACCCAGTACCGAGCCCTGAGGAACCCCACTTGTAACTGGCCTCCAGCTGGAGGTAATTGCATTTACCACCACTCTCTGGGCCCAGCCATCCAACCAGTTTTCTACCCAGGAGAGTGTGCACCTGTCCAGGCCAGAGGCTGACAGTTTCCTAAGCAGAATGCTGTGAGAAACTGTGTCAAAGGCTTTACTGAAGTCCAAGAAGCATACATCCACAGCCTTTCCCTCATCCAGTAGTCAAGTCACTTTGTTGTAGAAGGCGATCACGTTAGTTTGGCAAGAACTGCCTTTCGTGAACCCGTGTTGACTGGGCCTGATCACCCAGTTCTCTTTCATGTGCTTCATGATAGCACTCAAGATCACCTGTTCCATGACTTTCCCTGGCACTGAGGTCAGAGTGGCAGGCCTATAGTTCCCCAGATCCTCCCTGCAACCCTTCTTGTAGATGGGCACAACATCAGCCAGCCTCCAGTCTGGTGGAACTTCTAGTGGGTATGTTTTCTTTGATCTTCCTCTTTTGATTGACGTTTTCTTTGATCTTCCTCTTTTGATTGACGTACCTCTAGAAGCCCTTCTTGTTGGTCTTTACTTCCCTTGCCAAGTTCAGCTCCAGCTGCGCCTTGGCCTTACTGACTTCATCCCTACACAACCGGGCAGCGTCTCTCTACAGGTTCCTGTCCCTGCTTGCACTGCCTGTGCAGCTCCTTCTTCTTTTTTAGATTAACCAGCAGGTCTCGACTCAGCCATGCCGGTCTCTTCCCTTTCATGCCTGATTTTCTACATACGGGGACTGAGCGCTCTTGTGCACTGTGAAAACCTTCCTTAAATATTTTCCAGCTCTGCTCCCTTGTCTCGGAGGACCATGTCCCATGGGGTCCCACCGAGTAATTCCTTGAAGAGCTGGAAGTTTGCTTTCCTGAAATTTAGTGTCCTGACTACACTCCTCACCTGTCCTCTACACCTCTGGACCTTGAGCTCCACCAGTGCATCATCACTGCAGCCCAGGCTGCCACCGTTCTAATGTCACTGATGAGTTCGCTTGTATTGGTGACCATAAGGTCCAGTATTGCTTCTCCTTGGGTGAGGATCTCTATCAGCTGGACTAAGAAATTATCTTCAATGCACTCCAGGAGTCTCCTGGATTGCCTACAGCTTGCCATGCTACTTCACCAGCATACGTCTGAGTGGTTGAAGTCCCCAAGTAGGAGGAGAGCTTGCGAGCGTGAAGCCTCCTGTAGCTGTAGGAAGAAGGTTTCATCAGTTGTCTCACCTTGATTGTGTGGCCTGTAGTATACACCAACCACAAGGATCCCATTGGTTCTTCCATCTTTAATTTTTACCCACAAGCTTTCAACCTGTTCGTGGCTATACTTCAATGACAGCTCTTCACATTCCATCCCTCTCCTGAGATAGAGGACAATGCCTCCACCCCTCCTTCCTGTTCTGTCTCTCCTGAAAAATATTTCAGTTGGAAACTGTAGTTTTGTCTTTCCATTTGAGTACTTCAGTCAAACTGTCCAGGACCCAGTATTCCCAGATTATTCTTCTAAAGAACAGGCTGGTGGATTTGGAAGTAAATTGTTTGACCTTTGGCTAGTAAGTGGTATATTGTTTTTTGTCTGAGCCTTAAGTAATTTTCTGTATCAAGACAATTCTATGTATGTAATTACAGCATTAGTGTAAAAATTGTTCCAGCTGCCCAGAAGGTTTTGCTATTTGATGATATCATAACCAGGGTGTTATTAAATCTCACAGCAGCTGGAGACTTGACCCCAGTCAAGCAAGAATTCTATAGGATATCGAGTAGTTATGGATTTCCTGCATATCTTCCAGTGGAAAAAACACACATTTTTAAAGAAGTCATAATATCAGCAGGATTTTTTAAAAATAAATCTACATCATTGGTTGAAACTGGTTTTAAGTTTGTGTAAAGTTAAAAGTTGTTCATAGCATTTGTTTTGAAGTCTAAAAACTTCCCGGGTATTAAATCTAATTCACACAAAAAATAGACACATCTTTTCCAATTAATGTTTAATTACTGCTTTCCATTGCTGCCACGGGGAAAAGAAAAGCCTATACATGGGGGACTTACGCAGTTTAGTTCTTAATGACTGCCTTCCTCAGCTTCATATACTTGGTTTAGTGACTGCCTGCAAGTGACATCTGAAAACCTTACCAGTCTGAACATTCACAGTTGAAGCTATCTGAGATAACTGATATCAGCTTTATTACTTCTACGCTGGAATAAGATCCTTACACAGTTCCTGATGAACTAATGACTGGCAGCAAAAATCATATGCATTACACTAAAGAAATGTTGATGAGACCACAGTGTATTGTTTTGTCTATGAATTAGACAACATACTTGACTTATTCGTTAACATGAACTAATGGATTATGTAGTCCCCATACATTTATGCTGATATATACTCATTTCTATTGTTATGCCCCTGATTTTGCTTTCGGCATAATAATATTAATTTTTTACAGGAAGTTCTACTTTCCTTATCCTATTCCCAGACTCCTATGCATAGATCTTTTCTCCATATCCACAGAGACAGAGGGAAACTTGGAGTAAAAATAGTTGAAGGACAGAAAAATAAATCTAGTGAGGGATGGGAAAGTTGATTTTGCCAAATTTAGACCCTATCAAAACCCTTGGGTTCTGTATTGCAAAACAGACCTGGAAACTTTTGAGTACTGGTCTGGTCTGCTGTTTAGTCTTTTTTTTCCTTTTCTTTTTTTACATATCCCTCTAGTAACCTTAGAAACAGAGAAAGGCTTGGTTTCACACAAGAAACACTGATTCCTAGAACAAGTTAACGTTAAGAAAGAATACATGCTCAAAGCCAGAAAATGAAGGCGAGTAAAATGGTTTCTTTGTTTGGAAAACTCAGGGGTCCTAACTGGTCTTTTGTGTGCTGAGATAAATTTAAATCCTTAAAAGCCTTTTGCCCAAGAAGCAGCCATTACTCTACAGTCCAGCTGTGAACTAAAGATAGACAATATACAGGTTCAGGAGCAGACTATACAAGTAGTCCTTATTGGAACAAATAGCTTCATCTGCTTTGCAGGAGGAAGATTGATCAACATCTTATAAGACTAGGTCTTTTTTTTTTTCTCTTTCTACATGTATGTTGGAGGAGCAATATGTCAAAGAACAGTGCTTTTTAAATATATTTCTTCTGAGTAAAATATTATAAAATAACAAATCACATTCTATCATGGCTACCTGTCTTTCCTGATAGCTTAAATTCAATGTAAATGATTTCAGAGCAGACACAAGACTTTTGAAAAAGCATATATGTATGGAATGAACTTTTAAGCTCATTCTGGAATCCAGGATAATACATAGTTATAGCCCCTCAGGTGAAACTTGGTCAGGAGTCATAAGCATAACAGGTTGGCTTTTCCTCCTGTGCTCCTGCTAGAAAGCAAGCGACTGCAGCATCAGACCTTTCTGCCATCCAGCTGGAGATCCTGTGTTGGCACACACCTCCCTTGGATGGCACAGTCTGGTTCTTTCCAAGGAGACTGATTTATGCATGGCTGCAGAGTTATAAAAAATTTAACCTAAATTGCCTCTAGAAATTTTGACATTATACATTTTCTGCTGGCAATATTTTTTTTTCTTTTCGGACAAACTGGCTAAATTGATCTAAATTGATCACTTAGAAGTCATCCATCAATCAGTTTAATGAAACCTTGCTGAGTTAGAGAAATCCTGCTGAGATCCGTCCCTTCCTCTTTTCTGACATACTCCAGGTTGGAATTTTACTGAACCAACCCCAGCCTGTGCACTGTACACCCAATTTCTCACAATGTATCAGATATCTTGCCATTAGTATTCTGTGGAGAGAACGATGACCCCAAGCACAGCTGCACATCAGAATCCCGCTTCTGATAGGAAACTAAACAGCCCCTTCCTCTTCATTGAGAAGTTAAACTTCCTTCATCAAGAGAATTCCAGCTATTCAATAGAGAACTTCTTAAGGTCTAACTTTTAGAAGTTCTACCATCGTGGTAGAATGGTGTCTACCATGATGGAATAATCATGATAATAAAGATGAGGATGGGTAGATATCTAAACAGATATGTGCATACATTCAGTGAGAAAAAAGGCAGCCTCTTCCCTGCCTGAGGAGGGACAGCATGCTTGCTGTGCCCCTCATTTCTGTCTTTCTGAAGAATTTGCCTCTGAGACAGAAGTTCACATCTTGTACTAGAGCTAGCGAATATCTGACCAAATTAGGTTGTGAGAAAAGGAGCTTCGCCATACCTATCTGGCTATGAAGAATTGTCCTAAAAATGTGATTACAAAAAAGTGATTTAAAAAACAATAATAATCTTACATTTCTTATAAAAAGAGGGCAATCTTTGGAAAAGAAATTATATTGTCTGGAGTTAAAGGAATGATTTTTGACCTCACTTGTATTCACCAAGAGTAGGATGGCTGGTCAATATTATCATAAAAACTGGGAAAGTGAATTCTCCTCCTTTATTTCTCTAGTTGAGTGGCTGGTACACTTGCTTGCACTGTGAAAATGAGGTTATTTTCAATTTTGCACAAAGGAATCTGAATCAGCACCTCTAAGGTAAGTATTCTAGCAATTAGAAAAGAGAGTATTTTGTCCCTGAACTGTGGCTAAAAAAGGACTATCTCATAAAGGAGCTGCAAAAAATAAGCCCATGTGTTAATTTCATGTCAGAAGAGCTCAGCTACTTCAGGCTTTCTCCCAATTCACTGAAGAGTGAGAAGTTCTAGCTTATTAGGGAAAAAAAAAATACAGTAGATGGCAAATTCAAGGACTTGTAAGGCCAGAAAGGATCATCATACCAAGACTGTTGTACAATATTACCGGGGACTAGGCCCATTTCTCTGTTTTTGTTTAAAGGCAGCAAGAGGGAAGCACCTAGCTTTGATTTTTTCTTTTTAACACGAAAATATGAATGGCCAGTATTTCCTTTGCTAGTTAGTGGAAATAGTTTATTTCTTCCCTGGTAAAGAAAATAAGAAAGAAGAAGAAATCATCTGTCTTTTCCATGTCAATTTTGTTGTAAAATAATCCACTGTGCCTGACTATAACAGTAGAACGACTATTGTTAAGTCTCCTTTCTTTACTAAGAATAATCAGTTGCCTGTCTCAAGTCTTTTTGCTAGCCGGTTAATTCCACATTTCCGTCTGTTCATACTTCACCTCCTTAGTGGTTAAATATGGTTGACTGGAAACAAATAATTACTCTGCAGAAAGAAAAGGTGGTGTTAAAGCTCAGTTGGCCTATACACTGGCTGATTCAAGTGCAGCCATGAGCTGACACGTGCATGAATGAATATGATTATTTTCACTATGCTTATCTAAATTTGTCAGATTATTTGAGAAGATGTGCTTGACTACAATCTTTGGATCTCTGCCTTTCTGGCTTCTATAGCTATACATGTATATCTAGATCTATGTCTTATACATAATATTGTTCATAGTATATAGTACTGGCACCACATGTGTTACATGTGTCCTTAAGTATAACATACTCACACTACACTACATTAGCAAATAGGCAACACTATTTGTTAACCTAGAATCAAATCCACAAATTTCATCAAAAAATGTTTATCAAAATAAATTCCTGCTCCCAGATGTAACTTCCTAATGTTTAGGCTGAGGTTCATAGCCACCCACATTGTTACCACATGTCCTTTTACTTAGAAGCTTATCTCCAAACATGTTAATCACTATATCTAATGCTCTTAAACACTGAGCACCAGTTAACTCTTGTCAACAGACAAACTGGTGCCTACCAGGCTGACTGGGGATGTGTTCTCAAGTGCATTTGCTGAATCAGTAATGTAAAAACTGTTCCCCTCCTCTCTAGATTCCTCTGCCCTGTCAGTGACTAGAGTACCTGCGCTTGAGGTAAGCAACAGGAGTTAAATATTCATTGCTGACCAAGGTGTGGAATCTCTAACCCAGAGGCAATACCACTTTTGGTGGTGGGATGGTCTCAGGTTTTCTCTAGAACATAATTACTTTGCACGGGATATGTGTTCTGGTCACCCTTCCTTTTATCACCCTGGTCTGATTTTGTGGGTCACATTCTCCAACAACAAAAGCACAAATGTTTCTTTAGCAGTCAAAGGAGATATCTCCTCTTGTAGCAGCAGCTATGAATCTGTTTACAGAATTCCTTCATTCACAAAATGCTTGCTCATGGGATGTCATGCCTACGTCTTAAGTGCTTTTTGCTACCGCATTCAGCGACTGACAGTATTTGCAGTCTAATTCCTTTTAGTGGCAGACAGGTGATTGGGCCTCCAGCTTCAATGGAGAGACCTGAAGCAATAGGAGTCAAGGTCAGTTTTTTGCTTTTACAAAGGAAATCTGCAGCAGCATAAAGAATTCACCTCTGGTTTGAATGGGAGATGATTTTACTCTAGAATAGCTGTCCTGTCCGGCACTTCTTATGACCCATTCAGCTTTTCTCAGTGTCTGTCAGCGATTCAGATCACAATGGAAAGACTTAAAACCAAAATGAAAGCATCACGAAATACAGTTAATTGAAAATGTCAGCGAAGTATTATCTGGGTACTTTGGACTGTGCCTGTGTAAAACAGAATTGCTCTTTTTACTCCTATTTAAGTGAACTCCTACATTAGTGTAATATTTAGGTTCTTGATTGCACTGGAATTTTTCCTAGCTCACCACAAGTGTCATACTTTTTTCTTGTAAGTTAAAAAGTTAACACCGGGTTTTGCATAATTCTATTACATTACATTTTTATAGCTTGATATTAAATTGGAGGAATATGTTACTCTTCAGAATAACAATCAGCTGGATAGGGTTGATGATTTATTTACATTACAAAAGGGTCAATTCATCCTGTTTGTCCTTTGTTACTTAAATTATATGTCTTCTATTCTAGACCCACTGAACCTGGTAACACCAGATCACTTATCTCTTCATAGTGAACACAATAACCATTTTTCTGATCTGTCTACTGGCTTTTCCCCATGTTTGCACTGATTTTAAAGTTAACTACTGATTCGTAAGCTTTTGAATTCTATGCAATATTTAGTATCTTTTTCCAAATAGAAAAATAGAAAAACTAATCTTCTTCTGCTTAGAATTTTGAAATTTTACTCTAGGCGCTTTTTGGTTATAGGCACTTTTCCATAGGCAGTAACAACACTTACAATTCCTGACATGTATCCAGCTAAATCATTGAATGCCTCTCAGCTCAACACTTAGGATCTACATTCTCTGGTTTACCCCTGCTAATGAGCATTAATGTACAAATGATATATCTTTTAGCCAGAAAGAGAGTCTATAACAAAGCACTGACCTATTTCAATGGTTTGACTCTATAACATGCCTACAAAGATAATCTATAGAGGTGTTATCACCAAGTAGCTCAGCAAGTTAACTGGAGCTGGGAGGATTAATGGAATGTATGGAATAATAAATCACCCTTAATATCTAAGCACAGAGATATGAAGATGCTGCATTAGCTGTGACAGAGATCTAAAAGGCAGCCTTGTTTTTTTATGGAAATCAAAAGTGTCCCCTGCACAGGCTTGGCATAAATACCCACAAAGGGGCAGTCCCCACATAACAGAGCTCACCTTCTAAATAAGGATATAATACCTATTGCTTCAGTCTTTGGGGGTGTTTCAAAACAAAGTGTTTTGATAACCAAGATTTATGATGGGAGGAGTGCATTTCATCCTACATATGTTGTGGTATTGAAGCACAATGCTCTGTGTAAGCAACAGTGTTTCCTATATGTTATCCCACAGGAACAGTTTTCAGTTACTTTAGAAAATAGATGTTAAAGTAAGACTTAAGATACAAATTCTCAAACCCGGAATAAATGTAAAATACTAATAGAAACATATTTGTATTTTTTTAAGTATTTGGATGCACGACCAATCTTTTGTATAATATTCCACAGTATATTTGAAAATGTCATGTCTATACTTATAAAAAATATCGGAACCTTAATAAATATAACTTTTCTGAAAGTTTTGCTTTCCATAGGCAGTTTTGAAATTAGTTTAAATACTGCAGTTTTCTGTTAAGATGTTTCAATCCATCTATAAAGTCAATAGCAACACCATATTATGCAAGTATTCTGAAGTCTCACAAATAGTAAACTAATAGAACCTTTTTTTCATTTCCTTTTTTTTTTTTTTACAAGAATAACAAAGCTATAAAGTAATTTGAAAGATCAGGTAATCATCTAGCAGCCATAAATTCTGTTTCAGCAACTATATTATTCCGAATTTATTGATCATCATCCATTATAACAGAAAGGAGCAGCAGCCGTACTTCTCCCATCATGATTAATATAAACCTTCTCAAATCCAGCTTTCTTTTATAGATCCTGTAAAATTTTATCCAATTGATTAACTGCAACCAGTTAATCAGAAAATCATTGATTTCATTTAGCAGGCCACAAAAACTTCATATAAAATTCTTCAACTTCCTGTAATAATTAACCACAACTGCTACATTAAAAATCTTTATAGTAGCAATACACAGTAAGTCTGTCATAAGACACAGCTTCAGATGTTTAGTGGGATATTCAAATATTTACCAGTGCTGGAGTTTTAACTCCTTGTGTCCATTACACTATTATTATTTTGGGAGAAATTTACTAGCTGCAGAGGGAGATTCTGTAGGAGACAGTATGGTCTTCTTATACATAGGATATATTTGTCATACAGTCTGTGTCATAGAAGTTCTCTGCTGGGGAGTAGGAAAGTTTGGTATCTTATAATTTTAAATGAAATTAATAAATAGAAGAGTAATAGCAGAAGTAGGCTGACATTATTCGTCAAAAGTCAAAATGAAGGTGGCAGTTGCAAATAGATCCTACATTTTGAATGTTTTTTCTTTCAGTTACTGAAGTCTTCCCAGTTTTGACCAACTAACCAGTGCTGACAAAAGCTTGGAAGGGAGAGAGAAGTCTCAAGAAAGCTTTCTTTTATTTCTTTAATTTAGTTACACACCTAGGTCCGCACTTATGGATGACTGACTAAATCCCTTTACTTTTGGTCTAATGTCCTCTCTGACTTTCTCTGGATGTCCCTGAAAAATCTAAGAGTAAAATATGAGAAGGGAGCCTGTTCCCCTGCAAGCAGCCTGGGCTCTCTCCCACCTGGAGCACAACAGTGAACCACACCAATGGTTGCAACAAGATTACCATTAAGAGGCTATGGAGTTAATTGCTGCCTGTCATCTGAAAGGGTTGTCTGCTGGATTGGGTAAATTGTCTTCCAGCCTGTGGTTGAAACATATCTGTTAGACGTCATTAGTCTCTACTGGAACAATGATTGCACAGGTCGTCCACATAGTCTCAGCAAGAACACAGGAAATAAAAGCAGTGTTCTAACACAAACACAATGGGTCACAAGGCTCGTTAGGATACAAGCCCCAAGTCAAACACAGGATAAATGTGTAGTGTGAGCATACTCTGTGTTGCTACATACACAACACATAAATATGTGTTGATATATACACAACAAATGCATGCTAGACAGTCACATTCAAAGAGTTGTGTTCAATGGCTCAATGTCCAAGTGGAGAAGGTTGATGAGTGGCATTCCACAGGCATCAGTATTGGGACTGGTGTTGTTTAACACCTTTGTCGGAGATGTGGACAGTGGGATTTAGGGTGCCCTCAGCAAGTTTGCTAACAACATCAACTGTGTGGCATGGCCAGCATGCTGGAGGGAAAGGATGGCACCCTGAGGAACTTTGACAGGCTTGAGAGGTGAGCCTGTGCTAACTCCATGAAGTTCATCAGGGCCAAGTACAAGGGCCTGTCCCAAGCACGAATACAGGCTGGGCAGAGAATGGATTGAGAGTAACCCTGAAGTGAAGGACTTGGAGCCACTGGTGGATGAGAAGCTCAGCATGGGCCAACAGTGTGTGCTTGCAACCCAGAGAGCCAACTGGGAGAAGAGAAGGCTTCAGGGAGATCTTATAGCAGCTTTCCAGTACTTAGAGAGTGTCTACCCAAAAGACAGGGAGGGACCATTTATCGAGAAATATAGTGACAGGAAGAGGGGTAATGACTTTAGGTTTGAAAGAGGATAGATTCAGGTTAGATGTTAGGAAGAAATTTTTTACTGTGAGGGTGGTGAGGCACTGGAACAGGTTGCCCAGAGAAGTTGTGGAAGCCCCATCCCTGGAGGTGTTCAAAACCAGGCTGGATGAGGCTTTGAATAACCTGATCTAGTGGAAGGTGTCCCTGGTGTCCCCAAGGGCAAGAGCATTGGAACTAGATGATTTTTAAGGTCCTTTCCAATCCAAACCAGTCTATGATTCTATGATTCTATGATTCTATTACATACGTTGCTTTACTATATACCTCTTCATGGGTGTGTCCAATTACTCTTTTTGTTCAGATGAGCAGTGTGGTTTTGAAGCAAATGGTTGGAAATCATCAAAAATTGTTCATATCAGTGAGTAATCTCATCAGTGGGGGCAATCTGGATTATTTGGGGATAAAATTAAATGTGAATGTATGTTCCAGAATCACACCTAATCACACCTGAAGGAGATTCAGCCCACCAGATCAGATCAAAAATTGGTTGGAAATAAATTTCTCCATTAAATTAATAGTGTGGACATGGATCCTTTGCACCCTTTTTTCCCTTTACAGATCTGCTCATTTAAAGCCATATCACAGGCTTTTCAGGCACAGCCAGTGATTCAGTCAGAAATCACTTTTCAAACTAGAACAATATAATCATAGAATCATAGAATGGTTTGGGTTGGGAGAGACCTTTAAAGGTCATCTAGTCTGACTTCCCTGCAATGAGCAGCAACAGCTTCAACTTATCTACTTGCTCAGAAACACATCGAACTTAACCTTGAATGTTTCCAGGGATGGAGTATCCACAGCCTCTCTGGGCAACATGTTCCAGTGCCTCACCACCCTTACAGTAAAAAATTTCTTCCTGATATGTTCTTTTAATCAATCTTTATCAATAATAATATAAACCAAAATGCTGATGATCCAATTAATTCAATTTATGCTGTCCTGCTAAGCCTGTCACTATCAGATTATTACAGCGACTTTCATGTCAAATTCCTGATAGATCTGGAAAGAGAGTTCACATCTGAAAATATTATGCAAGTGAGAGTTGCAGAGTAAACCAGAGAGGACATTAACAGTTGCATCTTCCAGAGTTTATAGCACCAATACCTAGCTATACAAAATTACATTATTTTTGTCACACTGTATTTAGCTGATGCAGTATTTCACAGTAGATCCACATGACCCTTCACAACCCCATCAAATATCAACTTCATATGCTTCAGTTAGGCCTTATACTGTTGAAGCAAGTTTACACAAAAAGGTATGTCATACTATAATTACTGTGAGGTTGACAAGCACTTCTTGACCCAAGAGAATGTATCTTCAAGATAATAGGTAAATATTTTCCTTTAAAATGGTAGCACGTTCAAGGCAAAAAACAGGCTGTTAAGAGGGATGGTCTTTAGACACCAATCATACTAGCAATAAGATCTCTAAGACTGCGATAACGTTAAATGGTTCAGTAAAACACAAATTTTAATTTACTCAGCTTTTTCAGGGGAAAAAACCTTTGTATTCGTTACTTACATCAAACGTCTAGATTTACTGAGACAGAAACACAATCACCACAGACAAAGCAGAGAAGAGGTGGTGGAGGGAGTACAGCTGTATATAATTTCTGCCTGAAGCTTGCAAGCTCTTCCTGAAAACCTGTGTGTCTTTCAAGATCACTCTGTCATCCAGAAAGCACCCTGCATGCCTTTATGTTCTCATCCTTAGTCTTTGAAAAGGCAAAAAAATCGTCAGCAGGCCATCTTTCTGTATTTTTAAATCCATTTTATAAGGTCATTGGCTTTGGGAGGAAACATAACAGTACTTTATGGGGAAATTTTTTGTGTTACAAAGTGAGTGGATGAAGGAGGGGAGAAAACTTGGATTCTGAATCATAGAAGAGACCAGAGAAGGTGGATAGAAAGGTCAAAGGGGCCCTGGGGACCTTGAACTCATTAATCAGATTACTAATTTGTGTGCACCTTGTAGGGTACGTCAAGAGGATGAGGTTGGCATTTGTTTGTTTTTACCGGCAGGGTTGCCTTGTGGCCTCCACTAAAATGAAGAAGTATAATCTCCATGGTGTAGAATAAAAGCCAGCAAACCTCCTGCCAAGAAGCAGACGAGGAAGAATGGTTTCTGGGTCCTCCTCTTTTGGGACATTTGCCAGGTGAAGTCTTTTAAGATTTTTCCACAGTTTGCATAAGCTTGTCTCTCTCCTTTTCATAATCACAGGGGCCTGGGAGGTGTTTTCTCTATAATTTTGTGTTTCTCTCTGGTTAGGGAAATAAATTGCTATTCCTTTACTTACCTTGGTTTTTGAGCTACAGGATTTGTCTTTTAAGAGAGAATGGTAATAATCTTTGCATTTTCTCACCAGTATTGTATTGCACAATTGCAGCCAAATGTTATGGTTGCAGAAAGCATTACTGCGCCAGGCCAAGTGGCACTTCTGACTTTGACTTAATATGAAATTTTACATTGTCACCCCAGATCTTTGCATCTTTACTGTGATTATTTGGCATGGTTTTTTCTTTCACTGATTGCAGAAAGGCACTCTGCCCAACCCCCAAGAACTGTAGTGTCTGATATAAAGAGAATATTAGTCAGATCCAGGGAGGCCAATCAGTCAACAACCTGTTCATACACGATGTAGTACTGTTAACTGCATTTCATAAATCCTAGCTGTGCAGACTTCTAGTCTAAACTCCTCCTTTTTTCTTGCTGGTATTCTCATATCTTTTTTTTAGCTGATTCACAAAGTATTTCTCTTGTAAAACTTGGTTAATTATATATGGAAGAATAGAGAGGGCAGAACATTTAACGTATCAAACAAGGACAGACTTTCTGCTTAGAGCAACTTTGAAAGTCAGAGCTCAGTCATGCTGTGTAGGCACAACTGAGAGTGTCATGCTTTGGCAAGATAAAATTGCTCTGGAGCTTCAAGGCACAGAAAAGGACTACACCCTACTCTACCTTCCTTGTGGATATTCCAGACTATTGCTTCACTGCATCTGACCTGCTCTTTGTAAGATAAGAAAACCAGTTTATTCCCTCCGCCTCCCTATCCCACACAAATCCTTCACTAATCCTTTTGTAACAGTTTTCCCCTACCACAGAAACCACAAGAGAAAGCATGAGCTGAAATTTCTTAAATGGCAGCAGAAGAATATGGGGACTTATAAGGAGCAGTCACCATTCAGCCTAGGGACATATGAAGGACATGGTTACTCTTCCTGCTTCACTCCTATGAAAGTATAGGATGCTTAAGTAAAGGAAAACCTAATAAACCATCATAAGTGTAACAACCCTTTAGAGCAGTATCATGGGAGATGCTTCACAATTTACCTTGCATAACATTTAGAGGAGTTAGTTACAAAGAGACTCATAAGTAATGTCACAACAAGAATGAAGAAAAAGCAAAGCTGGCACGGAGTAAGGAAGACTGGTAGGGGATGAAGTCTGCTCTCTAAGTGGATCTTGCTGACAGATGTAGAGATCTGGCTTGGACGTCAGCTTGAACTCTCACATGCTGAATAGGGATTTCACAGTAAGAAGAAGTTGAAAAGAGCTTTTCAGGCACAGCAGTAATGAGTCTTTAATAATGAGATCCTTGTAAGTTAGGACCCACCATGGACTGACCTAGGAAGATGCCTGAGAAAAAGATATGAATAACATATATAAATATGTTGAAAACAACTTAGTTTCTATGAAAATATGTCAAATTCTTTCTGCTTTACACCATGATATAAATACCATACTGTAACTGGCATCTCTAGAGGATATGTGCAGCCAATGCCCAACATGGCACTAAAAGAATCTAATTTATCATTTTTGCTATTTCTATTACAGCTATTCCACTGAGAATAAAAGGCCCTGCAATTTAAACTTTTTTCCATCTTTCCTCTTTTCTAAGCATAGTGCAAGTCATAGCTCCAGAGAAACCATCTGGGATTTCAGACATAGTAACTTGTCAGACCCTCTGCATGAGAAATTGAAGTTCTGGTACAAATAGTGGCTTGTCTCCATTTCACATCTGGAGAACTTTATTATTAGGAATGGAACTAACGCATGAATTCTGACTCTTATTTTTTTATCTATTATGCTACAAGGTATCTCACGAGACAAAGAGCTATTCTGAAGAACACTGGAGAGTAATTAAAAAAAAAAGAAGTTCTAAAGCCATGAGATTAAATTATTATTTTCTCCTTGGTGGTTAAATCTCTAAATCAAAATGGAACTACTCTTGTAGATCAAGTCAAACTTTAATTTTAAAAAGTTTTCTTGTCAAAAAAAGACATTTCACTTCACTTAGAGGGGGGAGGGAGGATTCTAATCAGCTTAAAATGTTCATTGATTTAGTGAGAAGCCAGGACCTAGTTGATATTCTCAACTTTTCTCATAATTTTTGGTAGATGTTAAGTTGCTCTAATTCAGCTTGAATTTTCAAAGAACTGGTACCCTCAAAATATATTTTTTGACTCATTATGTCCCCTGAAATCATAGATAGTTTTACCCTGTATACCTTGTACAAGGTTTAACTATAGTCTGGCCGATGAGTAAATATTTCTTAAAATGCAGGTAGAATTGAATGTATCAAATCAGAGAAACCCTCTCCATAGACCATTAGATATAGAAATTATTCTAAGAGTGCTGAAGTTTAGACAAAAATGATCTAACAGGTTTTTTCACCTGCCTCTTTAGCATTAATTTCCTCAGTGATTAAGTGGCATGGAAAAATATTAAACATTAAAACTAAAAAATGTTGTCACCCAAGAACCCCATAAGCTTTAAATTAAGGACTAGTTGAGCTCTGAATCACTGGCTCTGTTGATATGACTTAGCAAAAATAAAATTTCTTTCAAAATGCCACATAATGGGGGCATATTTTGTACAACAGCAGTTTTTTACATGGGACTTGCAAATGGTACTTTTGAGTGTACTCATACCCAGAGCATTTTCCCAATGATGACATCTAATTGGTGTTTTAGCCAAGGCTGAGACCTTAGGACTACCTGCAGAGTGGTCAAATTGCTTCCCCTTTGTCCGCTGAAAGGGGCATTTTAGTGCAACCCTATTCAACGAGCACAGAGATTTCTGAACACCTCCCATAGCTAGCAGCTTTGATGCAAACCAAGCACAGAATAAAAGATTACAGTTTAGTTTTGTGCTTCGTTTACAATAATTGTGTAAGGCTCAGGCTGCAAGAAGGACAACTAAAGCAAACTTCGTGATGTTATTAAAAGGACCAGAACAAGCTTCATTCTTTGGTTGCTTGGGAATAAAAAACTTTAAGCATAGTTAAGTATGTGGTGCGAAGCATGCAAAAGTTTACTAATGTGAGTAATTTCCTCAATTTGTTATTTCTGTGATGTATTAAGCACCTGAAAAAATACTTCCTGTTCTCCCTATATATATACACACAAATCACACATGAAGAAAGAGTAAAATTAGCTTTTTTCCATAGGTGTCCCTTTTTTCACTAGTGCATGAAGAAATGCATTCTGTAATTCACCTGTTTTGGCAAACTTCCATGGTCAATAATTTCTCATAAAAAACGTCTGTGAAAATGTCTAGTTATATTAATACCAGAGGAATGATAGTTTAAGCAGTTCTGGTGTCTATAACTGTGGCTTTGTCTCAGTAGGAGAGATTTTGTCTCTGAAGTAGGCTTCAAAATACCAAGGACTTTATAGCTTCAAGGTAATACCACTAAAAACAAACTATTTGCTTTGTTGCTGTCTATGAAAGTTCAGGTAGCGCCCGTCTGCAGTGCTTTCATTTTCAACAGTCTAAGACATAGTTACAATAGACTAGTCCTGAAGAGATAAATATATGCCTGATAGTACATCATGGGTAAAAATAAAACATCAGTAACTGCAAAACAGACAAAATTATTCCCAGGTTCCAAACCAAAACTGAGATTTCACTGTGCTTCCTCAAAAAGAAGAGATAATCAAATCTTTCTTCTAGCTCCTTCCCTCTATCTACTAATGCCTCTAACCCAGACACACACTCACTTTTCAGATAGCCCGGTTCTCTTCACCAGAATTGCTCTGGTGGAGCCTGGGGTTCTCAGGTGCCCCTTACCCACCAGCCTGGCCTTGCACAGGGACAGTGGAGTGACATATTAAAGTCACTCCTGACAGAAGAGTGAACATCTCTGGTACCCACTTTATATTTACTTGACCTCCCTGGGGTTTTGTTTATACAACTTTCTTTCCCACAGAGAGGAGAAAAACCCAAACGCAATTCGTACCAATGATTATACATTAGATTAGACTCAAGGTTATTGTCTCTGCCACATGAGGATCCATTTTCTGCTAAAACATGACACATTGACATACTGTTCCACTCTATGGCATCGACTTTTAAGCAAAACCACTTTCCCTTCGTGTGTCACTGACTTGTTTTAATATTTATCTTAAATTTTAAAAAATATCAGTGGGTGCTATGCAGATATCGGGTCCCTAGCTTGCTAATATGGCAGGGGGAAAAGACAACAGAGTGAAATATATACAACTGTGTAAACATTTTGTGTTTAACTACTATAAAATCTGCAGCACCCCGCTGCAGATTCTTGACTCTCTCTTCATCTTCATCCTCTCAAACAGCTCTTCAGCAGTCACCTTTTCAGAAGATGTCTTGGGAAAAAATATAAAGAAGGAGATAGAAAAAGCTAGAACGCTTCTTTATATGTTTTGAGGGACTATTTTCTAGCAATTCATATTCTGTGCAGAACTAGAATCTCTGCTTTGCCAAAACATGCATGAAGGGTAATGGCTTGAAAAGAAGATAAGAGGCAATTACAGGAAAAATTGCCAATGGAGAGAGTAAATGATACAGCAGAAAAGTAGGAAGGGACACCGTTGGAGGGAAGAGACTTGAAGACAAAGGAAATAAGAAGAACCAGATGACTAATGAATCACAAAGTATGGAAAAACGTGTAAGGCAATCTGTGATGAAGTTGCAGGAAATTCAAAGATTGCTTAGAACAAAACAGCCTCATTCTGTTGGGCCTGAAAGTTTTCCCATTAGAGTCAGGCCAGTGAATATACCTTATCTTGGGAATACATTAAGAGAAAGAGTAGAGGTCTTCCTGTCTGCCAAAGAAAGCTTAAACTATTCATACTCGACAAGAGGGAGGAAGAAAATCTTATGGAGCAAGGCTTTTTGCAGGGATTTAAATGACCCTGTGCTTGATCCAGAGATCTGCCACTGATCTCTTGGGTGACCTTAGGCAAGTCACTTCACCTTTATGCCTCAGTTAACCTGTTATACTGACATCATAACACTGAATCTTAGTGGGCTTCAAGATGATGAAACATTTCTTTCCTAGAGCTAAATAGCCTCTGTGATGTGAAAAAAACCCCACCAGTGATTAATGCAATCCATTATTCAAACTGAGCCAATGTACTTACATGTTTGAAAAAAATAATTTCAAACTTTAATGGTCTGTTTTTTTCATTTGTAATCTGAACTCATAACTAATGTGGACAGGTATGATTAAAAAGAGTTGTGAGGGTTTCCTAAAATGAGTCAGAGATTGGATATGTAAGGATCTCAGTGGTAAGGAACATGCATATAACAAATGGGAGTCCCTTTGCATTCCCTCCAGCATGCCTCTGGCTGTAGGAGCCAGAATCTAGCCCTAAATTAATAATTAGCACTTTCAGTTTAAGCTTTCCAGGAAATGTCATGAGGACAGACAGAAGTAATAGATAATGTTAGTGGGCAATGTAGAAAGATAAGTGCCAAGAGATTTATACTCCGCATTCTTGACAAGCAAGAACAGAATATGAGGATTTAAATAACCCACTGGCAAGACCTTTCACATTATTTGACTGTGGTGGGAGGAGAAAATCTACAGGGATGGCCTGTGTGTGTCTCCACAGGTAATAAGAAAGGGGTACACTCATCAGCATGCGAGTACAGAAAGGGCTAAAACCCCTGCTTTTAAAAGCGGCTAAAGTCACATATATCAGGTTAGGCTTCCCCTTAGCTGTGTATGAAGCTTGAAATTAACAGAAGAAAGGAAGGCCCAAAATTGTCTGATCAACAGCAAGAAAATAGATTCAGCTCAGCAATAAGATTATCACAAATTCTATATTAAAGGCTGCATGTAAAAATCTTGTCTTCCAGTACAATGTAGTGACATATTTTTGCTTTAACATAGTACTGCCATTGTTCACAATATTTTTAGAGATGAGCCTAGTAACACACTGGGCTCAATTTTGATGGTATTGCAAATCAGCAGACAATTTTATACACATACTTAGCCCCAAGCACTACATTTTTAGGGCAATTACCCAAATCTTGCCACTTCCTTCTACAGGTATATAATTAAATTAGGTTTAAAAACATCATCCACAAATGAAAAAAAATGTTCTGATCAACGTAGCATTGAAGTGTCCTGTAAATTATCCTAAATAAGTAAGCACTAATTTTTGCAGAGTCGGTATTTCATTCCTTGGTGTTGTAAAATTCCATTGAGTCAGTAGGAGACTATTTGATTTATGTGAATATGAGAATAAATCTTAAAATGCAACATCTGTTTTACTCCTTTGTTTCTTATGTACTAGGTGATATAAGAAATTTTTTGAAGAGAGAAGAGTACATCAGAATAGCAAGTAGTTGACACAGAAATTGTAAAGCCATACACAAGAATCTGGAATAGAGTGCAAAATGTGTTCCACCCATGTCTGAAAAAGGCTAAGACCTGATAGACCAGAATGGCATAGAATCACATACTACCTCATTTTAATCACTGTTATATATGTGTGTGTATCTGTGTCTGTCCATGTGCATAGAAATAAGTTAAAAATAGATAATGTATGTACATGTGAAAATATATGTATACGGTGCATATAGTGTGCATACACATTTATATAAAACCAAAAGGAAATAGATGCAGATGATACCACATTTTTAACCACATTGTTTGGATCAGACAAAACATACCTTTGTGTCTTACAGAAATAAAATTGAACCTTTTTATAAAACCAGCTTATTTCATATGTCGAAAAGCCAATCACAGGTGGTCATAATAATACTAGAGGACCCTGTCCAAAAGGGGTCAGAGATTTAATGGGTTTTGATTGTTCAGACACGTTTCTTAATTGTCAGAGGTTTGCAGCCATGAACAGCCACAGTGGCACTTCCGCTGCAACACGTGTGCTTCCAGGGTAGGATGCAAGTCCTGATGGAGTTCAGCCCTGCACTGAGTGCTGGAGCATTCAGGCCAAATTTAGAAAAGCAGACCTGCCTTCTTGGCTGCAGAGTGTACCACTCTCTGGGCTTTGGGGTAAATGAAATCTCTACGAACACACATGCCTGCATGTATGTGTGCAAATGGGAAAATCATCCACGTATCTCTGGGGGACAGTTGTCTGAGGCGTAGAATAATGTTGTCTGTAAGGACAAGCCTTTTTTATCAGGAAACCTTCCAAAACATGCACTGACAACTACTTGGGTTTCAAATCCTGTTGAGGCTGAAGCAGGAAGAAGGGGTGAAAGCTGTCTCAGGACATTAGGATTTTGTCTGTATGTGGTCCCCAGCAGAAATACTGACATTATTGACTTGTTTGCAGCAACAGAGGCATCTACAGGGTTAGACAGCAGCTAAACTGGGATTTTGAGGATCAGAGTGGTGCCAAAATGGGAATTTAGCTATTGGTCCTAATTGAGTAACTAAAATAACTTCAGTTAGCTGACAATTTTGAAATTGCTCCTCAGGAAAAAAAAAAAATCTGGTTTTAATTGCAGCTGCTGAGCAGTTTCAAAAGTCTAGTCCTGTACAAATACACTGTAAATGTAAGGAAATACTGATCCTTTGCTGAGTTATCAGATCTATTGCAAACAACCCAGGACTTCATAAAAATACACAGTTTTGCACTTATCCTATATTTTGTCTTATATTAAGTTACTAACCAAAAAGCTTCTTGCCAGCATTTGGTTTAACGGGGAGAAGGAAAGTCTTATTAGTTAAGTTTATTTATGATGACAAAAGGAAAATCATGAAAACTCCAAGTTGTACATGGTAATTTATTCCTGATAAGTAGTAAATCAGCAGGATTTCACTGTCCACATGGGGACATGCAGTTAAATAATTAATGATAAATAATGAACCTCATAAATGTTCACAGTGATTTTGAGCAACTATTTATATATGAGCTCATTCGACATCACCTCCAAGGCAGTGCTGGGTTAATATTTCAAACTGATACAACTTTTGTAATGATAAACTTAGCTCACACAGTATCATCACACATTCCACTGATGTGTCCTTTGTCTGAAAAAGAATAAGCAGAATTATTAAAAGATGTCAGTAAAAGTCTGCAAACCTGCATGTTCTGGGTCACAAACCAACATAAAATACTGGTACTTGTAGTAAATTAAAAAAATATACAAAACCAGAATAAATTAAGTATTTTCCCACGTATCAAAGAGTCTGATCAGTTGTATATTTGTACGGATCCTTTTTGATCTCCACTGCTCAGCACTGGTCACTGGAAGAGTTCAAAGTCAGCTTTAACGTGGTAATCCTCTTATTCTTACACTTGAGAAAGCTTGAACCTCTCCAGAAAATAAATCATCTGAAAACGCCATCGGTCCTCATTGACCTATGTTCTCATAAAGCACCCAGGTTTGTGCCATTGCTTATTATTTCGTTTTTTTTCTTTCCTTTTCCTAGGTCCTAATCTTGTTTCTCCTGTATTATCTAGCTGTTATCTTATTAATTTCATGGGAAGGAAGATTAGGAGCTTCAATAGTTCAAATTTGCGGTGCTGTTCGTCTTTTGTTTCACTGCAGAAGCATCTAACACAACTCTAAAATGACTTACTGGCACTGAGGGTAATCGCCACAGTTGCCTTTGCTTTTGGTCTACCAACATCCCCGACACAAGTCATTCTCTGTATACAATTACTAAATTCAGCACTTGGTTGCTATTCAGAGCCTTATGAAAATCCACCCTTTAGGTGGAATGTCATGCTCAGATATAATTTTGCCTTTTGGGAAGCTTTTGAAGTAGCCATTGAAATTTAAGCTTTAGGTGCTTGTGGACAAGGTAACGATGACCACCCCACTGTCAGGTATCTGGTATGGTGTGCTGCCTGCATACATGCAAATTCATGCAGGCAAACTGCATGGCCACTCCATTATTCTCCATGCAGCACGCTTGAAATTGAAAAAATATAAATAAAAGACTAGATGAGAACTTGGCCCAATTATTTTTATTTTTACTTTGAGAGTATAGAGAGTGCAGAGAAAACAGAGGATGGTGATTAAAAACAAACAGTACACTCCAATTCATAAAGTCATATTTTATAACAGGAAACAGAAAGAGAGAATAGTATTATATATACACAAATATAGATCTGTGTGTATATACATACACACATGAATATATGTATATATATAAAATTTTAAAAAAGCTAAAAGTCAAAAACCCAACAGCCTAGACCATATCCGCTGCATCGGGCTCTGCCTGAGCAAGGAAGAGCTGATGTGTGAGGTGACAAGCAGAAGCCACACTCTTATGCTGAACAGGTGAGCAGGATGCCATGGAAGCTGCCAGAGCATGCCAAGGGGGCAGCCACCCCTACACCTGCCTTCACCTGGCTCAACGGAATCATGACCTCCCGCAGCTGCAGCTGCAACTGTGCCCTGGGGACACATGGAGCAGGGACAGCAAGGGCCCTTTGCCTTTGCGGGGGCATCCTCAATACTTGGGCAGATGGGGGAGCAACTATATTGAGCTGGTGGCCCCTCACAGCACGCACCAGATATCAACCCGCCACAGATATCAACCCGCCACTGGTAATTCACAGTGTGGTTGTGTAGAGTCAAAAGGTAACATGATGGTCCCCAGCAGTCTCCTTCCAGTTCTCACTGGCCTTTTTTTTCACAGGGAGGATAGGGAAAGTGGGGTACCAGCTTCCTGTCATGCAATAAACCCTCTGGCCCGGGGGCTGCAGCTCTGAAGGCACTTCTGCTCCTCAGGCATCCCTGTTCCTTAGAACCCCTGCTCCTCAGCCTTCCTGCTCCTGGGTGTGCCTGCGACTCAGGTAATTTTCTTTCTAAACAGAAAGAAAACACAACTTTTTTCTTTCTATATTCCTTGGAATGGTAAACATCCTTTAAGACCTCCTTGCATTGTTAGAAGGGAGACACAGGCTCTCTGGGCATGTGTTTTTGCTATTGCAAGAGAGATTAAATGTTAAACTGTTTTATTTCTTGAGGCTTGTTTGTTTTAATTTGGTTTGGGCTTGGTTTTTGTTTTAGGTCTCATTGAATTTCAACCACCTAGAAAATAAGGGCTTGAACCCAAAATGAACTCGAAACAAGGAGTCTCCTTCCACGTATTTATGACCTGATAAATGTAGCATTTTTTCTGAGTATTATTTGTTGAACAAATTCTGTAGGTAACTGTGCATAGATTAGAAAAATGGGGGGGAAAAAAGCAGATTTATTATCATAGTTGCTCCAAAAAGGCTGGTTTTCTGATATTAGCCAACGAGTAGTGACTTACCCTAGAGAAATAAAAAAAAATTAAAAGACAGACATTCCAAATAAATAACAAATAAGTTATTTAACTCTCATCTAAAACATTTGTTTCTTGACACTGCTGACTTTGCAAGAGAAGGAATAAATGTCTGTGGAACAGATGTATTTTTAAAAAAAGATTACTAAATTCAGGTTGCACACCCTGTCTCTATAAACCCATATTTGATATTTGCAGTTCTGTGATTGGAGGAGTTGGTTAATAAAGTCAATGTATCATAAGGTAACTTTTTACATTGATAATTCTGAAACATAATAAAAAATTATGGTGTTTATTAATGGCCCACAGGATATTAAAAAGAAAGTAAATTTATGAAGATGTATCTTCAGTGTGTAAATATGTGTGTGTATATATGCACACACACACATATATACATACATGCATATGAATTCACGGTTGTGTATACACAACTATATATATATCTGTGAGCACATACATAGTATTGACAAGTTTCAATTTGTTTTTTTTCTCAATTATTCAGCGTTAGGATTCAGTACTTTTAAACTGATAAAATTCTGGGGAAAAAAGTGGTTTTGAAAGGAGGGGAGGAGGGTCAAACAGCTTTGCACTTCTCCGTCAGTGTGAGAAAGGTACCGACGCTGATCTGAGTGAAGTAAGTTATAAGAAAGACCAGCCCTGTCCCTAGGTTTGCCGAAATGTAACATGAAAATTGATTCTCTTAAAACCACATTTTGTGCAGGAGTAGGAGATACAAATTTCAGGCACTGAATATGACCTGAAGGTCAATAACTCCCATTTCAGAGGCGATAACTTTTAAAGACAGATTGGCCTGACCACCTAGTGAACACAGTAAATTTTTTTTTTAAATCCCTGGCAAATTTTTTCCATAGAAACATGAGAGTACCACCTCATGTCAGACCATAATGAGCAATACAAAGTCCTTTGAGAGGAATTGCAGGAGATAGTCCAATTAAATAATTTCCATCACAAAGTGAAAAGTTTCTTCCCATGGCTTTAAGTAAGTCATGAAGAGCAAAAGACTTACTTTCAATCAAAATGCACCTTCCTAGGCAGCATTACTGCAGATGGTCCTATACAACATCTACTTCTCGGAATCCTGCTAAGCCCTTGCCTTCACTAACGTTTTATTACAATGATTTTCAAAAGGTAATAATGAAAATGTATTTCCTTTAATAGGTGTTAGATCTAGTGTCTTTCAACAAATGTCCCTTGTTCTTTTATTTTAAATGACTTACATGTAAAGACAAAATGAGAGCTCTTGATTTACTTTCTTAATATAATTCATTACATTAGTCAAATTTATCTGGTCTCTTTTGATTTCTCACCTTTCTAGTAAGTTCCAATGTTTTCAATACTTCCTCATACAGAAAGCTTTTGAACCTCTAATTGTTTTTGATGTTCATTTCTGAACTATTTTGCTATCCATTTCTGCATGCAAAATGTTACCAGCACTGCAGACAGTCATCTAAGTTGAAAGCAGACCACTGATACTTTTAGTATTCCTCTGTGTGCTGTCTCTCTCTAACATCCAAGCATTTTTGTTCGTCGCTTTAAACCAACAGATGTGCATTCACAATTTTGTTATGCATTCGGCCCTGTAGGCAGATACTTTCATTACATTCTCTATTAGGATGGGTAAGTCAGTCTTCAAAGGGGTTTTAGCCATTTCCATTTGTTTAACCTTAAATCATAGTAGGGCTAAATGCAACCATAGTCAGGACAAGCGATAGTGAAGACAGTAGATGAGATAGCAACACAATTCCCCTCCTCTCAGATTAAGAGTCCTATCATCACAACACATTGCATAATGACATTTGGAGAGGAGGAAAAATAAAGACTGGAGCTGACTTGTAACTATTGCCCCTCTTATGGTGACCAGCAAGGATAGTTGCTGAGACATATATTGACAAAATCATTATTATTTTTCGCTAAAGGCTATATTTCCCTTCCATCTTTGGTGAGGAAAGACTCCTCATGGAGAACTCTTCTGTAAAGGCCTTCAAACCAGAGGCTATCAAAACTGGAGTACAAAGGCCATAGACTTGAATTTTTCTGTTACTTTGACCAGCTGCAGTAGAGCATGCTCAGGCATTTACTCTTCAGCGCAGGGGCAGGTACATCCGGCTTTTTACCCACAGCTGCCTGAGAGACACAGTATCAGCACAGCTATTAGGACCACAGGACACATCATTTGCTGGGATCCATTCCTTCCCAAGACAGCCCTGCTGTCTGAGGATTTCAGACGACAGTGCTGTTTTCTGCAAAAAGCTTCTTCACAATGCTTATCATGATTCTGAAGGATTTTCCGCTAACTCTGTATGCATTAAGTGCAAGATGTAAGTGCTGAAAAAGCTCCCTCCTGTATCTACTCTTACTTTAAGAGCGTGCACTACATTAAGACTCTTCTAAATGGCACAAAGATCTTTCCTCTTTACCATGCAAATAATGAAAAACAGATAGATGTCTGTTTTTTAAGACAAACCACTCAGTGGAGGTTTCTTCTGTTTGGTGAACTGAGAAATAGAAGGTGTTCTCCACCCCACTAGCTATGGATTATCTCACTGAAAAATCATAGAATAGCAACAAACCATTAATTATCTCTCCTTACTATAAACTACTGAAATCATTCTGTAAATGTTTTTCTTTTATAAAGATAAACATTTTTGTTGCATGGTTTGTATAATTAATCATTTTCCAGTTTAAGGGACCATCTCATTTTCACTGGGCCACAGTTTATAAAAATACTTGAGAGTGAAAGATTTCTAATAAAGTTTTCAAAGTACACTCTATGTTTTTTAAGTTAAACACTCACTTGGTGCTTGTGGGATGTTTGCACCGACATCCAGACTATGTCAAATTATGCAGTTAAGACGCTTCCACAAAGGAACAGAGGAAAAAACATGGACTTGGGAGCTGTCCAACAATTCTCAATTTAGCTTCTGTAAAAGAAACTGAAGCTTGTAAATAAAGGTTGTTAGAAGGAGTTTATGGGATGAAATGCAAAAAAAGATAATTAAGATGTTCTGGTTATGTTCATTCCCTAAAGTAATCGTATTATTTTTAAACTACATATCATAAGAGACCAAGTATTCTTTCTTCATATTTCTCATGTTAACATCACAGAAGGCAATAACATATGGTAAACAAATTTATCATATATACTCAGATTCCTTAGCGGCTCTGTGACTACACTCCCATAAATATCTTCTAAGATCCCAAGTTTCTTGAGAAACAACATCCCCATTGTATTTTCAGCTATGAACCTGTAAAAACACCAATTGTATTTGAAAAGAAAATTTTCTATTTCTGTAATTCCTATGTTATGTTTTCAAAACTACCTAGAGTATCACTTTTGTAAAAGACAGGTAATGCTTAGCTTGTAAAGAAGCTATAACTGGCATTCTTTGTACCTGCACACTATTGCAAGCAACCTGAACCTTGACTCAAGGATTAGGGTTCTCTTTTCAAATATTTCTTACGAAAGATGACATTTTTGTCAGAACAAATCTTTAAATAGAAAAATCTAGGATTTAACTTTTTTCATTTTAAAAAATATTTATGAGTAAGCAAACTTAGGCAAACTTAGCTTTCATACAGGTGTAGTTAGCTGTTCCAAGATCTCTGCTGTATAGGTTTTCTGTTACTCTTCCAGTAATGATCTCATTGGATTCACAAAATTTCAAGAAACTTATCTATCATGGGAACTTGCCTCTAATTGTAGAGGTAAAAACAGAGACATGCAGCAAGGAAACTATATTTCCATAATACTGCAACAGTTGTGAGGGACAGAGAGTAATATCAAATTGAATCAAAACAAAATTTTTTCTTGCAGAATATCAGTGCATAGTAATCCAGTATTTTATACTAAAACCAAAGCTAAGTGTCATGGCATTCCCAAATTTCTACCATTTATTTTCAATCAAGTATTTTGATATTTTATTTCCCATCTCAGTACGAAACAAAAAGTTTTCTGGATATTTGTAGGTGTTTAGTAGAAATGCAGGTACCTACTTGACCTACAACGCAATAATGATCAGAGTCTCCAACCACACTGGAATATATTACCTTATTTACACATTATATCTAGGCTTTTTTCATCTCACACACTGACTCATATTGGGTCAGTTCCACGTGATACAAATGCAAAGACCATTTTATCCAGAGATATGGCTAGAACAAATTAACTTTTTGTATATAAAAATTCAAGTGATACTTGTTGTGCCACTAGAAACCTCATCAGCATCGTTAACACATACCCCTCCAAACCATAACCAAAATATAACATATCAAATTGCATTTAAGTTACAGGATGTTGTCAAACCTTATACCTCATTATTTTTTTTGCTCCTGTGATACTGAGAAGAATGTATATAGAAGTAAGAGAGTTACTTCCACTGAGTACGATAGTGTAGTGTGCAATTTTAACTAGTGACCACATTCACTCCTTAGTGACTGTTGTTGTGGCACACATGGTCTTGTATAACAGCTTGCACACCATACAGAGGCCGTCAGGAACAAAAGGGAAAACAAAAAAGAAAAAACCCACCTCACATTAACTAATCTAAAACCTTTAAATAATGGCAGTGTAATGTTTTGTGTGGGATTTAATCATGTTATGCAGTTACTGAGTTCCAGTCAGAGAGTCAAGACTTATGTTCAGACAGCAATGTGTCCAAACACATGGAATGATTTTAAAATTTGAATTTATCTTTTTTTGTTGTGTGACTTTTACTTCACAGTGAATTTTGCATGGGATCCAAAACTTGTTACTTCTTTGATTTATAACTATCTCATACATGGTCCAGTACTTTGTAAAGCAAAGCGTGGCTCTAATGAAGAAGCATTCAGAGTGCCCATCTATTCGTTGTAAGTATACATGTGTAAAGCATAACAATAGTGAGGCTATGCTTGCTTTTAACTCACAATGGTGAGTGTTCAAGGATTGCCAGGTGAAGTAGTCTTAATCATTTCCCCCCTCTTGCCTCCATATAAATGAGAGTACTGAAAAGCTACAGAATTAGATAGAGGCCGTGCTGGAAACTGTCCATTCTAGCTTCTCAAAGCTTTCATTACCCGTGTCATGTGTGATGACATAAGAAAAAAATCTTTGATCTTAAAAGAAGAAAAAAAAACCTCTAAATTGAATGTGAATTGTAATATGGGAGACCTCACACGGCTTTGCAAAAAGGCAAAGGGTTCCTGAGATCATCCATTTCTTCCATTGTCAGGAAAGGCCCACCTCTATCTTGGAAGCCACCTTTTCTGGTATAAATGGTGAGATATCATCTCAGACAAACCAAGTAGGCTTTCAAAGGGATGTGCGAGAGGTTCACTAGCAATTACCTCTATTTGTCAATGGGTAGTTAATAAACACACTGCTTTGAAAATTTACCCCTGCGTGTCCACTCTTCTTTTAGTTGTACAATGGCAGCAGCCAGTTTTCTAAAGAAGCTCCACCCAGCCGGCCTTTCCAGCTGGGAGGGCAGGAGGACATCTGTCTCAAGAGCCAGCGTCAATCATATTCTAACAATCAGTGTTTCTCCTCAGCTGAATTTATTATTTGCACTAAGTGATCTGTTTCTCTCAGCTAGTCTAAACTCCTTTTTCCAAGGTTACTGTATATGAGATATAAAAGTCCATCACTTGCTTGACATTTTTTCCCTAAAAGGGTTTTTGTCGTTGAGACACTGAGACACATTCTTTTCATATGAGGTCCCAGATTCTTTTATGATGGCTCTTCAGTGCTTTTACCCTAGAATATCTCTGCCTGATTTGTCCCTTGCTCTAAGTCTGATCTCACTCTAATAGTGTTTTCTGTATTCTTGTCTAATAAGACTTCTTTTCAAGAGTCTGATGTTTATTGAATTCTAGTCCAAGTAGAGAACTTGTCGTCTGATGCGTTTGTGATATGCTTCATGACCAAACATAGTAAATTAAGAAATGGTTAAACATAAAATTATAGTTTAAGTAAAAATGATAAATTGAAAAACGTGTGGAATAGAATTATGATTTCTAGCTTTCAGAGTAACCTAAAACCAAATCCAGTTGCTATACATTTTCTATTAGTGACTTGCTGTGCTTTTTTACATTATTCTTCCAGTATGTTTATAAGGGGTCTTTTGCTCTGTGGTGTTTGTTCTACCATGTGCAGCCAAAAATATATTTTACATTCATATTTCAAATATAATTTTTCATATTATGTCCTCTCTATCCTAGCATGAAATCATCAGAAATGCTTAAAATGCTGCAAGGGTCTTTAAGACAGAAACAGGATTTTTACCTACACAGAGAGGTTAATTTGGAATCTGATGTATAAGTTAGCAAAGGAGCTGATGTCAGCTTCCAAATTAACTTCCTTGCAAAGGTAAGACTGTGATTTCCATATTAGGTATTCCTGAACTTCATCCTACATGCCGAATTTTATAACATCCTCAGCTGCTTGTGCTTTGCTCCATCTCACAAGGGCTTCTAATATGCAAGATACTGAGAGTAAGCAGGTAAAATTACACATAACACACACCTTCATAAATGGGAGCAGGTCATCATATGATACATATGTCTATATTTACTGACATTTGAAGAATAGCTCGTTATTTTATTCACACCGTCCTAAAGGCCAGGAGCTTTGTTTCATTATGTTTATACTTATTACATTGTAGTAATGTGCAGCCTTAATTTTTAAACTGCTTTCATACCAATGATCACTTTAAAATCTGTGTATACGTCTGTCTAAGGCTCCAGCCACCTGTGTAGAAAAAGGCTGACAATACACATCTAAGTAATCTGCTTAATTCTACTGTCTGCAAGCATGAACATCTTTGCAGGACATGAGTGATCCAGGAGCAAAAAGAGGTTAAGCCACCCAGTAGAAATAAATATGTACACTCATATTTGACTTAATTTTTTTTTGCATGCACAGTTGTCTGACTATGCTTTCTTGTGTACTCTTGCTTAGGAATTGCCACAAAATACTGGGCAGTAAATATACCAGCTAAAATCAAATTAGTTGTAGTCCTTTGACCTTAATTTAATATTTATTGTAAAAATAGCAGAATCAAACACTTGCATGGATCTGTTGGGCAGGAAGTTACTACTGGTATTTTATTCCATATATCCTTTTCCTATTGTTTTTCAAATTTACCCCTATTGCAACCTCTCTTCCTATGTTAAGTACTTCCTCTTGAATTTGAATGTTTACACAGGATTTTGTAGAGTTATTACATCTTGAAATACTGATCATTTAGCCCACCAACAGATGTTTCACCTCATTCTATACATTATTCCACCTCTCTGTGTGCATCTTCTTTTCGGTTTTGATTTTCGAACACAACAGGGTTTGCTTCTGATGCAGATAGAAGTCAGACATTGGAAAAAAATCTCAAATCTATTTATAGCTTAGTATTCTTGCTTTAAAAGGGGTCTGTCTAAATATCGTTATTTTAATTTCAAAAGTGCCATGTTCCTTATCAGTTCGTAAGTGAGCAGATACAAGCTCAGGATATGCCCAGGAAACTGCATACATCCTCAGCAGTCCTAGATAAGGCACTGTTTACTCTAGCTCTGCCCTGCTTTTACCATTTGAAAAATATGTTCAAACCTGTTGCAAGGCAGTTTGAAATCAGTTTCTTCTAGGAAGGATTTAGAGTAAGATGAGGATGTGCTGAAGACTGAGGAGTTGAAATTATTATTTAGAGTATCTGGAGAACAGCTTTTTACCCTGACCTTTTTTCTGTGAACAAGGATATATAATTGAGTCGAATTAAGTTTGGAGATGTATGCAAGGGGTGAAGTATTGTTACTAAGAGCCTCAATATTTAGTGGATACTTACTAGATACCTGTTAGATTGGTCTTAAGGGACAAAACAAATCAGGACTGAAATAGGTGACTATCAGGCCAAATTCAGAGATCCCACATAAAACTGTCTTAAGAGGTGGATCTAGGAGTGGAACATGTAAGGGAGTAACCTGGCAGAAAAAGTAATGGTAAGAGATTATCATTGCTGTGTGATACTTATCTGTACACTTCAAGCATCCTGGCAAATATTTCTTTAACAATACATCACCTTAACTTCATCCTTCCAATGCCATCATTATGGGTACTACCAGACTGAGGAAATATGTACTACAGTTTAGCACCTGGACACTTACAATACAGGCAGGTCGCAAAACTCTTAGTTGTGTGAAAGGACTCAGTATAATGCTGTTCTGCCCCACCTTTCCCACTGCACTTCACCTCTTCCATCTTCTAAAGCAGTAACTATCCCCTTCCACACAAGGATTCCTGAAAAAACTCACATTTGACTTTATTTTTAATAGAAATGAGCTCAAAATTATGTTCACAGCTTTCCCAAAGGGGTCTCACAGAGATTTAACTGTTTCCTGTTTGTTTTCTCTTCTCTCTCACAATGGATTATTCATTTAAATCAGCAGCATTAACTCATCCACATTAATGCTCAGCAGCATAAGTGTTTTGCCTTAAAACAACAACATTTTTTAACTCATTTTCACCTTGCCCATTGCAGAAACCATATACTAATAATGCCTTTGAGCACGCCTTCATATTAAGACAAACAATTGTTTTCAAGGCATCTACAAGATTAAGCCTTCAGAGGCTCACTCATGTGTGAGAATGTCAATACCAGCCTGATGCAAGTGAACATGTCATCAGTCATCCAGTTAATTGTGTTTGGGTCTTGATCTCCTGTTCTATTACAGTCCTTCACATTTAGATCACAGTGCACAAAGGAAGGGTCAAAGTTAATCAGCTATGCAAGTTTATCCTTAAATACATCAACCGTTTTTCCTCTTTCTGAGCTAGTTGAAACAAACGGGGAGGAGGGACTTTATTAAGCTGTCAGTTATGCCGAGAGTACAGACAGCACCTTTGGGAATATGGATGCAACACAGAATGCCTAGTGTTCTCATGTTAATATTAATACACTGGATCCTGTTCCAGCTGACTTATTTTAATACTGGAATTTGAGCTTTGGGAATAGACCTAATTTGTAAAGTTTTAGGTTCAAACAGGAACAAAATTTACACAACTGTATTTCTTGTACAATTGTCCATGTCTCAAGAAAGTGGCTAAATTGTTATGATTTCAGTACTTAGGAGCAGAAATAAGCTATGAAGAGGGCTTTCAGGGGTACTATATAACTTCCTTGAAACTGAATAGTTCAGGTTTGTATTTCATCTCTTAGTCACAAGAGGATTAAAATGGGACACAGATTTGGCATCTGAGTAAGGAAACTATACCAGCACAGACTGAGTCTCCTGCATACAGAGTATAGCTAGTCACAGCTCTTAGTTTAAGGATTTATGGCAGGCTATATTATGTCTCAGCATCTGTTCTGCATCACAGTTTCTGACATGGAGAAGAATCTCCCATAGTGACTTAAGCAAAGGCAACACTGAATACATAGACAGTATGGCAGGTAATATTTTGCCCTTTAACACAACATATTTGGTTGATTGCTTTGATATTCTGAAAATAGTCAGGATTCCTGCTTTAAAAATTTACATATCTATTAGGCATTAATAGTTAAATTGGGGTCACTGCATGCCACATCTGTCATTATCACACTCTGCCAAAATAAAACTATTTGTATTTTAAATTGTAAAAATAAAGTAAAATAACATCTCTGCCCAAGTTTGACCTTATACTTTGTCAGAAGCCTGGAAAACAGCCTCTCTCATGGTTAGAGAGTCTGCAATGTGTGTTATCCAACAGATGTAAAACTTATTTCAGACTGGAGAATTTTCTTCTGAAGAAGTCCTGTGAAGAGGTGCCCTTTGAAAATGAGGTATGGTCCTTACCTTTCATGACATCTTCCTCTTCCTTTCTTAAAAAAAGTAACCACTTACATTGACTGAGCACATGTTCACAGATGTCAAATGTTTGATTTCTCAGTCACATCACATAAGCAGTCACCAGCCCTTTACCACAAACTTATTTTCTTCTCATTTTTTATTAAATTAAAATATGTATATGTGTGTGTTATTATTGCTTAATTACTGTCATTCTCTCTGGCTTCTTTTATGGCCCTTATCATTGTCATATTTGAGCATCTAATTGCCAGAAGTTGCTTGAACTAAAAGATTAAACCAGGATATCTGTTAAGTCAAAATTTCTTCTGAGGAAATGGCGATGAAAAGGAGTTCCACTATCTTTACTCAACTTCATACTCCTAAGGAGAATATTAAGTAAATGCTAAACCAGAGCTATTTTAAGAATCAGTTTTATAGGAGCAGAAAGAGAAGCAATTTGAATAATAGATTGTGCTCAGAAAGAGACCTAAGAAGAAACCTCTAATGAAATAAGAACCCACATTTATACTTTTGTAGCAGAGATTAAAACTCCGAGGAGACACCTCATCAAAAGATGCAATGCACACAAAAGTATAACCAACTTCTTCTCCCTTACAGAGTGCAATCTAACCATCTACAAGCTGGGATATTCAAGTCAAAATTCAGCTAGAGTATAAATGCGAACCTGATCCTTCCCTACAGTGGGAGGGGCTCTACTGCCCTAGTACTTCATCCTGTGCCAAATTTTATGAAATTGGCAATAAGAATTACGGAAAAATGACTCAAGAATGTCTAAGCACTCTCACCCCTGTTTTGCAGTCAGAATAAACAAGGATACTAAGAAGTACTCCCAAAAGAGATACAAAACTATTCCACTGAGCTGTTGTATACAGACTCCTTTGGAGGGGGAGTAGGTTATGTGTCCAGGTTAAATTGTTCACAGACATTTAACAACAAAGAGAAGTTAATACACCATCTGGTAATTTGCATCCTTTTCCTATGATCTGATAATTAAATTCCTTTCCTTTCTGATAGCTGTTCAGCTTGAGAAAATATCCTGTATGTAGCAGTACCAATGTTAAAAAGCTCAGAAATTTCTAATCTTATATGGTGTCCTGAAAATACTATTCTGTTTCATAGAGGCCTGGGTGCCAAGCACTCACTGTCGTTCATTGTTTGCTCTGATTATGTTTCTGTACAAGCTGATCTCTTCACATAGGGTGTATTTGAGAATTACTGTAAAGTGTCTGATATAAGTTCTGGTTTTTAAAAAGGAAGTCCTAAAAAATAAGGCACTTTTGGTCTCTTTAGTCTAAGTATAAGCAGTTTGAAATTCTGAATGAGCTTGATGTGAAGTTTTCTGCTACTGAACTCATTTATAACACTTATGAGGAAGATCCAGTATATGTGGGTAATAACATTCACACGAAGAAAGTCATATGGAAATAAAGAGGTCTGCACTGAGTATCTGAGTTGCCAGCACTTTCCTATTCTCACCAATTTTATTAGCAGTACCTAGACACGCACAACTCTGCCTGCCTTTTGGGGTATGTCATTAAGGTCTTACGGATTTCCAGTATCACATTGTGAATGGGAACATTAACAACTAAAAGGCTTTCAAGATACACACTTCAATCCACATTGCAGTGTCTTTTCCAGCCCCTTGGAAAACTGTTAATTACAACCAATCATTGGAAACATCCGATGTAAATATTTAAGTTGATTATTCTTATCTCACTTGTGCATTAGCTAAAAAGCCCAAGAGGTTGCCAAGCAAACAGTCCAGAGGAGTTCTTACTGAAGAACAAGACGTTCCAGTTACTGCAGCAAAAATACAAACAGAGTTTCTTCTAACAATTAACTGCAAGAATAGAAACGATGTGAGCATTCCACTAGATTAAAAGAGTACAGTATAGGAAGTACTTGTCTTTTGAACAACAAACCTTTTTTTCAGAAAAATTAATGATTCTATTTAAATATTTGTTGTCTAAAGTAGCCAAAGGGTTAATTTTCATTACCAGTCACAGATACGGGGTTTTATTCCTTTCAAAATTAATCTATCATAGAAAAGTAATGTATTTTGTGCTTTTTACTGCAACATTTTGACAAAATACATGTTTATTAAAATACTGGTTATGTATAATATGAGGCCATGCTGTGCTTCTCTCGTCTATGGAAGCACAGTCCTTATTAATGTAGGTAGTTCTATTTGAGACAGCACCTGGGAGGATATTTTTCCCCCATTACTACTAAAATTAGGTACCATTACCTACGATGCAGTGACAGCAGAAGGCTGGTTTTGTCACTCAGCATTCGTGTGACAGGTCTAGAACTCTCATGCTATATGCTGCAGAAGAATAATCTGTGCCATGTGTGGTGGTCTGCACAGAAGTTCGCTTCAGAACCACATCCATGGAAAAATCTCTACATCTATTGTTAATAAGACTCCAAGTAACACCACAGAGAAATGTAGCTCAACCAGTGTCACTGCATCATACGAAGTGTGGAATTTGATTCATCGAGTATTTTGCCTCTGTACACCTTTAAGTCCTGTAGAATACTCAAATCCAGCTTCATGTCAGTGTGATGGTTTTCATCACAATGTAGTAGTGTATGATTTTTTCAAAAGACCGTTTTTGGCCTACATATGTCGACTGATGGCACAGGTCATACACTTGACCAAGAGAAGTCAGGTCAGACTCTGGTACTCTAGAGGATGTCTTTTTTTAATTCATTTTATGTTTTAATAATGGTTATGAAGAGCTACCTTCTTCAGTATAAAAATCTTCTAGTTTATAAAGAACAAAACTTTTTCCAAAAAAAAACAATAAAAGCAAAATAATTCCTGAGAATATTTCTGTATTCTTTCACCAAAGTGGCTTAGTCAGCCACTCCTTGAGAAGAGAAAAGGGTTTACAATGGAATCATTGACACTATCAAAGACACCTATTGGCTTTCTATCCTGGAATATTTAATGTACTCATCCCCATGACCATTTCAGTAATACCATAGCAACAACGGTAATGTATGCTGCAGCCCTCAGAAAGTGTCTCCCTGTATGATTTTATTTCTCTCTTCTTATGGGAAAAAAGAATTTTAAAAAGATTAATGTTGTCATGACCACTTTTTGTCAAATTATATTCTCAAATTATTTATGTTATGAACTAAAGAGGCTCGGTGTTTTTTTAAGAGCTTGGCTAGCAGTGGTTTTATTCTTGATTAATTTCAGCCATCTGTACCACGGCTGTCTGGTCCAGGATTCCAGTTTCCTAATCTTCTCATCACAGAAAGGTAGCACAAGAGTTTGTATCATTCTGTCTTTTAGACTTGATGGGCACCTGTAGAAACTTTCAAACTTTCTTCAGTTTTTCTCTTTCAGTTCTTTGCACCTACATACACCCAATGTAAAAAATTTACTCAGACAGATTACCTTAGATACTCCTACCTCCACAGACACTGCTGTCTGTGTCACTATACTTTCCTTTCCCATACTGCACATAGCTAGGTTAGATTTTCAGCTTGTCTTAAGGCTAAAATCTGTCCATGCTCATCAAGAATTCCATTTGGTTTAACAACCGAATGTCATGAATCAGTTAACTATAGTTGCTTGAAGTACATACTTAGAGTGTGAGCAATTGCATAAAAGTAAGTAGGGATAAAGTAAATGTGGAGTAATAATCCCACAATTAATTTGGAAATAATAAAAATTAAATTTTTCTACTCAGATTTAAAAAATCAAAAATTATAATGTATATTTAGGAGGAAAAATATGTATGGAAATGCTTCTAAATTCTAAATTCTACTGGAAAGAAAGCATGTTTGTATGTTTTTTATATATACACACATGCATAGGGACATGGGATATGTATTTACATTGTTGCACGCATATACACATATATGTTGTATGTATGTGTAGGAGGATATATGTATTAGTTTGTAGTGTCAAATAATAGCAAAAAAGATTTTTACAGTTAAACACATAAAGACACACCTAGCTCTGAATTCTAGTCACTTTTCATATGTACTCTCATATATGAATGCTATCTGCTACACTAGGTAGTTAATTTCCTTTCTTCCTTCCCTCTGGATTTGCCATCTGACCTAACTGCTCCTTGGAACAACCCAATGCATGAAGCTGTAGTTTCTTCATTATAAAGTTTTAGTACACCTCCCTCCTTTTTCATCATGAGATCCAGAAATAAGTTGCTTCTTTTTCATGCATCCAAAGCCCATCTATGATAGTTTCCATACTCAGTTCTCCTTTCATGTTGCAGATCCACTTTTCTTTCTTGTGCTACAAAAAAAATAGTCTTTTTGAAGAAACTCAGTGTTTTTTGAGTATTCTACACACACTAATTTATATCTTTAATGTAATTTTCTTCTTCTTTCCCCTCCAGCTGGACTCATGTATTAGTTTTAGATTATTGAATTTATTCTATTAAATCTACTTCTACAAGAAAACGTTCCTTTCCCACATCATTATCCATCTTCTCTTTTAACTTCAGAGTACTCCAGAACTATGTTTTCATTTGGGGTCTGTGTGTTTGGATTTCTGCATGTAGTTGCTGATATATTTTTCATCACCAAAGAGAGTTCATTTTATGGTGATCACCTGATAATGGGTTAAAAGTTTTGTAATACTTTCTCCACTAAGCCAACACCTCAAAGAAGGCAATTAGCTCCTCATGTAGAAAGACTTGTAGAAATTAGAGGAAGAATTGTGATCAGATGTTAGTTTATTTTCCAATACACTTCACAGCTGAGAAAATCTTTAAAAGTTGCGAAAGTTTTAAGCTAATTCAGTAACAGTAAATTAGATTGTCCTAGATGATAATTCCTACATTCTTGCTGGTGCATCTGTGTGTGGGCATAATGAAAATTTGCATAGTACAATCTGTATTAGAGCAAGATGGGGCAAGACAAATCTGTTTACTTTTTTTCAACTATTGCTCATTCTTTAGCCAAAAAATATGTTAGGGCTGATTCCTTCAGGTTCTCTTAGTGCAGCCTGTTTTTTTTCACCATTGCTACATCTCATATTTAAGGTATATAGAGCTGTACTTTAAAATCCTAAGGTTATTTCTTTGAAGGCTACCTTTGTCACTCTTAGTGTTTCTAAACAGGACTTCATAGGGTGCCACACTACATGCAAGGACCATCATGTATACCTGTCCTCAGTAGCTGGGTAAATAAAAGAGTTGAAAGACTATTTCCTCACTCAGAATAAGATGATATTGCTTGCAACTGCACAGGTAATGTATTTTCTTTCACCTTCACCTACTCTGTTTGTTGCAAACAGTATGTCACTTGTGCTATGCCTTGAACCACATTCAAGGATGTCTGGGAAAGAGCACAAGCTTTGTGCCAGGCAGAAGATTAAAAATTAATGAATCCTGAGATGCGGGAGACTGCTTGGAACTGTATTCTGGCACTCAATTTACTATTTTAGATATTACATTGGCAAAAGGTTTTTGGGGGGACATGGAGGTGTACTGGTGTTCTTTTTTTAATCATGGAGTGAAACACAGGTCAACATGAGAAAGACTAGGGGCCCCAAGCAAGCTCAGAAATAATTTATATCAACATCTTCAAAAGCAGCGACTGACTTGAGGCATTACCATTTTTGCATGTGTATTCTGAACTCTTTAATTCTTTATTCACACATATGGAGTTAATATGCATTCCTAGAACACCGTTTGGATATTTTAAGGTGACTCTCAAAACTAGAAAGAGTTTCTCACAAATATTTGGCTAGGATCAAAATTTTTTTGTACACAAAATACGTATCCTCTCTAAGGACCCAGTAAGTATAAATTAGTTTTAGATGGCCTCCTGTTTCATTAATTTATATTTATTTGCCTGTGATAAGCTTGTGCCTTTCTAATGAAACCTTTATTTGGGTTTCTTTTCTGAGAAGAAGTGTCCTACAGCCAGTCTCTGTTTTAAAAGGGAGGTCTCAGGGGATTTTGGGTCAGCTTAGTCTCCAGAAATGATGGCATTCCTTCATGATCTGAAAGAAACATGCTTCAGCCTTCTTCAGTGATCATGAAAAGGAGAAAGGCAGCATCCAAATATGTTGGATGACAAGATGTCCTGGGAATTTCTGGCTTTGGAGCTGCAAACTTATATATCTTCTCTTGCTGTGGAGCAGAACCACGTAACATGAAAAGTCACCATGAAAATGTCTCTAATATTTTTAGATCTGAAAGCCCCAATGTGTACTATTTCATCAGCTCTGCTTAGGCTTTACATAATCAGAATTATTTCAGATATATGAAAATTCCCAAATTTGGGGCCATTGTTAATTATTTATTTCCACAGCTTCAAGTGGCAAATACCAATCCGATGCTACTAGGTTATGTGGTTTTGTATTCTAAGAGTGTTTTTGAACAAATGGTGTTCAGTAATCCAGTTACTGATACTGTAACTGTCAGCCTTGCATGCCCAAACACCATCTGTCATATCTTCTATGCAGTGGACTTTGTTAAGGATTAGAGTATCGGATAAACAGTGATCAATATTGCAGAGGAGCAGCTCTTGATCACATCGTGTTTGCTTCAAGACTGTATGGTCACAGACACAAGGCTCCCGTGAAATTAATCAGGTTTTAGTAATTTAGTAATTTAGTAATATCAACAGTAATCAACCTAGTTTCAAAAATATCAACTATACATTAGGTACAAAGAAAGATCTAGAAGTAAAGCTGTATTTTTTGTTTCTTTGAGATGGATTTAATAAAAATAGATAGGCATTTTAAATATCTCAGAGTTGAGATAATGAACTTCAGTTTAATTCAAGAGGACTGAAATTTACCCCTCCCATCAAGGCAATGTATATGCTTTAGGTACCCACGTACTAAAGAGGGTCGTATTAGATTTCCCCTGGGCTGTTATATCCAAAAAACAGCAGGCATCCAGGTGTATTTTAAACCAAGCTAAAGGCTGTCCTAGAAAGTTAAGTATGCTCTAAGCATGCCTGAGAGGCCATCCGGCAGGGGCACAGATATTTTCCTACCTGTAACTAGTGGAATTTCAGCATAAGCAGTGCCTGGTGGCATCACAGGGGCCTCTATCCAGGTTATGCACTATACCCACTTTCTAAGACCCAAGTCCATTAATGATATCTGACACTGTAAATCTAAAATTTAAGGCACTTAGAGCTATTATCAGATGTCAAAACTCATTTAAAAATGAAGAAAACTTTATTCTGGTTCCGTTAAAGCAAGTGTCAATATCCTGTCCATTCCTCATGAAAGATCTTTTGAACTTCAAAGGTGATCTCCATGGGAAGCAGTTATACTCTTTTGAGTGAGAAATGTCCATGGCCATCTGGGTTGGCATAAATTTGGACATACAGGCAAAAAATATCTAAACCAATGCTGCTACAAATTAAAAATGCTTTTGCTTCTTCTGTACAGGACAAAGAATAAGCAGGTGAGTTAATAAGATGAGAATAAGGGGAAATTTACAGATCAAAATATCTAATTTTCTGTGTTAAATGAAGCAAATTCCTTCAGGAGGTAATAAATAGAAAATTAAAAAGATGAGAGAGAACAGTTACTTGGCTTTTCCTTATCAGCACGCACAGTGATGGAGATAAATGCTTACATTACCCATTGTTCTGGTCCAGTTTCCTCTTTGACTGTCCTGGAAAACTCTCAGTAAAACATTGACAATTGATGGAAGTTCAAAGAACAAGCAACTTGATTTTTTGTTTTAGAAATAAAAATCAGAAACTATTTAAAAATATTATTTATTTAGTTTCCTCCTTGGATCTTTAGGTCATGTTCTGCATGTCTTTGCAAAGCAAACACCGAAGAAGGCAGAAGTCAAATATTTCATACAAATGGCAGCCAATCATTACTTTCAGAGATAAATGTGTTCATTTTCTGTACAATTCAGGGTTTTGCAGACACAACTACAAGCTTTATGGCAAGTTAAGCACTTTTCTTGACTTCCTTCTCTATTCCTTACCTAGTTCAGTTTAACAAATCTGGTTAGGTTATCAAAATGAAAGAGTGGCAAGTTGATGCCATGTTATAATTTTATTATTTGTAATTCATTATATGAAACAGTTCTTTAATATCTTGACAAGGGACACATTTAAAACTGCCACATACACATGCAGTAATTTTCCAGTTTACTGACAATCCCAGACAGAGAATTAAATGCTGCCATTTATTGTATTATTTACATAAAGGACTTAGAAATACTTGCTGTTGTTTCATAGGAAGAGGATTATCATCGACTGTTAAAAGGAAACAAAAAAAAAAAACGGTTAAACAGTGCTCTCAAGTCTACTTGAGAATTTGGTGAGTAAAATAATAAAAGCAACCTAAATTTTATGGTCTGACTAATAGCCACTACTTCTCACAAATTCTTCTTTAGCTAAAATTACTGTCTGCACTTTGACTGGCAATGCTGATACTATCTTTAAGAGTTATTACTTCTACTTTTACCTTTGTACCATCATGCTTAGCAAGGGCAAAATGTGAGCAGCCTGAGGAATTAAAAGTGGAAATTAAGCACTCTTTTCCCTTTGAGAGATTTCTTAATTAATGAAACAACTTATTTCGAGAAGCTGTGAGATCTTGAAATTTGGCTGGATTCCTTTCAGAATGCACGTATTAGTCAAGTGTGTTATATTAGGCTCAGCAGAGATGTAGAGGGAATTAAAAGTCATGCAGTGTGTGAGAATAAGAGGTTCATTCTCAAACAATGAACTTAAAAATCTATTTGTGAGAGAGATTTTGAGAGACTAAGTCTATTAGATAGACTATAAACTTCCTTATCATTTCAATATATACATTAAAGTTCACCAAAATGTTTATTACCAACATAAGTACAATTTGTACCAACGTGCAAGTACTGACCCAGCAACAGGAATGCAAATGGCTATCCAGTGACTCAGTGGCAAAGTAAAGAGATAGTGAATGCAATGATGCCTGCAACTGATGGCAAAAAGGAAGAATGCCGTATCCTCTCAAATGACAAAGTATTCACACCTATGCTACTGGTTTTGTCTCAAATATTGTTTTGTCAATTTCTGCTTTGGTTTGAAAGAACAGTAATAATTATAAAATCACTTTGCTCTATTTTTTTATATCTAAGACAACATAGAGGTATTCTGAATCTTTCCTGGAACTGAAGATTTGACCCTATCTCCTGTGTTATTTATCCTTTCATACTGTTTCTCATTAGAACGGTAAGATTAAAGAGGCTTTCATCCATGGATTGTAGTAGAGCTCAGCAAGTGCTGATACTGGCCCATGTCGATATTGACTTTTAGATTACTCTGTTCACTATTAGCTTGCTTTTAACATTGCTGTTTCCACCAATATTAAGAATGAACACTGGGAAATCTTAGGTCCACTCTCTGGAATTAGTAAGGAATCTTTTGCATCCTACCTATAATGAAATAAGAATTGGATTACAGAGAATTAGTTTAAAATTATGTCTCTAAAATATATATGTATTTATAATCCTTAGTTAAAATTATATGCTTTCTTACTAACAGACATATTTACATAACACAGGACCCTAGAACAGGATGTGGTCTTCTAACTTTGCCAATATTTCTGTGCCCAATGACTTGGCTATATCTATGCACTACATTAGCCTAGTGCTGACAAATTTACATTGCTTGTTCTTGGAAGGATGGAAGATGCAGTTAATAGTGTAAATCATATAGCTGGTCGTGGTGAGTTGCATTTAAAATATCTTAGGTTTTACTGGCCTATTTTTTCTTGGGACTTTCTTTGTTTAGTGGGAATTACTGGAAGCTCCTGCGAACAAAAATGCCTTTGCAGGCGTATAACCAAACTTCTGATATCTCAAATATACTCAGAACCAAGAACCATGGGCCTATTGGGTTTTTTTTTCCTGTGGTCTGACTTAAGTCCAAACACAAAGTCCGTGTGATGATAGTGATGCACATCTATAGTGTTGCCCTACTTTAATTACTTCTGACTACAAGGATGAGTCCTAGGTGATCCTGATAGCCTAATGTAAATGAAAGGCGGGTTAGAAATTGGCTTTGCCAGGGCTGGTAAATGTGCTAAAACATTAAGGAGAGCACTGCACAATGGAAAAGATTGTGAATATCATAGTCTCCTCAGCTACATTTTGTAGGTAAGTGAGTGTGTGTCTCTTCACAAAGGAATATAAGGATGCATAAAGGCAGCAGGTACAGAAGCTGAGTGCAGGGGGAAAATTTGTGCAGGAATAGAATGAATCACTTTGTTCCACTGAGCTCCAGATTAAAGTAGAGGCTGGAATTTTTAGCTGTCACATAGTAAGCAGCAAAAAATTCACCCAAAGTTCTTAAGTCATTGCATTTTTATGCATTGGTGGATGATGTGTGTCTGTACCAGGAGAGAAAATGGAAATTTCAGAATCTAGCTACAAAACATAGTGCCATGCAATAGATGCTTGATTGTATCTTTCGGTGCTCATAATATAAAGCTAAACGGCTAATGTCACAATTTTTTTTTCTTCAGTCTTTAAAAGTAAGCATTGTGTTGGCTTCTGGCCACAAATAATGTTCTCTTAATCAAGAGTGGAAAAAATTGCCTTCACAGCAGAGTGAAACATATTCTTTCTGACTATTAACTCTGTAAAGTAGCTGATTACCTTGGTTGCTCCATGTGATTCAGTTGAGGTGTGGCTAAAATGTAAAGGGAAAAAAAAGCTTCTACTTTAATCTTTGTCTTGGTCTTGACCTTGAATTCCTTGAGTTCCTATTTGTCTCATTCATTCCAGTATAAGATCTGGAACAGCTTTTTGTATGTTATTTGCAACAACAATTCGAAGGTAGTGAAAAATTGGAGAAATGCAATAAAAGGGAAAAAGTCCTTTCAGAGTCCTCATTGTGCTGATCCATCCCTGTTCTCAAACAATTCAGGGAGTCAATAGGATGTTTATCCTCTGACTGTTCTAGTACTGTCAGTGCTGCTTTTATAGATGCTTGATTAATGGACTAAATTTCCCATCCCAAATGTGGCCTGGCAAGAGTAGAGCCCCATTATCCTAGTAAAAGGCCATATCATCGGACTCGTTATGGATGTTGATAAGAATACGCAGGGCTTACTAAATGCCAGGTATATGGTTAGCAAATAAACAAAAAAACAAGACTCAAAGAAATAACTCACTGTTAAAAGAATGTGTAAAGGATTGTGAAATGTGGATTTTTAAATGAGCATGAGTAAGATAAATGATCTGTTAAGGGATTAAAATATGAAGTCATTTGTTGTGTAATGATGCCCGTGAGTGTTCTATATTAAGTAATTACTAGGTCTATTGTTGATAAGATGGTAGGTTATGGCTTTATGATTCCCTGATGAGCAGAAGAATAGCAGTATCTTGATGACAGGGGAAAAAAAGGGAGGGAATTAAAAGATATTTAGTTCAATTCTTTATGAAAACATAGTCAAAAGACCTGTTTAATGTGCACATAATAGAATGAAGGTACCAGAAGCCCCGGAGTGTCATCCTGGCAAGAGATGGAATTTACTGTGGGTGTTACAGGCATGCTTATTATCCCATTACCATACGGTATGTTCATAAAAACACTCCCTCTTTCTAGCTACTTGAATTAAGAGGAGTTTTATCTGCCCTGGGCTGAGCAAAAATTCTACAATTAAAGTAAACCTGACTGAATTTCAGATTAACTTCAATTCAAAACTTTTACATCAACCCTAAAGGCATTCCAGGTTCACTGAAGGAAATGATGGAGAAGGGATTCTGCAACACCAAAAAAACCTTCCACCAGTGCATAAGATGAACATTGTCACAGGAACTAACACAGGAATCAGTAGCAGAGGAAAAACCAGAGGTCCTTTCCAACCCTGACTATTCTGCAATTCTGTGTTACTATTAAAAGAAAAGTGACTGGTAAATTAGTGTTTGATCTTGAACCTGGACAAGAGTGATATCAATATTTTTGAGCAAAACCATTGGAGAGCCATGAAACGGTTAAGGGACTGAGGCCAGCCGTGGAGAGACATTGTTGAGGAGAGGGATGGATCTGTTCAGTCTTCAGAAGAGAATACTAAAGGGAGAACTTATTGCTATCTGCAAAATACCTAATGTAAGGATTTGGGGAACATGAAGACACTGCAATGCACAATGATGTGTCAATGGTCAACAGACACAACTTGGGAAATAGAAAATTTCAGCTACATCTAAGCAAAAAAAATTATCGTGAGAGCGGTCAAACACCAGAAGATGATGCCCAGAGAGGCTTTGTTCCTTACTAGATGGATTATTTAAAGTTTGCTCCATGTTATTCAACTACAAATCTTCAGGAGTGTTTGTTCTGTTCTGTTTATAATCACAGAATTACAGAATAGTTCGGGTTGGAAGAGACCATGAAGATCATCTAGTTCCATCCCCCTTGCCATGGGCAGGGACACCTTCCACTAGATCAGGTTGCTCATAGCCTCCTCCAACCTGGCCTTGAATACCTCCAGGGACGGAGCATCCATGACTGGGCAACCTGTGCCAGTGCCTCACCACCTTCACAGTAAAAATTTTTTTCCTAATATCCAATCTAAATCTCCTCTCTTTCAGCTTAAAACCATTACCGCTCATCCTATTACTATATTCCTTGATAAACAGCCTATCATCAGTTTATAAATCCCGTAGTGTGAGGCAGTTTCCTAAGTCACTTCTGGTAAGGGTGCGTTCCAGAATGTGATTTCAAAGGACGAATTTTTTAAAATTAATAGATTTCAAGTTCTTTTCCATTTACATTCTGATCTTCAAGGCTGAGGATTTCATGCCTGCAGACCTTTTATTTCAGCTAAAAGTCTGGACATTTCTCTCTCACAATATTTTTTTAAGCAAGGGCAGAGGTATTTTCCATTGCTAGAGGTGTAAGAAAAACATATTTTGGCCAAACACAGAAGTATCCCAACAAAACTGTTTATATGCAAACATATATGCTTATATATATTTATATAAAATATAGTAAACATTTAGAGAGTGTGTCTATATACCTTTCATGATGCTGTATCTATTTGATTTCTATGTTTTCATTTGCTTCCTAATTTGAAAATTAGGAAGATCAAGGGTGCTAAGTGCTAACTTTTACTCTTCCAGAGTAAGTATTGAATGACATTCTTCATAGCTGTAAAGCCTGTATTGGAGATTGGCAGCTTTTAGAGAACATAATGTATTTGTTACACAACTATGTGCTTTATATAATTTGTCCTCTACCTCAGAGAGGAAACTAGGTTAAACTTAATACCGTTTGTATGTACACAGGTGTTAACAAATAATCACATTTTGTAATCAGATGTTAGCCAATAGACCATGAATTTCATTTAGTTTGGAAGCAAAAAAAACTGTCACTTAGGTTGCATTACGCTTCAAGAACCTTAATTTCCAATTTTTAAAATTCTTTCTAAAGCTGAAGGAAGGGCAGATTTTCCACTCGCTTGCTGACTGAGACACCCAGAATATTTCAACTGGATAGAGAACTGGTTAAAAAGACAGTAATTCATCAGTCATCCTGGACTGTTACTGCATATAAAAGCAGTTACTCCTGCTGCTATATGAGGATCACAACATCGCTTACAAATATCAGCTGCATCTCACACAACTTGTCTTACAGTGCAATACACAGTAGCATGCAAACAAGAAAAATAAAGCTCAAAATAGAAAGGACCCAAGTTTTACAGCTTTTAGAAATTTTAACAGTAAGAATCTGTTCTTTCTATGCTGGCAGAGAACTCTGTAACTGTTATTCTTGAACTATCCTCTAGCAAGATATAGGATGGAAAAAATTGGCCTGATTAGCAAAGTACTCAAAATTATTATTGTAGATAACAAATTATTCCACCACAGAAAATTTATGGAACTGTCTTCCATTGCGTGAAGTCATCCTTTCCTGAAGGATCCAAAGACTTGTCGTTTCTTGATCCGCATGCAGATTACATCAGTCCACATTTTATTGTGAAAATTAGAGATAGAAAAGTTGATTTTTTACCATTGATTTAATACTTGATGAATGGTACCTTAACTGCATCATCCTCAAAGCTAAATAGTCAATCAGAAAATGGAAAGGTGTTAGTCCTGTTGGAGCAGTTGTTGTTATATATTTAATATTAAAATATTGCTATATAATTGATATTCTGTGTTGTTCTGCAATAAATCAAACAGTATTTCCATTCATTTTCCTTATTATTAGGAAACTTCAAGTCACATCTCACTTACTATGAAGACTTCCAGATGCAGCTTAAGTTACTAAAATGCTTACATAAATTTATACCTGAAAAATTAATATAATCTAATTTGATCATTCACTATAGACTCTAAAACTCCCTAAATAAAAAGTAATTACATATCAACATTTTACACAGGGAGTAGGCAGACAACTGGGAGATGTTGAAATTATTGTTTGACCTACAACAGCTGAACCCCTTAACAACTGTGCAAGATTAAGAGAATGTTAATTCTTGAGGAGGAATATTCTTTCCACCAACTGACTGCATGTCCTTTATCAGCAGCCCCACCACACTACAAATGTGTGAACTAACCTGGTTTCGATGTTAAAAAACAGATAAACAAATAGAACCTATGACCACTATCAGACAGTGAAATTAGTGGCTATTTGGTGACTTAAGAAGAAAAACTAGCTAATAGATGTTTAGCAGGCTTTTACAGATTGTTCAAAGACTACAGAAGACTAAAAATTACTAGCAAGGATATTAAGTATGCTTGTGAACACATCAGCACTCAGAAGTACATTGGCAAATAAGAAAATATTTAAGGAAGGCACTAGCGGTCTAAATTCACTGGAATGGCTCCAAATGTAAGTTGATCAGATAGTGACTAATAACATCTTAAGCTTCTGCAACTGTTTGTAGGATACGAGCAAAATCATTTGCAAGTTAAGGAGTAAATTAATGAAACCTGAATTCAGAAAAAAATTAGGTAGAGCATAAGGAATACTATGTTAAGGGTATCCTTACCTCAGTGTAATGAGGCCTTTTATGTTATTACGTAAGCTGTGGACCGAAAATACAAAGTCTAAAGCACACAGAGGAGAAAAACTGGGCCTGATAGTGCTTCCTACTAAAAGGCATTCAACCACCTTAAAAGGAAAAGCACTATCCCCGGGTGTCAGAGGCAAATACCTTTTTGCAAGATAGAAATGCACCATTTTAGTGGAAGATTGAAATGTTAATACATCTTGTAAAACACACTACATTGTTGTAATGCAATGCCTGAATTACAGTTAGTCAAAACCAGCTGTAGGTTGTTTTTAGTCTTGTATTCCCCAGGATCTGTGAATAATAAAAATACCTCACGCAGATCATTGGATTACCTGCTTAGCTGCTGCAGCCAGTTTAACTTTCTTTGTGAATTAAAATTACTCATACAGATCACCACAAGGAGTCACTGACCGAACCTGTATGGTAGATGCTATATGTTGCATGTGATGTTCTAAGGTTCAAGGTAAGTTTGGGCCACTGTCCTTTTCTCCTTTCTGAAAAAGACATCAGGATGACATGCTAACACAACTCTGACAGCTTCTGTGGTTAAAAAAATACCATTGAATTATATGGAAACAGAAGTACTACTTATTAAGCAGTTGTACTTATGTTAAAATACCATTTGAAGGTTTGGGAATTAATTGTGTCTTTTCACACCTAGTGGCCAGGAAAAGAATATGGATGTAATTGTCTTTTTTAAGTGACCAGGAAAAGTCACCATTTTAACCTAAGGATAAATATAGAGTAGCACAATATTTTTTTAAACTTTACCTCATGCATGACTAAGACACAGTGGTTTAAGGCAATTCTCTGAATGCTTTGCATTGACCAAGCATGACTGAATTCCTTCCGGTAGGCTGAAAGTCCACTGCCAGCTCTGTCAATGGAGCTCAGTGATCCTCTTAGCTATTCCCATCTATAAATTCGGTATTAAATTATGTTTTGTCCAAAGCTGCTGGAGATGTCTCTGCAGAGGGCAGCGTGGCTCAGCAGTTCAGATCCCAGTGAGTCAGGAGAGGAGAAAGGGTAGAGCTTAGCAATGCCAAGCTCCTTCTTTCAGATGCTCATTGAGCTGCTGCTTATACAGTTAAAGAAAATACAACCTAACTAACTACCATATGTCAAGGACAAATAAGAGATACTGAGAAGCAAATATTCTTTTAACTTCTTTCATGGCGGATCACACAGCTGACCCTGGAGGTCTTAGGTCTTACTGTCCCTCTCCTGTATAGTCTCTTAGAGAGTTCACAGAGCAAAAGACACTGGTATGCCTGAAGCTAAAGGCTCTTCCCCAAACTCCTCCCCAACCTGTGTTCACCTGTGTCTTTACAATCCAGGTCTTATGCCTGTAGTCGGCACATGCAGCAAGTTCCCTTGTGCTTCATTTTGTCTCTGTATTGGCCAGTTTCCCTTCAGAGAGACATGTATTTCCTTTCTTGTTTCTTCGTAATTATCTTGAAAAGTTTTCAATCTCATGTTGTGCTATTCCAAGGATGTTTCCTACCGGTTCTAAACAACACATTCCAACAAAGTGGAGAATCAGCACACACAGACACAATCTGTGGAGGACGCAGTAATCTGTAAAGGCAGCTGTAAGACACACCTCCTTCATGTCGCTCTTGCTGAAGGGTACTTTTTTTCAGTCTGAGGGAAGTTTTTTGTTCCCGCTGTTGGAATGAGACGCTGTAGATGTGAATACAGCAGCCATGCGGTACAGGTGCACCCAAGCCTGTGAGATAAACCATACAGTAGGATTCACTAGCTTGGCCACTGTCCTCAAACTGCTAGGTATGATGCTGGCAAGCTTACAGTGAGAGAACAAGCATGAACCAGTAGTATGGCAATAAAACAGTGTGTAGATATAGCATTTTGGGGTTGTTTCTCTAAAGAAGTGCAAAAGTCTGAATAGTCTATCAGTGCCTACAAAATAGGCAGTGCCTAACCATCATTGCTATTTTAGTCAGAAGTTCACTAGGGAATTGGTTAGATTCCACGCTTCCTGTATAATCTGAATTTTAAGATAATAATTTTGAATTATTATCATCTCACAAATCCTGAAGAACTAAGGAAAGGGAAGGGTGGCATTACACTTCCCCTTCTACCCTGCTGTAGTTAAAAGAAGGAAAGCCAGTAATTTGTACACCACCCTCATGGCCTATGAATAGGAATTAAATGATAAAATTCTAAGGAAGCAGGTTTAGGAGACTTACTTGTATCACATGTAAAATTACAGTCAAATATTAATGTGTTCTAATTATGGCATAGGAACGAATTTTTTATGGAGACTTTTGATCCAGCCTGTTTTATGGTGAGCAAAGTTCAGTGACTATCAGGCGGGCCCACATTTTTCCATTAGCATTTCATTATTCATTCAAACTTAGTTGCAGTTAATGTCCACTGGACATTTCCCTGGGGTCAGTATAACTACTTAAGTGAATTTCATATGCAAATGTGAGGTATAATGAAGTGCAGGTTCAAAATTGTAGCCACAAACCAGGAAGATATTTCGAACAATCTGGGCTATAAAAGTATAAGAATAGTCATCTGTGTTGACAGCTGTATGAAACAGAAAAAAAGATTGCCAAAGAAAGCAGCAACATAACTTAATATTACATCATTTCTCACTTCACACTAATCTTGTTTTCCATGCTCTTTATCTCCTTTTGTCATGTGTTAACAGCATGCAAGATTTTAGTGCAAGAATATCAACATCTTAATCATTTTTTCAAGCGTGTCCCATCTGTAGACAACCAAAATTTAGCCAAGAGATAGTGAATTCTGGCCACAGAAGAATAAAGTTTGCTTTAAGGCTCATTAACTTTTTCCTCTGGGAAAGAGCAAAAAACTCCTACCCAACTAACCTCTTTTAAAAAACAAGAGCTGTCATTATTTTGTGGCTGAGTCAAGACTATGAGCACTCCCCTAACATTCTGGTTACATCAGAGCAGCAAAATCTTGTCTTTTATATTTGGGGTTGGTGTTTGTCTCACATCAGTGGTTTTTTACATTAGTGCAAATGAGCTGAATATGTCACCTGTATTTTCAGAAAATGAGAGGGTCAGTATTTTGAATCAGTAATATTGTAATTATGTAACTATGTAATTACATTAGCAAACTAATGTTGAAATTGGGATCACCAATTCCTCTTGAGTGGTACTTTGAGTATTGATATAACTCGAATGACTTACAAAGATTTCTAGTGCCTGTGGCTATATATTTATGTTGAATAGCCTGCAGGATACAGTTTATAATTTTGTATTGAGCTAAAGCAATCACTTGTTCTGCATTTATACTGTAGACATGTCTTTCTTCTTTCTGGAATGTATCAGTAGTTGTCCCTGTTGTCTGCTAATCCTCATCCATTAGCAAATAACTGAAAAAGCTCCACAGGTCACAAATCATATCTGCTTTTCATGGAGGGCTATGTGTGAACTATGGCACAGTTATTCCTTAAAGCACACCTGTAGGGGAAAGAACCAGATCTCTACTTGCTCTGACAGTGAAATAATCAGAGAACAGAATAGTCACGGATATTTCAGTCGTTGGATAATTAAAATAAGCTGCAAGTTAAGGGTCATACTCTGCTGAGCCAACCTGAGCTGTCTACAACTTATCTAAACTTAATTATTCCTCTGTGCTCTTCTTGAGTCACTGGAAAGAGATTGACAGCTGCTAAGAACAATACAGGACTCCTACCTTACACACCTTTTTCAGTGTGGAAATAAACATCCTCTGGAGGTAACTCTCTCCTCTACAGAGGACATACAGGCAACTAATTCAGAAGATATGTAAATACACACGGCTAAAATTTGTGAGGAAAGCCCTACACTAATTAAAATATTCTGTTAGTGAGACTGTTTAGGTGTCACTCATACAGATCTCTGTGTTGTCAACCAAAAACGACTTTTAGTAGTCTGGAACCCACCTTAAACTAATAGTCTTCTGTTTTGCTTTTTCAACTTGTTTGTAGTAAGTGTCCCCTTTCTTTCTGCTGCTTCTTGACTAAAAATTAGATTGCAGTCTTTCCTAGGGCTGGGACCATACTCTTCAAGAACCCTCTCCTGAAATTACAAGTATTCCCGCAAAACCACAATATGCAAAGAAAATCACATTCGCATACCATGTTATTCATTTTGAGAGGTATAATAGATTTTAATTTTACTGTTATCTCACCTTATTATATTACTACTTGTATTACAGCAACAAAACGTATTATAATGGCTTAATGGTGACAGATTCTGAGTCAGTATGGCGGATCTCTTACACAGGTTCTCAGTTCAGGTTATTGAAATATCATGTTTAAACGTCTTGCTGGATCAGTGCTTCAAAGTTAAGGGTTTTTCCCAGCCCAATAAAGACTGGTAATAGAATAACTGGTAATAACATTACCTTACAGGAGTATTTTGAAAACACCTTCGTAAGCTTTACTAAACACTGATACGTCTACGTAAGGTTTATGATCAAAATTACCCAACTAATTATTGGAAATAATGATATCAACAATTATATCAACAACAAAAACGTTTACTTAATATTTGCAAACACTTACAAGGCTAGAGAAGATTATAGGCAGAATAATATGGATTGGGTTTTTTTCTCTGAATACGAAAATGGAAACAAACCAAAACCCATTAATAAGTACTAAAGAGTTTGTGCAAGAGATTTCACATTATGTCTGGGACTAAGAAATAAACTGAAAATTGCCACTTTATTCATCATAAGTCAATGTCTCTTTAACTTCACATTTCTAAGGTTGGTTTTTGGTTCAATCCAGAGTGCTGATGTAAAGTAAAAAGACTCTGAATGAATTCCTTGTGTGCAAAGCTAAATTGGTATTTAAGAATATAATCCATGTGATAGTCAACAGAAAATATTGTTCTATATTTTTTTTCTTTAAAGAAATTTGAGGGGGTGAATTTTTTAAAGAGTTTGTCTTTTTCCTAACAGGAGTGTAACTCTGGCATAATTGGGGACTGCGTGTGTCTTAATTCTACCAGTTGATACTATGCACTGTTCCATTGCCTGTTATTACACACAGTAACACTTTGAACTTTCACATGCCTATATTTATTCAACAGATGGCAGAGCTTGTGAGAGGATCAAACACCTTACTGACAAGAGAGCAGCTCATTTTGTGCAAGGAAACTGACAGGTATCTTTACTGGATAGTAAACAAACTGATGGCCTGCTTCTTTTCCCAGGAGGAATTAGCTGCATGCAGCAGCCACAAAGAGGGCAGAGAGGCATCCTGCAAGCCTTAATTCAGTGTCTGTTAAAGAGACACTAAACGTACCTTGCAGTAGGGTGTAAATTTATGCTAAGACAAAAAGTTCACCCTCGAACTCTGTAAGTATCATCTAGATATTAAACACTTACGGCAACATTCTCTTAAATGTACTAGAGAATGAGAATCTGTAGTTTTCTATATGAGTCTACATATTCTGATTATTTGCTTAAAAAGCTCTTCAAACAACTTCAGTGTGGCTTTATGGTGTTATCAGAACATGAATGCTAAATAGCAAGATCTACAACAGTCCTGTGTATTCAAAATATCTCTTTGAGATCGTGAAGAAGCGCATCAAAAACAGTTATTGGAACTGGACAGTTTAAAATGTATAATATCTTTCGTAGAAGCTTCTTTTCATCAGAGCATATTGTTTTCATTTCTGACAGCTTCTATAAGACTTTTCATAACAGACAATAACCCGGCATGAACTTCTTACCAAAACTTTAAAAAGACGGCAGACTTAGCTGTGTATTTCCTTGTTCCAACTTTAAAGTGGGTTGGCCCAAAATTCACTGATTTACACCTCCTAGAAAAGGTTTCAAATTGAGTGAAATAATGCTGAAAATACAGGAATATGAATTACTGGAACCAGCATGAGTTGGTGGAACACAGAAGGAGGGGGAAGTCCAGTAGGAATTCCTTTGTAACAGCCGCAGAGACTGCTTTCTGAAGTGCCCTTGGAAACAGAAATATGCACACTGTTGCCCAGGTGACAAAATCCAAGTACATGGTGCCTACTGTGAACGAAAGAACTGACACTGCCTGTTCATTGTGGAGTGGCAAGCATTAGTGAGGCTAAGAGCTATCACTTTAACTGAATATAGGAAACAAAGCCTGGTTTTGTGGATACGTGCTAATCGTCTTTAGGACTAAGCAGTTATAGAAGTATAGCTTCTTCAACAGAGCAGTTCTTAAACAAGACTCATCTTGATATATAAAAATACATGCATAAGTTCCATTATTTCTTCCTCATATTTTTTTTCAATGCCAAAGAAAATATGTAGGGAATTTCTCAGGTTAGACCTTATTTCACCTTGGTGATGACGTTCCTGAAGTTGTTCAAGTGGCATTGGTTCTCGTAACCTGAGTTTAATTTTCTCTTATTCTTTCAGAGTCTTCTACAGTTCTGCACTTAAAACATCATAGATGTATAGTACAGTTCTTACAAAAACACATAAAGCTGACATTTTAAGGGTAAATAGTTTTCTCTTTCTCCGTGTGTTCTAACTTGTTCTGCAAAGTGTTGTCCCTAATTAAATCTTCCTTTTCATATTAATCCCTTGACATTTACCTTACTAATCAAGGACAAGCACGTTTCTTTTGTATTCTCATGGACTTGTTGGGTACTTACCTGTTGCTGAAATGTTGGCCCTTTCTATCTGGCTTGCATTTTCACTGGAGTTAGCAGCTGTCTTGGCAGTTAGTTACTATTTCCCTGAATTTGTTCTCCATGGTTCATACCCATAGCTCATTGTCTAGAATGAAACAGAAAGCTGACAACAGATACATAAAGAGAATTCACAAAGTGTCATATCTTTTGTGCATGTCCAGGCTTTAAGGGCTACAAACCCCACACCACAATCTCTCATAATTGGGTCCAGCCCTGTTCAATATCTTTATCAATGACCTGGATGAAGGCATTGAGTGCACCCTCAGCAAGTTTGCGGATGACACTAAGCTGGGTGGGAGTGTGGATCTGATGGAGGGTAAGGAGGCTCTGCAAAGGGATCTTAACAGGCTGGACTGCTGGGCTGAGGTCAATGGTATAAGGTTCAACAAGGCCAAATGCCGGGTCCTGCACTTGGGGCACCACAACCCTATGCAGTGCTACAGACTGGGGGAAGAGTGGCTGGAGAAGGACAGAGGAGAAGGACCTGGGGCTAATGGTTGACAGCTGACTGAACATGAGCCAGCAGTATGCCCAGGTGGCCAAGAAGTACAATGGCATCTTGGCTTCTATCAGAAATGGCGTGACCAGCAGGTCCAGGGAGGTTATTCTCCCTCTGTACTCGGCACTGGTGAGACCACACCTTGAGTACTGTGTTCAGTTCTGGGCCCCTCACCACAAGAAGGATGTTGAGGCTCTGGAGTGTGTCCAGAGAAGAGCAACAGAGCTGGTGAGGAGGGCTGGAGAACAAGTCTTATGAGGAGTGGCTGAGAGAGCTGGGGTTGTTTAGCCTGGAGAAGAGGAGGCTGAAGGTACACCTTATTACTCTCTACAACTACCTGAAAGGAGGTTGTGGAGAGGAGGGAGCTGGCCTCTTCTCCCAAGTGACTGAGGACAGGACAAGGGGGAATGGCCTCAAGCTCCGCTAGGGGAGGTTCAGGCTGGATATCAGGAAAAAATTCTTCACAGAAAGAGTCATCGGGCACTGGCAGAGGCTGCCCAGGGAGGTGGTCGAGTCACCTTCCCTGGAGGTGTTTAAGGAACGGGTTGATGAAGCAGTTACGGACATGGTTTAAGGGAGTGTTAGGAGTGGTTGGACTTGATGATCCAGTGGGTCCTTTCCAACCTGGTGATTCTATGATTCTGTGATAATCATATCTGCCTTTTTTTTTATAGACATAGGAGCTTTATGGAAAAAAAAGTAATAAAACATTGAAACTGATGATACTGTCTAACTTCAGTCCCACTCAACTGAACAGAAAGTATTAGTAGAAGGTTTAATAATGCTGCGTTTACCCTTTTCATACCTCTCCACCACAGCTACTTTTTAATAACTAAATTATTTCAGTGTTTTCATCTGTCATATAAGACCAAGATCTGCTGCAATCACCACCATTGACTTTCTACGCTTTTCACATGCTATTAGGCTTTAAAGTGACAGGTGTGATTTAAACAGCAAACACAGGAAAAAGAAAAAAACAGGGAATGGAAGAGACCCAAAAGGAGTTGTTTGCATGGATTGGGTTTGCTGTTGTCTTTTCTTGTAGGTGATCACATCTTCATTAGAGCACAGGTTATGTGGCTGGCTAAACAAAGTTCTGAAAAATATTTTTCAGGGATTTTCAAGAAAGAAAGCTTTGAGTAGAGCTTGCTGAAAAATTCATCTCTTTTGCCTTTCAAGAAAAAAAATGCAAATGGAAGACAGAAAACCTCATCTTTGCTGCAACAGCCTGATAGTCCACGTGGAACTCTAAAATAAATACTCAAGGGCAGATCAAGTTTCATTCCCAACTAAATGAAAACCCAAAATTCTGGCCTGTTAATATTATGGATTAGAAGACTTCTAAATCAGAAAGTGACAAACTCTTGTTCTGGAAAAGGTGATAGCAAAAATTCAGTGAAGATATACAACAAGAAATAGATCTGATTGCTCTCACTGCTGCTCAGCTCCTTGGAAGACTTCTTTCTCTTCTTATCTGTATTTATTGTAACATCATAGCCCAGTATTGTATAGATTATTCACAGTTGCCTATGCTATAATAATGTAGAAAAATATAACTTTCTTTTGCGTACTAGAATAAAATTTTCTTTCAACTTTGAGAAGATAGGATTTGCCTTTTAAGGGAAGTATAATTCAGTGAATACAGTTGTATACTCATTTAGGTGTTCCATTTAACTGCACTGTTATATAGCTTGCACCTAGAAGCCACCACATGTTTTGCTTGGAGCTGTTGTCCAGTAGGAACCTGAGTTATTTCTTCATACCTAGGTGATCTAAAGCCTAAAAAATAAAATAACTTCTTTCTTTAGAAAATATTTTAATGGTGGCAACAACGAATGTAATATTTTTCATCTCAAGATTTGAATTAAGTTTTTGAGAGAAAAGTCCTTATCCCATCTTCTAAAGCTGTCAGTTTTAGTTGTTGATGTGCAATCTTCTGAACTATAAGGACACCTAAAATCAGAAATTCCTCATTAACACCTAGGATGATTGTGGGATCTTAATCACTGACATTGTTAAAAACTAGTTTACCAAACACGCATCAGGAACAGTGCACAGCCTTGCCCTCAGGAAGCAGGGTGGCTGGGCTGACTACCTTCCAGCCTTATTGTCTATGACCACTTTACTAGAACAAGGATGAAAATAATTTTAAAACCCATTTCCTTCAAAAGACTTTAAGTTAATTGCAATGGCAAATACAATCTTCCAATTTCACAGCTGAAAAGAAGACAGCCTTTATGTCTGCAAGAAAGCCGAAGTACCTCAATGGTACATGTACTCTTTGGCTCGTCAGAAATTATTTTTTAAAAAATTGTCTAGTTTGTTTCAAGCCACTATTAAGTATTTCAAAATTCAAATGCTTAGGAGAGAGATCATTTACCAGCACTGTCACCATCTCTTGTGGAGGGCTATCATAGATGAATTCAGACAAATAGGACTTTGAGCCGAGCTGGAACTTGGCTGCATACCCACCTACCCAATATGAAGAGTAAGTATTTATTACACCAGTGATCATAAGGTTGTGAAGATTACCACAGAAAGCTCAGTGCATGTACACACTATTAGGAAAGGCTGTTGAACAGGAAAACATTTTAAATCTTATCACAAACATTATCAAGCTCAGAGCAGATGAAGATGTCCTAAATTGTTATTGAGCTGAAATTACTGACTGTTGTGTGTGGAATATAAAGTGAGCTTGAGGATGAGATTAAATAGGAATTCATGCATATTTGGATTAATAACATTCTTTTAATCATTTCTTTTTCTGTAAGCACACTGCTTACATATACATACACATTTCCAGATGTTTTTAAAAGGAAGTTCAGTGTCTGAAATTCCAAGCAATAATATTTTTTTAACAAATTTGTTCTGCACCATCTAGAACTAGTAGAAGAGAGACCCACTAGAGATCACATATAGATATCTACAATATACTACAGTATACCATTGTGTGTAAAATTAATTATGTCAATACATATCTTTAAAATGCTGTTGTGAAATACAACTCAACTTTTTCCATATTCAGAAGTAGAAGTAAGGACACTACAGTAAGATAAATCAACACCTGAGCATTGGGAGCTGCAAGATAAGAAGGAAGATCCCAGGAAAATCGAGGTGTCTTCAGAGCTGAGCAGCAGCTCATATTATGATGCATCATTATATTTATGAATATAGACACTACGCTTTACATTTAGTCTCATTTTAAGGTACCAGTTGTTTTTTTTTAAGTAGGCAGTCAGTGTTGCAAAAGTAGGTATAAAACAGGTAGTACTTCCTCTGGTCATGTCTGGAACTTGCAGACTAAGCTCCCAGCACAGCTATAGAGCTCTTTGGATGATTGCAGATACGGAGCTGTAACAGGATAACCATCATCGTATTGTCTGAACTCTGTTAAACCACAGGCAATAGGACCCCTGAAGACGGAAAGAGAGTATCAGATGGATAGAGAAAACAGAATCCTTCATCCTGCCTGAGAACCCCTAAACCACTTTTAGGAGATGTTAATATAACCTGTACTTATAAACCACCACTGATAATATCTCTTATACCTTTGGCTCTGTCTTTTTGAATGTTATAAATCTTCTGCTAAGCCTTTATTGCTACACTTTAAACCAACTAGTTTGTGTCCTTATAGATGCAGAGTAAAGTTTGTTTTCTTTCAGCTGCATTTACATTTCAGATTTGAAGTTTCTTAGCATATTTCCTTTCAGTATTTTCTATTTCCACAACTCAAGTCTTGCTTTAACAAAAAGCACTTTTAAACAAAGGGTTCAATCTTTAAGGGAGTGTTAGGAACGGTTGGACTTAATGATCCAGTGAGTCCTTTCCAACCTGGTGATTCTATGATAAGTTACTCCAGTAGTTCTTTATTCTTCTAGTGAAAAAGTGCCTTATCTCCAATAATCAGATGTTGAAACTTTTAAACTCTCTCAGATTCCAACCTCTATTACAGAAAGCAATTCTGCTTTTCTTATCCCATTCTAAGGATAATCCTACTGAGAAAATAAACTCTTCAGGAGGGCAACAAAATGGACTCTGGGCATTCTTGTGATGCAAACTTTAACACTATTCACTTTTAACCCTGGCTGGGATGAACAAACAATGTTCAGCTCTCAGCTATTTAAGATGCTGTCATCAGCCACCAGCATTGTGCTGACTACAGGCAGAATCTCAGCCAAACAAACCAGTATAACTCCTATAAGATATCAAACTCAACAGTTCTCACCTTCTTTATGAAAAATGTGCCTTCTGACTGCCATCGGCTTTTATCGGCAGTGTTTGCTTAATGTGTCTGAGTTCTGTAATGGCACATTGAGCAATATAATAGACATTTTATAAGGCTATCTGATCTTTTAAAGTCTCAACGGAATTGTAACATCCTTGAAGCATTCAACCTCTTTTAATTAGTGGGTTAGTTCTGTCATAGAAAGACTTCTACTTAGGTATCTACTGAAAGATGTATATGCTTAGCTCTCCTTTTCTCAAGCTCCTTCCCATCTTAGCTTATCTGTTATTATAATAAAGACTCATCTTAGTCATAGAAGACACAATGTTCTCATTAAGGAACTTGTAAGAACAGCATCCAGTTCATGTTCAGTGAGTATACACCCAAAAACTCTTTGTATAACATCTCGAAAATTCCAGGTTGTTCCTGTTGTTACAGTAAACAGTTCTGTCATAGAGAATGCTATACTTTAGTATAAATATGCACATTTATACATATATATATATGTATATGGCTACATTTACTGTGCTTGTTTTACAATGCAAAAATACATGGCCTTAGAGGGAAATTTGAGTGTGCAAGAAATACCATTTGGAGCTCATTAGGTAGATATAGCTTTTATTGCTTCCAAAGGATGTCTGCTCTTGTGTTCATAAACAATGTGGGGATAGTATACGCACATGTTGTGTTAAAGGTTCTGTTCTTGCTTCATTTTAGACAATGACTGGGCAGGACTCCAAATTGTTCCTTATGAAAATGTATTAAATGTAATGATTTTGAAAGAAAGGTATTGCATGGGGTCAGATAAACGTAAAACAGTTCCATTGGGTACCAGAGCAGTAGGAATAAAAAGTGTGTGAATTAATTTTTCCTTGGCAGCTAACACTATTCCCTGCAAAAATTGTTCAGGGTTTGTTGCACAGCTTAAATATTTGAGCTTTTTGAGATTCAGATGAAATATATGTTTGTTTTTTCTAAAGCTGTCAGGGGCACATATGTGTCAGTTTTCATTAAGAATAATTTCCCTTAGGATCTTTGACTTAAGTTAACCCCCAGACCTCCAACGACCCCTTCCAAACCATCAGGGTTTCTTTTTGTGTGTTGTTTCATGGATAAATGTACCTGCCAAAACCGAAGTGCCTTCAGAGGATGATGTTGACTGAATGTCTGAGCAGTTCCCCAACCTAAGAAATGTGCCCTGCAAACTACAGCAAGAAATTCTCCTCCTTCCTTACCCTGAAATTATCTGTTTCCCTAGTAATGAAATATTTAGGTAAATGTCTATAGTAGGGACATATAAAAATTTATGTCCTCTACGTTAAATCTTCTTTCTGGAAATCTGCTTTATGCTGTATACGTTTAAGCCTGATTCTCACCCAGAAAAGTTATGATTGCAAACTAATGACAAAAAGCAGCTCTGGCAATTCTTGAAATACATGAAGAGGGATCCAATTAGCTGACAAAACATCATAACAGTATTATGCAGCTAAGGTTGCTTCTCTAGACAAATCACTGCCTTTTGACTGCCCAGAGGAACTTCACAAAGGCTATAAGCCCTGCTAGAGCACAAGCCAGGACATACATCTGAGCCCTGTTCCATTCTCTGCTAATGGTAGAGGCCACCCCTTTTCTTAAAAGTTAATTTTGTTCCTTGTTCAAATGTAGCAAATAATTTTAGAGTTAGGTCACTGCTGGCAAGTAGAGGGGGATTGTTGAAAGTAAGGAAATTTCCAGGGAAAAGCAGAGACTGAAATATTATTCAAGGATCCTTTTGCCTAAAAATCATGAGTTTATTGTAACATAACGTTCTGGTTCACACGATCCGCTGATGTTAGTAAGTAAGGAATGCTGAAATGTTTTGATTTGAAGTCTGTGTTAGAAATGAATAATGCACTTCAGTTCTGCACCCATGAGTTAAGAAATACATTTGCAATATGCATTTCTCTTGTAGAATGCTTTCATGAAAGACACAGATTATTTTCTTTCCCTCAGATGAAATTCCATGATTAGCTCTTTGTGAAGAGCTGTCAAAATGTCCCTTCGCTGCAGGACCAAGGCAATGGATCAGTTCACTGAATTGCAATAATCCATACTAGTAACTGATATTTTAAAGGTTAGAGGTTAGCAATAGGAAACCTTAAAATAGATAGACTTTTTTTTAAACATAACACTCACAGTGAGATTTACCTAAAGGTATTATTACAGATGTATTAAAACATTTCTCATATGTGCATTTACTAGTTGCAGAATCCCCTGAAAGTGCAAACTAAGTTATAGACATTTATCTTTGTGTTGGGTTATGGGAAAATAACTTCAGAGGTTGTATGTATTCAGTGCTAGATGTTTTCCCTCTTCCCAGCTCACTCCATTTGCCTTTTGGAAGGCCTACATAGAGTACAACTCACAGGTGGGTGAAGTCTGGCCCTTATTGTTCATAGCTTCCACAACAGGAAGAAATAAACTATTCTTAGGAAGATATTATTTGTCTTAACCATGATTTATTCTTATGTTCATATTGGTGATATTGCAGATTCAGATTTTACCCATATTTCAAAGGCTCTCTAAATTCTACAGTGTGATATGGAAATAGCCAAAGTAGGATAAAAACAGCTCCACAGGAACCTGAACAGGCCTAGTCCTGTCAGCAAAATGCCTCATGTTAATTAGGTATATTACTGGGCTAAGGAAGATACCTTCTTGGAAGTGCTTAAAATGAAAAATGTGTTCATGAAATTGCTATTCAAATAGTCCAAAACTGACTATCCATTCAGTCATGGTCTGCTGATTATCCATTTTTATACAGAGTGACCCTGTCCAGAAAAAAAAAAAGGGAGAGAAGTAAATATAGAGCATGTCTGTGTGGTCAGAAGATAAGTGTCATTCTCTTGCCCTATCCATGGCTTGGGTCCATTGAGATGTTATTCCAGATACTGTTACACCAGGCTCATAACCAGATCTTTCTCTCATACCTTATCCAAAAACATTTGAGACAGCTCTCACCTTTCTAAAATTCACACTGCTTCCCTGACTTCTTCTTTTCTTGTCATATGGACACAGTCAGCAATCAAGGAACACAATCAATGATTTTATATGAACTCTTATATAGGTACTGAAAAATAATGGCCCTCAGTACAGTATTCTAGACTCCTGTTCCCAGCCACCACAGATTTCTGTGAAACATTCTATTAAATAGCCAGGCAGTTTCCTCTGAAGTAATATTATTAGTTATTTCAAAACTATTTGGAGCTCTCTTTAGCTGAAATTTGGCTCTGAACTATCAATGAACCTCAAAAATAGCTTTTCTCTTTTGGAAGAATTCAAAATGAGACTCAATCAGCACTATTCAGTAATAGTTTGTGTCTCCAGCTGTTGCTAATTATTGGATAGCATTTATTTTTAACTTTAAATCTCCTGCCTCCACCTATCCTCACACCTTTGCTGGTCATTATTTTTTTATATGAAAGAATTCCTTCAGTAGGCCTAATGTTGTAAAATATGTCATCTGACACAGGTTAGCTCCCTGCAGAGCCAGTGAAGAAAATCAGTTACCTCCATAAATTTCTATATTGCACCTATATTATGCAGCTATCTCAGTCTCCTAGAGAAGACCATATCTCTCCATCAACAATGAGGGAGTTTCAGACTAAGAGCCTGGGCTACCGACCTAACTTTTAGGCGGTTAAAATGCACTCAGCTAAGCCCCACTCTGTGTCCAGAGAAGGCATTGTACGATAATGATCATAACCTAAATCTATGCAAATACATCTTCACAGAATCAGCCTATTAAAACAAACCACTCTAACACAGCTTGTCTGAAATAACCAAAAATGTTTAACATTACATTATTTATTGTTTATTATTACTTATAAGTGTCCAGTGCTACATATGTTAACTTCTTTCTGGTAATATTCTCTGGAGAAATGTGAGTGCTTATCATCTGAAAAGATGTTTATCTTGTCTTGAATTGAATGTGGACAAAGCTACAGCAGGGTCTTTCTGCACCATTCACTGGGCCACTCATACCCTATTAAAGGTAATCAAATTGTGACAGAAAAAGCCATCACGGCTCTCCTAAATTCAGGGAGTGTGTCTCAGACGAATCGGACTGTGATGCTTGGAAGAATCACGGATTGTGATGAATGGTAATTAAATTAACAGCCGCTCCCTAAACAGAAAGCTCGGTTTCACTCAATACTTTTGGAGTACTGCCCTTTGCATAATCTGCAGAGGACAGTGGAGAAGCTTGCCACTTCCTTGCTGTGTGGCCAGGCTATGTGAAACCACATAAGATTACTTCATGATGTGGCATTATGTGCCCTAAGAGTAGGTATGTTTCTCTGCTCCCACTCTCTCTTTAGCTTCATTCACCCAGTTCTTTAGTTGGCACCCACCCTATACTTTTAAAGGATATTCATATTTTCCTTAGCAATCTCCTTCAAAGATTTCCAGAGAAGCTTCAGTGCTTTAGAACCCTAAATCAATGGCAGCTGAGCAGCTAACTCTTTGGAGACAACGCTTTTAGGGTTGCTACTCTAAGTTGAAAATACCCTAACTTTAAGCAGGATTATTTGTTAGCTTTATAAATAAGTTGTTCTCAGAACTCTTTTGTGTCCAAACAAATGGAAGCTGCTAAAAACTTGCCTTCCTATGCAAATCTAGCATGTTGGAAATTGCTTAGCTAATTTGTACTCATATTGTCAACAGGTGAGTAGAGAGTTACTTACGGATTGAAATCTGATTGAAGTGTCTCAGCAGCTTAATATTGTCCAGAAAAGTGCTGATAAAGAAATACAGAGTGTAAGAACCAGTCTTATTTCACATTATTCTGGTGTAATGAGCAGCTGCAGATTGGAGGGTGAGCCATGGGACTGCATTTGCAAGTGTGTTTACAGATACAGTATTGATTTCCTTGCTCACTCAGAGCATTTCTGTACTGCCACTGCTTGCAATAAACAACCCTGCAAGAGCCTACATGGTTGTGAAGTCATAATGCATTATTTAATAGGAGCTAATCAATATAACACATGCATTCCCTTTGTTATAGGAATGCTATTGACAGAATGCTTCTCCCTTTTAAAATTTTATTATTTTACATTGATTGCTGAAGCCCTGCATAGTCGTCAACAACACATACCAAGCCAGGCCTGACCATAAATTTCACTCTTTATATAAAAACAGATTGCCCCATTTTAGCACAGAATTAATTTGGAAGAATATCTAGTATTCTAAGAAATCAATACGAGTATAGCCATTAATTTCAACAGAAGAAAAGTCAGGCCTTTGATCAGATATAAAAATCAATCCAGTTAACCATCTCTGAAACAGAAGGTCAATACCAAAAAAAACCTCTTCCTATTCCCAAATAAGTCCTTAACTTAAGAGTTCACCTGGAAAGAATGCATGGAATTTGGATTTCTCAGCTAATTGAAGAGCAATGTTTTTGCCATCTGTTATATCAAATATAATATTATCTACTCTGTCTCTCAGATTTTACTTGCGGTTCGACTAATGCCATGCCTGTAACATCATTCAAACATCAAGTTCAAGTCAGAGTTTATAAAATTGGACTGCCTTGCATGTATCTCATTTATCCTCTCTTTAAAATCTCCAACTAGTTCAGTGGAAGCAGGGATAAAGTAGGTAATGATTAACTCATTTGAAAATTACACTTCCAATTCTTGGATCTTTATTTATAGGAATATGCTTAATTAGTGAAGTTTTAGGATCGCCATTATGTAATTCATTGTCATTAATTGTCATTAATTGTCAGCTACCATGTTCCAGGCTCATATTTTCAACTGGCATTCATTAACTGCCAATATGACATCTAGGGAATCAGATTCTATGCCACATAAAAGCCTCCAAAATATCAAATTAATCTGTTGAGTAAGTTTTATTTTAATCTTCAAAGGAAAAATACAGATTTTTTATTCTGGTCTAAAAACTAAGACTTTACACTAACAACTGAACTCTAAAACTAACATATTCTGATTATTTTGATCCTTCATTTGTCTACTTCAGTGAGGGTTTTCAATATTGTTTCAAGATGGATGAAGACAAATGTGTCCTTCAAAACTGAAAATTTGTGTTAAGAAATGCTTTTTGACATTTTGGAAACTGATGAAAGTGGTAAGTAAAATAAATATGAAATGTACAAAAGGCAAGTCCCTATTGCTCAAGGAAGATACCTCACTATTCTCTGAAATTTATTTCAAAAAATAGAATAAACTGGGTGGAGGTATGTTTTTCTGGTTAGGAAGGAGATATTGTGGGATGCTGAGATGAAGAAGGTAGGAGCAGGTCATTTCATATTGTTTTTTATTATAAAATACCTACTAGTCATTGCTGAGTGTAGAACACTTAGTGATCTCAGGATGTCCCCTTTAAGTCACAGTTAAAGAAACCTTTACAAATTATAAATACCATAGGTGACTATCTAAACAGATTACAAATGTTTCCTAATTGTTTAGAAGTATTCTGCTTTACATCATTCTATTTGCAGACCAAAAAAGAGCAAGATGAGGAAAAGAGATATTTGGAGAGACTCTAAGCTTGAACCTCATAGTATCAATCACAATGACAAGCAAAGCATGCCAGAGGCATTTCCTTTGTAATCTGGAATACCATCTGTACAGTGTCATGAAATAATACATACACACACCCTGCAAAAGCTGGGATGACTTCTGTACAGCCTATTGAGGCAGGAAAGCCTCACTGATGCTCACTTTATAAATGATACACTAAGTATTACTCATTAAAAGTCCAAAATGTGTCCCAGTTATCACCCTTGAATGCTTAGAAGTCTGCTTGTATGAGTGTACAGGTTGGCCACACCAAAGTTTCCAAATTCAGGACAGCAATTCTTTGAAAACTTGAGAATTGTTTAGAAGGGCCCAAGATCTGTCTTATGAGGATATGCGAGTAGTGACAAGGAGTATTGAGCTAGGACTCTGTTCCTTGTCTGGCAGACAAGGAAGTCTGGCATATGGAAGCATTCTAGTTTTAATCAAATTATTGGGATTGCAAGTGCTTTGCTTAGTGAGGGAGACACGCTTTGAGGTCTGCAGAGATACCCAAGCAGCACACAAGCCAACAGGATTGAATGGGTTTAGGCGGTTTGGATTCTGGGTTGGGAAATTCAGTTGTTTCACCTCAGAGTTAGTAAATAGACATAAGGCTGTGAAGCTCTTGAGAGGTGCAAAACCACCTCTTTCAACAAGGTGAAAGAAGACATTACCTGGAATTTGTGAAGCAGGAAGGTAAACCCATAAATAAGGTTGACTCTTCCTGTGAGAGACAGGCACTTTGCAAGTGGCTGAACCTGTCAAGATTGAATCGCAGAATGGCAAGACAAACCTCAAGGCTACCAAAGCACTGGAACTCTGACAAACCACCACCACAACAACTTGAAAACTTGCTGATGGCTTTAGAAAGGGAGTTGATCTCCTGAACTGGTTAACCCCAGCTAGAGATTCAACGCAAAACTTATTTCACTTGCACCAACTTTTCCATTGTAAGATTCTCTCTCATGTCATTAACTAGAACAACTTCTCCTTTCATGGAGTAAGAAATTATGTGCATATGTAAATTATTGATTTATTTATATTGTTTTCTAGTTCTAAGAAAAATTCATTTTGTTCTTTCAGGGTTCTATCCATAATTTTCATTTTCTCTTCTTACTGTAGGACCCATCCAGTAATAGGGACTGTCGATACTACTATACATCTGAAAAGATAAACACTTGACAACTTGGCAACACTTAAGCATTCTTCATCCTTATTCTTTTATGCATTGTAAGGATCTGCTCAGAACACCCACATATATGCACAAACATTGTGTCACTCACACATAATACACTCCTTTTTCCAACCACAATTTTTCCTTTCCCAACAGCGCCAGATATAATTCACTGGCAGAGTAAAATCTTGGAATAAGCATCTCATTTATCACTGCACAAAGACAGGCCTTTACTTCTCCTCAGCTCTAAAAGCCAAGGTGGAACTGGCTGAATCTCATGTCATAAAATTTCAGTAGATGAGTTAGTTTATATCGGGGTGGACCAAGACAGGCCGGAGCTTACTGCAGTGGTTATTTTCATATTTAAGTAAGGATGGGGTCAGAATTCACAGTTCTGAAGCTTGTTTGCTGAGCAAGCTTGACTTTATCCTGCCTGCAAGAACCAGTACTGTGGTTCAGAAGAGCTCCCTGGGGTGCTCAGGCCAAGTAATTACAGTAACTTGCATAACACCTCTCATCAAGAAACTACATTTTTTGAGCAAGAAGAGGAGGCTTGTTCCGTTTGTGGTAGACACTTAAAAAAACAGAAAAATTTCAGTCTCCAGTACTAACCTCCCTGCAATATATTTCACCTTACCATCAACAAGTCAAGGCAGCAAAACAGAAAAGAAAAAAATAAAGTGTTACATGCAGCTCACCAGAGGATCGGAGAAGGCATGATTCTTTTTGTCTCAGTATGGTAGAAGTGAATTTTCATGACCAGTTTACATAAGGATTTGTTAATGTCCCCTGAACAGCAGAGCTCTCTTACAAGGTATCTCACTGTTCCTCACTGCCAAATTCACAGGCTACCACCCAAGGAGGGATTGTGCTTGAGGCTTGTTCTTCTGTTCCACAATGTCCTGGTACATGTAGGTGCCTGCCCATATTACAAAAGCTCTTAAGTTTGTGTGAGTTGCTTCCCTCCCTCTGCCCCATCTCAGGCCTGATTCCTCAGATGGAGACACATCCATGACATTCACCAGGCCACAAAATGTCTATGAAGTCGAACAAGGATTACTGGTGAACTCCAACAGACGAAAGCTCTCAGAATACTAGGCTAGAGTCAAGAAGGAAGATACAATGATTCAAGACTTATTTATAAGGTGGGAGAATCCAGCTAAAAAAATACTAACAAATGGAAATGTTGATACGTAAAAAAAAAAAGCCTTGTTTCATAGAAGAAAATAAATCTCATTTTGCCCAAGAAAAACCCTCTTCTAACCAATTTCATTTCTTTATCAAGAAGCAAAAACTAGGATGTGTTCATTTAGATATAGATTAACCCAAGTTCATTTCTATTTTTTAAAGATAATTGGCATTTAAAAGGGTAAACTATGCTGCACTGTGAATTAAACTCTCTTCCGTTCCTTGCTCTTTATGCTACAAAGCCTGATAAATTACCAATTTTTACTGTGGTCCTTAAATTTTTAGACAATTTATTTTAATTGTGATGAGGAAACTCAGTCTTCTGTATCGGTTCTCTATGTCTAAGACATGACATATTTTCAAATTTCCAATTTTTAAAAGGTGCACTTTCCTCTATAGAAACTAGCTGGGTCTTTTCTCCTCCCATTTTGATCATTTTTCCTCAAGCTCAGGGATGCCAAGATTCTGCTTATTACAGAAAGCTTCTGATATTTTGAAAAAATAAAAAGTCCTTTCTTTTCTTGGTGAAGCGCACATTTAAGGATGAATAGACCATTTTAAAATTTCAACAACAGCACTTAGCCAAGAATGCAGAGATTGATAGTTTCTCAAAAAATTAAGATTATTTTAGGACATATTTGGTTAACAAAATATCTCAGGTTTCCCACCCAGTCTCAACATTTGGCTTTTGCTGTACTAACCACTGCTGTTAAATTACATAGTGCACACTACAGTTATGATGGACATGGTTATAACGGACAATTGGTTATAGCGGACAAAAACAGATCTCCCAAACCAAACATATTAAGTTCAAGACATTCCTCTCTGGTTATAACAGACAAACTTTGGCCACAATGCCAATTTCTGGGCTTTTTTCTGAACTCCTTAAGTGGACTGAGTAGAAACAGGAGCTGGTGAGGAAAGTTACAGGAATACTATGTTTCTAAAATAGATTGTGCTTTAAACGAAAAACTGATCAAGATTCTAAAAGAGTTTATGCCAGACTGGCACTTTCTATCAGCCTGATTGAACACTGTATATCAGATGAATCCAGAATTTTCTATAACCTGTTCTCTCCTGCTCTAAGAGCCAGCTTCACTGGACACAATACTGTAGAGATGTAAAACGACTCTGAGTCACCTCTGCTCTGCAGGGCTCTTCCTCAGATGACATGTCCTGTCCTGCCCTTATGTGAGGCCAGAATACCCAGGGTACTCCAACTGACATAATAATTTTCAAGGTAGCCTTTTAGATACTGTTATATCAATATTTGCAAGAGGCACAGAGGGGATTTGAATCATAGAATCATAGAATCAATCATAGAATCATTTAATCACTAGGTTGGAGAAGAACTTTGAGATCATCAAGCCCGACTGTACCTGTCCACTACTAAAACATATCCCTGAGCACTTCATCTACCCATCTTTTAAATACCTCCAGGGATGGTGACCCAACCACATCCCTGGGCAGCCTCTGCCAGTGCTTGATAACCATTTTGGTGAAAAAATTTTCCCTAATGTCCAATCTGAACCTGGCAGGGGAGTTTTAACTTTGTAGACAAGTTAAAATGTACTCGTTTCAAATAGAAAGATGAACCTGTGAGCTGTCAAGAAATGTGAATAATTTATGATCCACAGCTGCTGAAAGGACTGCATGTTAGACTCAGTCAAAGCTCTTGTGAGATTTTCATAACACTTGCCTAACCTCAACAGCTACTACAGGTAACGAACCTTTAAGTGACTGTTCGGGTCCACTTCTTACATAACATCTTTCCTGGCTGAATTTCAAAGACTAAACTACCAATAGCAGGTGTAGAAGTGAGAGTTACTTTTCAACTCTGCTTTTGAAACAAACAAACCTTGTTTTTCACTTCTATTAAAACTAAAAAGTTTGAATTTAAAACTTTTGTTCTGAAGAAGAGTGCCACATAAGCAAGGCATGCTTGTCTGAAGTGTGAGTAAAGTCTACTCACCTGAGTTCTTTATTGAGGATCTTAGCAATAAAACACATGACCCTTTATGAAAGGCTTCAGCACATGCTTTGCCTTAGTAGACACATACTTGCTTTTAGGGGCCTTGTGGCAGACCTTTTCTGGCCAGCATCTCTGCCTCTAGCAGAGTTAGTTCTGCAGGATCCTTGCCTGTATGGAGCTCACAAACTCCCACTCTGTTTTATCTCTTAAAGCAGAGTAACAAAGTAGGATGCAATTGACGCTTGTACATCCACAAGCATCCACTCACACCTATGAAATAGTTTTGGCAGACGGAGAGGTTCTGTATTTGCAGGACTAAGGTCCTGCAAGATGGCATCCTGTGAGCTGACACTAACAGAGAAGAGCTTATCCAAGGTCTAATTCTGAATTTCAATAAAAATCTTCAGTTTATTCTATATGGTCTTTGGGGTCCAAGTCTGTCAAGGCATAGTTCTGGCTTTCTGATGTCTAAAAGTATAAATGAGTACCTACTACATTCAGTAACATAATGTTATACTTGAATTTTAGTTACATCTTATATGACTTCCCTGCAAAATACAGACGAACATCACAAGTCAACATAAAGTACTCTGGAAGTTCTTTTACGTACTACCTACAAAGAAGTCCCAACAGACATCTAAGAATAAGTAATGGCATGCTCAGAAATATGATGGTAAAATATCTGTGATCCACAGTGGGTTTGTGTGACACAGCATACATTCAAAAAGACTAGGGAGTTCACATAGTGATATTCCAGGTGCTGGATATCTGTTTCCATCCACACACCTCTTCCCTTCTTATCATACATAAAGGCACTACAATCCTTAGTGATTCTCTAAAGATTATTTCCTTTCAACAGCAAAATAGATGTGTCAAGTACCTTCCATTTAGAAGGAAGATTGCTAACAAAATACGATCAGTGAATGTTCACCACGAGTCCTGTGACTGGAAATTGGATAGGGAATATACACTTGCAAGCACACTTGCCACCTAGAATTATAGTTACATGCTTTTACAAGGTGCATTTGGACACACCATATTTTCCAAAACTGTAGAAAATATCTGTATATAATTAGTCAATTGATTAAGAAGGTTTGGGATTTTGTTTTGAGTTTTAATATTTTAAGGTCTAGTTTCCAGGTATTAAGTAGATGCTACCTGCACTCACTGCTAATGTACAAAGTTGGATACACAACGTGAAGCATCATCCAGAGACACGGTTGTCATACAGGTTATCTCTGCATTCAAACTATCACCTTTCTATCACTGGACTTTGTCTTCACTGGGTAACTAACAACAAGAGAACAAAATATAGATTTATGAAGAATGTGTCACTTCCCTGTAGAGTGTCTTAAGTAATTTGGGGTGTATGTTGATCTCTTCTGTTTATCTCTCTTCATTTACTTGGTTAAAGATATAGTACTCGGTGGGGGGGGTGAGAAGAAAAGAAAATAAAAAAGTGCATTAAGATTTCATTTGGCATTTTGAATACAACAAAAGGTACCTATGGGGCTGCTTTATTGTACAGTCAAGTAAACTCCAGCTGTCAGCCCTGTGATCACTTCTTCAATAAGCAAAAAGGACTCAGCTCTAACCTGGCTACCTGCTGGTTCTCACCAGTATAAGAACTGATATTTTCTTCTTTATAAATTGCTTTTACAATTATTTCTTTGCTTTCAAGGAAAACTTTGAAAGGAAAATGTGACTAGACTTCTTAAGTGAGGGTGGTTTTTTTCGCTGTTGTTAAAAATAAAGCTGTATATCTGCTTTTATTGGAGCTGAAGTAAAACTTTTTGCCTGAGATGAAAAATTCTGCAAGATGACTTGCAAAATCTTGTGGTTTTATTGGTATTCTTCTATTATGTTCACCATAAAGAGTCCAAAATATGCTAAATATGACCTTCTGCCCAAAGAGAGAGCAACTACGACATATATAGATTCAGAGAATATGCATTGCTGAAACTCTGATCACTTCTTCAAATGTGTCAGTAAATGGAGAAATCCTGGCCTTCCTGAAGTGAATTGGAATTTTTCATTGACTTCAGCTGGACCAGGACTTCACTAACTATATTCCAATAGGAATCTCTAGATTTATTGTGTAACTTCATTCAAGATCCACACTTCCCAGGAACAGCAAGTATGACTGAACACTAGAATTGACTTAATACTTTGAACAACATTTTCCTGAAAACCATGGTTTTCAGAACGTTCTCTTTCAAAATTTCTGAAGGGTGATAATGATGAAGTCAAACAAACTTCATTTTGATAATCTGTTTTGGCCTCACTTGAAATGCCTGATATTATGGTTTTTCTTCTGTATTGTCCCATCTTCTTCATTCATTTCAGTCCTCACTTTCCTTTTTTCTCAAATCTAAAGAATAAAAGAAAAATATGGAGAAGTGGATCAGGTGGGAAGAGGGGAGAAGTGACAGTTATTTGGGAAGAGACGTGACTGTCTTCCATATTCCATTTTTGCATTCAGTGTCAAAGAAAAGACAGAGACAAGTGACATGGCTTTGAAACTACAAAATTCCTTCTTTTTCCCAGAAGGGTTTGCTATGCTGTTTTCAAAAACACCGTATTTTGAAATCTTATTGTATGTTGCACATTGTTTCTTTTATTAAATTATCTTTTTCATTTCTAAGTCTATTCTATTAACCAATTTGTCTGAAACATAAATAATGCCATTCTAGATTGCTGCATCATGTAGACAGCCAAAACACAGAAGACACTGACTGTAGTAGTCTGTGCAAGGCTAAGCAGCGTATGACCTTAAGCTAAACTGGACCCTAAATAATTTCAAAAAATTTGTTTACTTTGTCAATATACATTTAATAAACTATATTCCAGAAAGCCAAAATATCAACAACTATTCAGTAAAAATATTTCTTTTTAGCAAAATGCTTATCCAGGTGGCTGAATGTTTTGTTTGCCATTCCGACCTCAGTAAGTTAGCTAGTCTGCTCTTTAAGCCTCCTCCAAGTTCACCAAACTTAAGATTTCATAAAGGTGACTCAATTTGTTTTGCCATGATTTTTTATCAATCAATAGTCTATGTGTTTATCTGAAAACACTTGTTTCAAATGTCTGAAGTCTCCATCTATTGGCTCTTGAGTAAATGGCTAACTATTTAAATGATGTGCTTAATGCACAAGGTAAGATTTCTAAGCCATTATTTGGCTTCAACAGTAACATTCTAGTCTCTTTATAATAATATTGAACTATTTTAATATAAAAATGTACCAATGGAAAAATGAAATATGAAGAACAGTGTTTCACAATGTTTTTTCATCCAAAATCTTTTATGTAATATAAAACAAAAAAAACCCTACAATATTAAGTGTATGACAGTACTTACTTCCATTCTCATCAACAAGTTGCCTAGAGAAATTTGTAAAACAAAAACCATGATGCATGAAGGGTATTCTAAGAGAAAAATTTTTCCAGTTTTACCTAATACAAATTTAATCCTGCAAGCTGTGTACTTGCTCTTTGTATACACTCAAGAAATGAGCAGAGCAACTTGAAGTTCTCACACTTCATTATTCATGTCATACACTATCTGTAAGACATAGAAAGAGATACTGTTAGATGTCGTGGGACAGAAAGTTTACCACAGATCCTACAAGAGTCCTGGCACAAAGTATTTTGATAAGTTAAAAAAGTTTCTGACAATATCATCGATAAAAATGGTACAAGGAAATATTTGAAAAATTTAATACCTGTCCCTGAGGATATCCCGTGTTAATCGGACATAAAGTTTTACTTTTGAAAAGCCTTTCATCACGCATATCTGCTAAATACCTGTAAACATCTGTAAACACCTGCCTGACTTGAGGGGATTTAATATTCCTGGCTCTTCACTCTTCCTTCCTAAGCCTCATCTAGCAGAGAACCTCAGCTCTGTTTGGCTTCTGAAAGCACTCGCAGTTACTAAGCATATCTGTGTGATTTCTTCCAGAGAGGGTAGAAGCCCTAGTAGTTTCAGATAAGATGGAGAGTTCCCCCTAAAATGAAGCGTTTGTAAGATGATGATAAAATTCTCATCAAGATTGGTTGCAAAACCCATTACATGAATTATGGCTGAGTCAAGACCTGTTAATCAAACTGAAGATCAAGAGGGAACTGCACAAGCAGTGCAAGCAGGGACAAGGAACCTGGGAAGAGTATAGGGACACTGCCCGGTTGTGTAGGGATGGGATCAGGAAGGCCAAGGCACAACTGGAGCTGAACTTGGCAAGGGAATTGATGACTAACAAGAAGGGCTTCTACAGACACATTGGCCGGAAAAGGAAGGTTAAAGAGAACATACCCTCACTGATGGATGAAAATGGTGACCTCGTATCAACAGACAAGAAGGCTAAAACACTCAACAAATTTTTTGCCTCAGTCTTCACTGACAACCACTCTCCTCACCCCTCCTGGATCAATGGACAACAACAAAGGGGCCAGGGGGGTAAAGCCCCTCCCACTGTAGGGAAGGATCAGGTTCCTGACCATCTGAGGAACCTGAACATATATAAGTCTATGGGACCTGACGAGACGCATTCCAAAGTCTTGAGGGAATTCACTGATACGGTGGCCAAGCCCCTGTCTATAATATTTGAAAAGTTGTGGCAGTCAGGAGACATCCGTGGTGACTGGTAGAAGGGCAACATTGTGCCCATTTTCATAAAGGGTAGAAAGGATAACTGTGAGAACTACCGACCTCTCAGCCTCACCTCTGTGCCTGGGAAGATCATGGAACAGATCCTCCTAGAAGCTACGCTAAAGCACATGGAGGGCAGGGAGGTGACTAATGGCAGCCAACATAGCTTCACCAGCGGCAAGTCCTGTGTGACCAGCATAGTCGCTTTCTATGCCGGGATAACCACAGCAGTGGAGACGGGAAAAAGCAATGGATGTCATCTATCTGGACTTCTGCAAAGCCTTTGAAGTGATCCCCCATAACATTCTTCTCTCAGAAATGGAGATGGATTCTTTTCAACTAAAGGCTGGTAGAACTCATTTATATTTTTTTAACTCCAAAGTGGTTTCAAGTCAGTGGAATCGGGTAGCTTTTAATTTGCTCTTGTGATTCAATACTGTTCATGGTTTAAATAACGTTCATGTTATTGAGTGGAAAGTTAAATCACTGAGAATATGTGACAGTACTACTGTTTCTTCAGACAGTTTTATGCAGCTGTGACAGCTATATCAGTCCATTGATATATCAACCCAAACTTTATTGACTTGCTAGATAATCAATATTTTTATGTTTTGATTGAAAAGTATTTCAACCAGTAGAAACTATTTATTTTATTAACTGGTACTTAGTACAAATATAGTGTTCTCAAGTAAGATCTAAACTCTATCCAAGCAATTTATAAAGCATTTAAATCAATAAAAGCGGGGTTCATTTTCATTTGAATCTCAGTCACATCAGAACAATATTTAGAAATTTGCTGCAATCTCCTCCAGATGTAGAAGAAAATAGTTTCAGTATTCATGTGAGGTAGAAATTTGTATAATGCCTTATACACATTAAGAAACTGAAAGAACTAAAGTCGGTGTTAGAATATTAAACCATTTTCTAATTCAAGATCCTGAAGCATTCACAACTAATAGAATGAAAACTTCAGTATGGAGTGTTCTTCACACAATAACCCTCAGCTTTCAGCAATACTTAAATTTACTACAAAGTAATCATTTTTGTTTTAGAGGAAATTAACTGGAAGAGGTTAAGACATACCCATGTGTTGAAATCAGAGTGAGAAAGCAGGTGATTAAGAGCTAATGCCAACACTGAACAACATCCCTTTTCATTTTTCCTGCTTTGCTATAATGTGTATTTACTTCAGTCACATTTATGATCAAAAAAATCATCAATTTTTTGTTGAAAGCTTTTCCCACTGAGCACGTTATGGCATAAGAACTGATTGGAAATAAGAACATGTAAGAGCCAATAGGTTATTGCAAATGTATGAAGTTTTAGTCCAGTGATAATAACTATAGTTCTTCAAGATTTTAGAGGTGGCTGATTTTTATTTTGAGTTCATGAAGAAATGTCAGATCTTTGTTATTTTAGAAATGATCCCTGAGTGCAAGCAACGATTTTCTAGTTTTACTGTGGACAGTTTAAACATTAGCCTTATTTCAAGATATAAGAGATTCCCAGATGAGATTTACAGTCTCATCTGAAACCTCCATCCAATTCTTAATCTAATCTGAGAAGAAACTAATTTCTCTTTCTTGCACTATCATACCTCCTAGTCCTTCCACAGTCTGTTCAGCACCTTAGACCACCACAGTAGCATACAAAACTGAAATCTCATGCAGACAAATGTCTTGCTCTATTTTTAGACTTATGCACCTGGAGAAATATTTGCAGAGAGCTCTGGGAAGGCCTCTACCTGAAAACTGCCAGGAGGAGTTTGCTTGCAAATAAGTTCCAAAGCCTTGCCCTGAACTTTTGCAATAAAATATATCAGCACTCAGATGCAGCCGGCACTATCACCATGATGAATGAACAGTTCAGAAAATGTTAATTTTTTATGACATTATCCAATCTGGGTTGCAGAGTCCTGGGACAATTACTTGTTTAGACGAAGAAAGTATAAAGCATCGAGACTCACCTCTGTCCCGTATACCAGGTGGGCACATCACCTCAGAACAAGAACAGCACTAAGGGATGGGGTTTTTAACTGTGATTTATAATCTTTTAAAATCTATTTTTACTCTAAAAGCAGATTTAAATTAAAATAACATTGCTTAATATTGCTGTACAAAGCTTTGACTGATTGATTTAGGCTTCCTTGGTGGTTCCAGAAGTGAGTTCTATCTGGAATCACGCGACTATAAATTAAACTTACAATTTATGACTATGCAAAACATTCCCTGGTTGGTTTTGAAGTACTTCTGCAGTGCTGTCCAGAGTTAACAAAAAAAAAAAAAACCAAAAAAAAAAAAAAACCACAAGAATTTTGTTTTAGGATTAACCCAGAAAGTCCAGCCCTGACCAAAAACTTATCTGTGGCTGTTTTCTAAGGGGTTTGGTGACATTTCTTACAGACTTCAGCTGGCAAGTGGTTCACTGGGCATCCCAATTCACTGTGTGATGCTTTTGTTTCTCCTTTAGCAGAAATTATCTGTCTTCTTACATATAATCCAGTTCTTGGGTGCAAAGACTGTTTTTTCTCTTCATTTGGAAAGGGCCCAGGCCATTGTAGACATAGCCACAACATAAATATTTTTTATCCAGACTGCTGGATAAACTCAGTGTGTTAGTTTCATGGCTGTGCACTCAGTCACCTCTTGTTTTCTTCCAAGGACAGTCCCTTATTTCCTCCAGTTTACTGCCAGCACCAGCGGAGCATCTATACAATCAGATGTGCAGTTTCAGAAAAGCAGATATTTTCACCACTTGTTTTTCTAGGAAAATTAAATAATGACAGTTTTAATTAATTCACTAAAAGGGGTGATTTACGCAAAATCCATCAGCAGCAAGACTATGTGCATTACTCAGCAAGACATGCTCAAACACAAGGATAATAAACACTGCTGCCTGGTGAACTCGTGGGGCAGCTGCGGAGTGCTGTGCTGCTGGCCAAGTGATCCCAGTCTCAGAGCAGTCACAGAACCCAGAAAGATGAGTTAATAATAATTATGTGTTAATAGTCAGAGAGAAAGGGTCAGAAAAGTATTTCTTCTCTTTTTAACATGTGGGATTTAAAGTACAAGACCTGGCTTTAAATCACTGACCAGGTTCTCTAGTTCTCCAGTGCACCAACTGCTTTATGTTGGCATAAAGGTTGCTCCACAAAGGTCAGTGGGAGCTCCAGCTGACCTTCATGAAAGATCTGTTTAATAAAACACATCAAAGAATTGGATTCCCTGAGCAATCTCTTCAAATTTCCCTGCAGTAAAGAAATAGAGAATGTAACTAACTGTGTTGCATAAAGCTCTTAAAAGCTTCAACAGTAAGGCAAGAAATTAATTCAGTGACAAAATTTTGGCAGCTCTGCAGAATACCTACACCTCTAATTAAGGCAGAATTACCTCACTTGTAGTAGTGCATATGCAACTAAATTATAATCCTTGTGATCTAAAAAGCATGTAACTTGTAAAAATTAATTCATAAATAGACAGATTTTGTATTTGAGATAGGTAGGCAGTGTGTTGGAAAATGAAACAAGCATTTCTTGTATTATTAGATCTCATATTATTATTAGGTGTATAATTGTAAATTTTGCACACTCCGAAAATGAATGCCCTCATTAACTTAAAATTAATTAAATGCACATAAAATAGTAATAACTATAACCTGAAATAGTAATAACTATAACCTGAAAACATAAGGATTTATTATTAACTGTATGTTTACACCTATGTCACTATCCAGAGGTATAATAGTCACCAAGAATCCTTTCTCATATATAGCAGAAAAGCTGTAATTCTAGGACAATACCTGCTAATGTAGCTACATAAACTGTTTCACTGTTGTTTTACCATGTCTGTAATTTAGATTTAAGGATACCTTCCTGTACAATGCAGAAGTATAGTGCCAACATACACAGTATTTTCAGACAATGAGACATCCAGCCCATTCAACAATCATACTAGAATTATGACTGTAAAGACAGAGCAAAAATCAACTTACTTTCTTTGTGACTGTGTTTAGGTTGCATTATCCACAGACTGTATTCAGACTTCTGCAAGTTTCTGCAAATGAAACCTTTATTTGATACCCCAGGGAACTCTTAATTTCTTTCCCTTTTTCTTGCTTGGCATGTCAACTAAACTGACTTAGCACAGATTCACATCAAAAGTTCATAGGATTTGCCTACAGTAAATAAATAAGCAACATTAACATGGCCCTTGTAGGTATTGTGGAGTGGAAGAGATTTTAAAGGGAAATAATTGCACAAGTTGTACAATTGTCTGTGTAGATTAGTGTTTCAGGTTACTCAAGAAAGAACATTTCTAAGCACATCTATTATAAGTTAGGTAACGGAATAATTGAGTTTAGTTACACAACCTTATTTCATCTCAGTAAATTATACGCATTATGAGACAACCTTTAATTAAGTGATTATATACTACAAATTCTGTACTCTATTTTACAATGCACACAACAGACATTTTCTGGAAATAAATCAACCTTGTCTAGGGTTGTCTGAAGAAAGCCCTCTTAAAAATTCCTATACAATAACAACATTTATAACTGTAGATATCTGAAACTAAACAAAAACAACAATTAAATAAAACCAACACCCACCAACATTTTCCACCTGGCATCCTCATGGAGATTTACAAAATTGTACTAGAATATTTGTAATCTGTCTTCCAAATTAAACACGTGGAAGCACAGTGAAGCCTTCGTCTGCACTTTGAAGGCTATTCTGCATTGTTCTTTGTAATGAACAGAAAAATAATGACCTTAATTTTCTTCCTTTCTCAAAACTACTTAAAATTAGGGATTACAATTCACAATGAATTTCTAGACTGCTTTCAAAAGATTTATACATACATGTATTAAAAGCATATGTATTGTTGCACTTTTTAAAGATTGAAAAAGTTCTACCTGTATTTACATATTTTGACTCTAAATCTCCTTTATTCTCAGCTGGGAACACAAGAAGCCTTTATTATTCTCAGCTGGGCCCAGTCCCACAAACATTTCCACTCTACCTTCATCAGATGCAGATCACACCAGCATTTATCCCCACTAATCACCACTCCTTCTGGCACTGACATTATCCTGGGGAGTTTCCCATTCACCTGACATCAATTACCCTAGACCCTGCTGATACTTAATTCATATCATCATACTTAATTAATCATTAACCCCTTCACTGCAGTTAGTGTTCTGTAATTGGTTTTTGCAGCATCTGTAAAATATTAGGAGTACTTGACTGTACATTCATCATGAGCTCTTCTATTAGAGTATGAGGTATAGACTACAGACTTAGGTCATGTTTCAGAAGGATATCACCCACATATATTAACATTAGGAAAAATTAGCATCCATGATCCAGCAGCTCCATAAATCTAACAGCTGCACATCTACCATTCAGTTCTCTTCAGAGCTGTTTAATAAAATCCTGCTCTTACAAGAACATCAGGAGACCTGCCTAATCACTTAACCAGGAAAAATGTTGATGGAATTCAACAGAGCCTATTGAGAGGCTTCATATTTCAAAATTTATATCTTAAAATGTAAATCTCACCAGTTCACTCTAGAAATGGGGCTTTTCTACTGATCATGATACTGGTAGATCTTAGTGGCCAAAATACCTGAACACAAACATGAGGTGAAACCGCAACTAGTTATACATGTCTGAGAATATTTTATATCATTTAGGTGATATCTTAAAGGGGAGTGTTTTTCTTTATAGTGAGGATAGAATTCTATTGGACTTCAAAATTCCACTTACCCAGACTAATATTTCACCTTTTCTTCTAATTCAAGACCGATAGATGTCATGGTTTAAACTCAGCCAGTAGCTCAGCCTCACACAGCCACTCACTCACTCACTCTCCGCAGAGGAATGGAGGAGACAATGGGAAGGGTAAAATTGAGAAAACCCACGGGTTGTGGTAAAGACAGTTTGATAGGTAAAGCAAAACAAGGAATTAATTCACCACTTCCCCCTAGCAGGCAGGTGTTCTGTCATCTCCAGAAAAGCAGTGCTCTGTCACATGTAACAGTTACTTGGGATTTCAAACACCATCACTCCAAACATCCCCCACTTCCTTCTTTTTCCATGAGCTGTACATGCTAAACATGACTTTATACAATGTGGCGTATCCCTTTGGTCAGTTGAGATCAGCTGTCCCAGCGGTGTCACCTCCCAGCCTCCTCGCTGGTGGGGTGGGGTGAGAAACAGAAAAGTCTTTGACTCTGCGAGAGCACTGCTTAGCAACAAAAAAACCCCTACCTGTATTATCAACACTGTTTTCAGCACAAATCCAAAACATACCCACACTTTAGTTACTATGAAGACAATCAGCTCTATCCCAACCAAAACAATCAAAATAGCAAATAAGAAAATCTATTGTGCGTGGAGTCTTTGGTGTAGGACTTTAACTATACAGTGAGAAATTCAAGGCTGAGGAATAAAATTAAAAACTGAGAATGGTTCATCTCAGGGAGCAATCATCTACTCAGAATATGAGAAATTGTCCATTGTCATCAATAGTTTGGATTATTAGAGGTAAATCCTGTGGTCCTCTGTAATATCTCATAACCTCTTTTGGTTTTTGGCTTGTAATGGTACATTTGAATGGAAGGTCTATGAAATTATAGTTATCTGAAGCAAAAGAATCAAAGAATTGTTGGAGAGGATATATTGGTGGATCTCAATAACAAATCTGGAAGTCCATATTCTACGCTTACTGTACCAAAAGACAAATAGCACATCGCTGATGAGATGTTTCCCAGGTCTTTATATTCTGCTTTTATTTTGTTTTGCTTTTAGCTTAACAGAAGAGAAATATTTAAAGAGCAGAGTATCTGAAAATCTCATTTCACACGCATCAAGAAAGAGGTTAATGAGGTTTCAAAATGAGGTTAAGTGGTACCACCATCACAGAAGCTGTGAATGTTTGTAGAATATGCACATGAAAGAACATCCATTTTAATAGTATGGAAGATTCTCACTTTCATTTCTTCTAGCAGGGTAATGTCACAGAGATTTTTAAATTTTTGTTGGAGGTGTAAGATAAAATAGAACAAAGCCACATTTACTGATCTCATATCTTCACTAATCAGGTTGCAGAGATCAATTAATACAAAACTAAAATTTTAACTATTTTTAATATGTATTTCTCATAGAAATATCTAGAGCAAATACATCAAAGTTATAAATCACTCTATCTCAGACTGAAATCAAACGGTTTTAACTTGTGGCCAGGCAGAATACAATCATATCTGTAGATGAATGCCTGTTACTTCACTTTGAAAATGAAATAAAACAAAAATAATCAAGAATTCTATTTTCTCTGGTTCCGCAGAACTGAAGGAACCAGTCTTCAGCTTCTTACAAAAACCTGTGGAACCACATGGTAGGACAAAATCTTAGTGATGCAAAATCACCCCTCCCTATGACAGTAAACAGTGTTATATTTGCTTTCATCAAGCAAGAAGCTTTCCTTGTTTTCCAAGCAAAAGTATATTACTGTAGAAATCCTTCAGCACAGTAATGGGAGGAACTGGTTTACTTCTAGTAGCTGGAAGGAATCCGAGTTCATTTTGTGAGAAAATTTCTTATGTCAAATTATTTTTCTCAAAATTTTCCTAAAGAAATTAGGAAATCAGTGAGAATGGAAAGTTTCAGTCCAAAAAGTTGTAACATGATGAATGTATTAGCATTTGAAAATGGGATTTTATGATAAGATATGTCAGGCAAGAGTAACAGGCAGATCTTTCTGTTCCCCATGTAACGTTGGCCTCCTTAAAGGCACCAGTTACTGCTATTAATTCCAGATCTGGTTGTAATGGATGGTGTCCTTCCCATTCTCTTTCAGATCAATTGAAAAAACCAATTCAGTGCACTTATGGAATCCAGTATCATGAAAAAAAAAAAAAAAAGAATTCACAAAAGAATTGTCCCAAAGGTAAAAGATGCGCAAAGCCAGTCTTCAGCGACTAGGATTTTTGTGGCTGTTTGTATATACACCTCATGGAGGTTTCATAGCAGGGACTAGGTGTGCAAAATAGGAAAAGTCCAAGTACAGAGAAACACTTATGAAGGCACAAAAGGAAAACATATTTGTGGCATAGGAGAAGATTGAAAAATAGGCTTTGAGCTTCTGAGCAAGAGAACTTCTGTGCTATTGCTTTTTCAGCTCTGTCTGTTCTGCATTTAGCTAGGACAATCATTTTTTCTCTTATCAGAGAAAAAGCTCTGATGTTTATTAGCTATACAAAACAAAGAGCAAATTTGTGAACATTTATGTGTACTGGTGGTGTTTATTGGTTACTTTTATTTCTTTGAGATGGTAAAAGCCTTTACCCAAATGTAGTATATTTATAGTATTTGCATTGAGTTTATTTGTTTGATACCACTACCTGCACTTGATTTTATAAATAATGACTTAGTTGCATAAAGTATGCACTAGTCTATGTAATCGAGAATGATTCCAAATTAATGCTGACCACTCCATATCTCTGTGCCTGCAAAGGTCATGGAACAGGTCCTCCTAAAATCTATACTAAAGCACATGGAGGACAGAGAGATGATTTGAGACAGCCAGCATGACTTCACAAAGGGCAAGTCCTGTATGACCAGCCTAGTGGCTTTCCATGATGAGATAGCTACAGCAGTGGAGACAGAAAAAGTAATAGATGTCATCTCTCTGGACTTCTGTAAACCCTTTGACATGGTCCCCATCAACATCCTTCTCTCTAAACTGGAGAGAGATGGATTTGATGGGTGGACTGTTCAGTGGATAAGAAATTGGTTGGATGCTCGTATTCAGAGAGTAGTGGTCAGGGGCTCCAAGGAGATCTTATAATGACCTTCCAATACCTGAAGGGGCCTACAAGAAAGCTGAGGAGGGACTGTTTACAAAAGCTTGTAGTGATAGAATGAGGGGCAATGGGTATAAACTGGAGAGGGGCAGATTTAGACCAGATATAAGGAAGAATTTCTTCACTATGAGAGTGGTGAGGCACTGGCACAGGTTGCCCAGGGAAGTTGTGGATGCCCCATCCCTGGAAGTATTCAAGGCCAGGTTGGATGGAGCCTTGGGCAGCCTGATCTTGTAGGAGGTCTCTCTGCCCATGGCAGGGGGTTGGAACTGGATGATCTTTAAGGTCCCTTCCAACCCAAACCATTCTGTAATTCTGTGATTCTATGTTATGGATCACAGAAATTCCACGTTTGTCTTTACTGTTTAATAAAGAAAGCCTCTCCTGGAGGGATTGCCTGAAAAGGAGATAGACCAGCGCAGTCTTTTGACTGCTATTGTTGTCTGACAGTTGACAATAAATACAGACTAAAAAAATAAATTTTAAAGTAATTTTTGCTTACCAGCCGAGCAGAAAATAGCAGGCTGGTATAGAACAGAAATAGTAAATGGGAGGCATACGTGGGTTTGGAACTGTGAAGATCCCCTGATAGGATTGGGCAAGCAGTTTCATTCCAAGTCCAAGCAACCTGAACTCCAGCTATATAATTATGTTTGGATTTGGGTTTTTTTCTACCCGTAATATTTTGTTTGGCTTTTGGACTGTTTGGAAGTTAGAATTTCTTCTGCTGCCTATTTACTCATGATATTCAGTGCTGGCAAGGCTGATGTCTGAACTGTGTAACTCTCTAAATTTCCAAGGATACTTGAAAATGGTCATTGTCAGTAATAAAGCTTGTGGGTAGTAAGAACAATTTCAGTAATGAGAGGCTCACAATATATCAGCCTTGTGACTTTATTCCCTTGAGAGCTAAGGAGTAAGTCAGCAAGTATGAGGTGAAGTAGCAAGTATTCATCCTACTTAATTATTATGGAGGTACAATAGTGTCACTAATGAAAATTATTCAAGGCTTTAGTAGTTGGATGCAGTTTTTCATTTGCAGGAAATGTTAGTTTGCTTGGTGTTTGGTTGCCTACCACGAAACATTTCAGAATTCCTTATAAACTCAAGACCTTGAAGCAGCCCTGTCTTCCTGCCAGAAAAGTCACTGTCTTAACCACCAAAATTACCTCCTACAAAGCAACAACACTACACTTATATGGCCTGGCACGCACTGCATATCCAGAACACTAATCATGACTGGTGAATCCAAAAGAAAATAAGACTATGCAGTCACACATATATGAAAAATTAACCTCTTTTCCTCCTAGAGTAGGTGGAAGCCCTGCCTGAATGCTCCTGAAAGCATGTATGTTACTGCAACTGCCCGAGTTAAGCTGATGTCATTTCTACTGATCTATTGTAATGCATTTACTAATTAGATGGTCTTCACATATTAACACTAGTTTTGTCTCTCATACCATCTCTCATAATAGATGTCTCCGGAAGCTCCCCTTTTGCTGACCCAGTTTCCTTGCTCTTCTTTAAATACTTCGTGTTCTGTCCTTACGACACAAAACCTTCAAGCAGAACTTCTGCATGAAATGTAAATGCAAAACTTACCAGTTTTGCCAAAGACCGAGTAGGAACACAATTGACCTCGTATGAGTGACTGAGCCTTTCCCTCACTCATTACTTAACTATCAATCTAAATTTTATTTATTATAGTAACATGTGCTATGACATAATCTGTACATAGGCTTGGTACCTGTAGCAAAAAACACTTAGTAAAAATATATCTTTTGGAAAAATTTCAGAACTTAGCCAAGGATTCCTAGAAATCGGTCCACTATCTCCTTTGGAATTAAGCCTAGCGTTTTTTACTACTTGGGAGCTGCATCTTAATGAAAATACACTTCCATATATTTTAACCATACAAAGCTGGATGTCTTATCCGTGTATCCTGTCAGTTTATATCAGACAAGTCACCCCACAAAATCTACAGGTGGTTCTTGTATAAAACTGGATCCCATGGGGAACTGTTCCATGCTGTCCAAAGCTCTGGTTGGGAAGATTGAGGGAACTTTTCCAGGACATTACATAATAATCATTCATTAGAAGACTATAAAGTTTTCAGAGTAAAATGTAAGGGGTAAAAACAAACCTCTGGCTTCCATACTGTGTAACCCCATGCAATGCTGTAAAACCCCTCCAAAACTGGCTTGCACAGAGACCAGACCTTTTACTTTGGCAGTCCTTTATTAGTCACTAATATAATTCAACTTTTCTCAAAATTTCCACAGATGAACCCCGTCTTTGAGGGGTTATGATTCAGCTACAAATTTTTACTCTAGGGTGAAATTTAACAAACAAATGCTCATTCCCAAGAATAAACTTTAATGTTACTCATTAAAATATATGTATTAAGTTTTATGCTTTTAAGATATTAAGCTTTCTGTATCCTCAAAACCCTGTGTGTGTTGGGTAAGTATCAAAAGGAAGTTGCATTTAAGGCATGCCTAACTTTTGATACCAACATAATTTTTTCCCTGACCAGTGCTTCTCTGACTCTCCCCACTGATGCACAGTGCTCTGGGCACCAGAATACAAGCCTTAGCTATACTCGTGGATATTCAACTTAAACATTCATGTAGATATTTAATTCTAACACCACTGACCTGGAGTTGAAAGCCCCAACTTGAGTCTCCTCTTTAGTTGTTCAGACTCACGGCTTTTCAGACCACTCTTGCACAGGAGCAAGCACCTACATCCATGTGAGGTAGTTTCCTGGTTGCAGACAGCTCTACTCTGACTCTGCTGGGCAGCTGCTCCCTTATCATTGGCAAAGTCCTGCTAAGTTGAATTCACAGCAAAAATTGAGAGCCACAGTTGTAAACAAAGGTAGGATTCTTAAGTGTGCTACACAGCTGTTTTCTTATGAGGCTGTACTCTGTGGAAGGTGGGGGCTTCCCAGCATAGATGCAAGTTACTGAAAAGATTCAGAGTCTTGTATGATGACAAGGAACTCCGCCTTCTTTCATTGTTATCATAAAGACAGGTAAATGTTTTGCCTGACATAAGATTCTACTTGCATCTGCTGTTCATTGTTCTGTATGCTTTTTAAGTCGTTGGAGGATTTTAATATATTCCTTAAAGTATCTTATTTTTTAATATCATTTGTCTATTAGATATAGATCTGAATATCTGTTTAGGAGCATAATTCGTACTCATTGCTAAAAACAATGCAAAGTCTTTTTTACTTTTCCCTTGTTTTGTAACTTTCAATTAAGGAATAAATGGTCACACAAACAACAAGACACATGTTGAGAATAAAAATTAGATATATTATTTCCCTTCTGCAAAAATACACGCACGTACAAAATCACATCAATCTTCAAGGAAACGTACAATTTTAAATGATGTAATATTGAAAATGCCAACAAGAACAAATTTCTGGAATTTTCATGAAAAATCATAAGATGTCTCAGCCAGCACAATATGCCAAATCTGGCAATTTTGAAAAAGACTTTGAATAAGCAGAATAAGTCTTTTTCATTTAATAATTCTGCCTCTCCCAACAAATACACACTGCTTTATTTACTGTCATTTGGTAAACAAAAAAACCAAACAATAATATAATTTTAAGAACCTTAAATTCCCTTACACTGAGTGCTCTTAAAAGAATGTCCTTACTCATAAATATTCTGAAATGGGGAGATAAAAGGAAAAACTACATTTGGGGCAAGAAATTTTAAACATCCAGCTATGGAAAAGTAGCAGATAAAACCTAACATACCTTCAGCGGCATAAGCAGAGGCCCACATGGATCAGCTGTGCTCAGCCATGGGCACGAAGAGTGAATGTCATATAGTCCTGGATCCCTGAGGCTGAGGACAAGCTGAGGGTTGTGGGCTCATTGTGCTCTCTCTTACAGACATACAGTCATAAATCTTAAGTTGTAGTTACATATTTGGGGGTATATAGGCCCGCAGTGATGTGTGAGAAAGAAAAATTATTCATCAGATAAGCATTTTACCTTTTGAGTTGATTTGCAGTGATACAGTCATCACTCCCCTTTCTAACAGTACATACCCAACCTGACACGTCTAAGCTGCCCTCTGCGTATAGGCTGTAGGAAGACTTTCACACCTTAATAACATCTGTTCTGAATTGCACATGCAGCCCACACTAGAGTGCACGCCTCCATCCTTCAGGATCAATCTAGTCAGGTGCTTTGACTCCTAGGTCCTGCATTAAATGGGACCAAGACAAAACACCTTTGTGGATCTGACCTTTTCACCAGAATCATAAAATAAGGTTTTAAGGTAGGAAAATTCCTCTAATATCGTCAAGTCCAACTATTAGCCCAACACCACCATGCCTACTAAACCATGTCCTAAAGTGCCACGTCTATAAGTTTTTTGAACACCTCCAGAGATGATGACTCTACAACTTCCCTGGGTAGCCTGTTCCAATTCTTCACCACTCTTTCAGTAAAGAAACTTTTCCTAATATCCAAACTAAACCTCCCCTGAGCATCTTGAGGCCATTTCCTCTCAACCTATCGCTAGAAATTTGGGAGAATAGACCAACAATCACCTCACTCCAACCTCCTTTCAAGTAGTTGTAGAAAGTGACAAGGTCTTCCCTCAGCCTCCTCTTCTCCAGTTCCCTCAGCTACTCCTCATAAGACTTGTTCTCTTTTACATTTAGTAAATTTGATAGCTCTTTTAGAGTTTCAGGATCTTCATTAATAAGTAAATTCATTAATAAATATCCACCTTAAACGTGTGTATATGTTGCTTATGGAAAAACATTTTTTAATTTTGTTTTTAATCTGGCTACTCACCTCCATCTACTTTTTGTGGACTGTGGCTTTTGAAAGTAGAGCACCACTGTCCGATTTTCAGTTTGAAGAACTGAATGTTAACAAGGTATTGTTATTGGTATTAAGCAAATCCTCAGCTTAAAATGCAGGTCTGAAGAGTACTCTTTGCATACCACACCTTTTAAAGCTTCAGTGATGTCTAAAGTACATTCAGGCATGACTGTACCGTGATACGCATTTTGCAAAGTTTCCTAATGTCTGGGAAAAAGTTTAAATATACCAAGAAAATATTATAGGCAGACTTCTAGCAATGTTTTTATCTATCCATTTTTCGAAGGAAAATGTGATTGAATTCTATAAGCTGCACCTCTCCCATTTTATTGTATGAATTCCCTGGTGCTGTTAGTTCATTCAAAGCCAGAAGTATCACTTTACACAGTTTTTCATTGTACTCGGGGGAAGTATATGGAAATTTTATGGCAATAAGCTACAAATGGGGAGCTGGACTACAGCCAGTCTGCATCCTTCTCATGCCCTTACAGCATTTTTCTTTAGCGTTCAGTGTTCCTCACAGTGTCTAGAATATTTATCCTGAGAAGATATTTGTTTTGCAGATGTAAACTGTAGTAAGTAGGCCTTTAACAATGATTTCTAAGCAGTAAAACTGACATTTTCTTTTCATTTTGTTTCAAGAAAAGTTCATTAATGGAGTTTTTAAACCCACAAACTCTGACTTTTCCATAACATCCAGCTCTTGCCTTCCAGTTTATTCTGGAAGTTCCAAGTAGTCAATAATTACTCTTCCTCTGTTAAACAACTAGATTGCAGAAATTGTCAGCACATGCAATGTGAAGGTACAGACTGACTCAGGGCCATATCCGGTTTTTATTTGTACCTTTGTAGGTGAAAAGAGGGTATAGCCAAAATGAAATTATAATGGCTAGAGGAGTATAAGATAACGTTACACTCACGGACTGAAGTATCTAAGTCCCTAGGAAAGTCACAGTTTGAGACTTCTAATGGTGACGTGATATAATAGCAGGCTACTTTATTTTGTCCTCTGTATACTGAATATGTAAACGAACATAGTCACTGTAGGCACTGTATTCACTCCTCAAGGAATGTTTATAGCAGATAGAATTTTACAATTTAAAGGATCATGTATTCTGTAGAAACCAGCAACTGATCATTCCTTTCCAGTGTATGAAATTCACTCTGGAGCAGAAGCCTTTCTTTTCACAGATTTCATAGGTCTTAGGTAGGAACTAGCTCATTCACTTATATTTCAGACACATTTGGGCCAGATGCTAAGTCTACTCTTTGCAATCAATGAAAAGAAACCAGTACTCTAAGGACAAGATTCAGCTGGCCAAATTTAGAATTAACTTTAGAGTAAAACGAAAGACTCTATTAAACCAGTTTCTTCTCTGATCATAAAAGGAGACTAAAATTATCAGTTCTGATAGGCCTTTCTACTCTATAGATTTTCACATTTAGACAAACGAATAATGAAACCAGTGGAGCAATGTCAGGTGGTATGGTATAGGAACAAGAAGAAATGATACCTTCCTGAAATCCAGAGGTTACCACATCACAAGATTTTGCCATAATGTCAAGCCTCCTACAACTTCTGTATAAATCAGCCTAAAGCTTTTCTCAGGATAAATGTGAAATGAATGAAAATCGAGAGCAAAACTTGTTGACTTTAATGTGGTCAGAGTCACGCTTTGAATTAGAATCACTTCATAGAGATCCAGTTCCAAGGATGTTTCTAACACATTTATGATCTAATAGGATATCAGCAACAAGATCCCACCATGTCTTGAGAAGTAATGGATGAAAAACATACCATGATAATTAATCATAAAAAGACTGAAAATCTCTTGCATATCCAGGGCTAACATAAAATTCACCATAAAATACACCCTTTTTTGTAATGTATTCTAGGAAAAGTTTTTTAATACTTTTTGTCTCAGCTTCCTATCTGTTCAGTAAAAGGGCTCTATTTCTCCCATCTTGTGTAAGGTTAGAGTGAATGTCCTCACTGCAGAGACTCTATAACAACGTGTATATCTTCATAGTGCCTAACACAAAGACAGCTTAGCTGGGATCTTTGTGTAAAGTTGAAAAACGTATAACAGTATACAAATCGCACATTTAATCAATGTGTGTTCCTCACTGTTAACATACATACATATATATGATTAAGGTGTTGGAAATATTGTATTTCACATAAGTTATTTATAGAACACTATTGCTATTTCATTCACAGCTATTTCAGTGTCTGCAGATGATTTCTTAATTTGGAGGCTAACAGCAAGCGTATTTAAGAGTGAGAATTTGTGCTCATGCCTCTGTGGGTTTTTTGTAGCATTTGATTGGTAACACGTAAAATTATACTGGGAGCTATATTTCCTGTGTCTTTAGACACCCTCAGAGCTATCATCACCACCACAGGCGACACAAAGATTTTTTTGTAACTACAAGATTAAAAGGTAGGAGAAGGAGGAACTGATTTTCAGTTATGTATATAGAATAATATATTGCATGTTCCATGTTTATTTTTAATATAAGAGAAACATTCCAAAATGGTAAAAGATTTTCACCAGGTTATTTTCTAATACTGTTCTACTGTGCACAAAGTGTTTTACCACACCAGTCTGTATGCACTCATTTTTCATGACAATTCTTCAGGAAGATGTGAACTATTGACCTCCCACCTTCCCAACACAGTTTCTATTCATTAAAAAAAAAAAAAAAAAGAAAGAAAGAACAAATAGGTTACACACATGTATGTGTAATACACATCTTGGTTGCATCTTGGTTCTTGCTCAAGAAGGTAACCTCAGCAACAGGAAACCTCTTAAATAGTTAATGTGGCATTTTTTTAAAGTTTATTCTTTAAAAAAGTATCTGTCTTACAGGTGCAAAATAAAATGCTAAATATTCATTCTATGTGACATTTCATACGTATGTACATTCACAATTCAATTGTTGACATTACAGGCTCCTTCAAAAATATGCAAATGGACAGCTAGTTGATCAGAGACTGTGATGACGTCTTATTTTCTTAGGAGTTTTGGCTTTTTTTACTGTTGCACTCAGTGATCTTAAAGATTCTTTCCAACCTAGATAATCCTATGATTCTATAATTCACTTCACTGGAAACAGGACTTTTTTGCTCTGTGTGGATACAGCCACCAGACAGAACTGAAAAAAATAAAAGTAGGGTTCTCCATATTTGCCACTGAAAGTCCTATAAGAAAAAAAGAGGGTTTGACTTCCATTGACTTTAAGAGGTTGATGACTGAATTTGTTGAAAACCATGTAAGCTTCTGGACTACAGAATTGAAAGGAGAGGCAATTTATCAGAGCAAGGAACTAGTATTTTAGCCAGCAAAGATACACCTGTGAACTCAATTTCTGTCAATGAAAAGCTATAGTTTGCCACATAGTAACTTCTTGAGGAACTACTGTGCCTATTCAGTGGTAAGATATCACATTTTTTTCCACATGAGAAATTATTTTTTGTCTTGTACTGCATATAGAATCGTATTCCCTCTTACTATAATGTGTACCTGGGTATAAAGTAAAGAACAGAACTAAATGTAAGTTTCATTCTTCTAGCCTTCTGACACTGACTCATTTGCCCTTATATGAACACCAAGAAATGTCAGCATAATGAAATTAAATCTGAGCTGGATTGATAAGCACCAAGGTGTCTATTATTCATCCAAGTTATCATTTCCTACTAAGACATATGCTGCCTTTTCGACAAATATCTGGTATTTCAACCCAATCCTGCATTCTAGGCTCAGTGCAGTGTTATGATCCAAATAATCCTAAATATGAAGCACGTTTAATCAAACTCACTTTAAAAAGTGAAATAAAACTCTGGTTTAGTGTCTTTTATTTTACTGAGCTTTGAAATGGCTTGAAATATCTTGAGGGTAAATTGAAAAAAAGAAGAAAAATTGATGTGTTTTATCAAATCTATAGTCTGGTGCCTCTTCATTGCTAATGGACAAGCCAAAACTTGCTGATTTATACAATATGAGTAAAAAGCTAAAGCCACATTTACATTTCATAAATCAGATGACAGAGTTGTAGACACTAAACTGCAGAAATTACAGAAACTCTGCAGCTTCTAGTCACTTAGACAGAAAACTCAAGTCATAAAAATAAAGAAAACTATGTTTATTATAACAAACTATATCAAGTTGTATTTCATTTTCAAACTGACTGTTTCTCAAAGTCTGTAAACATATTTACAGACAACTAGCTTTCTGATTTCCTTTGTGTTGTGCTTTGTGTTCAGTCTGAGAAGGCCACGCTGTAGGTGATTGTTCTAACCGCTAGCATTTTTATCTCTTTGTCTTCTTTCTGTGTGTAAGTTTACCAAAATAATAAGAAGAACCTATACTTCAAGACAGGGCCAAAACTTGTAAACTATCAGACTTAGATATCATTCTCTAGTGTGGAGTTGAACACTAAAGTTATAGGCATATAGCAATGAGTCTAGTTGACATGTGTAAAACACTTTAGGCTCAGCGTGACAATTGGCACTAGCGATGTAGAGAAGTTAGCACAAAGATAGCTAAGAAATGTGAAGCCAGTCCATGTCGGTGTCCCATCCACCATTCCTGTTGTGCACGTTGTTGCTCCAAGACCTACTTTGTCTAACTGCAGCATATTTATGTAATATTTAGAGGAAATTACAACATGATTAGATCCATCTAGTTCTTTGGTTTACTGAACTGAGAATCCTAAGGATTACAACCTTAAACTTCCCCTAGAAGTTTGTGATCATTCATATCTAGGAGTCAATCTAGCAAGGTAAATCCAGAAAATTTTTGCATCTCCCTTACATGTGATCTGGGACACACACATGTTGCTGGGGTATCTATGAGTGACTTTTCCTCCCTCTCTCCCTGGCTTTCAGAAAGTCCTGTCTATAAATCTGTCCTCAGTAACAGTCAATGTATTTGGTTCCATATAGGGAACTAAGTGCCCAGGCATTGTATGTATTAGCTCAGCCAATGTCTGCCTCAGGATAAAAACTCCCACTGAAAAACTACATCTAGAATCTAAAATTTCTCAGGTTTGAATTGCCCAAGTCCTTATGTGGAGTTGGACTGGAAAGTTTATCCATTATCAACTTCCTGTGAGCTTGACTTTTGTGAATGCTGTAATGTTAGTTTTTTTCCTAATTTTTGTCTTATGAAATACCACACAGAAGCTTGCAAAAGAAATAAAGAACAAAAAACAGACAGCTATTACTATCAAACATATGCTCTACATCATTAGCCTTGGTGTTATAATCCACTCCGTAATTTGTTGGCCATTACACTTTAGATTTGAGGACTCATTAGCCAACAATTAGGCCTGATGAACAGGTAGGCATTTAAAGGGGAGCACAGATGGCTTTTTAAACATGGTCTCTGATATTAGAAACACCAAAGGTAAGTTAGCTATATGACTGCAGAGCTGAGATAGTGATGATATTAAGAGAACAGGACATGATTCTTAGGACATGAGGGAGCCTTTCCTGCTAAAGTACAGTAATCCATATAGACAGGATGGCCTACGTCTGAACAAAGGCGTAGTAGTGCCTTGAAGCCTCAGGACATCATTTCCCTTGTTCTCAAACTCAGTACTAAGCACTTGAGGCAGGGTTGAAATGTTAATGCAGGGGGTAAAGAGGGTCTCCCTCATTCTCTGGCTTGTCTTTCAAGGGATCTTCTCCCAGATTTCCATTTGAATTCTGGGGAGGAGATACATCAATACAGTCTTTCAAAAATAAATGAGGCCACAGGCACCCACTGACTGCACTCTATTTAAAACTCTCTCGTAATACTTTGGTTTAGCCAGTCTATAGGTTCTTGTACTGTACAAAATCCCTACTGAGTAACAGCAGTGCTACTTAGAGAGGTGCTAAATCAGCACCACAGGAATCCCACAAGTCATTGCAGACCAGAGGTGACTACAAACTACCAGTAATGATCCATGGGATCCATACAGATCTAGATCTTGATAATACAGATATATGGAGAAGGTAAAGCTATAGAGATGATAGGTAGAGAGAGAGAGAGAAAGAGAGAGAGAAATTGATGATGTCATTGACAATAAAGAAAGGAGAATCAGAGGAATTACAGTAAATATTTAAAGAAATATGTCTGAGATTCATCTAGTGAGAAACAACACAGTTTAGGGGCTCAGACACTTTTTTACAGGAACCCTGAGACTGAAATCTTGTGGTAGTAGGCAAATGGGTAGTGAAAAGAAATAGGACAGCTTGAGATACCTCTAAGTGCTATAGGATTTAGGAGTCCTAGGCTCAAATTTCTTCTCCAGATTAGAAGAATTAGAACCTTACTTTGAATCCAAGTATTCACACATGAATCTGTTAACCAAGAAATAAATAGAATAGTCCTTGGCCATTTTATGTACAAGTAAGGTCTATGCATACACACAGAAATGCTTTTCTGTCTAAAAGGGCAAATCACTGTCTAAATGTCCACAGGATTTTGTGTCAAATTACAGCTCTGGGGCTCCAAAATCCAACTGATCAGAAAAATCTTGCCATAACCATTACAGACAACACTGCGTCCTACAGTTAGGCATAGCTGAAGGCACCACTCTGGTGCATGTTACTTTGCATTCATGCCACTATGAACTGAAAGCAAGACAGAAAATTCTTTCAGAATGGCTGAAATATTTTTCAGCTCATAACAACAATTCTTGCTATTTTCTAGGGCAGGATTTTTTGCATCACATTAATAGTAACTGTGATTTATGGAGACAAGCCATCAAGTTAGATATGAACCAGATGGCCATGGTTTACTACAGAACCTTCCTGCTTCGTATATATTTTACAGTTCTAGTTTGAATACCAAGTCCCCTGCAAATGAATCTGATGATGTGAACTAGGTCTGAGATTTTGGGAAAAATAAAACAGAGTTAATTTTTTGAGTTTATACATAGTTTGGGATTCTAAAAACTGAGTATTGGTTTTCTTTCTTTATAAGAGAACATTTTCTTGCCTGCATGTACGCGCAGTGAAAAATGTAATTACCACTGCGGTGTTAGTTGCAAGCAAAAGAGGATTAAAAGCAAAGTATACTAACCAAACTAAATTAAAGTCAGATGAATTATAAAAAAGCATCCTAAAAAATCAAAAAATTAAAAAAAAATTAAAACTGAGAGGAACGGGTTTTAACCTTTGCACAAGAAATTCTAGGGGTTTGAAGAGGATTCTAGAAGTAGAAAATTCACACCACCAACTGTTGAACCACTGAAGGAAAGCACAGGAGAAATTTCTGTTGGCAGCAGAAACACTAATGGTATTAATATAAGCTAAGTCTGTTCTAAAACTCAGTAGCTGGAATGAGTTCTATTAATATGTTCAGAAGGAACCTGGTTAATATCACTTTCTAAGCCACAGATGTCAGATCATTCCAACGTAAAAGTCATATATACTATTTAGTCTGCAACTGCAAATAGTTATAGTTTCAGTGCCTATTTTTCTGGCAGCTAACATGCCAGGCCATCTTAAAGTTCAATGTCAAGTATAAACCTGTCATCCTTACTCAATGGGGAAACATAGACACCAGAAAGATTGATGTATACCACCATTACAGGGTGATCTTCTGAAAGCCACTCCCTGGCTACTACGGTGGGAGCCAGGATGAGGTGAGTGATCTTTAGACAATTAAACGTGAGAGATCCTATGAACTCCTCTACCTGTATGAACCTGACAAATTCTTTGAATTGCAGTTATGTAAGTTAGTAGAGGATGTGCATACACTGTAGGAATAAAATTCTGCTCTCATCAGAAGGGGGTTAACATTTTTGTTTTTAATTGGAGGAAGACAGGGGTTTTTTTAAGAGGCAAAACAGAATGAAAAGTCTATAATCCAGATGAGAGGAGCCTGAATTATTTACATGTTACAGCCCCAACCAAAACTTCTTCAGACTGGAGGCTGAATTCCTCCATAGCAACAAGTAATGACACCTACTTGTAGGGACAGGTGTGTTGGGAGAGGAATGCTATTTTCTGCCAAGATTGACCCAGAGCAATACACTGCAGAAGGTGGGGTTTTTGCTTGTCCAAGCAACATCAGTGCACATATGTGCTAGGTCCAGACAGCTATGGAAGCAGTTGGATAGATAGGTGGCTCAGTAATTAAAGCCACCACCCTGAAGGCTACACACGGAAAGGAATATGGTGCTCTTGTCCCACCTCAAGTATCCACCTTTATCACTTTGGAGAGATGCTGTTGCAAGTGCCATGCTCTAGGTCTGTCCCTCTATCACAACAGCCTAGGTGGTAATTTAATACCCTATGGAGGCTTGAACCTGCTGTTGCCAAGTTCACAGTCCCGTTGTCACTAGGGCTATATCATAGAATCATAGAATCACAGAATCACAGAATCACAGGATCATAGAATCATAAACCAGTTTGGTTTGGAAGGGCCCTTAAAGATCATCTAGTTCCAGCACCCCTGCCATGGGCAGGGACACATCTCACTAGATCAGTCTGCTCAAGGCCCCACCCAACCTGGCCTTGAACACCTCCAGGGATGGGGCAGCCACAACTTCCCTGGGCAACCTGTTCCAGCGCCTCACCACTCTCTTTGTGAAGAAATTCTTCCTGATGTCTAGTCTAAATAGCCCCTCTCCAGTTTATACTCATTGCCCCTAGTCCTATCACTACAAGCCTTTGCAAACAGTCCCTCCCCAGCTTTACTGTAGGTCCCCTTCCAGTACTGGAAGATTGCTATGAGATCTCCTTGGAGCCTTCTCTTCTCCAGGCTGAACAAGCCCAACCCTCTCAGCCTGTCCTCACACTGGTGGTGCTCCGGCCCTCTGATCATCGTTGTAGCCCTCTTCTGAACCCATTCCAACAGTTCCATATCCTTCTTATGTTGAGGATTCCAGAACTGGACACAACACTCCAGATGAGCTCTCACAAGAGAGGAATAGAGGGGCAGAATCATCTCCCTTGACCTGCAGGCCATGGTTCTTTTGATGCAGCCCAGAATACGGTTGGCCTTGTGGTCTGTGAGTGCACATTGATGGCTCATATCAAGCCTCATGTGAGGCTGACAGGTCGGTAGTTCCCAGGTTTATCCTTTCTAGCCTTTTTGAAAATGGGCACAATATTGCCCTTCTTCCAGTCACCAGGGTCTTCTGACTGCCATGACTTTTTAAATGTTATAGAGAGTGTCTTGGCCACCATATCAGTCAATTCCCTCAAGACTTTGGGATGCATCTCATCAGGTCCCGTAGACTTATATATGTTCAGGTTCCTCATGTGGTCACAAACCTGATCCTCCCCTACAGCAGGAGGGGCTATACCCTTTACCCTTTAGGGCAGTCTCCTTTTACACTTCCAAGGTATTCGCAGATAAAACTGTTTCTTAGCTTTCCTGTCTCCTATTGCAAATATAAGCTGCATCACAAACAGTTCCTCATATGAGAGGAATTTTCCCTGATCATACTTATGAGAATTTTTGTCACATTCTAAATACAAGCAGTTTACTAAATTTTAATCGTAAATTCCTTTAGCAAATGCACTATGAATATACCTAGGAGATATCTACTGCCAAATCTATTCATAGAAGTGAAAAGTGTAGAAAGGTTATCATTTGTGTTTAGTAAACCCAGTATGTACCTGGCAGAAAGCAAAGCAAAATGTGTGTACCGGATGGTTTCTCAGATACATCCTATTGCTAAAAAGGTTGCCTGTTCTCAGAGGATTGTATGTTACAGACATTTGACAGTCTTATTGATTTAGAAGGACTTATCACTCCTTTTAAAGCAGTGGCAAATGCTTTCTAGCAATATATTGTGTGCCCTCTGATTCTCTTCCTGCTATTTACCTTAATTTTAACTTTCTTTTTTAATAGAACAAAGTCTTGCAGCTAACATCTACATTCAGATGATAATCCTAATGAACTCATTTTGAAGTTTGGGTTCAGTTTCTTTTACCTCCCCATACTTACACAACTCGAGTCTTCATATACTTCCATGGGCACTGCATTTGTCTACCTGAGGGTACTCAGTGGTTTGCCAATTAATATAATAGCATTCCTGATTTTTTTTTGGACAACACACAGCTTAGAGATTTGCTGAAAATCACTTTCCAAAACTTTTCATTTGTCTGTTTGTCTGTTTATGGAGAAAATCCACTGTGACTCGATTGTTTCATGTCCAGATTTTGGCTTTGCCCATGCCACCAGAAGAAGAAGAAGGAGAGTAACAAAATATATACAAATCTATGAGATCGCTTCCCCACCCCACTTCTCAATGACTATACATCACCACAAATACTGTAGAGCAGACATGAGGGAATGGGTCTACAGCTAGGAGGGAGCTGGTCTCCTGATGGATCCAGGATCAGAAGCAAGAGATAGATGAAGTCCTCACTGGATGTTGGACATCACAGAAGAGAAGGAGACCCTCATGGTCTCTCAATTTTACACCAAGTATGATGTATATGGTATGCAATACCCTGCTGGTCAGTTCAGGGTCACTTGCCCTGTCCACCTCTCCTTGCAGGTGTGGCCTTTTTTTGCCTGCTTGGGCATGGCCTTAGTGACTATAGAGATAAGGATGAGCATTGGCCTTTCTGCATAGCAATGCCCTGTGTTATCACTTCTAGAGAGAAACTGTTTGAAAAACATCCAGTTTGCTTTCGGAAGATGAATTTACTGAGGCAAGACTGAGCTAGAGTCACAAAACTGACTCTAATTTAGTTGAAAACACAACACTTACCTAACCAAAGATCTGGCAGTATGACTTGAAAAGAATTTTCCTATTTATTAAAACTGGGGTCTTTTATAATATTTTTCTCTAGATGTGATGTAATGTAATATAATATAATATAATATAATATAATATAATATAATAAAATAATGTGTGTTTTTTTCTGTGTGCTTTGATTCAAGCAGTCCACTATTTTTGTATTTTGTATTTCTGTATTCTGTATTCAAGCAGTCCATTTCTGTATTCATTTAAGTAGCTTAGATTTTGTTGTTGTTGCTAAATTAAATCTTAGTTTGAAAAAAATTTATTTCACTTCTATTTGAATTCTGTGATAATTTCCTATCAAGCTTTCTAAAGAGATTCTTGCCAGGAGGTTGTACAATTCCCCTATGATTTAGTATGCATTCCTCCTTCTTACCAGCCTGTTTTAAGCTGCTTTTACAAGTTCTCTAGATGCTCCAGTAGGTCCATCATTTATCTATCAGGCCTTTTGAAGGATCCTCAATATTGTTCATTCTCATCTACTCCATGCTTGCAATTTTGCAGATCACACAAAATTTACTGGGTTTTAATGTCATGTGTCACCTCCTCTATCCTGCTCCAATCTCCTAAATTCTGTAACAACTTACAAACTCTGCATGCTTTACAGTAAGGGATGTTGACATCAGTCAGTTTTAAATACTATCTCAAGTTTCCACGGAGATTGGGATGGCTGTTACAACCTTGATGAAAGCATTTGTTGAGTACTACATTTCTTCTAGACCACTAAGAAATCTGACCCTTCATTCTCTTTCCAAACTGAAGAAACTGCCACAGCACACTGTATAATATAAAGAATACATAAGATAATGATCACAAAGATACATAAGATAAAGTATCCTTAGAGTAGTCAGATTCTTCTTCTTCTTGTAGATGGTAAGGAATGAATATTTTATTTGACAACAGTTGCTGTTTTGGAGAGTAAAAAAATCAGGATAAGGAAACAATTAAATCAATCCATATCAATTTTCCCTCTTCAGTGTTTTTTTCTGCTTGGTAGTGAAAGTAAAGGTCAGTTAAGAAACATAGTCCTATTTTTAACCTTTGCTTTTGTACTCTTGCAGACAGACTTCAAGTACAAATCCAGGCAGACCAGATAGTGTGTGGTAAATTGTTCCTGCCCAAGATAGATTTTTGCAGCTTACTCCTCCATTGTATGCTTCACAGCGAATGAAGGTGCACTTTGAAATGAGGAGATAGATCTACAGGGTAGGAACATAGGCTGGGAGATGGATGCCATGAGCCTAGAGGATTTAGATTATTTTATTGATTGTAGACAAAAAATATGGCGGTGAACAGTTCTTATTAGGACTCTTTTAGTTCTCTCCATTGTAGTCCTTTCCGTCCTAGGTAATGACGTGTCTTTTCTTTAAAAACATGTTCATGACACTACATACAATATTTTCGAAGTTCAGGTGTTGAAATTTTCATGTAGCTTTTTTTTTTAAAATCCTAGAAACGATGTTTGAAACATATATCAGTATAAGTCTTCCCTACGATTCCTTATGTGGTTCTTACTCAGGCATATGGAATTACTCTACTCAGTAACAGAAGAATATTTTAGAGAAGGAAAAATACACAGTCCCAATTATCTAGAAGCACATTTAAGTTGTCTGGTCAGATGCAAGGAATTAAAAAAGAGTTTATGATTCAACCCTGTGTCTGAATTTTTATTCCAGTTCCCTCCAGAGTGGTTTGTTTCCACACTGTACCTAACTTTTCCTGGCAGGTATTTTCCCCAGCCGAAGGTTCACAGCAATCTTCCTGTTTTTCACCGCTTGGAGAAAAGACTGCATAAGGAAGCTCTTAATTGCTCTCTTAACAACACCAGCTGGTTCTGGTAAAAGCATCAGGTCTTTAAATCCTATTGAAAACTGAAAGCTTTTTTTAAAGGACTTTTCAAGAAGACACCAAACTCGTAGTGGACTCCTAATGCTGGCTTAGAGAGAAAAATGAGAGAGGATACTTTATCTGACTTTTCAATATTCTGTGCATTCTAAATTAAGAATAAAAGAAACCTACAGTCGTAGAGAGCTGACTCTGTGGGAGGTCTGAGTGAAACAGCCCATAGCAGAAGGCAGAAGCCTTTCAGGAAATGTGCCATTCCATCTGCATTAACTCTTGCCTCTCTTGAATCATTGCTATTAAGCTCTCTAGATCTGGTCACTGATAAAGTGTAGATCTAAAAGATTGTCTTGTTCAGGACCATTCCAGGAATGGTACTGCAAGCTGTTGAAAGGTTTTGTGCATACAATGGCGCTTCTGTGAGAAATATATGCTGTAACACTGATGGCATTATAAAGTGCTGTTTAGCATGAGAGTAAAGGTTTACATAGCATAGATAATATATAGCTCTGGTTGCTAAATGTTTGCTACCAGTGCTTCCTGGTGTCAACAGTGGCTGCCATTGTTTAGTCAACTTAAAATCTTTAGAAATACAGCTCTGAAATTCTTTTCCCAAATGCAAATTGAACAGCCCTAATAAATACACTGAGCTTTTACTGACTTATGAAATTGTCTTTAGGAACAGAGGAAGCTGAAAAGGTTTGTTAACATAGCTAACTCAGTGCTATTCAGAACTAGTGAGGTAGGAATACATTGAGAAATACTCAGGACAGGACCCATTGTGTTCCCACTAAAGTCAACCTCCCATTCACCTTCATTGGCCAGAAGACAAAATACTCAGTAACCCAAACTGAAACACTAATCTCATGGAGAAACTCCTTGAGAGCTGTTATATAAAACTAGCGAAGTTACTTGCTCTTAGTTGTCCCTTTGAGGACAAAATCTTTGAGATTTTTTTCACACCCTTTACTTTCCAGTACCATCATTTCAGACAGAAAGAACAATTCGGGGACTGTTATTTTATGCTGTAAGAGCATGTGCTAGCAGTGCCTTAAAATTCTAAATGAAAAGGATTCCTCTGACTTATTCTTTCAAGGGTCTCCCACATTTGTTTTTTGCTGCAGGCTTTTGATTTTCAGCTAAGAAAATTCTCTTGAGTAACAAAATTTAGGTTTTTTACTCCTTCCCCCCAAATTCCTTTCAGATTTGGCTAAAACACGAAGTGAATAAATGTGATTTAGGATCCCAATGTTGATTGGAGAGAGGCTGGGAGATAAAGGAGAAAGAAAGGAGAGAGAAGAGTGTCCCATTTGCAAATACATGTGTTCTACCTTTTTCACTTTACAATCCAAAAGAAAGCAATAAATTATACATGAACTAAGACAGCAAAAGAACAGCACTACAGTCTGCAAAAAACAAGCTGAGGTTTACTATTGGTTTTATACTTCTTATTCTTTCCCCTTGTACAAAAACATTAGGCACAGTCCAAACTGATTATTTCCCTGGAAATTACTGTGAAGCAGGGAACAGACAGAGGTTTGCACACTAAACCTCCAATCTGTCCTTTCCTATGTTTCATGGACACAGCTATTCTATATAAAAAAAAGAAAAAACTTGTTAAATCTAGATTTTAAAATATTTCATATATAGAGATCAACAATGCTGCTCAGTAGTGTATCTATCTTCCATATTATTTCTTACCATAGAATAGATACTGAGATTTATTACTTTGAATCAAGACTAAATCTGCTGTCATCATAGTGACAGAGAGTGGCCACCAAAGCTTAGGCCTTCAAAACTCAATCATTTTATTCCCAAATCTTAATTATTTGAGTTTCATGGCACCTTTTGTACTCACACAGTCTGCAACTTTCTTTTTTTTTTTTTTCAAAAATAAAGCTACAACAGTGTATTTTCTGTAAATAAGACATGTAGAAAAGTGTGCTAGAAATGTGCTGCAGAAGGACACTCAAACAGTCTGTTCTTCAAGGGTTTCTTCTCAGAGGTGAGGTCTGTCTCTTCACTGGTGTGATCTTCATTGCCATGTGCAAGAGTCAAGTATTTACCTTCCATGGTTTCCACTCTGGTACCACTACCAATTCCCTTTCAGTTAGCAATCACGGTGCTACACCCAACAGTACTGGTGTAGACAAGTCACACAGATAACTGATAGTTGTGCTCTGGCAATGTGTGTGATGAAAGAAACAAAACAAAAACATGCTCATCCTTTCCATCTTCCCCTGTTCCTTTGAAACAAGATAATTCTGTATAGCCAAATTTGGACACGTTTGCTACTGATGGAAGTAACAATAACGATACTAAGCAATAACAAATGCTTTCTTTCAAGTTCAATCATATTTGAGCAGTAAAATTCATGATTCATCTTCAACTTTGGACTCATTTTCACATATTTGAAATTTCAAATATTTGTGACTTCGTTTTAACTGCAGCCCTAGTGGAAGCTGTTCATAAGTAACTTAAAATACTTGGTTTATTTTTAGAGTACTTAGAGGCTGAACGTCAATAATTCTTTGTTTAGCCCACTCTGAGCATTGTGACTGTGTGTCTGAATCAGTATAGCTTGTCTTGGTATTAGCATTGTAACCCTTTCTTTTTGAACAGGGGGGTTACAACAAAGTGGAAAGATTTATTCCAGAATCAAGTTAGCAAGAAAGTTCTTCTCTAACCAGGAATATATTTTGTTTGGATATTTAAATGGATACTGTCAAGTTTGTTGGCTAGAGGAATGTTATACCTTGAATAGTTTCCTAGACACGTAACTGGAATTTTCCAAAAGTGAGGGCTCCAGTGGTGAAATTGCTTTGGAATTTTACAATAGAGAAAGTGATTCTTTCTAGAGTGGTTCCTTAATTACCATATGGATTTCTATAAAAGGAAAACATATTTCCTTAACTTCTTAAGGGAAAGTATTCCATCCTTTATAGTCAAGGAAATAGGTCAATAAAAGAAAGAAAATCAGCTCCTTTTTTTTTTCTTTTTTATACATAGAAGCAAGGCAGCCTGTAGCTTTGGTGATTGAGAAACTTTTCGTAAAATCTGGAATGAGAAAGATAAGTCACTGAGGGGATCTCTGGTAATTTTGAAAAAGAAACTGTTGGTTAATATTAGAAAACACCACCTCTTCAAAAATGCCTAAAAAGTGTAAGCTTTCCAGGAATTCTGCTCATCAATAAAAAACAAAAAAAGACAAATAAACAGAACCAACATCCTCTAGTACAGCCATTCTTTTGGCTTATGTGATTTTTGTAACCTTTCACACGAAAACCATTTGTTTGAATCTTGCCTTGCTCGATATTAATGATTTAAGTCATTTGTTTACAGGTTTATATGTAATTCACAGACAGTTCATCTGGTGGTATGGTTCACAGCTGAGACATATGCTTCAACCAAAACTGCTATCTAGTTTCCCACTTGGTGAGCAGCATTTCATGGACATGAGATAAAGTTCATTTATCTATTCAGCTTCATTTGTGCTCTTTGTTTGACAGATAGGCAGTGTGGGCAGGTGTTACTCTTCTGATACTGTCACCATGCTACATAGTCTGCATAGCTAACTGCCCGTTTTATAGAGGCAAAAGCAACAGGAGTTATTCAGCTACTAAACCAACACGATATAGAAACATCGGGGTTTTTTGTTTGCTTCTTTGAAAAGCTTTTTATAAATATTGTTTCAGGAACAGAATTGCCCCTGACACGGCTCTCTTCTGTAATATTCTTGGAGCCTCAGATGCAGCTGTAAGAGTCCATATGCAGCTCTAAGAGCCCTCAAACCTGGACCAACTTCCAACAGTGAGATTGCGAGGAAAATATCCAATGTAAGTCTGACTTTACTCCCCAAAGGAAGTCACACCATAGACTAAGGAAGCAGATGAAGCTGTATTGGTCTTGACAATGCCTTGAAATACCAGCATCCAAAAACAGAAGGCAAAATATTCAGTACCCATGAGCAACACTAGTTAAGTGGAAGAAAGAAGTGACGGGGCAGGAAGGACATCCGCTGTGGGGAAAACACTGCCTGAATTCTGGGGTTGGATAAGTACCAAAGCTCTGCTCTGCCTCTGCAAGTGCACAAGGTCTATCTGAAAAATTGGCTGCTGCTCTATTACCAGACACATGGGTGTCAGCCATGGGTTTCCCCAGTGTAAAATGCTACCAGGGGTGTGTTCAGAAAGCAGGACATCTTTCCTGCTGCAGGATGCACTCAGGAGCATCTGTCAATAGGGCAGCTCCGAGCTGGTGAATTGCTTTACCAGCAGCACTTCATCTTCTGAGTTGCTCCAGGAGAAAATAACATGATTTTTCTTTCTTCTTCCTCAATGCTCCCTCCCTTTTTCCTCAGGGAAGTCAAGTTTCCACATGGCTATGGGAAGCTGATTCTTCCAGAGATCTAACAGTAGACCCTGCCAAGCAGGAAGGATGCAGTGAGAAGAAGCAAATGGATAGAAATCCAACCTGCATCCCAAAATTATTTAAATATGAATATTCCTTTACTGTGGCTCTGTAAGGGCCGCATAAAAATCAAGGAATATTTAAACAAAAAAAGGGAGATCGTGATGGAGGAGTTTGGGCAAAAATTGATACTAACAAAGGGAAGAAAAGAGTTCTTCATAAATTGAAATATGGAAGCCTGATACAGGCTGAGATAAATGTGTGTCTCCCCCTTGATAACTACTAAATGACACTGCTGAGAATGGCATCCGAAGGAAGAGCTAGAGAGTTAAAAGCAGACATTTTGGTGCTGATCATCACTCCTAGGTATGAATTTTGCCTTTTACCATGGCAGCAAGCCAGATTTTTAGTAGAGTTGTCCTTGATTTAACTGAGAACTATTACTGGATGACAGCAGTGCCTCCAGGTATTGTCTTCCCATCACATAACCCATTAATTTTCAGATAATCTGAAGCAAATAATCTGCTTGTATGTAATACTCCACTGGTTTCCCTCATGGCCTGTTCTTTTATCTGATGTGCTGAAGAATCTGGTCACTTTGAGATGTCTCCATACTACCACTAATCATTAACTTATCTAGATACAAGCATGCTTCTAATTGCTAACAATCTTAAAGTGCTTATTGAAGTAAATTCAAGATAGGATTAGCATCATCTTAGACTTTCAAAGTAATACTGTAGGTAGTAATTTGCATGCTTGCAGATTGATACACAAATTAGATAGGATAAGGATCAGGACAGATATTTCAATAATAATCTGCCTACAGACAAATTTCCTAAGGAAGGAAATATTCTTTAAAACTGTCAACACAGCCATATGGTCTTTGAGGTTACCCTCAGATGGTAGATGGTAAAGGTGGGTCAAAAAAATCATCATTTCATATATACAAGTGTGAGACATACAGAAGAAACATAGGTAACTAGATACTATTTTCAGCTAAAATAATGGACAGTGTTTGTGCTGTAAGTACAAGGTTATGGATATGCCCCCAAATTGCCAAGCTTTATGTGCAAAAGTACATGAAAATCAAGTTGAATAAGACAGAGAAAAGAAGTAAGAACACAGCATTTTTCTATAGCACTCACCTAAAAATATACCTGCATATTTTCCAAAGTGCAGAAATAAAACTTTAGGCAGCAGGATTCAAAATGCAGTGGCTTTCCGTCCTTCACTTGATTTATCATATTCATTACATCCTCGGTGTTTTAGGGGATTGGCAGTATGAATGCTTTTCTTAGAAATCTATTTACTGTAATTCAGCACAAGATGAATTCTACAATGAATTTCTCATTGCTCCAATCCGATGATTACCAAAAACAGATTATTTATTTGGAAAATCATTTTAATATTTATATCCTTGCTTACTGATCAGGCCCACAATCAGATCTTGCTAAAGGCTGTCAGAGAGAAATGCAGTCAATTTAAACACCAGCAACAACACCGAATTCTCATTATGCATATTTTTGGTCGAACAACAAAAACTGTTGCAGCAACAAAGTGAACTACATTAGCCAGATCTGGCAGTTTTTCATGCAACCAAACTAATGATTCACGTATCTACAGAGTCTTCATTGCATATGTGAAGGTATCCAACAAAAATGCAAAATCTGCATTCTTTTCCCTCCACCCCTGACTACACCTTGAAAGTTGTAATCTTTTTTGAATGTTCATTTTGTTCCAGGGCCTGAACTATGGCAAGTATTTTTGCTACAGCCTATAGAAGAGAGTTTCCTGTAGCTCTACAGTAAAGCTCTGCAGCTATTTGATTCCCATAACTGGAAAACTGACACAAGAGGGACATGTCTTGTAGTGTTCACACTCTGAATTTTCCGATTTTCATAGAATCATAGAATCATAGAATCATAGAATCATAGAATAGTTAGGATTGGAAGGGACCTGAGTTTCTACACTGGCTTCAGTCTTGCATGGCTCTTATTTTAAATTCTGACTGAAATTATAGGTGTCATGGGGAGGTTTGTTCCAAAGAATATGCCTGCCTCTTTTTGTCATTTTGCAGCCTGAACAGGTCAAGTAAGAGGATGCCCTGGTATTACTAAATGAGAGATTCTAAATCTGAAGTGAGGCCTCTCAAAGGCAAGATAGTGCCTCTAATTCTTTTGCTCTACTGCTTGTCTTGACATTAAGGCAGCATGTCTTCCTAAAAGAGATGCTACAGCTGCCAAGGAGACTTCACCTGAAACATTGGTGAGAAAGAGCCTACACGCAATGCTATACGGAGGGGTAGACTAGATGTCACCAAGTTTTTTTTCTGACTTCAGAACAAGTGAACTTATAACTGTTGTAACAAGGAACATACACATGCTGAAACTGAACTTCTGAAAGGATTGGATAGAATATTCACAGAGGAGGTGTGTCTTTATAATTACTAATATTCTCACAGTAACTTTAATTTTAATGTTAATGCATGTCATCATTAAAAAAGTATATGCTATGCTATGACCTTGATGTTTAATTTACGAATTTGAATTTTGAATGTCACATGCTTTCTAGTGGCTTCATAGGAGCTAAAATACATTTACAAGTTGCTTTGGAACTTGAAAACAATTAATCATATTATAAATTAATTAAGGAAAAAAGTGAAAGTTCACCCAGAACACTGTGTTAAGTATATAGTTGAGTCATTGAAAGAAAAAAAGGAAAAACATAATTGAGTTTGGTTTTAATTTTTTTATGAATCACTCACCCATGTATCTAGATGTGTCTAGCAGGCATCAGAATTCATGGTGATAATGTTATCACAAGTGGTGAGTTACAGCACAACAACTTTATTGTTCTCCTCTTCGAATTCCATGATGGTGTATTTACCATCATGGAATGATGGTAATCAGCCTCAGCTGAAGGAACCAGCAGATTACATTTCTCTCAGCCTTCATAAACATCACCTTATGTATATTTGTTTGAAAAAAATAATGCCTCTATCGAACTGCTTTTCTGCAAAACCCTACCTCTTCATCATATTTCTAATCTAATTCTTCGGAGTCTGGTGCATCTGCAAAGCTCCACTCTAGAAGAGGCACTAGAAGCAAAACTCCTTCTAATTCCAAGATACAGTTTATTGGTCTCTGTGATTTTCTGCTAGAAATAAGAGATACTCAGTTTAGTCCTCTATATGTCAGCCTAGAAACAGTGAAAACATTTTCTTTCCTCTCTCACCCACATTTGACAAACTTAAAACTGACTCTTCTGTTCGTGAAAGGAGAGGAAGGGGGAAGGGCATCTCTGCAGCTGTTCACAGCAATCTTGGTGCAGAGAGAGGCTCACATCCAACTGCTGCAGGCTGAAAAAGTCGGACTGAGGGCAGTGAAGCAATCCCACGGCAGGACTAGTTCCCAACTGTTCCTGATTTTTTTCATCAACAATCTTCATTGTTTGTCCTCCATCTGGGGGTTTCCTTTCAGTAAGTATGCAGATTTGGAAGGACTGAAAAAGTGTCAGTTTTAAAAGTAACAGCTGAGCTCCTTTGCAAATCTTTCAACTCCTTCCCTGGTTCTTATTTACAGTTGCCCTCTCAGATTTGTATATTTTTTACATATATTGCTGCTTTTTGCCAGAGTTTCATTTTTTGTCCTGTCACTTCTCTGTATTTTAATTTCATGTCCCAATTTACTATTGTGATATGCATTTGAGAAGGTTTGGAGGTAATCAAGTCTTTACAAAAATGAGCAGTGAGTGGCAGAGCGTATTGACTTCTCTAGATTTACATTTCCCTCAGCATTCACAGGAGTCTGATTGATTTGTGGGCCTTGTGGGCTTTCTCTCAAAAAAAAAATAATTGTGTATGCAGTCCAATTATACCCAGGGCAGTTAAGAATCACAGTTTGAGTTAGAAATAATAACAAAATTCAAGACAGAAAACAATCACCTTTTTTGGTCTGTTTCTTTTGTAAAAGAAGTCAGAGCCAACACATCAACTGAGTTCAAGAGGAAGACTTCTCCGCCTTTATTGTCAAGTAAACACAGTTAAAATACATAAACCAGACATATACAGACAAAACACATGGACTGTTTCTAAGACCAAATTTGGTAACTGATCACAATGAATCCACTGTTTCTAAATGAGAGCAGAAGTTATCCCTACAAGACATTTTCTTTTATTTAGGATTTCAGTAAGTTCTGTTGAGTTTATCAAGACCTGCTTTTTCATTTTGTGTACACAGAGTGCCTAATACAATGGGCTACTGCTCCATGTCTGAGACCAAATGACAGTTCTGCAGCACAAAACCAAACCAAAACAATTCCAATATTCTATAAAATCCTTTTATTTGTCATCTTTCTCCAGAATACTGCTATTGTTTATGTAAAGGTTGCCATTCTGAGACCACAGTAAGGCCATCTTTCCAAACTCTTAATGTTTGAATATATCAGAACACTTGCACACAGGTGAAGACAGTCCTGAGATTTAGATCCTCATAAAAACAAAATAAAACAAACAAACAAACAGACAACAGACAAGAAAGAAAACCGAAATCCAACCAAAAACCCCAAAAACATTGAGCTGGATTTCAGTTTAGTTGGGAAAATCTTCAGGCTTTAGAAGCATCCTCTGCAGGGAAGTGCAGAGAACATAAAGATTGACTGTTTTCCAAGCAAAAAGGACCCACTGTTGCTAACACTCCATGAGCTGAACTTCGCGTAGGGATGGGAACAAAGTTCAGTCCCTTGGAAGAGACAGCCCTGGAGTGGCCATGCCAGGGCCAGCTGTGCAGTTTCTCTGCAGTGCAGCTGACAAACAAGCCAGGGGAAGGCTGCTAAGGGATCAGACCCAGGTCTAGCCGTAGCTGGAACTGCTGGAAACATTATATTCCAAAACAAAACTGAAGTAAATTATCAGCTGGAGCAGGGGGCTGGCTACACCCAGAATTATTAATATTTTCATGTGTAAGGAGCTGAAGGAAAGTTCACAGACTCCGCTAATGCTGACCACTTCTTATGACTGATAATATCAGGGACACAAAGCACAGGAAAGTAGTTAAGGAACTGTCCCCAGGAGACCAAATCTACACACCTTTACCCTCTTCATTTGTATGAAACTTGATAAGGAGCTGCTCTTGCTTTCAAGGTAAAAAGTGTCTGAAGAAGGCTCTGCCATTCTCTTAATAGATCCTACTTAACTACAGGCTCTCGGTTCTTTTTAGGGGAGATTTTCTGAGATACAGATGGGAGTTAGATACCTAATTCCCATTATCTCCCAAAGACAATTATATGCTTAAGTGTCCACTATGCCTTTTATAACCTTCCCTTTTAGAGTCAGTTGTTCATAATTACATAGATTATCTACAATAGGTTTAACAACAGCAGTACTTTGAGGTACTTCTGTAAAATGCTATTGAAAGGTTTGACAACATAGGCAAAGTACAGAGAGATGATCATGTAGTCTATGGATTGTTTGTTTTAAGAAGCTGAGATTTTCATGCTAAAATAGGATACATTTTTAAGGAAACATACCCTCAGCCTAAAATATATGTAATTATGGTTTATTCTTTTGCTCCAGTGGAATAAAATATTCATTATACAAGCCACAGATAAGATATAATCTGGGAGGCTGATGACTTTTTGCAACATCACAGATGACTAAAAGGGGTTTTTGTTGTGAACTGGTTGAATTTGCAGTAGAAAATTATGTTCACTCTGCGGTAAAACAGTTACTGTCACTTTCAGCTCTGACCTTGCTTTATTTCATTTTTCCTAGTCTAGCTGGCTGTAAATCTTCAAAATTGCATAATGCCAATTAAGAAAAATAAAGAGCAAATTGAGATACCAGTACTCATAGAGGAATGCTGTTGGCTGAGGCCCCAGATACTTTTTGTGTCTCCAGTGATTTGCCTGTAACTGTTCCAGGAAGTTTGGGGAAAGATTTGCATTGACATCATGCTGCGAGTGCTGGAAAAGCTTTACCCTGGGAAAGATTTGAGGCCTAGTTCAATGTCCTGGGTAACCTATCCTACAGCTTCTATAGACATTCTCAAGGTTAATGAATTTAACAGAATTCTAACCCATCTTCCATCTTAAGGGAACATTAACAAATCATTTATTTTTATGTAATTTTTTCTTCCCAAAGTCTTGGGAATTTGGTTTTGTTTTTCTTTTTTTTTCCTCTCAATGCAGCTGCTCCTACGAGCTACTTAAGGGGAAAGAACTTTATCTTACCTTGATTTTTGAAAAAATACTTTTAACATCCACAGTTGTTTACTCTCACTATTAAAATAAGCAGATGAATGATGACACTCCTTTTCCTAATTCATGGCCCTCAGAGTGGTTTCTTTCTTTTTACAAATGAAAAACAATTTAAAAAAAGACAACAAACACAAATAAAAAGTAATGCTAGGAAAAAGAAACAAAGTCAGGGGCCAATTATCTTCAGTTCAGGAACATCAAGAAGGTTAAGACAAGTGAGAGTTAACTTCTGAGGAAGGTAGAATGCATCTAGTGGCTATTAGGTTCAGTTTTCAATCCTCAGTAGAAGATTCAGTGGAAAAACTACTTTGAGTGGGCTTTTGTTTTCTAGGGACTATTGCATTTACTTTCACTTATCAGCAATGGATTATATTCTTCTGATTTAAATTGAATGACTCAGAAGCTGAGTGATGTACACAGGTATCAAAGACCAAGAAGCTGAAGTGCTCTTCTCACGAGGCCTTTCTCTCTTTGACTACGAGAAGAACTAGTATGAACTAGAAGCTTTATTATTATATGACCCATTAGTCAAGAAAAAGTCAACAAAATAATTCAAAAAATTGTATTTCTCATAATTTCCAAGTTAAAACTAGCGATATAGAAGGTCCATAAAAGCTGTAAAAAAAAAAAGTGTGAGAAGCAGCAATCATTTTTTCTGATAATAGCTGGGAAAAAACAGGAAATAGAATGACCTTGAATGTTCATAAGAAATGAACTTCTATTGCAGTTGCCTCTAAATGTGCCAGTTTTTCTTGAAGTACATTTTCTTCATAAACGCTATACGGGAAAAACTGTTTTTATAACCTCTCACATTTGGCAAATTGAAACCCCAGTGTCTCATTTTGCTTTGCTGATATTTCACAGGCAAGCTAAGTAACATCTTAGAAACAAGGCTAAGACTGTGTGTAGTTGTTGTTTTTAATAAAACTGTCAAGTACTAAAACCCTGTGAGTGCACAGGTATATTTATAGATTGTTTCTTTCCAAACGGATAGGAAGAATTATTTTTAAAACTAATTGTTTTAAAAATGTAATGTAAAACTAAATGTAAAACTAGGGAAAACTTTTAAAATGTATTCTGAAAATAATTTGATTTTAAGCAAGAAAAGAAAAAATGAATTAGTAGAAACTATTTGTTTCCTTTTGGTTTCGGTGTGGCTTTTTACTGTTGTATCAACTGTACTTGAGACAGAAAATCTACTGTTACTGTTTCAGAGTATATGATAATCCTTACTGGACTTCAGGAATACAGGTAAGCATTATTCATTGCCTTATAGGAATGCAAACTCAAAAATAGATTGATTATACCCAATACTTTAAGTTCAAGTAATTTCATCTAGTACACAAGCAATTAAAATCACTTTCAGAGGTACTGGCTATAAAACTCCCAGTGAATTTAGGCAGGAGGAGAGTCCATGGGTTAGATCAGCAAAAGTACCTAGGCCACTAAATCACATTAGCTATTTTAGTGGAAGTTAGATATTTAAATATGTTCCAGGATATGACTATAAAACTGCAAGAGAATATTAAGTACTACATTTCTTAAACATCCAGATAACTTGTAAAAATTGTTGGCCCTAATTAGTTAGTCAGACTTACCGTGTAAGTCTGGATTAGTAACAATACTTTTGGGAACTTTTTCAATAAAGTCATGAAGTTAATGAAGTACTATCTGAAGCTGTATGTGACAAAGGAAGGGCATCTCAGGCCTGTGTCTTTGAAATGTAATTTGGCTCATATCCTCAGATAAGTTTTGAGTAATTTCTTAAAGTCAGACACCCAAGTAAAGTTAACGTGTCTTAAGGTGAGGGGTCGTTTTCTGCATTTACCAAACCTGGAAGCCACATCTATACTACCATCCTTGTAAACAGCCAATAAACCCAACCATTTTACACATAGGCATCAGAATACTAAGACATTTTCCTGCTCTATATTAACTTCACAATTGTTTAGAGATGAGGTCTAAACCCTGTGCTTCACTGTGGTTCTACTGAAAGGATAAACTAATACTGCTAGCTGCCCCTCATTTCAATATTGATGGCAATGAGAAGCTGGAACTGTTCAGCTTGAGGCGGAAGATTCTCATAGACTTTAAGAACACTTCAGCTTTAAGAGCAGAAATAATCTGGCTCAGTGTAGATTTCAACATAATTAATCATCCTGGATTCCATTGAGAGTCAATGGAGTTCTATTCAGTGTAGGCACTGGAGTTCAGGTTGTGATTCATGTCATCCTAAAGTACACACTTAAAACAGGTCAGAGAAACATGCCCTAATAAGGCCTGTTTGTCTTCATACAGAGCCTGAGATGATGAACACAACTGAAGGTAGCTGAAGCTAAAATTAATCAATGCCTGTATTATTCAATACAACCTCCCTGGGTGTAGTCTATTGTATCCAGTGTTTTGTTTTCCAAAGAAGAGGATGAAGAAAAAGAATGTTCAAGTATAAATATTTTTCAGCCTAGACTGTTGCAGATTTAGCTATCCGCAAACTTTAATCAATCTATTTTAAAGTTACAGTAAAAATTAGTGTAGAGAGACTCTGACAATTCCAGGTCTTAAAAGAAAAAAATGAAGTAGAAATTAGACATGAGATTTCAAGAGCAAAAGGATTTGAAAACCTAATGAAAATTGAGCAAGTATATCCCTTGGGCTTCTTTGAAAGTCTAAATATTAGTAAAAGGAAAATTAGATCAAGAAAATTTTGGCACTTCTTACTATTTTTTTACTAAAAAGGGAATGCAGCAAAAATAGCTAGCTTTCTCTTAACAAATGTGTTAATGTAATGTCAACTTTCATTCATTCCATCGTATTTTATGTCTGGAGAAAGAAGAACATTCCAGTACTCACACTTTATTCACTCCATTTTTTTTTTCTGGTGTGCGTGAATCCACGTTTATGCAACTTCTGACCACTGATATTGAAAAATAAAACTCATAGGAATCCTGAGAGCATAGTTATTTGTCAAATGCACCATTTAAAACCTTAAAAATAATTGCTTGTGTTCCACTCCAATGACATAATATTAAGATCTGCACATTAAGAAGTTTCTAAAGAGATTTTGTTAGGAAGACTTATAACGAATACCTTGGCTAATAAAAAAAAAATATCAAAACTGTATCCATTTATCTTTAGATTAGTCTGTCTCTTTCAACAGGAAATGTTATAGAACTGTGATTACCAGGCACTGAGGGCTTTATTTTTAACGTGTGAAATAGTGAAGAGAGGGGACAAGCTGTGGTGAGGAAAATGCAAGCATTGTACAACTCACCAGACCTCCTGTCCCAGAGAGATTTATTTATGGGAAATTATGGTGAGAGGAAAAAGACTAAATAACTTTAAGTCCCTAGTTATTATGTCATGTGTAGCTCCATGGTACAATATAGCCACAATCTGCTGTTTTGTAAACTGAACTGTCAAACACTTATTATTTCAAAGCTGCAGCTTTTCAGGGTCCTCTGACAGCCAGTGGTCCCAGCCCTCAGCCTGATTCATGGCTGGCTCTGAGACAGAGGAAGTTCGTGTCTGCTGTAATCTAAACACTTTGCAAATGGAGCACTGGAACAGTGCTGAAAGAACAAAAAAGCCTAAACTCCATAACCCAGACAAGAATCCTGCAAAGCTTCTGGGAGGAAGAGAAAGAGAATAAGTACTACAGCACAGTCTGCAAGATCAGCAAAAAAACCCTCACATAATTCTATTTCACAAACTCTTAGCTTCAAGCAGGGGGAAGAAGTTGATTATAAGCCACTTAGCTGAAAAACAGTGAAAACTACTCTGTGTCAAAAATATAAAAACAACATCCCAGATGTGTACTTCTGCAACATCTGTATTTTCCATTTTGAGTGTAAATACAAAATGGTTTGTTAGAGGATTTCTCCTTCTCCTCCCCTCTCTTCTACCCTTGAGAGTTGTGTTTAGCCCTTAAATTCAAATTGGTGGATTATTATAAAGCATAAAGAGATGTGGATAATTTCCACTGCACTGCACTCTAGATCTACTATTTCTAAGACATCATGCAGACTGTAAAGTGAAGATCTATTCCAAGGTTGTGATAATGTGACCCTATAATACTGAGATAATGGAATCAAGACATATCTAGTGCTTATTCTTTCTTAAAGGAAACAAATGTTTCCTTTCTTAAAGGAAACAAATGTATGTTCATACCATACATATGTATGGTATAATATTAGCCCAGAATTAATTTCCCATTTTGCCCTAATCACAGTGCTCCCACATTTGCGTTTTTTCTTGTCTCCAGTACACGTTTGTTACCTGTTCAAGCCTCATTCTCTGTTCCCTTGCTATCAATTTGCATAAAATAATACTCATCTTGCCAGAATATATGAGGCCTTCTGTATGTCCCTTTACAGTCTGACCAAGTGTAGAAGATGCTTATTCTATTTATTTATAAATAAATTGTTATGTGTATGTGTAGCCTCAGGATAGCATTCTAGCCACAAGGTTTTTTTTAACTGTCAGGAAAAAATATGTTTCTGGATGAAAACTTGGTAATTCTGTCCTACCAGATTCATGGCAACATAAATCAAATGTATTTTTGTAGTTTGTGTCTGGTGAGTTAAGGTTCACTTCTTTAGCATTTGTGCTATAGACAGTAACACAATACAGCAGGAATTGTTGCAATAGGGCAGAAAATGTGAGAAGAAATAGTGGTATAATTTATATAGATTCCATGCAGAAAGGCACAATGTTGAAGATTTTGGCGAATTGCTTCAAATGTCTATAGCATCCATAATATTTGCCTTTCAAAAAAAATGATTTATGGTCAGCTGGAATTCATACACATTGCTTGGAATCTTACTTAACAAAGATAACCACAAGGAGAGGTTTTCAGTACAAATGGTTTTAAAGGTATTTATAGATTTATATTGAGAAATAGAAAAAACTGGGAAAAGCAATAGGTGAGTCTCACATATTTATGAAACCGTCAATTACTCTTCATGCATTTTCTGAAAAAAAGAGGTTTTCATTCCTCTTCTCTAAACCCCACTAGGATCCATCAAATAATACTGCACTTATATTTCTGCATAGCCAGTGGCTCACTATCTCAGCATGTTCCCTCACCTAAAGTACCACTAACCACCCCTAGTCAAGAAGTTATTTAGTGTATTTGTGTCATTTGTGGTTGAAGAAGCTGGCCCATTCCCTCTGGCATCATAAAATTAACACTGGAAGAAGTGCCAATGGGGTGAAATCTAGAAAAGATAAATGCTGCAAACTTTGCTCTCCTCTGACTTTATGATTTCTGTCAAGCAGGTAAGAATGGCGAATCTAACCAAAGTTATGTTCCTAGGTCCAATTTCAGCACTTAAATTTCCATCAAAACCCATGAGCTAGGCACGCAGAGGAGATTTAAGAGTCCATTGATCCTTGGAAGATGGACCTTTCTTTCAAGAAAGCAGAAATAGGCCCTCTGAGCTTTTCCTTTTCCCCTTGGCTAATAGAAAAGTTACCCAGCCTATAGAAAAGTAGGGTTCAGTGCCCACATTTGCCAAAGAGGTTTTGGGTCCCACCTTGTATGCTAGTAATACATCCTAAGTCATATGGCATCATAAGCTCCCCAATGGCAGCTCACCCTCCTGCTAGAGCTATTCCATTTTGCAAAGACCCACTGTCTCCAACCATCACATCAGTGAGTCTCTGATAGAATATCCCCTTTGTTTCCCTATGCAGATTTAATTATTCAGCAAGGCACTGATAGCAGCTGAAACCTTGAGGTCTGAGAAGCCACAGCACAGAGACTGTCACATTGCAAAGCTAGTGGAAAAATATTGAGGTGTCACAATCCTCTTACAAACAACTGTGGACATGGATAGTTCTGCATGTGCCTAGAAGCTTGCTTTTGAAGAATTTTAATGACAGAAAAGTAAGCATTGATAGGATCAGGCAGAAACTAAGGAAGAATCTTGAATATCAGGAAGACTCCTGCAAAATGTGAGATGTCTACAAGCATCCAAGATTCATGTCTTTAACTAAAATTGTCTTACTGAGCCAACCTTGTCCCAATCTTTGTATTTGCTGAGGTGTCTAAATGTGTATCTCCTGCCTCACCCTTCTCCAGGATTCTGCTGACCACACATAGGTGCCTGCACTATGGCAAGACAAGCATTTCTCTACACTATTATTAACTATGACGCTGATACTATTATTTAAACTTATATTTGTAGTGCCATTTGAAACACACGTAAAACTGATAGAAAGACCACAGGACTCTTAAGTGAGATTCCTTGTTATGGTAGCTAGAGGCAAAGCTGGGATCCTGGGACATTTCAAATGGTCTTGTGTTTTAACAATCCATCTGATCTCTGGATACTAATCCACGTACAGATATCCTACAGGCATATACCTAATTTTTTTATTCAATCTGTGGCAATAAATCCTGCTCAAGAGTCACAGACTCTGACTCTGGGACATAATCCAGTGTAGTCCCTTGGGATCCACCCAAGAGCCCTTTCTTACCCTACAGGGGCTACTGACTGATTTAGTAACTGTAGGGAGGAGAGAAGAACACCTATAAGCTTATTCCCTACCCAGAACAGAAGAACAAAAGTTGTAATGGTAGCGGTTCTTAAAGTTTTACATCAAAATAAACTGTATTATTTGGTTTAAACATGTTGGACCAAGCATTGATTTCACACTTATAGCCTGAAAAATCTGTGTAATCATAATGCATGTTACAAACAAGGTGTACTGGTGAAAGTCTAATCTTGTGAACAAGCCTTGTTTACACAAGAAGACAATTGGACTCTTCTTTGACTTCAGAGTTTACATGGTCAGAGGCTGAGGTCATTATTTTTTAAATGTCATAATAGGAAGACACAGTAAGTACCCTTCTAAGTTTTTACAATGAATCCTGTAAATAAAGCCCACTACAGAAATGCATAGTGTCTCCAAATAAACAATTCTGATGCATTGTGTTTGAATAATAACTCACGATGGTTTATCATCATCTGTTTACATAATAAGTCATAACAGCATTTCAAAATATGGTGTATGCATTTTTATGATTGTCTTAAGTGCACAAAGGGGAATTACTACAGCCTAGCATCATAAACTTTGCAAACCTTTCTTGGAGACTGCTTTTTTAAACCCATCCTCTTCTGTTCAAACAAAAATGTAAAGGAAACAGAACACACAAATAAAACTGCATTAAAATAGTCCCATATGTCTGGCTAAAACAAAAGACAGGAAATTCTTAAAAGTGGTGTTATAAACAGAAAAACGCCTATAAACATGCTTCCTGGTGTCCTAGGTTTATGTATTCGTAATTATTTCACTACCAGCATTTTATTTGTTTATATATATAGAAATGGTATTGGTCGAAGTGCCAAGACCACATTGTTAGTCTGAGATCTGGAACACAAGCCCCACTGCCCCTGGCTTCTACTTCAGCATTAAGGATGGAATTGAACGATGTCCCTAGATTTCAGTTCCTGGAAGCTTTATAATTTGAGCATACTTCTAATCTTCGGCAACTGTGGAGACTAAGGTCCAGATTCAGTTTTCAGAAAATACATGGTAAATCACAACAAACTCCAAAATGTCAGAAGGACAAAAGGCACTGCATTTCCAGCAAAAGTGCTCATCACTTTCCAAGTGCTCCAACAAAGGAACTTGTTGCTCACAGGTAGATCCAGAAAGGCGCCAAGATTAGATACTTATTATGGAAAACATACTACATCTTAAGTATCTGAGGGCACTGACTCAAAACACAAACACTGGAACAGCCACAGTTTTCAACAAACTTTGGAGAGGAATCTAACCAACTCATAATACTGAAACTTAAACAATGTCACCCTATGGAGTTTAGACACTCAGTGTCACAGCTGAAAACTGTGGCTGTTCCGTGTAGTTAGGATCCACAGAAAATTAGGTGCATTCAGCTGTTCTTCAAAGGTTCAAGCTTTTTGTAAAACTGATAAAGGGGAGATGGTAACAATGGTACAAAGGATTATTCCTAGTTCTACCATCTAATGACCCTAACCTGCTGCTGAAATGTAATAGTATGCAGATATGTCTCCCACGTCTAATGTTGCATTGCTTATGAAGAATTGAGCAATTACAATTAGATTCTGCACTAAATGAACACAGCTGTAAAAGTCTGTAACAGTTCCAAAAAGGTGATGGGATTTGGGTTCTTTTTCCCTACTTGGAACACTTCTGAATTCTTCATCACTTTTTTTCAGAAAGACTTTCTGACATGTATCATTTGCTTTAAGGTTTATTAATGTACTTCTCATGCATTTGCATTCTTTAGGCAAAAAAGATCAAAAGGATAGAAAGGTTCAGAGCACAAGCTGTAAACTAGTTAGATTTCAAGATGATTGACAATATTTGAATCCTGTTCTGACAAACTATACAAATGACTAAAGAAGAAGGATTCTTCAGCTGACTCTTTTAAATGAACTTCTACTGCAAGACTAGATATATCCTGTGGCAAAGGGGAGGGCTTAGGCTCTGTGTAAACTATGCAGCCACCATCATGTCTCATAAACTAAAAGCACATACACCACCATATTTTTCTTCCCTCCAATAAATCCATGTGTATGGTCCTACCGTTATTCTTTTATCCTGGTTCTGTTTTCACCTACTCAACCTCTGTGTGGATCCTTTCTCCAGCCAAACAATCTTCTGATAGTTCACCAGCACAGGTAATTTGGGCAACAGAAATACCACCCATGTCTATATGAGTGGGACCTATGCACAGTATTTGAACACATGATTTGTATTTCCCATGTAGTGGCAACTGTCTTTATATAGAACGCCCTTTTGTTTAACTATTAGAAGTTGTATAATGTGTCAAGACATGCAGAAGTTCAGGAGTAAAGATTTTTTTCTGTGGCTAGCAGTTACTTAGATGCTTACAGAGTATCCCATGTAAAAATAAACCAGTTTGACTTCTTAGGTCAACAAGTTGATCACTTGACCTGCCAGAATCTTTCAGAATGGTATGTTTTATTTTCTTGTTGGAAAAGAAAATTCAGGAACTAGAATTTCTTACCGATTTAATATAGATGTATGAAACTCTATGATGTTTCAAAAGGTTAAAGAGCTCTTCTCATTCAGTACTAAAACTAACAGTGATTTTTAATAATTTCTGTGAGACCCTTTTGGTTTTGTGGCTCATACAATGCATGAATCCTGTCTTTCATCTTCAATCCTCTTGTAGGATATAGGCCTTTCCTGGCAGCACCAAAACTTTACTGTCAGAACGCTTCCTCCATTGACATTTAACTAAATATCCATCTCTTCTCTATTCTTGGTGTTTATATGCATCAAGTTATCATGCTTACTAAGTTTCACTTTGTCACCCTACAGTATACACAACTGCTCATTTAATTTTTCTTCATAAATCAATTTCTCTATGCCCCTTAGCCATGCATGTTAGTCCTGTCTGAACTCCCTCCAATACCAAAACCTTTTGTTTATTCTTTCAGATTCTTTGCTTTAAAAGTTCATAATTTCAAATTCACTTAGGCCTACAAAGGAAATGTCAAAAAAACCCAAAACATTTGATAAAATTAAATAATAATAATTCCTGCTTTCCTGTAAATTTCAGCATACAGCATACATCCTCAAAGAAAGCTAGTCTATATGACAAGTTATTCGCCATTTTCTTTTGAAACTTATTTTGGATTTTCATAACGCAACACAGTGTAACTTTAGTGCACTAAAAGTCAATGTAGTCTTTATTTTACCTAACATTCAATATTCTGCAATTTTCTAATCTCAATACTTAAAGACTAGCTGGCCTACTTTAGATTGCTTCTCAGAATGAGATGAATCAGAGCATAGACTACACTGACGATGAAGAGTCTAAGACACTTGGAACCCAAGCTCACATGAAGCTGCACTGTCAGAAGCCTACACACACAGACTTTTGTATTTAGTCAAATGAATCCCACCCTTATGTCATCTTCACATCACATCATTTTAAAAATTATGAGGAGACCAAAGCAAATTCACTGCTCTCTAGCACAAAAGAGTTCTTCCTCCAAACCAGACTAGTCAAAGGAGTATATTTATCTGGGAATCTCCAGGAATTTTGTGTCTAATTACAGTCTAGACAATGCAGAGATGGGAAAGTTCTCAGTAATTAGATATCAAGACCCCCCCCAAGGCACTCGATCATTCTCTTGAGGAACGGAACAGAGTACTTGAGAAGTTAGCAGAGTTAAAATTTACACAGAGATACATACACACAATATAATTAGAAGGTTAAAGTAAAATTAAAATCCTGCCCTTGGGAAAGTCTGTCTGTTAATTGGCAGAAAGATGATTAAACCTGCTATGTGAGATACTTTTGCTAAAATGAAGATCTTAAGAGGAAGAAAATTATAAATAGTAGTTTGTTTTCTCAAGTCCTAAAGAAAAGCCAGTAAACTCATAAATTTCTTGTCAAAAGCATCAGGATCAAAACCCTGCTACTTTTAATCAGTTCCTCCAAAAAGCTTAAGGTAGATTTTCCTTCTTAAGATAACACGTTAGGGAAATATTTACTTCCTATGAGCTTCTGTCAAACATTTTTTTTTCCTGAATGAGGAGCACAAGACTTCTAATTGAAAGTGATGTACGAAAAACTTTACAGATGTCTTGTAATTTGTGACTGTCCATTATCTTCAGTTAGCAGAGCCACCTCCTTCCAGCCTTACCACTTTGGAAGAGCTACTCCTCTGCAGGACTGTACTTCTGCAAACACAGGGAGAATGAAGAAGTCTCTGTGAAGAGCAGGGAGTAAGCTCAGTAAGGGGTGGTGGGCTTTATTTCACTGCTAAAATATCTCCCTACAAGAAAAAAAAATTTCCCTGAATAGCGCAAGGCTACGACTTCAGAACATGGTAAAACAATTAGTAGTACAACATTGTTCAGGATTTATTCAGGTATTTGTACACCAGGCATGTGGATTTCTGTGTTACTTCTTCTGTTGGTAGTTAAAATTAGTCCACTATTGTAAAAGAAGTGACAATCAATAATTACTTTCCATGTGTAAGATACTGCCCTTTTCTTCTTTTTCTGTTGTAACCTGTGAAGCAGCTTATGTAATAAATGATAGCAAGTCAGACCATTTAATTAAAATAAAATGCCAGTAACAACATATTGTTTTCGATGTTTTAAAGTCTTTCATAGATAGAAGTTAACATATTTCAAAACATAGACTTGTGCTTCTTTTCCATTTCTATTTTAAGACTAAAGAAGAAGGTGCAGAAACATGGAGAGACAAGAATTATAAAAATAACCCTCAAATATTACCTAGAATGTTTTTCAAAAGTTTCACAAGAACATTTCAGTTGCCATAAAAAAAGGAGTAATAGAAAAAATGTTAGAGGAACATAATTACCAACCTGCTATAGATATTTCCATCTTTATTTTACCATTCTCCACCATAAAGTCAGCATATTTGCATTAACCACATTTCTTTAAATTGTCCACTATAAGTTTGATTTGCAATATTCTTTTTCCCACATTTTCAGAACTGAGAACTTTTTCAGCATATCAGCTCTTTTCAGCTGAGTCCACAGTTTCGAGTACTGTAAAGACATCGTTTCCCTCCTGCATTCTTTCAGCTGCAATTTCATTTTTCATCCTGGTGTCACGGTGAGAGTTGTGCTCTGTGCCAGTACTGATGCCATCTTAAAGGATGGGTGTGTGCCCAAATTGGAAGTGTTCCTACTGACAGTACTCAAAATGCCCTACACTGGGGGTGCTGCACCGTGCAGTGAATCACTTGATTTCATCTGCCGCTATTTGGATTACAAACCATTTCTGATTCTAGGTATGGTTGGGACAAGCCAAAGAATTGCATCAAACATAGTCAGTGAATATTAGAACACAAACACAGTTTGGAGAAAACTTTACTACCCATTATCTCTGCTTGGCAACACACAGGAATTAAAAAATGCAAGTGTAGCATTCAAGTGGAGGTTTAATAAAGAGAATAAACTGACTCTCAGAGTCCAGAATTTGCTTCCCTTGCTTTTATGTGAGGACATAGAGTAGTGTATAAAAAACAAATATTTTAAAGAATTTTTAATTATGATCATGAAAGGTTTGCAAAAACAAATGTAGACTTGGCTTTTGAACAGGGCACAGGTAACAATTTACAACTGAAGTTATGTTGTAGCGTAGCACAGCAATGTGTATTACAGTAAAGAGGGAGTAAAGTGAGGTAAAAAATAGATGTTGAACATACATCAAGTACACTCAGAGCTTCACTACATTTGATTCTGAGTGTTGAAGAATAGCAAATGGTTAATAGTAATGCAGAAGGAAATATTACAAAAGAGATTAAAAAGTACTACTAAAGGATTAAAGAAAACAAAAAATAAATAAATCGGAAGACTAAGAGGCAGACAAGAAGAGCAAAATAAAGATATTACAGAAGATTATGAAATTACGAAAAAAAATGCTTTCAAAATTTATAAGAACGAAGGTCAATGAAGAACACTGTAATGCCTTGGGAATATCCTTTTTTAAGGGATAAAGGAGAAAGTGCTGGAAAATTCAAATAAATTCTTCACATAGTTTATGCAGATGGTAGACCTGTACACATATAGGTATATCTTTCCTGAGGCAGAGAAAAGAAAAAAACACTGAAGTAAACAGAGAATGTATATGAAATATTACAGGAGACAATCTTAGCGGGTGTCAGATAAAATCGTTCCTCAGTGTTAAGTATGGCATATCCACTTCCGAATTCATAGAAAGGGACAAAACCAGCACCACTGTTCACAAGAGTAGCTTAAATCACGTCACCATTCAAACAACTGCTTCCTTATGCAAGACGTTACTTTGAAATCAACTGGGCTGTTCACATGAGTGACAGCAGCGGGACTATGGAGACAAGGAAGTTTTAGGGAATATAAAGAAAAACTAGTGAAGTTGTGCAAGAAAGGGCCTGATGCAGCCCTTCTGACAGCATGTCTCTAAAGGAGAAAGGACTGTATTCAACTCAGAGAAATACTGTCTCTTTCTGGCATATTTTAGTGATATCCTTTTACTCAGGAAAGGAATTTTTTTCAGGCTCAAACATAAAAATACGTGTTCATAGGAGTGATGTATTACAAAAACAGTAGATCATTGCTAGCTTCAGCAAATTATGGAGCCATGGCTATCGCAGTGAGAGTGAGAGAATCAACTAGTGAAAACCAAAATTTTCAACTCTGAACAAAAGTGATTTACTCTTCTAGCCTGGATTTGAGTTTAAACTCCTACAAGTAACCATTGTTCTACATTAAAGGTAACCATCTATCATACGTTTAGCTACAACTGTAAAGGAGTTCTTAACTTCAGTCTGAAAAATTCAAAACACAGACACATATTTTCAGCCAAAGCAAAGCCAGAGCCAGCAGTAATTTTAATTTACTTCACTAAATATTATTTTGATCATGAGGGTATGTATAAAATGAATGTGGCTGTAACCTCAAAGGCCCAGGGATATATCTGGTTTACAGGGCTAACAAGTTGCTGAGGAAGAGTTGCATAAAAGATTATGTTATCTTCCAGCAGTAGGGCTTCCTGTAGCAAAAGTTTTTCTCTCTCCTCCCTAATCTTACTCTTCCCCAAAAATCTTTGGTTGGGAAGCAATGAGACAGCTCTGAAGTCCTTCATGAAAAACATTCCAGCAGAGCATAGACTACAACAATTCAACTTTAAGTCCCTGAGGAGACAGGAGTTTAGGAAATCCATCCCTTCTCTGCAGCTCTGCAGGAGCCCTGCTCTCTTCTGACTTGAGGAGGGGTCTCAGCTCTACCTTCTGCCTTTCTGCTTGTTGCCTGAAAACCTAGTCCTTATCTCCTCTGAGATGCTTTAAACATTCTTATAAAGAGAACTGTTTCAAAGAGAGAGGTCTCCATCATCAATCTTTCCACCAGAGGAATAACCCAAATTTCCAAACTTTTAACCACACGATTGTATCAAGAACAGTCCAAAAAAAAAAGGGAAGGCAATGATTATGAACAATTGCTAAAATTTTAGCAGTACACAAAGTCTGCCAGCCTATAGGTCAGTTTTAACCTCACACTTCTTCAGTGTTTGGTGTTGATCAAAATAACTTGCAAACACAATAGTTGTAAAACAAGTTAATACCTAAGCATAACTGGGTTTTGTGTCTACTCAAATACAAAAAGTATGTGTTTCTATTCTGCAATATAAAACTTTGATAAGTACAAACTGTTACTACAGACAAGTATTATTCAAAAGAAGCATTGGCAAAGTAGTCAGTGCGATTATTAAAAGCCATTCCCCATTAAAAAAAGTAAAATAAAATCAGTATTTCTTCCTACAGAGCCATCTGAAGAAAAGATAACAAAATATTAAAAAAGAAAACACAGCTAGCGTTTCCCTTTCAGCCTTTTCTGTTACCAAGGCTGTTGATCTGTGAAGGATGTCTCTGTGTCTGAAAACGGTAACAACAAGAACTAACAAGACAAGTGTCTATCATCAACCTGAGCCAAAAAATTTAGGTGAAGCTGTATTAATGATTAAGTGCCTGAAACAACACAAAATTAGAAGCTGAAACTATCTAACAGTCCATTTTGATATTTCCGATATAGCTTTTTTCTTATCTATTTTTTCAGGACAGATTCACAAGTGGTCTAAAACATCATTTTAGAAAATTAAGAAAAGGGCAGTTGCCTCCTTTTGCCCAGTATATTCCAAGAGTTACACACATAGCTGACCAAATCCTCCTGTACTGCACTAAGCTTATGTTTAAAGCTAGCTCCACCTCTCCTATCCAAGTACCACCCTGTTTTCAAGAGTAATTTTCTCTGTATTTCAGCCGCTGCAGCTGATCCATTTCATACAAATACCCAATGGAGCAGGAATATAATGTACATGCAATTTCCTGAAAATTCACCTGGCCAAGAGAATTCTTGGCTTTATTCCTTGGTACAATCAGCATTTTCGTTTCTATAGAACGTTCCAACTTCCACACAGAGATTGAAAGATATCCTCAGAACTCACTGTTTTTGTGGGAGTGAGGAGAAAAAACATTTGAGTGTAACTCACCCAAACTTTATGTGAATGCCCTCACTACTGGACTAAGAAAGTACTGTTCTTTGTACTTTCTCAGTTAGTGAAATTAATCCCATGTTATTCACCATATCATTACTACCTAGTTGTCTTTTCTGTAATTTAATTTAATAAATTTTCTTTTTATTTAATATAGTAGTTTATGCTAGAATTTCACTTAGAGTTTGGTTGTTTTTTTTTTCATTTGCCACGAACCTGAGAAGAAAAGATATTTTGTGTTAATGTGTAAACAGTTTATGAAACTGTCAATCAAAAATAAAAAGATATTTTATAGAGAAACAACCTCTTCTTTATCATTTCCCTTTCTTCATCTTATTCTTCCCTTTCTATTGCAAGATTTTAGTGCAAACACTGTTAATAAAAGGTATATTGCATGAAGAACAGAAGTAATAATTTGTTCAGTTAGAAAGATGCTTCTTAATTCACATGTTAACTGTAGCTCTCTTCATGAACTCTTCAGCCCCTGCTGAAAGAGGCTGTTGAAACTGGGAGATAGGTTGCGCTTGTTAGTGAGCATTTTTGGGTTTCCCGTTAGATTAAAAGCTTTCTGTCTGCCTAATTGTAGTTAATTAGTACCATTTGAGGCATACAGCAGAGAAGCCGTGATTTTCTCCCTTACCCAATGGTCAGAGAGTGTAAGGGGAGTCCAAAGTCTAGAAGGAAATCTGCAACTGTCATCCATTCTCATTAACTGTTTCTATGCTAAGTAAAATCAGTTCGGAGTTTTATATTATGTGAATGAATATTGAATGTGAAATTACAACTTTCAGTGGCAAATTACAACTAGATGTAACCAAGAGAGGATTAAGCCCATCATTTTGCTTAAGAGCTCAGATGGTTAGAGTAATCGGATGATAGCTGTAGGGCATCCTTTTGGTCTATAATTAGGTCATTTCTTTCTCATCCCCTCATGGTGTGTATAATTACAAATTAATTTGAAATCCCACTGTGAGTAAAGAAAATCAGTTTAATATAATGGAAGTGCAAAAGCCACAGGATATTATTTTTTAAAAGATTTTTAGTGTTTATGCCAAAATACTCAATCTGACCCAAAGTCATATCCCTGCGGACTGAAGGGCTCATATTTAGTTTGTTTCTTAAAATCTATATGGACAGATAAATTTTATCCCCTTAAATAAATGACATTTCATGACCACACTTTGCTCCAATATCAGTCAGCAAGTACCAACGGCACAAAAATTTGAGGAAAAAACTGAAAACCAGTCATATGAGTTTTGATAGGCGACAGTTCTGTCAGGGGACCTAGGGGCAGCTCTAAACAAGGCAGTCTAGTCAACCATCTCATTCTTCAGCCCTTTATTATTTTCTTGTCATTTAAAAATTATTTTTCTGCCTTTACTCCGAAAATGTTAAACACCGCACAGCCCTAGCCAGCGTAGCTGCTCCTGTGTGCAGCTGAATCTCACCCATTTCATCTCCTGGCTGAGGTACACTGCTGGCAAGTTCCGCTTCCCTTCATTTATCACAAGACTGTGGTCGGGTGCGTTAGACCTCCTGCCTGCCTTAATGCTGATACAGGTAAAAACACGCACTCCTGACAAATAGATAACCCCAACCAGATCCGCACAGACAATGTTTTGACTTGCTAAACTTCCTTTTTCATTCAAGGGACAAACATGTTTTAATCTCTCCCCAGAAATCTTGAAAGGGGTCGGTGAGAGGGTTTCAGGTGTGATCTGAGCACTGAGGATGTCGGCAGCAAGCGAGGGGCCACGTGGGGTGTGCAGTTAGAGGGGAGAGCAGAAGACACGATCATCAGTGAAGAGGACAAGGGAGTGTATTTGTAGGTGTGTTTTAGTAACTGTGGAACAACCTATGCCGTTGGCGTAAGATTAGACTTCTGGCAGAAAAAAAAGAAAAAAGAGAGAGAAAGAAAAAGAAAGGAACTGCTTAGATATAAGTTCCAAAGTTCATTAAGACGGTTCTTTATTGCATAGCTCCAGAGGTAAGATGTGCTGGGGCACGTGGAAAAATAAGGAGGTGTTAAAAAGCTACCAAGCTTCTTAAGATTTCAAAACCAGTTCAAAGTCCTAGTTTTGGATTATTCACACTGTGACCTCCAGGCCTATTTGTGATGCCATAAAAACTGTACACAGGAAGGAAGGAAGGAAGAGAATATCAAAAAGGAAAGAACTTTCAAATCTCATAATGTCTTGATAGCAATAATTCTTTTTTTTACATAACACCTTTCACTGACAATCTCAACATAGTTTTTACATTAAAAAAAAAAATTGAAAATCACATTAACCCAGGAAGAACCTGGAGCAACCAGTTAGACAGAAGAGTAGAGAGAGAGATTTAGGTGTAATCATTGCTCACAGGAGAGATATGAGACAGTAAGTCTTCTCATCTGAGGAAAAAAAAAATTAAACATGCTGATAGGATATATCCATCAAAATATTTCTGGAGTGGTAAGGTCACTCTGTAATTTTTTAAATCAGAAGTTCTTTAAAATCTCCACCTGACACTGAATAAGTAAAACATCCATTTTTACATTTTCATTCGATTTTTTTTTAATCCCAAGAAAATACATCATATTTTTTCAACTAAATCTCATTTTCTGCTTGGAAAATTTTGCATTAAAATTTTTCAGTCTCCTCTACATAGCTTCCAGGTCAGAAAGCACATATGAATGTTATATGGAAAGCAAATAAATATGTAGATGAAAGAATTATCTGCCCTACTTCAATTTTTTCTTGCTGTTATAACATAAAAGTATATTGATTTAAAAAATAGATTCTATGTCTTCCATACAAATAATATACTTGGATGATTCATCTTCTATAAGGAAATATCTCCCATATAGATCTGCCAATATAGGTATTCACTGTTACGACTTCTTAAAGTAAATTATCTTAATTAGCAGAGGCTGGAGGCTATCAGTGAGAGTTCTTATACAAAAACAAATGCAAGGCCAAAGCAGAATAATTATTGGGTTGTTTAAACTCAATTTCTTAAGATTTTTTTACTCTCTCTAAACCACAATTAAAAAATGGGTGGTCACAAATTAGCTTCTAGATAATAGGGTTTAAATAATGTGAGTAGTGAATTAACTCATTTCCCTTTAAGCGTACATGACTCTTTGTTTGCTATGTAAATAATTCATGACATTTTATTTATACCAGATTAGTGGGAAATAGAAACCCATGATACAATATTTTCCTTCTTTTCTTATTATGCTTTCTGCCTTAATGTTAACAATAGCAAATATTCCATTGACATATGCAGTTATAAGATAGAAAAACATTTATGCCCACTGTAAATTTGCCCTATAATCATTCCCCTGTTCAGAAATATACTGATGCATTTCAGGCATATAAATACAGCTCACAGTTTGCCCACACTCCACCCCTCAGAATGCTACCAGAGTGGTGCAACATTCACCTCAAACCTCAAAACCACTTGAATAAAACCTTAGCTTCATGTGTTCCTGACCCTCAGGCCATGCTTACAACATTTCATGAATGCAACTCGGGTTTTGTACACATCTGGGAAATCTGTGGTTCTCAACCCTTAAAGTTTCCCAGGTGGTATTCTTCCCACTTCCTTCCACCTTTGCTTCATTCAGATGCCTGGGGAAAAAGGATAATGATGGTAATTTAAAAATATAGCTCCTAAAAATCCTCTGATGTGGTAAGGAGTGAGAGGATATTACCAAAAAGAGCTGCATAGAGGATGGCAATTCCACGTGTAGCAAATGTAAAACACGATAAATACCTTTGTGTTCCACATTAGAGTTAAAAAAACTTATGAACATTTTTCCTAAAATACAGGACTGTGGTAGATACCTGCTTTCTTTTTGACATTCGATATAAGCGGAAGAAGGAGGTATAAAAGTGTGGGAGGCCCAGATACAGGTCCCTGATCTTTTTGGTATGAATGATTATCTTCAGTGTATATCCATCTGAATCAGGAATTTTTCCAGAAATGACATTGCCCTAACCACCCACCATAAATCCTGGGCATTGGTCCTCACTTCAGCGGAATCTCTTTCTCAGAACTGTTCTGGTTTTGACATGTTACTTCCCCAGCCACTTCCTCTATGCTGCTCTGAGGCAGATTTCTTCAGTGTTTCTAGGTGGAACCATTTCAAGAAACTACTTAAAACATTAAACCAGACTTTAACAAAATTAAAGTGATTTTCCAGATTATAAATCATGATAGTCACCTCTGCGATGATATCCTGAAACCCCAGTAAAAATTTTGTTCTTTAGTGAGGCGTGGAACAGGATTTACTGGTCTAGCACCAAAGATGCTAGAGATCATAACAGTTTCCCAGGAGATGTGAGTTTAAACATACACAAAAACATGGCTGGCTGAATCTTCCATCTAAGTGTTGATCCAGGTGTGGATCACTGGGTAGAGCAAGAAATTTTTGTCTTATTTGAATTCTGATGGGGTTTCCCCTCTGCTTTTCCTTTTTCAAGTGCTTGAAATTAAACATTTCTCATTGGGCTAGGTGGTCAGTTCCTGTAGAGTATTTTATGTTCAGTTTCACATTTCATGACAGAAGCATTATTCTTTTTCAGTAGCATTCCATTTTTTTCCATGGGCCTCTCAACATATTATTCTATGCAAGCAACAGAAAGGAGGAGACCCACTCCTTGTGTCATATTCTTGCAGGTGGTAATATGGTAAAAACATGTGTGATGCCTGACTACTACTTAGAGAAAGAAGGATCTTTACCTGTTCCTGTACCTGATTTACTACTAAAGATATTGGAGGTAGTTAATGAAGACTTTTAAGTGTGAATGAGTGCAGTGCACCCTCAGAACCAATATATATTTGGTAAGGCTAATTTCAGATAATAGCTACAATTCTTGGCAATGTCCCATAAGATTAATACTCTTTGCCCTGAGGTGAAAGTTTAGTTCAATTGTGCCAAGACGTAGTACTCTACAATTATTTTTTAAAGTGTGATTCAAAATTGAGACCCAGACCACCTTTGCTATTTCCTCTAGGCTTAGATCTATCAAAGTAGCTTTTCATAAGTACAAAAATGGCATGCCGATGTTTGCCAGCAGGAATATTTCCTTGTCTTATATATAGAATATTCTGTATAGAAGCAAGAGATTCTATGTCCTTTCTTTCATTGTATAAAGGATTAGGAGGCTGCCTAGACATTCTTGCCTTTCAACTGCAGTAATATGGTTTTGACTTCAAGCAGGAGTGACTGTAGTTTACAGATCTTACAGCTATAAATAAATATAGCTCAGCTGTGATCTTGGGATTAGACAAGGTTTAGGATGCAGCTAAAACTTTGTTAAAATTTTTGGTAAGCACATTCTTAGGCTCCAAATAGAAGAGAAAGGAAAAAAAAGAAAATGCCAGCTGGACTGAGCTGACCACTATCATTTAATGAAGTCCCATTTGCAGATTTAAACTCAGAAGTGACCACCACCCTGTCTGACCTCAAGTATAACAAAGGCTATGCATTTTCAGCCAAGAATGTAATCTTTCACTCAGTAACTCAAAGTTGAGTTGATTTGATCTTTTACAAAAACACGCAGACTCTATTGAAAGCAATGAGGAGTTTGTCCCTCCTTACCAGCAGCCTTACAGGTAATATTGCATGCAAGAGATTGTTGCACTTCTAAGATTACTCAGTCACTGACAGGAAAATCCATTTAAGAGACAAATCTATCCTGAACAAACATGCCTTTAATCTCTTGCATTATCTTTATGGAAGGTGATTTTTTTCTTGAATCCTAAGGAAAAAAGTCTTCCATAATTGCACTGCCTGCATATGAATGTCTGCTTAATGACTTTTAACCTATTAGCCAGTCACAGGATAACAATCTCAAAGAAATGTGTTTCCCAGAAATAGACATATAGGTAAAAAGAGTCTACTAGTGCCCCAGTGGACTTAAATATTAGACATTGGAAAATCTGCATAGGAAAAAGAGGCTGTAAATGTTCCAACTACAGAGAAGCTTTAGCAGAAGACTGCAATTTCACAGGTACCACAGAATCGTTAACCCTCAGAATCTGTCAGTGAGAATGTATGACCATTCCTCTGAAGAACCAAGGAAATGTGGATCACCCTCAGAGGCTGCTAAGGAACTCGGCTCACCTTGGCTGAGTCCTTTGGTCCCTGAGCTTTTGATTAGGTTGGCTTTGCATTGCTTTCTGTCCTCTTAGTCTGTCCTTAGTTTTATTTTATTTTTCCTCCAATTCTCTAAAAAACACCTCTTAAATAAATAGAAGGATCCTGCTGAACAAAATAATTTTCTTAAAATTTTGTTTCAATGTAGAAAAATGTAAGTCTGAAAGTTTGATTTAATTTGAACTGTTTTTTGTCTTTATGGCTCACCTGATGGCCCAACACCCATCACTACTTTTATGAATGTGTCTCAGTGGAGGCACATTAAGATTACCCTGTGAAGCTGGACACTGAGCAAGTGTCAGAGAGGGAAATCCCTGCCTACAAGAGCTGTAAATAATAAAAATTTGGTCCTGCATGGAACTGAAGTCATAGAGAGGTACAGTAATGCATGAAAAGCTACTTATGGAAGAACAGGAATGAGGAGAGTGTTTTCTAAGTCTAGCTGCACTTAACCCACTTGTAACTGGCACACTTAGCAGCTGTACGGTTGGGTTCATTCTGTAAGGGTTTACTTTAGCTAAACCAGACTACACATGATTCTAAATGTCAGAGTTCCTTCTACAAGAGCAAGAACCCACTTGGAAGATGCAAGACCAAATGCTCCAACATCAGTTGTGTGGAAATGAAACAGTAGGAGAAATTATGCTCTTTATAAGGAAGAACAGTATACTGAACAATAGAGAATTATAAGCAGGACAGTAACAATATCAAAAGGATTCTCAGTAAATGAAAATAAGTTAGGAAAGACTCTTCCTAATTATGTCTTTCCTATTTATGTCTCCTGAAAAGAACCAAACCTATTGAGCTCGGAGTTGCCATCATGGGGCTTCCCCTCCCCACCTCATGCCAAACCAAGACTCATACATATAAAGGAAATTAAAAACAGTACTCTCTTCATGTGAGGTGATCTATTCTATAGGCCTATATCAAAGGTTTGAGATTTTAATGGGTAATCAGCCAGCTTGAGACATTCCCCCGAGGTGCCTGCATATTTTGATTACAGAAGATCTCAACACTACAGCTCTGCTGCTCAGGCCGAGCATTCTGTGTCTAGTACCTTATATTATTAGACATATATTTTGTATTAATTTATACCTCGGGGAATTATGGCACATTAATTTCCAACTTGAAGAAATCACCTGTCTCTTTAAATTGATGTCAAGAGGGGCTCCTACAGCCACATAGTAAAAGCTTCTTCACGTACACGTATAAGAAAAGACCTTTCTCAGGGACAAAATGATTATGAAAATGGCCACTTAGGAGCCTTCCACAGCTGCAGTATTGCCAGCTCTTGGAAGTCAGATCTCACAATTAAAACTTACACAAAGATCATGAAAATAAGCTTCATTCTTGTTTATTTTCTGTTCTTTTTGTTTGCTTTCTTTCTGACTTGCCCTGTGCTGCTGTGAGGACTTGAGAATTTTAAATACTTTAAAAGCAAACAGAGATTTTCACTCAACCACTTCACTGCATTATATGGTGTTTCAAGAAAGCCATCAAATTTTGCAATGCTCACTAATAAAATCACAGCAGCTGGCAACATGGTTGAATGAACCATTCTTCTTAGGATCTTTCTGCAGAATAAACATGCTGGCATGAGCAACTACTCTCTTCTGATAGAAGAGATGGAGCCATAAGGAATGACTACAGCACGTAAGCTGTGACCTGTCCTGAGAAAGCTCCTTTTTATGTCTAGCTTTGTTGATATCTCCTTGTTTACCCTTTTTGTGAGTACAGTCAGTATAGGTATGATCTTTTGCAAATGGTCTTGCATCTGTTACAAATCTGTGCAGACAGCCAAGCACAAACCACCTGCAAAACAAACAGGTATTGCAATATTATGCTCAAGATAGTAAATTTGTCTGAGATAGTAAGTCTGGCTGATAACAGCATAAGAATCCAGGCTCAGTGTTTGGCTTGCATATCTGTTTGTTCATCTTTCTCACTGAGAAAACAGAAGAAGCATTATGTGTCCATCCATGAACAGTCACAGCCATGTAGCCCAGTGTTACCTCTCTCTACCCTGCCCCTTTCAAAATGTCATAGCTTATTTGCTCACCTTTCTTTTATCTTTCTTTGTGTACTGCTACCCTGTGTGCCCACCCTCTTTTCTCCTCAGAAATGGAGTTTATCTGTATGCTTTTGGGTACCATTGTGGAAGGCCATCTTCTAGGCCAAACTGCACCACTTCACTTACGAGAGTTAAAATTATTTCTTTTAACACAGAACAGCCATAGCTCTGGCTTTGATCATGACCTAAAAAAGGTGTGCCTATACCTTAAAAAAAAACACACACAGTTTGAGATGTGTTCCATGGCTAAGGCTCAAACTTGCTGTTAGAGCCAGGCTTCCATGAAATCCAAAATGTTATGTCCAACACTGAAGTTGCCATAGCTTTTAGATATTTGCTGTACTTAAATCAGGAGGTATGTGGACTTTTATAATAAAAATTCCCCAGATGCCTTAAAGTTTGTGTCTCTGTGTGTGTACAACCTCTTAAGCCCCCTCAGCAGAAGGTGCCAAGGTCAGAGCCTTGCCTAAGGTCTAAATCTACAAAAGAGGACTTTCTCTACCTATGACCTAAAACACACAGGAGCATGTTCTGCAAACAATGCCATCAATGTCCTTCCATATTTTAAAACATGACGAGAGTAATAATCCAAAATGCTCACCTCTTCTGTTCATTATTTTGAGGGCAAGAGGACTTCCCACTGAAAACCAACTTTAGTTTACCTGTGAATAATCACCTCTGCATATCCGCTTTTCAAGAGGCTATGCTAACTTTAAAGCTATATAGGTAGAGAAGACCACACCCAAAGCCCACATAAAGATTTTCTGTTTTCTATAGAAGTATTAAAGGTCTTCTAAAGAAAGAGGAAAATTAAGAATAAGATGATCCTGATCCTGTGGTTACAACACTGATCTTGCAAAAGGACACAAAAATCCTTGCTGTTTTCTCAATGCTTTTTGTGGATTAAACTGGCATGGAATAAAACACAGAAGTAACCTGTGATGTACACCATTCCTTCTCTTTTGGAAGAGTCTATATGTAGGTGCTATGCATTGCAACAATCATATTTTGGTGTCCATATCCCTGGCCAGAGGCTATAAACCGAGCTTTCAGCAGTGAATTGGCTGTTTCCATTTCTTGGAACTCTGTTGAAACTTTGTATGAATGTTTCTCCAAAACCTATGCTCAGTCCCTTCCTCGATTTAAACTTACAAAGGTTACTTAAATACGAACCTGAAAATACAGGTTTTATATTCATGGATTTTCTTGTAACATTTGCTTGGCCATGATAAATCCATTTGTTTGGGGTGATCCAAATGTTTTACTGATAAACATTTTTTTCTTTGGTTAAAGCAAAAATTGGGGTTTTTTTCTAAAACAAGTATCCTTTTATTAGTGGAATATGCATAAGTCATTTATACTTGCATTTGCTAAACAGCATGGGCTGGTTCCTGATAATGAATTAAAAGAAGACTTTGGATATAAATATTAAGAAAAAAAATCTTGCTTCATAGATCTAGTAGACATTTAATTTAATAATTTGGAAGAAAAATGTATTAACTTCCTATTTCATATCAAAGTTTTATTTAATTAATAAACATCTCATGGTTATTTTGTGTCACAACCTCTAGAAAATTCATTCCAAACTTATTAAAACACATGACGATTTGAAATTCTAGACCACTGAAGAGTGGAAAATTTTAAGCACTGTGGGTCTTGAAGGCAGTTTTCCCTGCAGGAAAGGGAAAAACAACACAGAGGTGGAAACAAGTTGTGAGAAGTTATGCATGGATATTGCTAATGGTCTATGCCCTTGACTTTCTACATTTTCTGAAATTAGTTTAGCCTTTATTTGTCAATTTTTTGCATATTCAGGTGGTATATTTCCCCTTTAAATTACTAAAACTCTCGCAGAATTATCTAATGCCTGCCTTTTAAAAAGTGTTTTCTAGGCAGTTGCTAATAGCTGTCTACATTGAAGCCCTATTCAAAAGCTGCCAGATTGTCTTTGCAGACACATCTGGCAAGGGCCAGCTCTTATAGCAAACAATATTACTGGTTTGCGAAAGCAGATGTGCTCAGGTTTAGCTATTTTCCTTTACTCCTGGGTGGACACTGGCACAATCATGCTTCAAACCCATGTTGCATGTTGTCACAGGGCCCTGTAGAGTCCATCGTGGTTAATAATTGTGGATGGTACATGTAGTTGTGCTGTTCAAGCTGCAGCTAAGTCACTCAAACAGGTGACAGCCTCTTCCGCTGCCCTTCCTTAGCACGCTGAGGGAAGACAAATCTCTCTGTCCAGTCACTTCCTAACCTGCCAAGATCATCTTGTTGAGTCTAACCACTTTTAAAAAGAGTGGTGCTATTTACAGAATCATCCCAGAGAGGAAATGCCCTGGCAAAGCAAGAGGGACGGTATAACCGTGGTGAAGCTTAGGAGACATGGAGTCTACAATGTCTGAAAGCAGCTGAGCTGTTGTTGGAGCAGCATGTTGGACTGCAGCTGGAGGGGTCTGCAACTACACAGATAAACAGCAGAACATCCTTATGGAAATAATTAAAAACACCCCATTTCAAAATAACCCTAATGACTTGTAATTCTTTCTCGGGACTTCTGTGCAATTTAACTGTGGTTATAGGGGACTGGTACTTATTAGGGATGGGTGGTGTGTGGCAATACCTATTTGTTTCTGGCAAGTGGTGGTGATGATTCAGCCTGATGTCTAGCATGCACCAAATAACACTAATCCCAGAAATAGGGAGGGAAAGCAACATTTGGAGAACGGGTTTAAAATAGACAGGGTGGAATATTTCTGGAGGCAGAGTGGTAAACAGAGGAGGAATCTGAAGAACAGAGTATGAAAAAAAAGTAATCTGATGAAACTATTTATATCATAGAAGAGAATTATCTCAGCTGACCTACAAATACCAGAGAGGGGAGAAAACATAGCAGATTGAGGAGGAAAAGAAAGGGAAACAGGTGATAGAAAGCATGTGTGAAGCCCGATGACCAGAGAGGATACTGTCTGCAATTCCACCCCACAACTGCTTGTCGGCTCCACAGGCTGCTGGCTGAAATGACTGTCTGATCACACTGTCGTGATGACACTAACCTACCTCAGTCCAAATGAATAAAATCAGTCTAAACAGAACTTTGCTGACTGAACTCATTGTGACTGAAACTATTCCAGAATTCTTCACAAAAGTAGTCACCTTCTAATTTGGAAAAGATTAACTTCTCCCAGAAATAATGAGGGCAGTAATGTTATTATTTGATATAAATTCATCCACACAATGAAGTGTGTCAGCAGACATCCAGCTATGCCTACATAGTGAGGTGTGCCTGCACAGTGCTGCTCAGAAGCACAGCCAGATGACTACGCCAGATTGGCCAAGAACACAGCTTTTCATGGCATTGCTTAAAGCAGGAGCACATGAGTTTGAAATATAAGTCTTTTCACTAATATATACTTCTGGAAAGGAATGAAGAGAGAAAGAGAAAAGAGCGCTCCAGAAATCCTGACATCATCCAGAAGGAGGAGATAAAGGAAGGTTTGCACCACTTATGCCATCCTTACCCTACACCTTCCTAACCATTCACTTCAGACTAATTTCAGAAATGGGATCTCAGGACAGATGGACTTCACACATGGGCACGATTGCAGGCTGTGAAGTTCTTGAGGGTCTGTATGTTCTTATACAGAAACGATCAGCTCTAGTAACGTGGCTAATATTCACAAGATCCTTATAATTCTGAGATGGCAAGTGTTTCCACATTGAGTTTCCACAATATTTTCCTGAATAAGCTAAACAAAGACCTTGCTTTTAGAATTGTTTTCTAGAATACTTGAACAATGGACACTAGATATTAACAATGGATTGGTCAGAAACGAAAGGATCAAAAACCAGGGGAGCTAGATGAAGTTCTAGAAAAGAGTAAAACCGTGTACAAGTGCCAGAAAAATGGTTGTCAGACAAGCAGATGCAATGGAAACCACCTGCACTGTGTATGATTTATGGTATAGTTCATTAAGTTAAATTGCTAACACCTTTTGAGAGGGTGAGGGTGATGCAATTCCTAGCATTGCTTCTACCTGTTGCACCTCCAAACTTTGTAACTACAGTTGTTCCTCTTAGAGGTGGGCCATGAAGCCAGCTATCAGCGTACGTACCTGGTACAGGCATAAAGCTGCAATGTTTTAGCTACCTTCTTTCTACAAGTATTTAATGGATTTAAGGCAGAATTTCTGCCTTTGTATGTCGCAAAGCAGTAGATTTTCTGCCACAGTCTTCCATCTACCCTTTCACATATCTTTAACATTTTGATTGAGATCTGCCTAATTTCTTATATCTAAATAAATTTCAGCTCTGTGGAAGAGCAAGAATTAATATAAACAGGAAAACACTCAACTTCTGTCCAAATGCATAATTTTCAGAGACATTATAAAGGAGTGGAAGAATAGCAGCAAGAAACTGCAAACATAACAATACAATTAAGTCAACAAAAATCACTGCTGAGAGGGGCTATGACTGCTGCTGACAAATACATCAGAAGGTAAAACAGCAGGAAGAGAGGTCTCTCCAAGTGCTGACAAATACCAGCTGGTGGGCTGTGCTGGGATGTGACCTTGCATGTAGCAAATGAGACCCATCGTTCAGCCTAGCGTGTTAGCATTAATGTACTTTAGTCTGCACTGTATACCAAACTGTGCACTCGGGTGGCCTAAGTACAAGTGTGCTTTCTGCAGCATATGATGTGTGGACAGGACTCATCAGCAAAGGGTGAGGTGAATGTCTAGCTGCAGTTACCTAAATCAGAGCAGCAAAATCCATCATTCATACTAAACCTTTTTGTTATGAGCATGGTGATAGATGAGAGGGGAAGACCGTCTGATCTTCTTAGTTTTCGCCTCCTTTAGGTTGTATACACAATGGTCATATGGTCCCTCTGTCTTAATTTTGGTCAGGTTAGCAGGGGTGTCCTCTTCCCACTAGCATCTACTGGCATCAACAGAACCAGGCTCCTCAGTGAGTGGTATTATCAGAAAAAAAGTATAGGAAAATGCAGCCAACACACTAAAGAATGTAAAATTAGGTACTCAGGTTCATAGAGTCTAACTATATAGACATTGACAGGGTAATAAAACTTTAGCTAATAAATGCTAGTGACCTCTAAATGTGATTTAATAGCTTCAGTTTAATGATTTTGGGCTATATCCAATAAGAGATAGATTCCGAAAAGTTTTTGGTGACTGGTCTCCAGTGTGGAATCTGATTTAGGTGCCAGTGTTCCCCAAAGGGAGTCTTAACACCTCAAAATGGGGCCCAAAACAGCCAGCTCACTGAGGAGCAGCCTCAAGTTGTGCAAGAGGAACTAAGGGGTGGCTTTCTGTCTTCATGAGATTTGAGGCCTGCTACCCTCATCAAAACATAATATTTTATCTTTGAAGGAACAGCATGAGGTTACTCTTTGCTTTTCAGAATTGTAAGAGAAACACAAAAATATTTTGTGCCATCTTCATGTAAGAGATGAGGGTCAGTTTCTTTAGAGTAACTGATTAGAGCACACACACGTTAAGACAGTGCTTGAGCTTTAAGGCAGTGGAAGAAGATGGAAAAGGTTTTCTTCAAAAATGTGATTTTGTTTTCTTTTAACAATAGTGCAGGTTAGAAGCAGTTAAATATGTGAATGCTAAGTAATTGGTTCTGGTAGAGAATACCTAGTGGGAAAGTGCAATTCAGGCACTCAGAGGTGAATATGGCTCTGCAGTATAATACACGACTCTCATCACTTTATGTGATGTATAGGTGAATAAATAAAAACTTGGGGCTGCTGGTTAGAAACAAGGGACATAATAGGTAAAAGCAGATACTTATTAGTTACACAAAAAATTATTGGTGTGCAATCTACCTAAATGAAAAATAAGAATACAATATGCATTTCCCTAAAGTAAAAGACAAGGAGGCTCAAGTCAGGTATTTTATTTTCTCTCTTCACAAGTATAGTTGTTAACACAGTAAAGTTAGTTAAGAATCTTCTTTTTTTTTCCTGACAAAGGCTTTCACTCCACCCACTGAAAGAAACTATACTCAGAGAACTTTACAGGCATTTCTATTGACTCTGTGAGTAATCTTGACTCTATGGATTATCCTCAAGCAGCTGTGGAGAACAAAAAAGCTTTCCCCAGAACACAGGAAAAAGAATACTGATGCAGCCTGGGGCAGATTTTTTTTTTTCTCAGCTCTCAAGTGATTTTTAAGAGCCAGCCGGTCTGGAAAATGATGAATTTGTTTGTAGGAAAGGTAAACACTGCCAAAATCAACAAGTTCTTTCCTTCGGGACCTGTAGAGCAAATTGGTCCACAGATTAAGACAGTTCAGTCAAGTCATGTTGGGGCTGACATGAACCCTTCAGGCTCCCTAGCTTGCAATAAATTTCTTATGGAGGAATTATACATTGTAGGCTCTGAAAAATGAAATAAATTAAAATTGGTCTCCTCTGTAAATATCCTGGCACAGGATTTAGGGGGCTTAAGTGCGAGGAGTGATAGGTCTACTAGTAGTTTCTTTTACATAGGGTCAAATAGGCTCTGTCTTGACTCGCTAGACTGGTATCAGTGAAGGATTTAGTGGTGATTAGAGCTGTGTAAAATGATCTCATATGTTGTCACCTGCCAAAGAAATTTCAGTGGGTGAAGCCTAACCCCATTCACAAGTCGTTTTTTTCAACCTAAGCCAGGAAATGTACTAAACAAGCAGAGCCACAGTGTCTTACAGAGGTGGATTTCATCTTCTTGAATGCACAGGATGTGTGTGAGAGACAAAGGGAGATAGGAAAACCGCAACATTTTACAATCTGCTTTGTGTTTTCCCAGCACTTTTTTGTTTCAAATCATTAAAGAATTAAGACAAACTAATTTTTAATCCTTGTAAGACATGAAAAATATTCAATCTCCTGTCATAGATCAAGAAAGAAGAGAGAAATAGCAATTCAATGCTTGTGCCAATTCTGGTGCTGCAAATCATAAGAAATTTTATCAGAAACAGTGTAATAGGAGAGTAAGGCAAAGTTTTCAAATTGTTCTACTAAACAGAGGTGCCTAAAACTTTAGCAAACAGTTCTGAATACTTTAGCTGGCTGTAGCTGACATGGCCAGGTCATGCACAGTTCAGTTGGGCTTTATTGGCATGACATCTTCTCACACAGCTACAGGAAATCAGCAATACAGTTGGAAGGGAATTCAGATCTCCTGACTAGCAATTCTGTGTATTAATGACAACACTCTGCTTCCTACTCCCTTACATCCTCACTGCATTTTTCAACTATTAACCAATACATCAGTGAAGTTTGTTTGACATGGGGATGCAACAAGCAAGCTCAAAATGGAAAGCAGGTAGGGCCATAATTTCAGTGGAAAAAGGTTAACTGAATCTAATTAAATCCCACAGAGCCTCTATGTTCAGAAACCACCACACTTTAAAAGTAATGACAGCTAACATCTCATTAACGGGGAAGCTGGTTGCTATAAGGCTGCTATATAGAAATATTTGATACTTGTTTCTGCTGGAAATCACTGTAGGGGAATATTATATTCAAAAGCCTTTGTAGAAAAGGCTAAAGAACCACTAATCACTGCAGTTAACATTCTCATTTTGACCTAAATTGATGTAACTCTGCAGACGTTTCTTTTTTCTGTACATCCATGCACGAGACCCTACACATGTTGTGTGACATAACTAGAGGGAGCACATACGTATATCAGGTCATATGGCAAATATGCTCTATCTTAAGACAAAGCTGTTGCACTTGCTGGTACTAAGAAGGAAACACCAAGCCTCCTCAAACTGGATATGGCAATGCACTGCATGGAAGCCCTTCATTGTTCAGTCTCCTGTAGACCCACTTCTTTGTCTTGCTACAGGACTGCAGGCACAGATGCTGAGCACCAGCAGGTATAAATACCTTCAAAATTATTCAACTGCATGAGACACAGACATCACAGTGCCAGCATTGCCTGACCTTTGTTTGTGAGGGGTTCTAAGTGTGGATCTGACATGTAGCAATGATCTCTGCCTGAACATAAGTGTCTTTGTATTGACCATCTACTATCATGGAATCTTTCCTGACTATATTCTCCATTTATCATTTCTACGTGAAGAAAAGTTTTCAAGTGCTTGCTATATGTGGAGACAGTAAAACTTTGCCTACTCTTGGAAAGCTTATTGATTTATGTAAATTAAGTGCTATTTATGTAGTGAGTGACTGAATAAGAAATGTTAATCAGTTAAAGGAAATACACACTTCATACATGACTCATACTCGTGGAAGAGGAAGAACTTAGGCCAGCTAGAAGAAAACAACAAACAGCATAGGTGTTGTTAGCAATTCAAAAATATATTCCACAATTTTACTGGTCAAAGGATAAATTTACAATGTCTCTTACGGTTAGACGAGAGAAGGGCTGATTTCTAACATAGCCATAGGTTAATAACTTTCATTAGCTTCTCATAAAACTGAAAAGCAGCAACAGGCATCCTTGTTATTGCCACAGGGTGGTAACAGAATTCAGTGAATTCCAGAGAAAAATACTTAAAATGTCAAAACATAAGCTTAACTGAATAAAAAGCCGAAGTGTAAGCCCAGACCAGAGAATGGAAAAGTACTGGATAAAACATTGGAAAATATACTGCAGGGAACATTCCCACTTTGGCAGTGAGATACAGTAAATGACCTAATACAACTTTTCCATCCCTAATTTATGTGATTCTATGATTCAACAAAAACAAACTGTGGAATTAAAAACTGAAGCAAGTCTATAACCTGGCTACCATATTTTATAAAAGTGTACATTTGTATAGGTATTTAAAACGTAACTCTTTCGGCAACAGTGCAACGGGAGATATATGCAGACTGACAGATTTCCTCTTAAAACATTCATCTGGCTGCCAGGCTGAGCAGATGCCAGCAACCTAAACGATAGACCTAAGAATAACCCTGAAGACACTCTGAAAAAAAAATGGTTGCTAAAACTGAAAAAAGTCAATTATGTTGACCGCTATGGGCTAAAACTCGAAACAGCAGGGTAGCCAGACCCTCAGTGTCAGTGGCTCTGATAGAGAATGGATGCTCTTAGGCACTTACTGTTTTTAAAAATGTTGTGCTTCTCCTCTGTGGGAAAACAGAACAGTGTTAAGTGTTGTAGGAAAGTAATTATAGTGCATTGTTTAAAAATACAAAGCTTAGACTTTTACAAGTAAAGTTCAACACCTGAACTGACAGCTAATGGGTAGACTGACCAGAAGACTTAACATTCAATTCCTTTCCTTATGGGTAGATGCAGATCATAAAAAAATTAATAAAATATAGAATACATTCAAGACTGCCTTTCTTTTTTTTTTAAATTATCTTCTTTTAAAGGAAATCACTACTCTAAAAAAACTGTAACATGAGATTTATATATTTAGGTTCTCTTAGCTTAGTATAAATGTATTCCAAATGGGAATATAAGATAATAAAGACTGCCCCGTTTTCTGAGAAGGGAAATACTGACTTTCAAATGTCCTTCCCCATGCAGATAATCCTGTGACCACAGAGATCTCTGCAGTTGTAAATAATTTGAGACCACCTGGACATGTCTAATACAGACAGCCCAGGGAAATAAGTCATTCAAACAGAAAAATTAAATCTTTGTATTTGAGTCCCTCAGTACAGATCTGAAGCTCTAAGCTTAATCAATTAGCTCTTAGAAAAAGAATCGGTGGCTCTGTTCTGGAGTACCAGCTTCAGTGGCCTTTCCAAACAGTGGAAGAGGTCTGTCTTCCTTTTTTACATAAGGAACAATGTTTACCACTGAAAAGGACAAAAATATAGTTTAAAAAAATAGTTAATTAAAGGAGAAATTGTAAAAGAAGGGGTTCAGCCCATTTTTTTTAAGGAGTATTTGATCCATCTGAGAAAAATTGCTACCAAGAATTGCTTTCCCACAGCAGTAAGCTTCCAAATATTAAAGATTCTTTTTCTTCAAAGGGAAAAAAACCTACTAGAAGTGTTGAGAAAAGTAAATGGTGGACAGACTTTATTCAAGGAGATGATTACTTCTGGAGCAGGATAAAACAAATTTACCTAGGAAGGTGCATCAGCATTTTCCTGTTGGTAGAACAGAAATACTAGGTCCATAAGACTGTAAGTTACTTCAGCTGCTTTTAAACCCTTTAGAAACTACCTTATTCATTACCCTACCACTTCTCACATCTTCTTTAGCCTTTATTCTACAGCAAATGTTAACATAGCAATCAAATTCTTCCAGAATCTTGCATCTCATGACTTAAGAATATTTTTGAAAGCCTCTGAGAGATTTAGGAATCAATGTTACTGGGTTTCAGTGAGGTTTGGGCTCCTGGGAAAAGAACCACAAATTGTTTCAGAGAATTTCTGTTCTGAGAGGTCTCATTGCTTTGTCCCAGCTGTTGGTGGCCCTGGAGTCGAGTTCTGAGTAGCACAGGAAGCCTTACTGGCTGCACAAGAACAGCAGAAGCCCTAAGAAGGAATTTGAAGCTAAAGATGGAAATGCCATAGCTTGTCCTCTCATTTACAGTTAGCTTAGTTTGTCTACCTGCAATCTGCTGCATTTCCTTGGCTACTTTAATAATATTCACTTGCAGATATGTCAATACTGTAAGTTAAATCTAGCTTTATAAGCTTCGCAGATCTAAAATATCTGCTGGACTTGTGCAATTCCTTTGTACAATTCATGGAACAATGAACTCAAACATGGAACACCTCCCCACTAAGTCAGCAGCCATGTAGAAGAGAAATGCTCCACATGGCCAAACCAGAGGACATTTTGTGGGTTTAGCTCTAACTCACAAGGCAAGAAAAACTCCTGGCCCCATTCGTGCTTCACAGCCATGAACTTTGGAGAGCTAGGGAGCTAAGCCTTCCAAAGAAAAATGGAGAGAAAGGGGGGAAAGGTAGATGCAGAAGAACTCTCCTATGGTGTTATGATTAGGGCATTTACTTCAAAGATTCACATTCATATCTCTCTTTGGGTAACTGAATCTGAGCCTAAGGTTCTCTGTGCATGTGCTTTTGGGTATCTAGGGACAATGTTTCTCAATTCTTCAGGTCTTTCCCTTTCCATTAATTAAGCAGACTGCACGTTAGGGTAGAGAGAGGAAAGCAAGGAATTAAGGAAAAAGCTGGAAGGAAACACACCCCTAACTTGCCAGACAGAACATTTTCCTAAGAAGTAGGAGCTGAAACAAAGATGGATGTACCCCACTCACCAGGGCTACATTCTCCCATCAGGCCATTAAAAAAAAGAGAGAGTTTTGTTAGTGATGCACAAACAGTTAAAATGGTACTTAGTCTTTGTATTTAGGAGTAACAGGATGGTGATGTGTATCTATTCTTTAATCACAAGAGTTTAGATAGAGTCTCTTTGGAAAATGAGCCACCATTTATCCAGATTCTTTTTGAAATGGAACATGAGTGTTTCAGAACTTATCTTAAATGAGTCGTAAAGTGCTGTGCAGAGATATTTCAATGAGTGCTAGACCTGGAAATGCTATAGCTGTGCAAAGTTGAGTCCACAGGTCTTTGGATATAAAAGCATTGGACTTGGTGGATGCCTCAACTTGGGCTAATGTGTCTCAAATTCTATTTTCTATTTATGATAGTTAAATACTACTTTTTATGCCTATATCAAAAAATGAAGCCTTTAGGCATCACTTTCGTAGTATGAGGTGTACATCTCCACTGAAAATATTAAACACAAGACTTCTTTAATCTTTTATATCCATCTTCCCTCTAAGTTCTTTATGGTCATTTAGGGCAGTATATACTGCCAGTTGAGAAACTATAGTAGGAAATTTGGAGGAATGTAAAAATTCTTTTGCAAGCAAAACATTTAGTAAAATTGGGGAAAATTCTCAGTGTCACAGTATCTTATTTCGAATATTTTTTTTCTTATTATATATTATTCTAATGGCTAAAAAAAAATAAAAAAACACTAACACTGAACTGATCTTTTCCCCTCAAAAAACTACAAAAGTTTGAGAGTTTGGCCCCACTTGGTACAATACTAAACTTTTGAAAACTTGAAATGTATTGTAGAATCGAATGTCAGCTTTCCTTGTACTTGTATTATAATACTATGCCATTGAGGCCTCTAGCTTCAATGAACTATCTGGTTCTATGGGGTCTGCTCAGAGAATCTGGATCCCTTGGTCTGAATCTGCAAAGCTTTTTACCCATGCTCAACTTTGCTATCGTGTGTGTTCACACTGAAATCAATAGGATTCCTCACAGTGGTTCATTTAAACATGAGTGTTAGTGTTTGAGTGTGAATGTCTCATGGCTTGAGACTGCATATTCCAAAGGAAAAGCACATATTATCTGGGCAGAGGGAAGCTCCTCTGAAATACCTTACACACCTATATTTTGTGTAAACTATGCAAACAGAAATAATAATGTCACATTTTCAAGCTAAAACTCCAGGTCTGGCAGCTTCTTAATATGATGCCAAGAATCATAATAAGTCAAGAACCTTAGAGCAGGCAATGAGTGTTTCAAATTATCCCCTTATTTTTTTAAGTTGACTGCACAGGGATATTTTACATGGCTCTTAATTTATTATCTTTCATAACAGGGAATATTACTGCAGACATATAGCATTATGGACTATTGCTGAATATATTATTAAATCTAATCATAGTAAAAGGGTTTGCTTCCCAAAATTGTATGGCTTTGCCTTTCTCCAAGATATTTGGATAACTGGCTGTTTCTTTCTTCATACATTTCAAGCTCTACTAATTATGTTATGGAAAGATCTTTACAAAATGGGTGCTCTGGTGGGCTAGCACTGCTTCCCCTGGGTGGGAAGTAGTTGGTGCTGCAGAGAATTTCCAGCAGTCCAAGCTTTTATGTTGGTCTCAAAAGAGACAAAACGTCTACTTCTTCAAGAATTACTAGTATCAAGAATACTGTTCCTTTTTATTAGTGTTTGAGTTTTAAATAGCACCAGTTTTAGAACAGTCATCGTTTTATTCTACCATTAGAAAAAAAAAACCACACAGAATCACACAAATTCAAGTTTAGTATGAAGTAATGATTGGTCCCCGACCTCACATTATACAGAGGAAAATTCTGTAGTCAAACAACAGCTGCCAGCTGTGATTTTGAGCCAGAACAACAGTTTTTTCTCTGCAATGTGCTGAGAGATATCTCCAAAGTGGGTGGGATGACGTACAGCACTCAACAGGAACAGGCTATGTCACTTCTCAATTAGTTGAGCAGAGTGAAGAAAAGCGGGAGCAGAAAGACAGGGACAGAAATAAGTACCTGTGCCCTGGCCTGTCTCAGTGTTATCCAGAAAATGTAAATTATCTGCATTACAGCCGTTTTTAGGATTTTTGCCTTCCTTCCACTACCAGGCCAGTGCAGCAGCTCGTGCAAGTGTGTCTCAGGTCCAAAAGAGAAGAGTGAGATTGGGGCAGCCATGTGGGCCACTCACTAGCAAAAATACTTCCAAAAGTCCCCATGAAATACTATCTTTCACATGCAGCTGTTCAATACGTCATGATGTGTGTTAGGCACTGCTTTCCTGCCAGCCTACTAGACTGCACAGGACGTACACCTCAGCTTACATTACTTTATTAGATTGTGAATTAAAAAGGATTATTCTCATTCCACAGCAGACAGTTTCCCTTACCAGTGACTCACTGCTGCTCTTGTAACCCTCATATACCCTCAGCACCACCCAGGCCATCATTTAACTCAATATATCAGTAATGTCAAGTGCCTGGGAATGTACTCTGATCCATTACATCCAAGAAAACCAAAGTTTTGCCTTATGCTTATATGCGTTAACAGAGAGTAGATCACTTCTGGAGATGACAAAACTAAATTTGCCACTATTTTGGATGGAAATATTCTTCGTCTGCTTGCATGAAAAGTTTCAGTTTGGTGATATTGTGACATTTGGTGATTTAAAGTCAAATAGAAAAACAGATCTTGGATGTCTCTGCTCATTGAGAGCAAGAGCTTCATGCCCCACTATAGCTCCAATCTGATTGCCAACTGGTACATGAGCACAAAGCATGCAGAAGAGTACAAGTCCAGCAGGATCCAAACAGCACTAACAATTGTTCATCTGATGGGGTTTTTAACAAATAATGAAAGAGAAACAAATCTTCTACTGTGAGCAAAGTGAATATATAAATAAGATCCATGGGGAATAATTGAAAGGAAGTTTGCAAAAATTTTCTGCTGTTTGCATTAGTTACTCCAAATAAAAGCTTCTTTATTCATAGTCTTAAATCCAGGCTAGCTCTGAAGACCACAAGTCTCAATTTCCCGTATAACTGCAGTTTGGAGAATGGGTTTAACAGATTTCAGGAAAAATTTTACTGCTTACTCTTTGGTATGCAAAGTGTCATTACAGATCAAATCTGCAAAGTATCCTCTACGTAGCCTCTTCTTTTATTGACTTTAATGAAGACTGTTTTCACTCAGAGAGCTGAAAATAGGAGGCAATAATTCCTTGGTTAGTCAAGCTGAAACTCTCTGAATTATTAAACAGTCATTTAGCCAAGGTCTTGCAGAATCTCACATGCAGCATGGAGGAAGGGTGAAGTTTTGGAGATGCGTGACCTTCTCTGATTTTCAGCTGTATGGTGTAATAGTTACATTTACTGGCAATGGGGAGAAATTACTGTCCTGAAAAACATGAACAGCAGCAGCTTCTCTTGCTTGGACTGCAGCTGCTCACCCACCTCAGGGGGTCAGAAAGGAGTCCATATTTGTGCCACAGTCACGACGAACACCAGGAGAAACATACCAGTCTCACTACACAAGTGAAAGCATTAACCAAAAGATTACTACAATAAATGTCAGGAAGATCAAATTAGGGTCAAGATATCTTTATGTCCTTCTTGCTTGCTGCTTACTCAGAAATAATTTCCTCTTTAAGTGAGTTATTTGCTCAAATGAGGTTTGTAAGAGTCCTCTTCTGACTCAGCCTCCAGGCAATGATGTCTGCCTTGCTGGCTCAATTCATGCAGCCACTGAAATCAATGGGAACATTCCTTGTGAGCTGAAATAGGAGCAAAGTCTGAGCTGTCATATCGTACAGTATATATATCTTCCTCTATAGTTACTATGTACTAGGTACTCCCCATGACTGAAAAAAGTCAGTCTTTTAATGAAAAATGAAAATTAACTATAATATCTGAGATGTAAAGCTATTTTCTTTGTGAAATGATCATTTCTTCTGAAGAAAAGCCTAGTCATACAACCAGCTGCTTTTGTCCTTTTAAGTTAAAAGCCACTGTATTTCCCCATTAAGGCTGAGGACAAATATTGCGCTTGCTCCTCAGAAAACTATATCAATAAATTAATGATTTTGTGTATTAAGCAGATTGATCTAGGTTTCAAAAGAGTTTCTGCTGAGTTTTCAAGCCCTTTTAGTCTTGCATTGACCTATGGGTTCCCGGTTTTCCTGTTTGGCTTTGGAGTCACTTGCAAAAGGTAGAAGGTCTACTCTGCTCTCGTGGGACCTCACCTGGAGTACTATGTTCAGTTCTGGAGTCCTTAGTATAAGAAGGTCATGGATCTGCTAGAGCGAGTCCAGCAGAGGGCCACGGAGATGATCAGAGGGCTGGAGCGCCTCCCATGTGAGGAAAGGCTGAAAGAGCTGGGCTTGTTTAGCCTAGAGAAGAGAAGGCTCTGGGAGGACTTTATAGTAGCCATCCAGTCCTTAAAGAGGGCCTATAGGAAAGCTGAGGAGGGAGTCTTTATCAGGGAGTGCAGTGATAGGACAAGGGGTGATGATTTTAAGCTGAAAGAGGGAAGATTTAGATGAGATGTTAGAAAGAATTTTTTTTTACTGTGAGGGTGGTGAAGCACTGGAATGGATTGTCCAGTGCAGTCATGGAAGTCCCATCCCTGCAGGTGTTCAAGGCCAGGCTGGATGAGGCTTTGAGCAACCTAATCTAGTGGAAGGTGTCTCTGCCTACAGAAAGGGGCTTGGAACTAGATGATCTTTATGGTCCCTTCCAACACAAATCATATGATTCTATGATACATAACATATAAACGTTATGATACTTCTATTGGTATCTTAATCTCATAATGTCTCAATTTCCCTTCATCCTCCAAGTGCTTTTAGATATGTTAGTATATGTCTTCCTTTTTTTGAAATACAATTGCTTTTTCTTCCTCCATTCCATTGGGTTTTGGGTTCTCCATTAACCTTCAGGTATGAGTGTCCTATGTAATTTTATAAGACTGCGGAATAAGCATCATATGAACTTTTTGATTTTTATATTTATACCATTCTCATTCATTAGTAGATGTTGACAATATGTTCATTACTTCATAATGAAAGCTACAGTCTTTTACTTTTGCTCACAAAAAAACACAAAGGTTTCTGCAGTAAGCCTCCCTGAAGCAAACCGTTGTGTCCTTGCCACTCCAAAGAAATGAAGTCATCAGAACATAGCTTCATTTGAGTAGCCTGGTTTCTAGCCTGAATCTCCATTAACAAGACTGCTTTCTCTTCTTTAAATTTCTGCTCGCATTCTTGACACGTCTATCTTCTTTCCACATACAAACCTTGCTCATGTCAGATTCACTCACAGTGCTTGCCTCTTCTTGAACAGATTTTGTTGATTTCATGTTCTCTTCCACCACCTATGCAATTCACCTTTTTTTATTTTCTGTTTTAAAATGCCTTGCTTTTACAGTAGTGATGCATGGTGGAATCCTTCCCTAGGAAGGACTGTAATGGTGGATCTTTGGCAGCACAACAGCAGAAAGGAAAGCTGCAAATGCTGCTACTGGAAATCTAAGTATGAAGTGTAACCTAAACAAGAATTTCCCTCCCCGGGAAGAGTTTTACATTCTGCTAAGGCAGAGATAGCAGTACCAACCCAGTTCACCTGGTCCAACCAACCTGCTCAGCCTGGTTTGATGCAGTCCAATGCATATTGAAATGCTCCTTAGCAATGGTTTCTTTACCCAGAGACATAAATAATGACTATATATAAGAATTGGAGCCCCTAAAGAGTTAACATAGGGTAGATACCATAGGAATTTGCTTTTTTGTTGGGATTTGTTGGGGTTCTTTTCATTCAATGACTAGCCATCACTGCAGGAAAGCCCCGATTCCTTTTAGCCTCAGAATTTAATTCTTTATTCACTCTGTGTTCCATAATAAATATGTTCATTTGGAGTGCTAGTTTTATCCAGCTAATACCCAACTGCTGCTGAGTTAATCAAACAGAAGCAGCAAGGAGGCAAAGGCAGGGAACAGACCTGCCACTTACACACTTTGCAGTCAGCGATGCTCAGGCACCAAACCTTGCTTCAGATAAACAACTCAAACATTAGATCCTCATCCACTCTGTGTTTATGACTCTCGGTCTGAAAAAAAAAAATAAATTAAATTTAAAATAAAATAAAATAAAATAAAATAAAATAAAATAAAATAATAAAATAAATAACTGAAAAAAATAGTAATGAGACTCTAAAGCAGTATTTTGGGAAAAAAAATATATAAAAACCAAACAAAGAGAAAATTAAAAAGGGGAGAACACACAGACACAAGAAGCACATTTTTACATCTTTATAAGTTTCTACTTTGCCTCTCTCCACCTCCTCTTTATTTCTACCCAGCTCCCAAATAATTTTTTTAGAGACAGAACAAGGGGAAAGGAATTTTTCATAGAAACGGAATTTCTTAGAGAAGTGATTACTTACTGACACAAAATGTGTCACAGAGGGACCTCGCCATGGATGAAATCCAGTCTGATTATGAGTATACTTCTGGAAGACTTGAGGATTCCTGGGACTCTGCTGAGAACCACAGGTTACAGTATTCTAGTATCCCTATCCGAACTCAAGACAGAACTCTCACATTCCCTGGCTATCTCATTCTGCCCAATGTCCAGCACTTTTTAAAGAAGGAATGAAAAAGGCAGTATTTCATTCAATGATTGCTACAATCAGATGCAACCTAGAAAGACAACTTCAAACAGTGTTGCTGTCACTATTGTTAAAATTTCCTTTTTCACAAGAATCTCTTCTGTAATTGTCTTTCAAATAGGCCTGGAAGAAGACTTCCAAATGTTGAACTTTCCTCAGAACCATAAATTCTAGTGCATCTAGCACAATGGATAGAAGAATACTGTTAAATTAATCTGTCTTCAGTAAATCAAATCAAAATATATTTCATATTATGTGATAGATTGCTTAAATTAATATCTCTCACCTAAGAGAACTGCTAAAGTATTTTGGTGCACTGTGTATACATATTTAACACATTTATACTTCAGATGTATTAATCCTTTAGAGATTTATCATGCTTTTGGCTTCAAAATCAGGCCATAAGACTACTGACTACTAATGGGAACTTTATTGATGTCTTTTCCTCTGGAGAGGAAAAACTGGGTAGTACAATGATATTGACTTTTCATAGCTCTGACTAGTCCATGTACGTGCATTTTCTTCTTTTGAGGGGACCTCTGACTTCATTGTATTTCTTATGCAAGTCAGTAGAGCTGTCACAGAAGGGACTTAGGGAAGTTAAAAGTTTATTAGAAAAAGAAACCAAAACTATATCAAAAAAAGGTGTTGTTTCCTCCCTCAATGAAATTGTTTGGGATAAAAGCATGATTCTAGTGTGAATGGGATTTCTGAAACATTACTGAGTTTACTAATCTTATAAAATTTTTAAATTACAAGTTCTTTAATCTCATTTGTGATGACGAAAATGCTTTCTATCAGTCGGGAATCAATACATCATTTACATCACATACTTCACAAATTATGTACATATCTTTTCTGAAGAAAGTTCTTGAAAATAGGGATTATGTGAATGGAAGCATTCTCAGACCTTCTGGGGGACAACATTCAGATCCTCTCCTGCAAACCCCCATTACAGTCATTTGTAAAGCCAGTCACTCAAGCAAAACAATGTCGAGACAGCTGACCTCTGCTGCCAAGAAGGAATGGAAAAAAGAAGCAGCCTTTTAATTAGGAAGGCACCAAATCATATGCAAATTCATAAATCAATGGCAATCACTCAGAAGCCAATAGGGAACCAGGCACTTATCAGTGAATTAATGCAACTCACTTCCTTCCACTCTTAAACAATTTCTGTCACACATTTTGCACCAACTTTCAGGTATGAAGCATATTGCATGATGCAGTTTTGATATCCCAGAGGTATTGATATCTGTAGCATCAACAGAGATTGCAGATACCTTTCATAATGATTTTAATCATTCTTTCTCCTAACCTTAGCACAATTAAAGGATACAGCAGTCTTCAAAAGGTACAACTCTCCCACATAAAAGGTCACATAATGAAAAAAAAAAAAAATACAAACCTGATTTAGAGCAGAATTAAAATTTTAAATATTTTCACAAGAAGAAATTTCCTGGAAAAAGAAATATGGTAAAAATGTGTCTCTGCTTCCTTTTTGATAAAAGTTCTCCATGGCCTGATCATCTGGGAAGTCAAAGAATTCTAAAGTATTTGTTTTCTTGTGAAAACAAAAATATTTGGAAAACCGGGAATTCTCTTTCAGATAGTAACTTCCACAGAAAAACCCTACTCAGCCCCTGGTAGAGAAGCTACCCATATTCTCTAAAAAGATAACATAAATCCCATGAAACTGTGATTTTGTGCTTTTCACTGTAACACAAAATGTCTTACTATCTCTCTGCAGGGTCTGGCAGGACCTTCTTGACTTAGGGGAAATGCAATGGAAAAGAGAATTCCTAGTAAAACAGCTTCAAGAACTACTGATATGGTGATATTTCCAAGAGGTACTGACATAAAATATAGTAGAAGAGTGAAACTTCCCATTTCAGAAATGTCAGAACTTTTTCCCTCACAAAATTCTGAAATTTCAGGAAAATACATATGATTTTGTAGTACATTTACATTTCACTTGAAATATAATACAGGTAGGATGAATGTTTCCAGAGAAGTTCTCCTAAAGAGTGAAAATGTTTGGCGGAAGTTCAGTTCCATGACTGTTGCTTTTCCCTTTGGGACACACATCTACCACCGCAGAAGCAGACTCTCCAGATCTGATCTGGGAAAGCAGAGAAAGCTCATCAGAGTGAGAATAATCTGACTGCTCCCAAAGAAAAAGGACACTGATTCACCAAGCCAAATACCTCCTGGAAGGGTTTTACAGGTCAAACTTCAAATATATTCAAGGAGAGGAGAGTTTATTTTCTTTTTGCCTCCAAGAGGCTCCTTATTAAAACTAGCTCTGTCTGTGGTATTTATTGCATGTACACCCATTGACAGAGTCTACACAGAGCTACTTGTGTGTTGTGAGGCTTTTAGATGAAGGTTCAAAGAAGACACCATCCCTGCAATAGATTTCTTCACCCAGCTGATGGCATTTCATTGTTTCCCCATCTGGAGACAGAACAAATATGCCAAGGACCTTAGGAAGCAACTCTATGAGATAAGAAATAAGAGATCTTTTGCCATCCTAAGCCAATACAAGGTGTGGTGAGCTTTTCCAGCTGGAAGTTGCTTTTTCTACCTCTTATATGTCCACTTGTATCCAATGTGTGAATTTGTCATCAGGCACTAACAAATTGCTATTTGTTTTGCAGACTGCTTATGTCATCCCCAGAAAGAACGGGCAGAGTGCAGAGCAAGAGGCATTGCAGCTGGTGCAGCAGCCTGCACTGACAGACATGAGACAACTGCTGGGATTTAGCATCCCCCTTCCCCCCACACAAGCAGATCCTGCATTACAAACTCGCAGCCAGGTCTCTTCACAATGTTTCACGTGTATGTGCATTGCATCCCTGGCTTCAGGACAGTTTCCCTCTTTAAAGCCACAATTGCTCAGTCCTAGTTGTCAGGCAGCATACCCAGAAATAACCTGAGATTACTAAGATCCTGTCAGGTAAACCATCCTGCGTGTGACAGAACTGTGCTACTCTCACAACACACATGTAATCAATGCCAATAATTCAGTTCTTTACAAGGCAGTATTAAGAGATTGTGTTACACAGGTCACAGGGACATTGTCATTCTTTCAGTTTCTCAGACTGCTGGGGGACTGATCTCCACAGAGCAGCAAATGATAACAAATGAGTAACCTAAATCGGGAGATTTCTATGTTTCACAAAGATCACCAGAAGGACATACTCTAGCTACAAGAGCATAGAGGTTTTTTGCTCTTTCTCAAGAAATATATGTATTTTTCCCTTATATTTTTCAGAGGCGTCACCACAAATAGGAACTCTTTCATCTTCTAATGCTTACCATTCATCTGGAAGCAGTCAGCAGACCTCTCCTCTCCTCTCCTCTCCTCTCCTCTCCTCTCCTCTCCTCTCCTCTCCTCTCCTCTCCTCTCCTCTCCTCTCCTCTCCTCCAGTTTAGTATACATACTTCCTTAACAAGCCTCCCCATAATAAAAAATGGTCTTTTTTCCTTAACACTTCATACTAAGTTCACTGAGAAAAAATAAAAATTCTGCACTGAGTTTCCTGCTGCTCAGTATGAGCTGATACTTGAGAATGACTCCGTAAGCACAAACACATCTTTACCAACCCTGACTGTCAATGAAAACATAAGGAGATAAGTAGCTGTTTTAATGGTGCAGAATAAAATGTCCCACATAACACCTTTTACACTCACAGTTTACCAAACATAATTATGTTGCATATAATTTCAGTGATTTTCTTAATGATCCAGAAAGGAAAGAATTAGCTCTGTAAAATTAGAATAAATTTTGTGTACAACCCTGAATACAGTCCTTTTCTCTCAAGGTCCCTCTCTGCCTTTTCTCCCCACTTTCCAGGAGAGAGAGGAAGCCTCACCTCAGGTTTACATCCACAGGAAATGAAGAAGTACAGTAAATATGTGAATTCTGAATCTCAGCACTCTAACAACTTCCTGCAAAATGAATCTATATACAAACTCAACAACGTATTTTGAGAAAATTCTTCACAGTAGTCTTTATCCTGAAAGATTTCCATGCAAACGTTAAAAAAAAAAAAAAAGAGTGAAAATCTTATTTGAGCTGATAAAATTACCTTCAAGAAACTGCAAGGTACATAAACAGCTTTCTCTTGGCTGTCCACAGGCACCTGTGACTCACCCAAGTTGCAATTGCTACCAGAGAACCGAGCAGCAACTGGACCCAGCTGGGTAGATGCTCTGTGTACAAGTAGCCTGCATCACATGACCAAGGAGCGGACAAAACAGAATATGTATCCTGTCTGCTCCTTAATTAATGCAGACTATAACCATCACTTTTACTGTCTCTTAACCCACTCTAGAGGAAGCAAGAAGAAAAATATCAGGCTGCCAGGTAAATATCTCATGTTTCTCCTGAGAAGAAACTAACTGCTGAAACAGAGGTGTAACTGAGTTCTGTCATATGCCTCTAATGTGGATGTTTTTCTGTCTTAATCTTCATCTTTTGGTAGGTTTTTTTATCATTGCAAGCAGTCAAAACTTGCCCTGGCACATGATCATTTCCAAGTTTCTGAGTTTTGGGGCATAAGAAGGATCAGAGAGACAGAGTTTAGGTCACTGGCTAGTGTTGGATAAATCTTCCTATTGAAAACCAGAGAGGACTTTAACTGGAAAAAGGACTGAAGGGGGAGGCAAAAAGTACGTTTGTATCTACGCTATGTGGGTTAAGAGGTAGGATCGAAGGACAAAAATGTAGGACGAAAGCCCACATACCAACTAGTTGCCCTGGCAGCCAAAGGGCACCACTGCAGCCAGCAGCCTGAATCCGTTTGCAGGCAGAGGAGAGAGAAAGGCTTCAAATTCATTTCAGTTAAAGCCAGGACATCTTTTTACCTTGGTAAGGTAACAGACTGATTCTCCAAATGAAGGAGAAAGATTTCTGCCCTAAGGCTCCTTCCTGAGTTACACAAAATGAATCACAATCTTATGCAAGAAAAAAAGTTATCTCTTGTCAAAAAAAAAGAACGAAACAAGGAATGTCAGAGACTCAGCAAATGCAATATATGAACTTCATGAGTCTTAAAATAAAAATTGAGGCAGCACATTGCATCTTGGGTCATTTAAAATCAGTGCCATTTTCAGCTCTGCACCCTGTCCTGAATTCACAGTAGCTTCTGTCATGGCTTTTTGTTCTTATATCTCTGTGAAGCATTGCAAAGATGGAAGCTGCTCTACTTCTCCACCCTCACCACCTTTGGGTTTATTCTCCTTCCCTCGCTATTATTTCTCTTCGTTTTTTCATCCACTGCTCCTTGCTCTCCCCTTCACCTCCCCACTCCTCCCCAGTCACTTTCAGTGCTGTCCACTGGTCTGTATTTCTCTCAGCTCTCCATATTTACAGCACCTGTCTTTCCCCATTCAAGACAGTCAGCACAGCTTCACCAAGACCAAGTCTTGCCTCACCAACTTCGCGGCCTTCTATGAGAGAGGGACTACATCAGTGGACAAGGCAAGAACCATGGATGTCATCTATCAGGATTTCTCTAAGGCCTTTGACACGGTCCCTCACAACATCCTTCTCTTTAAATTGGAAAGATATGCATTTGATGGGCGGACTATTCAGAAGATAAGAAATTGGTTGGATGGTCACACCCAGAGGCACCAGCTAAATGTCCAGATGCAGATCAGTGAAGAGCAGAGTCCCTCCAGGATCTATTCTGGGACTGGTGTTGTTTAATATCTTCATCAATGGCATAAACAACGTGATCGATTGCCCTCTCAGCAAGGCTGCAGCTGATACATCAACCTGAGTGGTGAAGTTGACACGGGTGAGGGACGGGATACTATCCAGAGGGACCTTGAGAAGCTGGAGAATTGGGCTTGTGAAAACCTCATGAGGTTCAACAAGGCCCAGTGTGAGGTCCTGCAACTGGGTTGGGGCAACCCTCAGTATCAGTACAGGCGAGGGGATTGAGAGCAACCCTGTAAAGAAAGACTTGGGGATCCTGTTGGATGAGAAGCTGGACACGAGCTTGCAATGTGTGCTTTCAGCCTAGAAGGCCAACCATATCCTGGACTGCATCAAAAGAAACATTACCAGCAGGTCAAGAGAGGTGTTTCTCCCCCTCTCTGCTATGCTCTGGTGAGACCACACCTGGAATACTGCATCCAGCTCTGGAGTCCTCAGCACAGGAAAGATGTGGACCTGTTGGAATGGGTCCACAGGAGGGCCACCAAAACCATCAAGGACCTGGAACATCTCTCCTATGAAGAAAAGCTGAAAGAGTTGGGGTTGTTGAGCTTGGAGAAGATTCCAAGGAGACTTTATTGCAGCCTTTTAATACCTAAAGGGGGCTTATAAGAAAGATGGGGGGGGATCTTTTTAACAGGATCTGTAGCAGCAGGACAAGGGGTAGTGGTTTTAAACTAAAAGAGTTTAGACTCGATATTAGGAAGACATTTTTGTCCCTGAGGGTGGTGAAACACTGCAAAAGGTTTCCCAGGGAAGTGGTAGATTCCCTGTTCCTAGAAACATTCAAGGTCAGGTTGGGTGTGGCTCTGAGCAACCTGATCTAGTTGAAGATTACACTGCTCATTAAATGGTCTAGATGACTTTCATGGTCCCTTCCAATCCAAACAATTCTATGAATCTATCATTCCCCTCTCATGCCTTCTCTATCGTGCTCCATGTATCACCCATGCTTTCTTGCTCCACAACAGCAATTTTAACTGCTGCATTAGAACTTTAGCTAATGCTGAATTATATCTCACATTGAGTATAGTTTGATATTATATCTCACAGAGCCCCCAGGACCTCTGCTATACATACATGCTGGAACTGTTCAGGCACACTTTTGTTCTGATATACTGTATGTGGAAAATAAGTTCAAAAGAGTAATTACAATATTTCAAGTAAACAGTCAGATGTCAGATGAAGAAAAATGTGGGAGGAACAGATACTAAGAGAATATCTGTACATCAGAAAGGAAAATAAAAATAGATTTCATGAGACTATCTTTAAACAGTGGTAAAAAGACAGCAAAAAAAAATAAGACGAAGAAACAGAAGGAAAATGTAATACAGGAAAATACTTTTTTTTTAGAACAAGCGAAAAATCATCAAAAAAGAGGAGTCTCAAGACAGAGTTACCAATAGCATCACTATAATATTTTGAAAATACTCAGCCTCCTCAAAGGAAGTAATCTGGTACAGAGCCAGCAGTGCTGGGGTCACAATGACGAGGCCAAAGAAAGAGGCTGGAAATCCTTGGCATAGAGTATTAGATCAGATGGAGATGTCAGAAGGAAGGATGACAATTACTGAATGCAAGTAGAAAGACAGAAAAAAAGCATATCAAGATCTAGGCTTGAGACTGCTTTATGGGACAAAAAAGCTTGAATTCATCAGCCATGGTTCTAAAAAACTGAGGGGGTTTCTTCCTGTTAGTGACTTTTGGGCTTTAGGTATGACATCAGTTTCAGAAGAAGAGTGCTAACAGGCAGGTTACAACAGCAGCTGCTTAATCCTGACTGACACTCATTGAAATCAGGTATTTTTCCACTGACTTCTACAGAAACCGGATGGGATCCTAAAAGAAAGAAATTTGTGGTAATGGTAGTACCACTGGTTAAGTATTTTGCAAGTAAACTGTTTTTTTCAAAGAATGGCCATTCATCAGAACAGACACTATATGCAGCTATATTGAATGTTGAAAAGGTGGCATTTCCAAGACGAAAAAGAGAAGAACCTTGACTGTTCCTGTTTCAAACCATCTGCTTATAAAGACCATCTTCTTCATGAGAGGAAATATTCTCCAGAAGTGTGTTTCTTCCGTTCTATGATTTGTCTTGGCAGGAATACTAACACCACCTTACTACAAATATTTTGTTTATTCACATTTTCCAATGAAAGTGTATCTTTAAAGTTTACCCTTTCGTATAAACAAATGCATGCAAGCTAACAGCATTTCTTGCTGGCTATAAGAGTATCACAAATCAAAACAATCTTCTTTACTGACTAAATTGCCTCACCTTATGACTGTAACAGTGCCAGGGGCATGGATGGGTTTTAAAGATACTTTTTCTCATGTTTGCAATGAAGTCCTACAGTAAAGGCCAGAAGGACAACCCAGAGGAGGAAGCTCTCTGTTTACCTGCCATCAAGAAGGCACAGGGGATCATAGGTATCCCTCCAGTGTTTCATAACCCTGTCTTTAGAGTATCTCCTCTAGATACCGCAGGTCAGTTCAGCCTCTGTGCCCATTAACTCTGAGACCCATCTGCTGAGACAATCCTTTAGGCTTACTTACTCTAGTAACATGCAATCATGGATCAAAACCCTCTTCCACTGCCCCAGCTTCAGCTGAACTGAAGTAGGTTGCTGTTCTTCAATGATGAGATAAAATGTCAAGAGATTTAAGGCTCTTTGACTGATAAAGGGCTGGTGCTGTGAGTACTCTTCATGAAGGGCTGTGCAGCTCATGTGCTCCCTGATCTCAAAGGAAAGGACTGTGCTGCTCACTGGCAAAGTTAGGTTTGAACAGCAAAGCTGTCTGTTAGAGCTGAGGGCACACAGGGCACTTCTGCAGCTTCCCTATAACACAAGCTCCTTCCCAAGGTTTGACAATGTCATGAAGATTTTAGTTCCTCGTTTGCCCTCCCTGATTGAGTGGGAAGGTGTGTTGCACGTGGAGTCTCAGCTGCAGCAAAGACGTAGACCAGGACCAGCAAATGATACCTTTTCCCATCCCTATCATAAAAATCTGCAAATGAAATTCTGTGCATTACCTGGGAATGTTATACTCACTTTTTTTTGTGACTGAAATTTGACTAGTGTCTTCATCCTGTCAATTCCATTTCTCCTTATTCAGCAATAAGAAACACTCAACATTTCTGTTTAGCAGGGATACATTCTGGAAAAAAATAAGGATACATTTTGAGTGGAAATACTTGTGAACATATTGCTCATTTTTTATTATAAAAATAAAAGGATGAAGTTATCAACCTCACTTTAAATTAAGTCAGTGTTACCGTGGGGAAAGGTAGACTAAACTTCAGGTTCATTACCTCACATAGATGATGGTGTCACTGGAAGAGTTTTAGGGGAGGTACAATCCCATCAGCTACAATGTTAAATCCATTCTCAATGAGGTGGTTAAACTATTTTGATACACATTGATCATATAAATTCATGCTGGACAGCCCAAACCAAAATTAGTTAATATAATACTGTATGCACGTGGACACGGGTTTGAAAAAAAAACATGCCATGGACTACGGATATTTTTCTTAACCCAAATCCAGTATTTTTGATGGGTAACATATTCTGCCTCCCATTTACTGGAACCAAATATGGAATCTAAACTTTCAAAAAATCTCAGTGTAGTCTGAATTTAATTACTCAAGCCAGTTCTGATATTAACTGATCTTGAGAGAAACCTGTATCCATTTAAAAAAATTGTGCAATTTCATGTCAAATGATGGACAGATTCTCAAAGAGCAAGGAATGGCACTGAAGTTCTGAGACAAATATATCACACACACCTCCTAATAGAGTAATTCTTGGGAAATTTTACAAAGCAGTTCTCCAAAATTAATACATTCCCTATATTTAAAAAAAAAAAAAAACACAGGGAAATTGTGTAATTTCCTTTGCCAGTGGCCTTGTTTCATGCACTATGGTTTAAATTTTGCACTACTAGACACTAGTACTATTGCTCTAACTTCATTTTATACTAACAAAGACTAGTCAAACACATTAGAAGTTCTTACAGTTCTGATCAAAACTTCTGCTGAAGTCTCTAATATATTAGAGAAATATATTTTTCTGAACAAATACGTTCATTATGCCGTGTAAAAATAGCCTTGCTTGTTACTCAGTGCAGAAGGAGTTAAGCCAGAACAAAAATGTACACTCTGAATCAGAGAAACATTTTTAGAGACTGCTTTGGAAAGGGGAAAGCTTGCTTCATTCTTGTTTAAACTAATACCAGTGTTGCATTGACATGCCTGGATTAAGTTTTCAATGGATTTTTCCAACCTGTTGGACACCTCCCACAAATTATAAAAAGACACCACAAACAGAAGTGAAGAGAAACAGAATGTTACTTTTGTGCACAAATTTCTCCCCAGGGGTTTATAAAGAGGGTCTCTGAAACTTTCTGTGTAAAGATAGAGGACAAATTTATTAGGACAGAGAGGAGCAGTAAAAGTGAATTTATTATCATTTTTATCATTCCTGGCAGTTCTTCCAGCAGACAGCCAAGGTCCATGAACTGTGTAAGGCTTTTCTGTGGCTCAGACCTTCCACATCCAAGCAGGTTTTGGAACAGAAATTTTCTGTTTCTGTCAAAGTAGTCTAAAAGAATCAGCCACCTCTTCTAGCACATGCAGTGCTCCTACACCCCAAGCCTTAGAAAGTAGATCTCGGGGAGAAATAAATTTCTTTTCCTGATGGGTTTAACTGAAATACTAGATAGTTCAGTGTGGAGCAGTTTGGGGTTTTGCTTTTTGGGTTTTTTTTTAATTGCTAGTTATCTTTCCTCAGATTGAAGATCCTTCTCCTACACGTTATCTCTGGATCATTTTTATTCAGTGCCACTGACAGAACAGCTCAATGTGTGAGGGCAGGTGCTGGGAGATAACAGCAGCCTCTCAAAAAGCTGAATCCTCTGTGTCAATCATAGTTCCAGAAGCGCAAGCCTAGTTATGCACACTGTTGTCACTCAGCATTCCTGTCATATATTCTTTACCCTTGAAAAGAGTCAGTCACCCACTCTCTAAGAACTGAAGAGACTTCTTTAGTCCTTGGAATGAGAAAAATCCAGAAAAAAATAGTATTTTTCTATTGCAATTGCTATTCCTGATCTGATCTGCAGATATTTCTGATATATTTTTTCTGGGTCTAATGGAAAGCATGCATCACTGTATTTGCCACACAGTTCAGGAGTAAAGGGTTTTAATAAAGAGCTAAAATATATCTCTATTAAAAATGGTATATTTCTAATATTAGAGCTGTTTCCAAGACAGATCAGAAGATTCAATCTCTTTTACTATTGATTGGCCATATTGACCAAATTTTGCCCTTTTGTTTGGAGTGTAAGGTTTACTTGCTCTTTCCTGTTAAGTGACATCATCCTGTTTTAGCCTTAGTGTTCCTAAATAGCCGTAAAGGACTAGCCAGCAAATCCAAACAATTCCCTCTCACACCTCCGCAGTGCCTAGGGAATGATATAGTAGGTTTATTGCAATGACTTTCCTTCCCAGAGCCACAGGCAGTGAATACTGTCACCCTGGAATTTGGTCACCTCACCCAGTAACTCTAGAGATGATACAAAAGGACCCTAGATGTTAAGTTGCTAGACCCTCTTCAAATTAAAAGAAAAAAAAAAAAAAAAAAAAGGAGTCCTAATTCCAACTTTTATGATTATACCACATTGTAGTACCCCCCACTTAGTACTCAGATCCCAGTCTCTGCCCATAGCTGAAAAGTGATATATCACGTGATGCTTTAAAAAAGTGAATTATAAAATATTTGGGTCTAAAGGGAACGTATTGAGCATACAGAAATATAACCAACTAACTCAATTTATAATTAAAATCCAACAGTTTCAGGATTTACCCAAAATTCCTAAGATTAAGAGGGGTCTTTCAGTTACCTTCAACAATCTTTGGATCCATCTGTTTACAAAATTTACTAAGGCAAGCTTCATTACTGTATTGTCCCCCTCTCTTACAAGTGAATTGCTTCTGACTTGAATCTTCACCAGCACTGTCTATCTTTTGGTAGTCTGCAGATGCAACTGTAATACTACATCATTGTTTTCAAGTCCACTCTCAATTCAAAAACTGTTTCCCACAATTTTCTAAATCATCAAGAATTAATTAGGCTCTCATTATTTTTCAAAACAAACACTGCTAGAGTTCACTGAATAACACAAGTAAAATGTACTTAAAGACATGACTGTGAAAATTCTCCATTTACACAACACAGAGATTGTGCTGGTAGGAAAATCAACATGTGTCAGGGATACCTGAACATTATCGTATTTTGATTCCAGCTATCAAATCTCTAAGATCATAGAGATCTTCTCAATTCGTTGTACTCATCAGGTTCAGAAAGCATTTGACTTTTTTCACAGAGGTGTGAGTTCCTTTCCCTGAGTATGAAAGTGAAGACAGTGCTATACCTATCTACAGCGCAGCACTTAACTGTAACAAATTGGACTCCTTCACACGTTTCCTGCACCTGATAAGCACTCTGCATGACATTTTGGGGCAACAGAGCACTCCTCATATGTGAGAAAATGCTTGACAACTTTGATGCACAATTTACTCATCCTTCAGAAGACAATCTTTGGCTATAATTACCATATGTGTGAAGAAGAAAACAAAATCAAATAAGGAACAATGCTTGCATCTAGAATTAAGAAAGTGCATGAGCAAAGTGATAGTTTCTTTTTTACTTGTCACCATGATTACATGTTAACGTATGCAGTCAATATGCAGTTAATTCATACCAATAATTTTATAGGAGCATTTCCAAGATCTTTAGAAGAACTTAAAAACCGGACCAAATTCAGGCAACAGAGAAAATTGCAAAATTTGAAGGATTTTTATTAACAGTTCATTCATGGAAGGAAAAAAATGCCCCTTATGACTTGCTGAAAACATTGAAGGAGGATCCCCATCCTTCTAACTAATTGCTATTTTTGTCAGTAATGTAAGCATTTCTCATGGCACATCATAAATTACTGATAACATATCACCAATGAACATTCATAAGTGAGATAAATGCAGAAAGTATTTATACTTTTTCCAGACCAGTTAACGCTCTTCCACCCTTCACCACCCAAGTATACTGGTATTCGAGTTATTGATAAACTGAAGCAGCTTGTTATTAAATAATCTTTGCTGTTACAGGGTATTATTATCCCAGATGCAATGGAGAATTCCAAATTGGAGTCAGTTATAAAATTCTCTCCTGGCTCCCTCAAAAGAGGCCCTTGTTGATTTCTCAAATACTTCAGCAGCCGTCGCCTGCAGTTGCTCTATGGAAAGATGTGACTCATGCCCAGTTCACTCATGTAAGTTCTCTCCAGCTCAATAACTTCTGGCGGTTATTCCAGCCCATTTCTCTCTGTCAGAAACAGGCTGTTTTAGCTGGATGTTCTCTCTGGCTCGTTAACTGGAGAAGTTGGATTATCATTACATTCCTATCAATCAGATTCTGTCACGGAACATTATAGATCAGCCAAGAAAGAAGTGTGGGCTTATTTGTTAAACACCGAAAAGCAATACACTGTTTTCACTGATGTAATGTTGTTTTATACAAGTTGACCATTCAGCCGTTATACAGTAATTTACTGGAAAGGAGGGAATTTTAAGGCACAGCTTCAGTAAGTTCCTGTAGCATAGACAATTTCTGAACTATTCTAACCTAGGGTCACTCAAATCAATCCTTGAACTCATATTCCAAGAACACCCTTTTCTCTAGCAATGTCAGACAACTCATCAACAGACATTGCCTGAGATTCCTTTTTGGAAAGGTAAGTGTGTGTCATCCAGCAAGCATAATACTTCTTAGAACTTCCTTAATGTACAAAAGTCTTGTCCTGAGAAATGCCAGGCAATGAACTGCTTTTTTTGTTACTATTCGAGCACATTTGCCCTTTGGCTCTGGAAGAATTAAATCTATGTCCACAATGCTGCAGACTGGACTGTCTTAAGAAGTCCCCAGAAAAAGAAGGGGGTGCAGACCAGCCAGGAATTGAAAATGGAGTGAGCCATGTTTTCTACTGTCTCCAGTCACATTCCATACTACCAGAGTGCAAAACCGTTCACTAATCCAAGAGACATCAGAAGCAGACATCTGAAGATGGGGAGATATCTGAGTGGGGAGAGGAGAGCAAACCAGACCTGCTAGATCTCATCCTGTTCCCACCAAAACAATATTCCTATTCTGTTCACTGAATGCGTTCCACTAATTCAAAACCATCTGACATCCTATCATCTACTGCACACAAAATGCCTTAACTCACCATCACTACCTTCTAGATAAATAGTAAGACAGCATTCACCCAAATGGCAAGCCTTTAAATTTTCACAGCCTTTGAGACAGTGCGTCCCAAAGTGCCTTCTCAGATCCAAGAAAAGGGAATGTTTTGACATTAATTTGAATATATTAATAACAGCATTACTAAGGACGTTGAAAAACACATAAGCTGCAATTTTATTGTGCTTTCTGTTTTCCAATGCCTCTGCTCATCAGTTTGCTAAAAAATTTGAATGGTCCAGGCAAATATCAAGCACAAGACAATCTCTCGCACTCAAAATACAGACATCATTTTAGGGTTTTTGTAAGATCTGCATATTTTCACATTTAAAATAATATTATTAGATGTACAGAAAGAATACTGAGAAGCCTTGTCCGATTTTTAAACTTTTTTTTTGCAAAAATTGCAATGCACTCTAAGCACTTAGGATGATCCTGCAACCCTACACAGCTGGCAGAACATACATCTGACCTGCAGCCATATTTAGCATAACCATCTATTTGAACATGATTTTGACAATTTGTCAGTCATACTTTCTTAAATTATTATTTAATTTAGGCAATATTTGGAAATGGCTTATTAAGGCTAGCTCAAGAGTAGAACTTGCAAAAAAATTGCATAAATACTTATCCAAAATTTGCAGTTCAGCCCTCTCAGCACCCTTTAGCTGGGATTCATCACACCTATCCCTAGCCACTCAGAAATTCTGCTTCACGTAAGCTAGCAACCTTTTCTCACTTCTTTTAGTCAATGAAAACATACATTCACTCTACCTTGGTCCTACAATTCAGTTCCAGAACTTGTATTCTTCCTGAAACTGACAACACAATCAGAGGAGCTTTCCAGTGGATTGCAAGGCACCTATGATTCAAATGTGAGCTGGGACTCAGCTCTACTTATTGGCAAATGGAATCAGGCATTTAAACACAAGTGCTTCCTTTTAAAATATTCCCTTTTTGTTTACTGTAGTTTTCATACTGTAATATCAGAAACTGCCTTGCTAAAAGACATAGGTTTTATAAAGGAAAAATGTGTCTGCTTAAGAGATACTTTAAAAGATACCCTGAAATACACTTTCAGAGTGCAAGAATTTCTCGCTGTAGATATAACCCAATAAAGTTGTGAAGAAACATCAACATCTGAGTAATGCTCTTGTCTGCAAATTTACCCATTTCAACCAAAATAAAGTTTCTTATCTATGCAGATCCCCTCATGACATTCTCACAGCAACAATAATACTGCACTTCAGGATATTGTTCAGGTAGAAGTAATGAGCAATCAGTGAGTCACATTGAATAGAATTTTGTCTTTAACGTGGATTTCCTTTGTGATTGTTTTTTAAAGTATAAGCCATTGACTGCTATGCCACTACTTAGATCAGTGTGTAGATTTTTGCTTGGTATTAGACAGGTATTAACAATGCCTAAGAATCAAAGCTTTACTAATTAGGAAATCCTAGTCTGTGGACTGATTTTGATTCCTATTGATTTGGGGTTTAATTTCCCTCTTTCCAGAAGAAGCCTGGGTACAGATCTTGAGCGCAGGTGTGTTATGAAAGGCAGGGAAGAAAAATCAGTAGTGTTTATTGTTCCTTCTGTACTTTCTCAAGGATCAACTCAAATAGATTGTTTAGATGAAGGTTAATGAATTTAGATCAGGGTTTACAACAGCTGCCAGCAGATGGGGAGAGGCCGAGGGGAGCAATCTGCCCGAGGTGAAGAGAGGCTCTTAGAGGAGCAGGAAAGCACATGCTGAGAATTCTGCCTTTTTGACAGGTCAAGTAAAGTGCAATTTATGAGATCAATAAACAGACCTGCCTTTATTATGGATTAGCCAGGCTCTTCTTCATCTAAAGACTTGTGCAGTACTGGAGAAAATATATAGGATTCTTGGACCTTCTAAAACAGGTAGGTTTAGGGAGATTGTGCAGGGAAAGGGGGAAAAGGAGAGACAGACAATTACCACAGAAATTCAGCTTTTCCTGCCCTTCGTTTCATTAAAATATTCCTATACCTAAGCCTCAATAAGAAGATTCACTTTCTACCCAGTACTAAACTCATTCATCACACAAGCTCCTAATGTGACCAGCCCACAGAAAAAAAGAATAATTGAAGGTCTGCTTTTTTTATCCTTAGAGAATTTTCCTTCAGGCCTCTCCATTAACCTTTCTCACACTTAACACTTAGATGTGTGTCAGCCTGTTCAGCTCTACACTGAAATGACGAAACAGGCAAGGGCCTCATGCATCTTTATTTTTCATGGCGCTGTGCCCTCCCACATGTCTCCTATTGTCTGGTTGGGACTGTGGTGCAGATAGGATGCCCTGTCAGAGATTAAATCATGCTCCTTGGCAAGCTTAGGACATGGTAGTACTGATATAATTGATCTAGAGCATTAGCAGTGTTGAGCAGCCAAATGATGAACACAAAGCAAATTCCACTATTATATATGAGAACATGACTTCAAAGTTCATGGGAGGAGAGAGGTTATCTTCATTGAGAAGTAGAATATAGGGGTGCTGAAACTACTTAACTAATTATCACTGAAATTATAAATTTAAAATAACAGCCTGTTTTTTGCTCTGTATTTGTGAGATGTTAACAGCCTCAGTCCTGACTGAGATTTCTAAGAGCTACCATCATGCCAATAATAAAGAATCTTATTGCTTAACGTTTTAGAATATATTCCAATTTGAAAAATATAATGCTGCCTTGCTTGAAGCCAACTAAAACAATTCAGATTTGGAGAAAAGGTATTATAGGAACAAACAGAATAAAAAAGAAATGATAGCTTTTGCCTCAGACCAGAAACCAAACTATCATTGTTTATAAGTTTCTCATTAGATAGCATAAGGTATGAACCTAATGGCAGTGTTTGATTTAAAACGAGACATGGGATATATTTTCTTGTGAAGATTTTAATTCAAATACAAAAGCCTTTTGTAAAAAAAAAATTCTCTAAATCATATGCTCTTTTTATATATAGGAATATACACACATTTAATTTTGCGCTCCAAGATTCTTTTCTATGTATATTAATGGGGAAAATTCTACTCCTGAAAAGTTAGACAAAGAGAAAACCAATATGTAAATGTCAGAAAACATTTTAACAACTATTTAAATAACTAGTCTTGTTGCTGAAATGCTAATTATTTGTTCAAGGAAAATGAAATATAGTAATTTATTTAATGAAATAAATTTCAGTTTCAAAAAAAAACCAAGATCACATACACCATCTGGCCTGTCTTATCCAGGTATACTGTTTACTCACTTTTATCCGAATTTATCTGAGAGATCAGATGCCACCATAATCTGAGTATAAATATGAGTACATTAGTATTCTTGTGTATTTGCATAGTATCACAAGTGTCAGTACAAATATTGCAGCCATCTTGTGGCCTAAGCAATCTTTTATTTTTGACCCTTCTCCTTGAGGGCATCAACAGAAAAAACACCATGAATATAAAATATGCAAATGAAAAAGTGACACGGTTTTAAGATGCAATATTTTCTTGCTATGTTTACAACAGTAGGCATGTAGACTGCTATAGACAGAATCATAGAATCATAGAATCATAGAATCATAGAATGGTTTAGGTCAGAAATAACTTTGAATATCATCTAGTTTCAACCCCTCTGACACGTTCAGGGACACCTCCCACTAGATCAGGCTGCTCAAGGCCTCATCCAACCTGGCCTTGAACGATTCCAGGGATGGGGCATCCACAACTTCCCTGGGCAAACAATTCCAGTGCCTCACCACCCTTATTGTGAAGAATTACTTCATAATGTCTAATTTAAATCTTCCCCCTTTCTACTTAAAGTTATTTCCCCTCATCCTATCACTTCATGCCTTTGTAAAAAGTCTCTCCCCAGCTTTCTTGTGGGGCCCCTTCATGTACTGGAAGGTACCTGGAGGTCTTCCCAGAGCCTTCTCTTCTCCAGGCTGAACAACCCCAGCTCTCTCAGCCTGTCCTCATAGTGGAGGTGCTTCAGACCTCTTATCACCTTCACGGCCCTCCTCTGGACTTGTTCCAACAGCTTCATATCCTTCTTTATGCTGGGGATTCCAGAACAGGACACAGTACACCAGGTGAGGTCTCCCACAACCTGCTGGCCACGTTTCTTTTGATGTAACACAGGATACAGTTGACCTTCTGGGCTGCAAGTGCACATTGCCAGCTCATATCAAGCTTCTTATCAATCAGGGCTGCTCTCAATGACATCATCCCCCATCCTGCACTGAAACTGCGGATTGCCCCAACAGAGGTGTAGGACCTTGCACTTGGCCTTGTTGAACCTCATGAGGTTCACACAATCCCATCTCTCTGGCTTGTCTAGGTCCCTCTGGATGACATCCAGTCCTTCTGGTGTGACAACTACACCACTGAGCTTGGCGTCATTTGCAAACTTGCTGAGGGCACACTCGATCTCAGTGCCTGTATCGTCAATGAAAATATTAAACAGCATTGGTCCTAGTATGGACAAGAAGTTGGAAAGAAACTCCATAGCTTACAGCCAGGTGTGCTACATTTGTTCTTTTTATACTCCTAGCCCCAACGCTCCTACCCTCACACACTCTTATTCTCTTACCTGCAATTTTGTGTAGCTATTTCCCATCTAGTGCAATGCTCGTAGGCCATCAATTTTCCTATTGTCATTTAATCCCTGCTGGCAACTAAACACCATGTCGTCACTCTTTCATGGGAATGGGGGACACACTCAGAAAAGTAAACAAATACAGTTTAATAAGTAAAGCGAAAGCTGCATACACAAGCAAAGCAAGACAAGTAATTGATTCACAACTTCCAGTTGGCAGGAAGGTGTTCAGCCATCTCCAGGAAGCAGGACTCCATCACATGCAGTGGTTATTTGGGAAGAGAAAAACTCTGAACATCTCCCCTTCCTCCTTCTTCACCCAGATTTATATGCTGAGCATGACATCATATGGTATGGAATATTCCTTTGGTCAGCTTAGATCAGCTGCCCAGCTATGTTTCTTCTGGTTTCTTGTGGACCTGTACACTTTCAAAAATGGGAAACTGAGAAAGTCCTTGATTTCTTAGAAACAACTAAAAACATCAGAGTATAATCAACATCATTCTCATACAAAACTCTTTCTACCCCAGCTGAGGGCAGGACATTTCCCCACAGAAAACCTATACCCAAAAGTCTTCCCACACTTTAATGCCAACCTTGTGCTCTTTAGCTCCCCATCACAACCCTACTTTTTTCCTTTATGGACTCACTCAAATCCACAGAACATCAATTTTCATGACTCATCTAGGAAGGATAAATTTTTTACAAAACTGAATATGCAGAACAAAGGATTCTCAGAAGGGTCTCTGTCTCCAGGTCAGGTACAGTTCATCATTATCTGGACAGTTCTCCAATGCTGGAGGTGTAATTGTAGTACATCAAGTTGATTTGAGACAGGTTAAATCTTTTCTCAGTATTGTAGCGATAACATGGTGACATAAATTTGAAGTTAAGTTGGCCACCAGCAAAAGGTCTACAGTCCCAGTGGCTACCACATCCTTGTTTTAATGATAAAGCAGTATGAAAGCTATCTCCTACACAGTCTGCATCATACTCTGTGGTGTTACATGCTTTACAAATCTCAGTTTGCAGACACAGTGGTGGCATTAGGCCACTTCATCTTCCCTCAGTCCAAGTTGTGATTTCTGTGTATGTCATAATTCTGTGATTTCACTTAGGGTATGACATAATGCTTTCAGAACAATACTTGTACAGATATTAAAATTGTCGTTGTTCTTGGCATAAAAATAACTGTGGTAATACAGAGCTCAGCAGGGTAGTAAAACCACCCAAAAACCTAGTAACTACTCTGAGTTATTTGCCTGTCCTGAGTCCCACATCACTGTACCTGCTGTAAGTATCCCAGAGTTAATCACTCTGAGACAGACCTTGCATGATGCATAGTTTGGAAGCTTACTGTAAAACAGAAGAACGTGAGATGTGCTCTATTTGACAAACTACTTCTCAAGAAAAACATTATTAGGAACAGTGCAATAAGAAAAAAAGTATATCACAATTAGCACTGGTCTCATTATAAATCTAGAAGATTTATGCATCTTGCAGTTTTAAAACCTCAATCTTACTGCATTTGCAATAAATTCCCCTGCTCAGGTTACTCAATGATAAACTGAAGTGTAGCTGCAGCAACGTGCAATGTAATCTTAAAGACATGAAAGGGATGTGAGGAAAAAAACTGTGGTCTCTTTAAGAAAAATTGTGTAGGCTTAATAATGCCCTACATGTGACTATACATGATATCATTCTGGGGGTTTTGTAGGTTGATTTCTCTGTCTCTTCCATAGAGTTATTTTTAAAGTTAAGTCACTTGCAAATCACATTGTTTCAAGTGCAGAAATATGATCTCAATTATGAGTGTTCTCCCAAGTGGTAGATAGTATTGCTATTAGTTATTTGTGCAGGTGTTTCACAAGTTTTTGTCTAAGGTCAAGGGCTGCAGTCCTATTTGTTCTTCACAGTATGAAGCCAAAATCCTTCAACAAATGATCTATAACACATTTTGAAGGGCTAACGAATAGTGAGGAGACAGTGGGTAGTGTGAGACTGTCCATCTAAATATGCAGCACTGCCTTCCATAATAGTTTCTTGTATTATCTATTTAGGGTGTTACTTCAATTCACCTTCCAAAAATCATTTCAGTGTGTGTACTTTCACTAGCTCGTGGATTTTGGAGCTGCTGGAAAATGAGAGGGAGAACCTGTGGAATCTCAATGTAGGCAGGAGTATCATCAGAATTAAAATTTGCAAACTTGCAGCACTTGGACCCTAATGAACAGGAAACAGCTAAGTCATGGAAGACTGCTCCAGTACTAGAATTTCCATCGTGACAGAAGTCTGGTTGCTGTGTAGTTAGATAGTAAAAAATGTCTGACAACTAGATGGCTAGAGACCCATTCCTCTCTTTTCTGCTGCTGTTTTACTCTGCCTTTCATTTCAGCATTTTCAAAATGAAATGTTTCAGCTTCAGCATTTGAAATTATTTTGAATTTCACAATTAAGCCACATTGTTCAATAGGTTAAAAAATCATGTAGTAAAATTGCTGGTGTTTCATTTAATCCAAAACACTTTTCTCTGGTTTGATGCAATATCATTTTACTGAGAAGTGTTGTAAAGGTTTGTCATCCAAACAAAAACATCATTTGCTAATGACTATAAATAAAGGTGGAATTAGAATTAACTAAATGCAAATAAGTAGTGATCTTTCTGAGTTAAAGAATAAAGTACCAAAAAAATTTATTTATTTATTCAGAAGTTTGTTATATAATCCATAGTTAAAACTACAGCTGCAGAAAAACTTTCATCAATTTAGATAGATCAAGACTCTGAAGACCGCATTAATTGATCTACGTTTATGCATTCTTAGAAGCTAGTATGAATAATGTTTCCCATCTCAGGGTATGGATGTTTTTTCAATGTGTTTCCATGATTATTGCAATTTAGAACTTTGAGTAGTCTGCTTCTTTAATCTCCATACCATAATCTCCTTACCATGCATAGTACAAGATGTACAAGACAAAAAGAAGATGAGGTCCTCATCAGCAGAGAAGAATATTCCTCTGGGCTTCACTTTTTTCCAGGCATTTGAAAGTTCACCATTCAGTCTAAAGCTACTCATAGGATTCCTCAATACCAGTATGAGCATCTCTGGAGTGAGATACCCCCACCTGAAGTAAGGAATCCAAAGTAGGTCATCTGAATTAACCTCCATTCATTGAAGAGGAGCCTAAATAATACATTGTGAACCTTTGGAAAGGAAATTTGAGATTAAATTGATTGTGTCTCTTGCTTTGTAGTGTTTGTCTTCAGCAAGAATGAAAATAAGCACGAGATTTAAGCAGCAAAATCCCTTTGTTTTCTACTGATTTTTAGAGTTCCTGGCTAAAAATTGTTGCCAAAAGTTAATAGAAGTATTTATCGGTGATGTTCTGGGACTTTTTTATGTACAAAGTTAGTGTCAATGACTGGATTTCTAGGCTGCAAGTGAAGACAAAACTATTCCATTTATAATTATACTTTATTCCTAATTATCCTTTTTTTTTTCCTATAGTTCCATGAATTCAAAATTAACACTATCTTGTGAGAAACAGTTTTACTGGTCCTTCAAATTTTTAGGGACAGAGTCTGTGTGCTGCATTTTCTTAGGATAAAGAAGTAAACAAGAAACAGCCTCCACCTTAAAACACAAATATATCCATGATGCTTCTTTTCAGAGGCTGAGTGTTCATAGCTCTACTTAGATCAGGCATCCTGTACAGGTTCCACATTACCTCCTTGTCTTCCTGCACTCAGAAAAACCTGCAGTGCTAATGCAATTATTAAGACTTCCATCCAGATCTGTCCTCTATACTTTTAACATTATTACATAATTGGAAAATGATTTAGCAACAGGCTATGAGTAGAAAAAAAACAATAGACCTTGATAATGAGCTCTGTCCTACATGTTCCTAATCAATTATTCAAAAAAACAATGCGTATTACAGGAGGTGCTGTACATGTTACTCATCTTCCAAGCCAATGTTTTGTACTTTTATTTTACTAATAAGGTCTTGTGAGGAAGGGTGAACTCTGTTTAAACTGTCATTCATCTTCATTTCATATCCTGCCAAGTTCCTAAGCAAGGCCAGAAGGGCATAAAGCTTTTGTGAAATAATCAACTATTCCTTACTCTGAACACTGATGATATTAGCTCTACTTCACTGATAGAGCATCTGCTTTCTACCTCATTAATCACAAATATTAAAATGCTGTAAACCCTCTTCCTGAATCTTGACAAAAAAATTGTTTTAATTATTTTGGTCTTATCTTTTTCACAGGCTCTGCTCTGTCTTCTGTCATGGCAGAGTTGTTTTCCCTTCATGTCACTATAATTCAGTATATCTACATATAATTCAGCAATCTATACAAGGTAATTTTCTGCTCTTCTTCTGGTATGTTGTCTTGTGATCAGATTATTTCACTTTTGAAGAAACAAACTCCACTGGCATGCAGATTACACAGATTCTCCATGATAGCAATTTTCTTTTTATTTTGCTTTGTTAAGTTTTTAGTACACAAGAACACCTAGGCTAATCAAACACCATTTAGACCTTGACCCATGCCAAATGCATTGTAAACACACTGCCTCAGGAGAAACAACAGCAATAGGAAATTCTAAAACCTCAACCTTAAAATCATACTTGGTTCCCCTTTGCTCTGGTGTCTCCAGTAAAAGTGTTAGAGTTTGTATTAATTTCTGCAGTCCACAAGATAAATCATCTTCCCCCTCAAAATGACAGAATGTAGTTTACAAGAAAGTAGTAAGGAAAGCAGGCACAAATACAAAGAGAAGCGACTTTTCTACCAACTCAGCACCTTTTCCTCTCCATTCCTCATATTAATGCATTTTTCAGTTACAGGTCAACTATACAAGACTTCAAGTATGGTAAGTTACTTGTGATACCTTAGAAAGAAGTGACAGAGATCGTGGCAGGTATCTGAATAGGTGGTAGTGTTTATTTAGATGCATTATTTACAAAGTTCTTAGTATGCTGAATTCGAAGCTGTTATTCTTCATCAGAACAATGATATTCTTAGAAGGTCAATGGTAAGGATTTTTAAATGCCTTGAAATATCTAAAATTTAAGCTATAATCCAGTGCCTAGAAGTATTCGTTTACTTAACTGAAAGATATAAGTACTGCGAGAATCATGTTGCCAGTGATGAGCTCATACTTCTATGAGGCCTATGTCTTTACAAGGGAAGGCAAATTATTTATGATAAAGGTGAACAGCTGAAGAATGAAGCTACTCCTTTTTTGTCTTTGCTTAAACCATGTTTCTTCACATTTGTTTTGATGTCGATGGTTTGGATAAAAGGTACACCAACTAAGACAAATGATATAGTGATTTGCTAATGGCAGTCGTAGGAAATGCTATGAAATAGGGCTCAAGGTCAGCCTTGAAAACCAATGAGAAACTTAACAAAGCATTTACAGAAAAAAAGAGTCTAAGACTGTAGCTGATCAAGTAATTACAAAATAAAGTGATCAATGATGCATGTTTTGGAGTGGCTTAATAACAATTACATTATATTTGAGTTCTGGATTCTCAATTGTTGGCATGGATTTGGATGAGCCTTTCAGAATTTCTCCACAAGAGGAAAGCCAGAAACTAGCTTTGTTAACAAGGTCTGCGATTCAGCACTCTCTGGGGAGGCATTATAAAAAACACCAAATACTGAGGAAACTGGCAAGAAAGATTAAATTAATTGGCAATACCACCTATAAAAAGCTGCTCTCCAAGTGACCGAAGCTGATACCTCAACAAAAAAGAAACATCAAGTTCAGAACTATCATTTTTACAGAGTTATTCTCACATACTCAAAGTTTTATAGATAACTCTTATTTCATTTCAGTAAAGACTGTTGTCATTTTGACTGAAATGAACAACTGACCTCATTATCATTATGATCATCAGTGCCTGTATAACAGCTTGCAGAGTTCACAGCAGTACTTATGTTAATAACTCCAGTTGATAAATGACTTATAGTGGTCATATTCTTTGCACTCTTATCTTTCATTTTGAATGCTGGCCTTCTTAATTAAGTAATTAGGAACATTATGTAGTCAGTAACTGAACTAGCTAGTGGAACTAGAACAATTAGGGATGACCAGGAGAGGCTAAGTCAGTTTTTCAATACAAAAAATTCTGTTTCCAGTGGTGAATCCAAACTAGAGAGGTGAGTCAGAGGCACAATTCAGGCAGAGTTAAATATGTATTTATTTGACCATTTAATGTACTAAGCATTAACACTGTAATATACATGGAAAACTGTAGCAAATACAAATTCAAAATCATTCTTTTACAACCTAGACTGCGATAAGCAAGAGTTGTTTCTGTAACACAGTCATAAAAAGGGCCCAATGTGCCATCAATGGTAAAGAGAATTCTGCTTCAGTTCAGATTCTCATCTTGTGCCCAGTGCAATATTATACTACTGCATAATAGTATGTGGCCCAATAAGTTTTTTCTCAATGAAGGAAAAGGAGGTTCCTTTTCCGGCTTGTATGGAAAGCAAATAGAAAGGGATAGTTTTTACCTCGAGTTAGAGTTCACTCACGGTGTTGGACCACAAAATTTCCTTGATCACATCATAAATTATAAAACTAAGCAAATGGCTGATGAGAACTTCAACCTCAGAAAAACCTTAAGAAAAGCATGGTCTTATCTTGGCCTTTCTTTCCGTTAATGTTTCTGTTTTTAAAATTTACCTTTTAACCCCACAATATCATCTCTCTTTTGAGGAGGGCCACTGTAACACACCTTTTCCCAAGCTGGGAAATCCTGGTCTGGCTGATGATTAGCACCCTATTCTATGCTTTCCGACCCCAGAGTTACACCCAAAATGAATTAGCACACGAATAACTGCAGGGGTCTTGAAAACATTTTGATTCACTGCTCACACACTAATCTGTCTTGGCAGACCATAGTGGAGATAAAACTTCTAAAATCAATGAGTTCTCTGTTCTTGGCCTACAATACAGAGAAGATGATGGAAATAACTTTTGCTGATAAGTGATTTTGATTATTGGCCTCTCCAACCAACTAACTAAACTGTAGTGTACGAGACTAGGTTGCTACATAGGGAAATAATTTTTCAACTAATTATAAAGCCAGACAGAAAGATTAATGGAGTTAATGTAAATATTTGACCAAGGCCACTAAGAAAGCCTTCTGAAACCAATATCTCTGAAACCAATAGCTGGATATCACAAAATCAGAACTGCGGAGTGCAATTGCTTTTGTTATGGGACTATTCCCAGCCCTGCCTTGCATGACAAATAGATGTAGTTAATAGCACACGTTTACACAATGTTTTATAGTATAGGATTGCAAAGTAATAATGATTTAGCCTTTCCAATAGTCCAGAAAAGTGAGCAGTCATTAGGTCTATCAGAACTGAAAGAAAAGCTTGTCGAAAAACCCTTTGCAAGATAGAAGAAGAGCTTGAAAAAAGACTTTGACTACTCCCAAGCACGGAAATTTGATACAAGTCGGTCTTTTTCCTCCACTAAACTGTAGCATTTTTTAAAACTCTTCCTACTCCTTTAGGCCTTCTGTTAGTACAGATTTGAGAATGTCTCTAAAAGCACTGTCTTTGACCATAAAGCACAGGAACAGCAGCTGACACTGGGGGAGTGCAAACCTGCTCTGATTTAAGACACCATTCAGCCACCTTGACATAGTCAAGCTAATCTGCACATCCTCCCAGAACTACTTTAGGAGCAGGTACAGCTCTGCGCAAACTGGCCACAGAGTTTCTAGTTCAGTGCAGCCTTTTGTCCTGAGCTGCCTGAGCAGGGAATCTGCACAGCTGCGTTGTACCCCTGCTTTGGATGACCATGTGAGGTGGTGCTAACCACAGGAACAGTGCTTTCCAACTCATCCTTTAAATCTTTAGCTGGGCATAGCCAATGTTTTTTTCCTTTAATTAATGCTTTCTACATCTCAAACCTTTTTCTCCCGTTTGTTAAAGAGAAGGTGCCATTACAGAACTGTGCAAGACTCAGTATTCATAATCTCTATTGTATTCTTTATTAAGTAATGCTGAACACACTTACCAATGTAAGCTCATGAAAAGGGAAGATCCTGCCCCACTATGTATTTCCAGATTTCTGCAAAGCTATCATTATCTCACAGAACATTTCACATTGCAACAAATATTTCTGGCTCATAAAGTTCCTGAAACAAGAAAGGACACGTAGATGTTGTGAAAGTCTCAGTGTTTTGTTCAACTAACAAAGAAATGTGTCCTCTTACCAAAATCTCTGTCGTATGGCTGGACAAACTTGCTCTCCAAACATTGCAATGGCTAGAATCCCACGGTATCCCTGTCACCATCGGCCATACAAATTAAAACCAAGACAAAATTGAGGTTCCTCCTAGCTAAACTGATTGGAGTTATGCTAAGCTGCTCTCAACACAGAACTGACAATCAGTAGTTCCCAAATGCAGATAATAACAGCAATAAAAAGAGTGACAGTAATCATGACAGTAATAGTTATTATTATAGTAATAATGATATAGCTACATACCTCAAGGTGCATTTAAAATAGCTTAAACAAAATAAACCTGATAAAACTGGATTCAGCATGTCACAGTGTGATGCATCCGCCCAAGAAATTCAGCAACACTTAGCTCACTGCAAAGTAAAGAGAAAACAATGAAAACACTTGCAACAGATTCTTGTTAACGGGATATTTATGGGACACTGCTTAAATTGGAAAAAAAAGACAAAGCCAGAAATGCTGATTATTGTTCTAAGTCAAAGTGTTGTTTTTCAGTGTTTTCAAATTACAACACTGAAAAATTTAGTGAAAGCTATGATCCAATGATAATCACAGAAGTGGGACATTAAATGAAACCAGCAAAACTGAGGAAAAGCCTCAGACAGTGTAAATCAGCAAAGTTACACTGGCATTAACGGAATTACGTCAAATTACATCCATCCAGCATTTGGCAAACAGAGCAAGGAGGAAAGAGAATGCAAATGTTTATACAGGGGTACTTGAAAACTGAAGAAAAATAATTTTTAAAAGACCGTATAAGTTATATAAACCCATATAATTCATAATTATTTCAAACTGGAGGAGGCAAATATTGTAGGATAAAAGTCATGAAAACAGATATGCTAGGACTGTTAGACAGAGTTCAGGTTCAGAATTCAGGCTGCTGAGGTGTGGATAATATTTTCTACTAGATGAAAGTTATCTATTCCTTTCACTTAAATATACAAAGATTTTCACCCAGATAAATCAGTGGAACTATTTTTTTACTATTCTGCATGCAAGCTTTTGCCCCCAGGCATCCTGGTATCCACTTTTGCAGAACATGCAAATAAATGTTCAGGAGAATTAAAAATACAAGGAAAATAAACATTCTATTAAGCTACTTAGGCAAACACTATCAAGACACAATATCTCTTAAGCTTGAAAGACAGCTGGCTTCTTCAGAATGTTTTTGTCAACAACAATTTTCAAAACTTTGCATGTTCACCTAATTGTTTTAGCACAAGATTTTCATCAGGATGTTCATATCACCTGACTTTCAATGTCTATAATCTATTCATCTTACTTGCCAAGTCCCACTCAGCCTGACGTAGTCAGTCCAGAAGAGTATGGCTCTTCCAGAAAAGCTTTGCAATACCAGCCACTCTGATGTGGTTGTTCCAGATACCCTACAGCTTCTGAAACAATACTTCATGCTTATGTTTAGCAAACTAAATTGCACTCCTTTGGTCAGATTCAGTTTGCAAATTCAGACACCTACATTTAAGGATAGGTGGGCAAGTTGTGCACCAAAGCCATCATAACAGTCCAGGGAGGGATGGATGCTCTCAGGTGGGATCTGATAATCAAAAGATAAGCATCTATTACTGTTTGAGATGGCATAGGATACCCTGAGATTTCCAGACAGGCACAGCAGATTTGACAAAGACCTCAGGCAGAGTAGCCTAAATTTTGAAGAAGCACCTGAAGGTCAGACAAAATATCCTTTCTTCTTTTGTACATGACGTGAGATGTTAGTTCCATGTGTCTGAATCCCAAGTCAAGGCCATGCAGTCAATAAAGAGTAATGGACAGTCCAGCTGCCAGATCATATACATTTGTCTTTTGATAAGACCAACCAACTCCAGAGCTCTGCGCAATTCAGATCAAAATTCCATTGTCTGTAATAGACATTTAAAAGTCTAACTTATTTCATTAATTCAGAATGGAGCCAGATTTCTAATTCTCAAGCCCTTTTACAAAGCGGACCTCCAATATTAAACATTCAGTGCATTCATAATCAATGCATTTTTTTAAGCAATACACCTAAATGTTCCATACATTATTTGATTAATTTTCTTTTCTCTTCAATTTCCTTTTCATAAGGGGACACATAGCTCCAGAAACATTAGAAATAGCTTTCATTTTTGTGTACACGTGCCTTTCAACTCTCTCAGCACCTGTAAGAAAGAATGTATTTTCATAGGTATTGGGCTGATACTGTGAGGAGGAAGTCACTAAGGAAGACTGAAGTGCACAAATAGTATAGCTCACAAAAATATGTTTCCACTTAGATGTGACTCAATATCCCATTTGCCTACTCTTTTTGTCCTGAGATATCGAATTCTTTACGGCGTCTGAATGCTTTGGATCACAATACCTCTTGGCATTAAAAATAAAGGGTTTGAGCCTTTCTATGAATTCTGCTTGCTTCCCTCACCCCCTTTCCCCATTTTCCCCTAAACCAAATTCTACTTAATGAAGCCTTATATTTTCCATATGCTGCCTGCAGAAATATGCTTCACAGTGAAGGTGGAGAGGAGCCAAGTGTGTCTTCCCTCACAAACAATGGCATAATGGCAAAACTCACATGTTCCTCATCCCTTTGTGCTTACACTACCATGTGAACAACACAAAGCTGTTAATAAATTTTAAGCACTGCAGACAACTGGTGCCTAAGTTTTGTTTTGGTTTCCTTCTCTTGATCCCTGCCACAGAAACACATCCTGCCCCTCGTAGTCATGGCGCTGGGTTCCGCTTTTATAACGTTACTCCTGCACTATTTTGCCTGGTTTCCTCTATACCAATGCTCCAGAGGTCACCAGCCTTCCCTAAGACAGGGGAAAGATCTTGCTAGTGGCTCTGTTGGCTGCCCCACAGGCTCCTAAATCTACCAGGTCACCAGTGTGGTCACACTTCTTCATCACAGCTTCCTCCTGCCCAGTAACCACTCACCACAGTGTCTGAGGAGTCCAAAGCTACTTCAGAACCAGATACAAATGCAATGGGGGAGATTCCTATATCAAAGTCTCCCCTGATGGACTCTGGGGTGGACTACTAGATCCATTCTGTTGAAGATTCATCTAAAAAGACACCACATGCTGGAAAAAAGAAGCTTTGCCAAACATTCTGTAGATTATAGTCACTTTATTTACCATCTTTGATCCGATGATCTGTGTCATCACTCCTAAAGCTTCTTCTCATAGAGCATTTGTTATTAATTTTGCCTGTTTGCTAATGACAACTTTATTTAATTATGAGAAGTCCGACACAAAAAAAAAAAAAAAGACTGTGCCTGTAACACTTTTCATTTAACAAATTAAGAAAATCAACTATGATCACCTTCAAAACAGTTCCCTTCTGAGTTGATACACAGCTGCATATGATGCTGTCAACATGCAAAGCAATTCCACAGGTCATTTTCTGAAAGGCTGTTGAAGATCTCTGTTCTGTTTACTTTCACATCTTTTACCAACAAAAAAATTAGTTTCTTTGAGTATTGACTTGATCTTTGGGAAGAAGGAGTCAGGTCTGATGAATAGAGTGAGTGCTCAGGCACAGTGTTGTTGTGATTAGCTACAAACTGTTTCGCAGACAAAGCGCTGTGAGCTGGTACACACTGCCATTTTCCAACTGAAGGTAAGAAAATGCCTATATTTGAATACACATCCACCTGTACTGAATGAAGTAATGAAGTTGAGTCATGTCTCGCTGTGACAAGTTAGAACACGTTCTATAACCAACTCTGTGTTTCTCCTCTCCCACTCTTGGTTCCTGAGCTATAGGGTTAGTCATGATCTTTTTGTGTTGGACTTCATATATTCATCACACTGTTTTCCTTCTGGAGACCAGCCTTGGTCTTGGGAGACTGTTTGTGCAGGTTCATTAATGTAATATCTCATTGCAGAAACACTGTTTTTCTGGATTTGCAATTTCTTCTTTTCCAATTAGCAGCTCATGTGTTCCGCACACTCATAGTTTTAAAACATTCCTGGAGAAAGATAATCTGCCACAACTCATAGAATGGAATAGTAGAAGCATAAAGGTTGGAAAAGAACTCTAAAAATCATCAAGTTCAACTGTCAGCCCAACACCACCATGTCTACTAAACTTTGTCCCAAAATGCCATGTTTTTTGAACATCGCTAGGGATGATGAATCCACCACTTCCCTGGACAGCCTGTTTCAATGCTTCACCAGTCTTTCAGTAAAGAAATTTTCCTAAACCTCCCCTGGTGCAATTTGACTCAGTTTCCTCTCATCCTACCCCTTGTTTCTTGGGTGAAGAGACCAACACCCACCTCACTACAACCTCTTTTCAGGTAGTTGTAGAGGGCAATAAGGTTTGCCCTCAGCAACTCACACAATATTAGTCCAGTATTTACTTTCACTGTTAATATTCATTCACATTTCATTTCTAGTTCTTTCATCAGTCTTTTAATGTAACAAGAGTTTCTTGCCTTCTGCTGTCTTTCCACCACTGTGATGAGATTAAACTATTTTTTATGAATGAATTTCACCTCCCTCATGGAAACACTGGTTGATGCAGTAAAATCATCTCTTCCTCTTCTTTTGCACATGCAAAGTTCATGGGTCTTACAAGACGAAGGATCATCATTATAACTCTTCCAGTTTCATCCTTCCTGGTAATCTCCTTTCTAAAGCATAGATGGACTCAGTATTATGGCAGGGATGTTATTTACTGCAGTTGCAGAATACTATTCCCTGTTCCTGCCTAACTTTCTCTAGTTTTATCCAAGGATATTTTGTTCCTTGCAACATCATGGCAACACCATATTCAGATAGGTCGTTACCCAAGTCTAGAGGCTTTTCTCACCATTCAGAGCATTGTCTGACATACTGTAAAACTGACCTGTGTTTTTTCTTCCCACACATGTGACATTTTGTTTGGCAGTATCAAAACCAATGTTTTTAGTGGTTTTTTACCCAAATAATTCACATTTATCTGTATTATTTATTTACATTATTAGCAACATCTCTACTAGTCTTTATGGCATATATATGACTTACGGGTATTTATTTTATATTTTCTTTCACGTTGCTGGCAGAAATAGTAAATGTTATTTGACATAGAAACCCATCACAGGATGATGATTTGCCATACATAACACTTTGAGATTGATCAATAAACCAGTTTTTTATTTCATTTACAGATTACTGTATTATATTAATCATTCTTTTCTTCTTGACAGTTTCCATACTTCTGTGTACTGTCTACATCACTTTCAGCTTCTTATATGGCTGGACAAGCCTATAAATAACTTCTGTTTGAAAACCATGAGTCTAAAAATAGAGCAGTGTGTAGCTGAATACTTTAGGATACAATGCATCTTGCTATTTTGCCAAATGGGTGGGGAGGTGGAGCATTATGTCTAGCAAGTATCTGAACATTTTCACAAAACTTCCTGATATAAAAGAGATTTGAAAGCCCAGAAGGATTTGTGAAATATCCAAATGTCCAATCTACTTAACATAATATTCCAGTTTGTGTTTAATAGCCACTATTTATACAGTGCCTTCATAGTCATTGTAGAAACAATACCTACGAAGGAAGGGAGATCGTGCTTGAGTCAGGAACTAGATTTCTTTCTTGAAAATGGATGTATAGACTAAAAGAGTTGTCCGGCTCCCCAGCCAAGGAAGGAGAAATGTGCATCTTCAGACCAGATACCCTAATTCAGATAACAGTTTTAGAATGGGATTAAGCATCTTCTGAAGGCATCTTCATCTGTCTGTAGAAGTCTAGATAATTAGCTTGTATTAAACAACTAATTATTTATAAAATTTGAGATAATACAGATGTAGGTGCTTAAACGTTGATGGATGATGATTCCTGCTAGACTCTTACAAAGGATTCCACCTCCTTCCACTATTACATACGAAGATAAATAGGTTCTCACAGTCTTCAACAAGCACTTCACTAAAATGTAGGCATAAGTGGGATGTCTACATTAGACAAGATATTTACTTTTATAAGGTATTGCTGTAGTATGATTAAATAGATTTCAAATTTTCATGTCTTGTTATTGATAAAATCTTGTTAACTGCAGTATTTTACTGTCACTTATTATTTTCTAGATTAGCCTTTCCCAAGTTCTGCCAAAAATAAATTACTTCCCTCTCATCACCAATGAACACCAGCATGTTTACTGATTTCTGAAGGATTCTTGAAGTTCCTGAGTGTTGCAAGATTTGCGAATACATGAAAGAGATTTAGTCTTCTGACTCCTTTGGCACTGAAGAGTGTCAGTCCTGCTGATTTCATTTAACTTCCATTGTTTGTGTTTGTGGTCTTCCCTATCTGCTGGCTCAGTAGGAAGTATTTCCTTAATACTTTATCATAGGGATTCATCATCCTGCTTTTCTTCAAGAACAGATAAAAAATATTTGTTGAACACTTCCTTTACTATGTTGGGATTACTATCCTTATCTAGTGTCAAACTGATACAATTGTTGAACTGTTGTTTGTTCCTGACACATTTAAGAAATTCTTTACTGATTTTAACCCCTCTGGTCACAGGTTTATTAATATTTAGTAATATAAGCTTAAACATCTTTTTTTAACCTGTCCTCAGTACTAGAAAATTTTGAGCAGTTGGATCTGAATAACTTCTGCATGGGCACAGAAGTGAACGAGGGGAACTTATAGTAAACACAGACCTAACAACTGAAGAACAGCCAGAACACAGAAGGGACAAAGAAGGGACCTGCCTTGTAACTCCACAGCCCTGCACTTCAGTGTAACACCACAGCTGGAGGTGTCTGTTATTCTTTTGACATAATTCGTTGTGGCTAGGATTGTCTCACTTTGTAGCACATCCATATTTGTTGCGTTAAGTACTGTTGAACTTTAATTGTAATTAGATAATAAAATATGACTAGTCTAAAAATGTAGGCAAAAGCATAGGAGTCTTGCTGCTGAGTCTCCTTTAGTTTCCTCCTGCTGCTTTACAGCATCTCTTTCCTGAAAGCTGGTATATTACAACCCTGTAGTCCTTTTACTTTTTAACCAGCAATTTTTTTTTTTCCTTCCTGCTTGCTTGCTTTTTTTTCTTTTTTTTTTATCTTCGGCCATGGCTGCAACATATCAGAACATTCGTTGTTTTATTCAGAACACCGAACCAGAAGTTTGTAAAGCTCCTACTGTTTATTTTTCTTAAAGCAAATTTTGCTGTTATAACAAGCTGGTACAATGCTGTGAAACACAATCAGTCAGCAGTCTGCCTTTCAGTTTTTCCCTTTCAGTCTCTCACAGCTGCTCACATGTCAATCACAACCACTTGTTATGAATAGATTTGATGCCTACAGAGATTAACAAATCCAGACCCCATGATGCAATCCTGAGACCCAACTGGAAGGATATAAGATATGTAAGCCAGGTTTCAGTGAACCTTAATAGCTCTGCCTATTCCATCCAGATGTTTGGGGGTACCCAGATATGTCAGACTCTTCCATATCTTGGCATATCATATTGACGAACATAAAAATCGAAATATTATGAGAAAGACCAGTCCCATATGCCTGTAACCTTTCTGAAGTCATATAATGCCCAGAATACACAGATTTACAGCCCACTTTGTAATTCAAATATAAACAACTCTGTCGTTCTTTTTACTCTGTAGGACTACATGAGAGTCTGATTTATATGTTCCAAAGGCAAAAGAAAAAGTACATATATTTTTATAGGACTGACTTATCAACAACTTCTTAACTCCACGTAAAGAACTGCTTGTCCTGCTGATACCATTACTCCTGTGTAAAAATTGTATGACTTTTTGGAAACTTTCATATTCAGGGAATCAGACTGATAACAAGGAAAGCAGTGTAAGTGTATTACAGGAGAGGAGAATTAGGAGGCTTTTCATAGTACTAAAACTTTGAAAAAGTTTAAATATTTTCTAACCTATACTAAGAACAAAACAAATTGAGTGAGATTATTCTACATCCTTGTCTGAGGCGAGCACATCACAGTACCTTCAGTTAATGAAAACAGAGAAACAGCTCTAGAAGGGTGATTCTTTTTATTCTAAAAAGGAAGTCAAAATCATGTTTGCCTCTAACGAATGCACAAAGAGAGTTTAGGATCACTCACTCAGAAAGATGCATCTATTTACAGGCAGACATACAGAACCCTACCTTGTTTTTTCAACTTGTCATGACTCTTATCCTATATGTTTTCCTGTCTTTTCTCTTCCATATTCTTGTCTACCTTCCCAAAAACCCAACTTCCAAAACAATGCCATATAGTTGACCTTTCATTGTCTTCTCCATGTGGTTCCCTTCCATTCCGCAGATTTCCCAAAAGGCCTCTTAGGCTCCAGATCATTTCTCCTCCAAAGCACAGTCAGTTCCACTAGTCATATGGTTATAGAGAGGAGGAGGACATTATGGAGCAGTTGCCCTGCGAGTAGTGGTTCCTGTCACACAGATAGATATTCTTCTTCCTATTTACGTCACAATTGCCAAATGTGATTTGTAAATTACTGTACAAGCAATTTGTTCTAGCAACTACAAGTGACAGGTATGGCACCATTTTACATAGCAAAGAGAGAATTTCTCCATCCAGCTAGCAAATGTCCACATTCGTATAATTCTGGTCTCGAAACCATGAAAAAAATGGAAAATAATCTCTAACCAAAAAGGTCCTTCTAAAATATCAGATCAAGTTCTCTCTAGGGTGCATGCAGGTACAAACTCCCAAGGACACTTCCCCAACTGCTATCTTTACTTTGTTCAATAATCTTCTTTTTAACTGCTAATATTGTTTATTTATTTGATTAGAAAAATGTCTGAAGCACAGCTGACACTAATATTGGCTAAAATTGACTCACTTTATCTTATAAAAATCCTCTTTTCCTTCTTATGAATTTCCTGAAATTTATCACACTAGCCAGTATTTTCCATGCTAGGAGTATCCATTCAGATGCATGTGGAATAGAGGGAGAGTGTGACAGAAGGAGGGAAGGAAAAGGGAAGAAGTCTCTGCCAGAGCTACATATCAGTTTCTGAGGAGCAAGGGGGTAAGTGGAAGTTCTTTTTCCTAGGTCAAAATTCTCATGCAATTGATTCCTTGATAAAGATTTGTGCTTCTGTACTTTGAAACAGGGTCTGGAAGTTTGCAAGAGGCAGAGAGACCAAAATGTCAAGCATACAAACCTGCCATCCCTATAAGAATATGGCAACGCTGAGTCTAACATTTCAATATTCACATGCTATTTTTAAAAACATGGAAGAAAAATAACATAAGGTTCTGCTCTAGTCCCTGTGTGCTGCTACAAATAACCTAGGGCTTCAGGTGAAATCAGGGATGGTCCTGCAAATTGTGTTCAGTCTGCTGATGCTGATGTGAGCCTCTGTAGGGAAGTAGTCTGGACACAAATGCCTTCCTTTCACCCATCATACCCATACTGAAAACCAGGCAATATGGAGTTGAAGATGAAAGGCTGTTGTTAGTTGGTCAGCAATGGACTGATAGCAGTAGGCAAAAGAGTGGTCCATTATAACTCAATGTAGATTTATTAAACAAAAGATAAAATATAGATGTTGCTGCCCACCATGATCTTAAATCCAAGACTAAACCAAAAATGCTGGGTTTGGTAGTAGTCGTCCATTACTTCCAAGACCTTATTTTGACATCTGCATGAAGGGAGTTTATAAGAAAGACAGAATTTTTCCAGGGCCTGTAGTGACAGAATAAGGGGAAATGTTTTTAAACAGAAAGAGAGTAGAATTAGATTTGATATAAGGAAGAAACTTTTTATGATAAGGGTGATGAGACACTGGAAGAGCTTACCAGAGAAGTTGTGGATGCTCAGCCACTGCAAATATTCAAGGTCAACTTCTATGGGAATTTGAGTGACCCAATTCAGTGGATGATGTCACTGCCTATGGCAATAGGGTTAGACTACATGATCTTTGAGGGTCTCTTCCAACTCAAGCCATTCTATAATTTAATGTCTGGTCCAAATGATAACAAACTTCTGGTAGACCTGTTGTTAATGGAAGGTTTACCCAACTTGACATGTGTGGGCAATGTGTACATCTCAGATATTCAAGTGAGCAGTTAAGGAATTTCTATTTCAGTTTGCTTACTTCATCTCAATTAGCTGCTCTGCATATATGTCTGATGACACAGTCTTGAATGATATGATTTCATAACTTATTTTTCACTCAGTGGATGAATCAGCAGTATGAATGAGTCAATATTTTCTTTTTTCTCTCAGCATTTATGGAGCAGTTTTAAATCCCATTTACTGGGAAACATCCAAACCTTGCACAGAAGATGAGTCACTCATTATCTTATGAGCATTTCTACTGGAATGCCCACACCATACAATGAAGGGTGGTGTTAAGACACTGCAGAGCATTGCCTGAGCCAGCTCTTCAAGCTGTGTTGCTACATCAGCAGGGCGCTGCAACAGAACTAATCTTCATTGGAGCTGGAGCTAACTAGTATGGGTGCAGTATTCTATCAACACAGCTTTTTCACTTTTGATATCTAAATGGCTATCCATAATATGCATATTTGGGCAATTTCATGGCTAGCTGGAGCAAGTCTGCACCGTGCTCTGTTGTGGTGTAAACATGCTCAATGATACTGATGGAGGCTTTTTCCTTAAGCCCTAGACTATCTGCAGCAACACCAAGTGAGATATACACGTGCAAAGGGGCAAAGCACTTTCCAGCCTGCATCTTGCCACTTCACCATTGGTTTAGCCTCATTTTTAGAAACACTGGTTAATTCTTTGCTGCTGCTCCTTCCCACAAATGAACCTAAAAGCACTACGCTTCAGAAAAAAATGAAATTAATCGAGAAAGTTTAGCCCAAGCCGTCCTGGAGACCAAAGAGTGAGTTAAAAATGATTTCAGAAATGATCAAGCAAATGTTGAAGATGTTAAGCTTTTACTAAACAAATATTGCTTTTGTTTTTTTAACCTTATTGTGAGATTAATTTGGCTTTCAAAAGTTTTAGTGATTTTTTTTTTTTTTCTGAAAGAAGGTGAGGTTCTGAAGAATGTGGTGATTGATGCTAGCTCTAAATATCACTACTCTATAAAACCATACAGGCAGATACATGAAGACATCAATTGTTACAGCAATGTTTATACTTTGGAGTTTAGCATTTATATAGCAGATATAGTGTGAATAATAGACTGTGCCCATTCCATATGCTACTAAAACACGTTAGAGCTCTTCTATTAGAGACACAAATTAGTCATGAGCCAGCAGGTTTGAGAAACACAAAGAGGTAAATTACAAAGCAATGTGCAGGGATTTAACTGCATGACTCCCATTAACATCAATGGGATTTAACTGTGTGACGCCCTGTGCACCACTTTGTAAATTTACCCTAAATTGACTAGCGTGGTAATTCCTGGACAGCATGCAGTGGGGAAGTGACTGCTTCTGTAAACACAAGGGATTGTTGATTCTCAAACGTCTCCACACTGCACTCAACAAAGAACAAACATTCAAGGAAACATTTTATTCCCTACATCACAGGAGGACAGGAAATAAAGACACAAGCTCAGAACTCCTGCTCCATAGGGGACTCCAGTTCCAGAAGTGCCATTCAGGGAAAACAAAACTCCATTAATGATCCCTGATACTGTAAAATTCCTGACCTACTGAGGCTAAAAAATCTGATCCACTAGTACCACATAGGAACTGAGGCAGCAAATTAGCGTGATTCCTTAGTTCTGTAATAAAATGTGCTTAGAAATGCAAAAGAATATTTTGTTCCAGTATTCTCTTCTATATTGCTTCTCCTGAAAAACTATTTTTTATTTGGTCACAAAGAGTTTTCTTAGTTTTCTGCTACAAGAGGCTTATTCTTTTACTTCCTTCTGCTCTCATAAAATTTCTCTCATTCTTTTATTATTGTGGCTAAAGGTTATTATTAAGTAGCTAAAGCTAGCTCACATTTTATTAACTTCACATACTAGCATGAAAAGTTGTATTTGTGTCTGAATAAAGGAATACAGATAAATAAATAATAAAAATAAAAGAGTGCAGATGAAAGATTGTTGTTAGTTAAGCAGCAATGAAGTGGCACAAGTAGAAAACAGAGTGCCCAGTTATGACTCGATATAGATTTATTAAAAAAAAAAGGGATATTGTAGATGTTGTTGCCCACCATGATCTTAAACCCAAGACTAAACCAAAAATACTGGGTTTGGTAGTAATCACATGTAAATAAAAGAGTATGAATAAAAGAATAAAAGAATACAGATCTCATTTGCATTGTATTTCCCAAAGCAGAGCACACAAGCTAATGCACAGAGTATGTGGGCCAGCAGAATATTAGTATGCAGGTGATTGTCATTAATGAGTTGAGGGGGATGGAGAGAGATGATGGAAAAAAAATGGAAATGTGTTAGAAGTCATGTTAGAAACAAAAATTATGTCTCTTTCTTTTAACTGAGCATTATCTTCAGATATTCAGAGCTACCTTTACTTTTCTGTTCCATAAAAACAAAACCATGTCTCTCCTTGTGTTTTCCCTCACTGCCAGTAACAACACTGACAAAAGCAGTCACACGGCTGTTTCATTTCTTTGGCTTTATGTTTTCCAGGTGTTCAACTGTAGCTGGATTTTTCATATGTGGCTGTTGGAGAGGCACAATAGTCTTCAAGCCTGTGAAAGGCCTAGTGGCACGGTGAGAGCAGTCATACATATACATGCCTACAGTGTCACAGCAATATGTGTATATCCATCTGCATAAAATCTAAGTTCAAATGAAGATTGAGGCTTTGGAAACCTGAGGTGAAAGTGACTATTGCAGCCCCTCAGTCCAGTATGAGCCATGAAAAATAGCTTGCCAAGGTGGTTCCAGGTCCAAAATTTCTCTTAGAAGAAAGCAATACTTGAAAGTCAAAGGCTGAGCTAGTATAAATCAGCATATATTCCCTTCAGCCCTGAATTTGACTCACAGCTCATGCCAAATCACTGTCACAGAATCCACTCAAATATCATTGTCAGACCAATCATATCAACTTGTTGTTTGAAATTATTCTTCTAGTCAAATCTTGGTCTGATCTAAGCTTAGCACCCAAGGCTTTTAAAAGCTTCCCCTTCAAGAGTGAAAGAACTTGAAGACTGAGAGATTGAGCAGCCAGAATTAACTCAGTGTAAAAATGCCCTCTTTTGCTCTGAGATTAAGGAAAAAAAAGTAGATTGTATTTCATTATTTGAAATAGATTTTAAAGGTTTTAGAGACATACTTTCAAGTATATGCAATTTTCTCCCCATGTGTACTCTTTAATTTGTTGCTAGGCAGCACCCAGGCATTTCAGACAAAAATCAAGTCAGCACCTTCTTTCTCTGAGGCAGTGTGAATCTCCATTTTCTGTCTTCAGTGTCTCTGTCTCTGCTGTGTTACAGAAAGAAAATGAAGGAAAGAAAGATGTCTGTGCAAAGTAGATACTGACTGTTTTCATGTGCATTTCTGACTATTCCAGCCAGATGTATCAGAGCTTTTCAGTCACCCTAACCTGCTTCCACTTCAAACTTATTCTTCTGGTCACTAGTAAAATCAGAGTTTGAGAACTAAAAGAGAATATGAAAGGAGAAAAAAACACATTGAATATGAAAAAGAAAATTATTACTGCATAGTTTGTGGTATGCAAATATTCCTTTCTTCTGAGTGAAGAATGCAGGATATCAAATTGATGACATCTTCCCATCTTTTAATGTATAGCTTGTCTGATTCATAGCACGGACATGTTTTACACTAACTCATCCAGATGCACTCTTCTACTGTATGTGTAAAAGCTGCTGCCAATGACCATGCTCCTGCACAGATAATCTGATAAAAAACAATTTGGAGATAGTACTGTTCTTGGAGAGGCAGTACTGTAAAAAACAAACAGGACTGGATCCAATTCCCCACAGTATTTATTTTAAGAGAACAGTTTCAATTTAGTAACTTCCCAAATGCAGGATTCTTAAGGCCAAAGTTTCCTGAAGAAAGTGTCGGAAGAATTTTTTTTCTTTCCTTCAGGAGATTTTTTTTTTCAGCTACTTATACAACATTAATATCACTGCCATAAGTCTCACAGAGCTTGCTGAGAACTTCTGAGCTGTGATGTGTACTTTTCCAGTACCTTTGATATAAAACAGCAGATGCATATGAGGTGGGAAGAGGAACCTCACAACACAATATTGTAAACCTGTTGTACATGTACAACAAAAAAGGAAAACAAAAAGGAGTAAAATAAGCTATTCTTATTACATTATTCTTTCTGGTAAGCTATCATTATCTTGCTGTTTACATTATGCCAGTTTTCAAGAGTCCTGGTAAGAATGTGGTCCATCTCTTGGGTACAACATTAAGACAGGTGATGTCAAAATCCCAAAAGAAAGGGCTAGAACTGTGTGATGATAACATACAGATGTAAAAAGCCACAGACACTCAGACACATGCAAGTCCTGTCTAAGCATGCATAAACTACCATTACTAGCCTGTCACGCACTTTATAGAGCTCTCCACTCGATGACCTAACCCAATAAATTAATTGTTTCCACAGGAAGCTCCAATTTCCTCTTATGCCAGATTTTCTAGTCCTTTAATATATTTAGAGTTAGACTACGATGTTAAGGTCCGCAGAAATGAATGAAAAAAGGCCGATAAAGGACAGTCCTATATGGCATCAGCTTCTTTCCATACTCATTCGGTATTTTTTTGAGCCTGGGGGAAGATCAGCAGGTATCTATTTCCGCTCCATATTATCTAAGGATTCTCATTTAATCTTCCCAGTTGTGGAGTAAGTAATACTTCTGTATCGCTTAGCTCCTCTATTATAACTGACTCTCCTGAGCCCCTTTAAAGTGGATTCTCAGATTAAAATCAGCTGTCCTCACAGTCTCTTCATTCAAAATGCACTCAAAAGCACTGAGAAGGAACTGTGTGTTGGATAATTATCCTGATATCCCAGCATGGTGAAAGTATACACACATCCCTTTCATGTCTATGTCATTCTAAGGGGTTAGGGGTTCAAGACTGCTCGCTCTCATTCAGATACTAAAAGTAAACCTATCCCAGACTTGCTATTGTTCAAAAATAAATTTTAAAAAAATAGTGTATTTTTATTAATACAGCATCACTGGGAAAATTATCTAGAAACAAAACCAATTCATTCACCACTCAAAGTACAACTCCTGTCGAAAGAATGCTCCTTTTTTCTCAAATATCTTCCTTCCCCAGTGAAAAAACTCCAGCTGATACTGGAATAACCCCCGCATTCCCTTCTGCTGATGAACTGAGAGGCATGGAGGGGTGTGGATACAAGTGCGAACATACAAATGTATGTGTATGTGCATACTCAGCCACTCCAATGTCACTTTTCACTCTGAAATTCATGGTGCAAGAATGAATATTGCAGATATTTAGTTTTCTATTAATTCAAGCTGATTGCCACTGTCAACACACCTTTCTGCTGCCCTTCATCTGGCCCATGATGTATAGTCAAGTGTATTATTTGTAATAGCAAGCTTCATTATGATCAGCATCTTACTTAAAGACGTTATGCCTGAGTTCACGTTGTTACAAAAGGCATATTGCTTTATTTCTTTATTTTTCCTGGCTGTTTCTAGTCTTCATGCAAAGGACAATTAGCAGGAAAAAACCTGAATATACAATTCCCAGAAATGTGCTTCAAGAGGCTGAAAAACATAAATACATAAATATGAAAATCACTTACTAAGTTGAAAGTAGTCTGAAATGTTGTAATTAGTTGTTACTCCTAAACAATTGGCTTGTTACATTGAAAGAGTCACTCTTCAGCCATACTATAATCTCATGAGAACCTGACTTACGACTTCAGAACACTTTGAGCTTCGGAGTATGTAGAAAACCCTATGGAAGTGATATCAATCCAGAACATATTGTGTTTAACAGTCTGCAAGCAAGAGGACTCCTGAATTTCAGCTTTCTTCAGCTGTCAAAACTGATGAATGAAGTCTATGCTCATTCCAAATACTCCCTCTCTTCTTTGCCATGACTTACCACCCTACCCTTTCTTGTGTAAGAAATATGCCTGTCTAAACCTAGCCACAGAATAATGACACACACACAAATTATTTTACCATAGTATCAGACTAATATTCTGTTCCTTGTTTTGAAGAACTTATGAAGGCACTGCTTACATGTTCAGCTGCGTTACAATTAATGAATACTTTCTCAATATCTGATCAGCAGCAGATACAAGAGAAAATGGCTCCCTACCAGCTTCTTCATCTTTATTTCCTCCTTCCTTCCCCACTCCCTTCTCACTGTCTATTGTTACAAGGAATTGAGTAGTTTCTAAAAAATGAGCTTATGAGGCTCCAGCAGGAACTTAACTCAAGCACAGATGAGAGTTTGAGGTCCCAAGACCTCATCAGTTTGCAAACCCTCTGCAGCATGAGGATGCTGAGGACCTTACCCTGTATCAGCAGCAGACAGTCCAGACACTTAACACCTAGCTTTGAATATGGTAGCATAAAATTCTTCCAACTTACAGAAACATAAATTGAATATGTACTTAACTCCTTTGTGGGCTGAGATTAGCAACAAAGATACACTAAGACACATTCCTAAACATCACTGCTCCTAGAGCTCCAGACCAAAGGCTTATTTCTCAGTCAAAGCCACTAGTATCTAGAAACTATATATATTTTTTTAAATGTAATTTGGGAAAGCAGGACTGAATTTCTACAGCTATCCACAAAACAGATACAGTATGATGCAAACCCGTCCTGGAACTAGCTCTCTTTTAGATTTGTTTCGTTGTTCATAGGTCAAATCTGCTTTGAAAAGTGAAGAGGGCAGTCTATTTTAAAATTATGAAATCATTTTATCTTTTCCCTAGTAAGACTGTCACAAAGTACTGTACACTCTGCATTGCAATTGTTTTGAGACATATAGGTTTGTTGACCAGGAATTTCAGTAAAATATTTTAAATATGCCAATTTACAAATTTCCAACAAGAACAAGAATTAAAGATACGAATAAGTGGTCACTGTTGTTAATACATTAAAATCTTCCACCATGGATTATATACCCTTTTATTACATCTACCCTGATCCTTCACCAAGGACTAAGAAAATCTCTTTCTTTTCTGTTCCTAGAGACTTTCAGTAGCATCATGAGAATTCCAGAACAAGGACTTCTGTATCTATTTCATGAAAACTTATTGTGGCAAGTATCTTTCAGTAGCAGGAAATAACTGTTAGCTGATAGCAGATAATTAAAATGCCTAGTGTTCTGGTCACAGAAATTACTATGGTATTCATCAGGTAGGAGAAAAAGAACTCATTTGTGTTAGTAACTATGCCAAAAAGCAGTTGATACTATGAAGTCTGAAGCAGCACACACTGTACACATAGCTTTTATTTTCCTGGAAAAGTTACAATCAGATAAAATATATTCGTTGGCTTCAAATCTCAGAGAAAGCTATCCAAGACACTCATTGTAAATCTATCATTCAGTGATGTCTGCTATATTTTATTGAGCCTTTGATTTTCATTTCTATATACAAATTCAGGTGGAGACATTTTGGCTAGCATTAGTACGATAACTTTAATAGCCTTCTTGCACCATTTTTGACCGCCTAGTGAAGTAATGTATTACTGAATTTCAGGAATTATAACACAGAGAACAGACTTGTAGGTTACAGTCCATTAAAACTTTGTACAAGTGTTTGGATTTCTCAAATCATAGGCTGAGTATCCAAAGCGGGAACAAAGACAACCTAGTTGCTTGAAACAAGACAACTTTTATCATTAAAATAAGGTTGAAAATTCCAGCACTGACATCACAGATCAGTGTTCTCTTCATGCATTTTAAAAAAAAAGAGGGTACAGTAGGAAGATAAAGCAGAAAGGAAGTTGGCTCAGTGACACCCATAACAATTAAATGATAAATAATAATGCACTGAGTGTGTTGACAGATTCCTGTAATATCCAGCACCCCGTATGCTACCTTCAGCATAGAAATGGGTGAAAAGCTACTAGGTACAGTGTACTGGTAGTCAAGTATTTACATCCTGTGCTGCTGATGGAACTTTTAACTGCGTCCACTGCTTTGAGACAAGCTTTGACAGATCCAAGCCACAGCTGTACACAGAGGTGCTGCTACTGAGCATGGAATTTTTTCTAACACAGATTCCATCAGCTTCAAAAAAACAAGGTTCATTTATGGAGAAAGCAAGCCATCTGTGCTGTGCAATGTAGGGAGGCTGGTATGTAAAGTTTCCTTCCACCAGCTACCTCAGTACTCTACAAGTTGTAAACCAGTCTCTAGAAAGACTAACCTCCTTGCCAGGGTTACATCTCTGAGCTTTACAAGAGAAAGAAAGGTTCGTTCCACTGCAGACTGCCATGTTTTGCAACTGTTAATTTATGACTCTCCTGAGTATATAGCAGTAATTCTTCCATTCCATATTTGCCTAGTTTAGCACTCCTGACTTAAGCAAATGTTCAGTTTTGCTCCCTCTAGGAGTTCTGTCTGAAAACAAGAGGCCCGAGTAGGACCTAGCCAAAAAAAAACCAACCTAGTAATAAGATAAATTCCACTACTGTGGAAAGGCTACATTCCTTACACACTAAAAACAAATGACCTGAAAACTACTTTAGTGTGCTTTGCATTTGAGAGTGTTTCGTGTGTGAACTTGAAAAGCTGCCTGACAGTGGTCAGAAATATGTTTTGAGCCATCAGCTCTATGAAGTAAAAGAATTATGTGAAATTGTGGCTGAAAAAGTAAAACAGATAAGAATACCATTGAACTTGGCTAACTGTTGAAGTAGTTACTCTTTCCAGACAATCTCAGCTGGTTTTAATGCTCCAGAACAATTGTAAAATGTATATTTTGAAAAGTCTTCAACTAAGGAAAAATTCCAACTAGACAATGGCATTTGTATTTCAAGAAGTTTAAATCTTCTAGTCTTTCACATGAAGAAATCCTCAGCATATTTATATCTGAGAGAGAAGATAATCATGGCGCTGACAAATTTTAAGTTCATTTTTAGTGAGCCAACAGTTTTCAAGGCTGATATTTACTAAGACAAGCATTTTTAAAAAATTCAAAGGAAATAAAAGGAAGATCAATTGTCTTTTAATCAACTTCATTCTGCCTCTTTGGAATAGCTATAGTGTTATGGATTTTTTTTCTAATTGTAAGACTGAAGACAGAATTTTTGTCAATTTTGCAGAAATATGAAGAGATTAAGTGAGGAAAATTTCAGTGAAATATTTACTTTTTATTAAAACCTTATATCTCAACAGATTACAAGCATACAATGAATACAGCCTCTGCCAAAAGGTCACACTTCAAATTTAATAAGAGTGTCTTCACAGGGAATTGTTCCTGCAGTAGCCTCTAACATCAGCAAGTTGACACAGTCTGTAAGACTATGCAGTGGCTTATTTTCACAATTTTGAGTGAAAAGACAGCACTCAGACTCCTTGACTCTGAGTGATTACTTCAGGGCTCAAGTTAAGGCTGTCTGGTCCTCCAGTAATTACCAAGAGCTTACAAAGGGCTAGGAAATTATTTCTTAGAGCTTGTGTTACCCTTAACTCCATCTCAGGATATGAGTAAGACAGAAATATTGAGACAAAATAAAGCTCGGTAAAATGGATCATGCTGAAGAAAAAGTCCTGGAGAAACTAAGACAAAACAAAATATAGTCTTAAGTTTAAGTTTTGTTGCCTTTTAAATCAACTCTTCTGAGCAAAACACTGACTACGACATTGATATAGAGTAGAAGCAAATTCAAACTACGTTCGCAGTATATTCCAATATTAGTCTTTTATATGCTTATAGATCGGATTAGGAAAACTTTACAGTATGCTTTTCTTAAAAAAAATGCAATGCGTATTGGAGGGTCTATAATGACCTTGATTTCCACACCTACAGTTAGAGCTACTTGTGACAGTGCAGGTGAGAGACAAATGTCTGGTTTGGGGGTTGTTGGTTTGTGGGTTTTTTCCCAAATGCTTTCTTTTTTAATTGAATAAGATAACTTTTAAAAAGAAACCTTTTTAAAGAGCATTGTTACAATTAACTATTTATCCATGAGGACTGTCCGGTCCTGAAGAAAACTCCACTGAGGAGTAAGAGACTGCAGTACAGGCTAGCATGTTAGAGTTGCGGGCTTTTCCCACATACTTACACTACCTGTACTTTTATTTTCCTTGTTTTCCAGCATATTTACCAAAAAGCTCTTTGCAGCAGCCATTTTGCTCTTATAAATCCAGAGGAAAATGGCAGATGCTCACTCAAAGTTTCTCCAAGGCTTTACTTACCTCTCTTCTCATTGTCTTCATTAATTTAAAGCATGTATTTATTATGAGAAAAATTAAAGAAGGTGTATCACAGCTCATGCAACAGATATGAATTCCATGGGAAATGCTTTTTATCATAGCATTAAAGGCACTTGTCACAGGTTAAGGAAGTAATTGATATCTCTGTGGGATGCACATAATAGAGATCCCTCCAGGAACAACCAGAAGGCAGGTGACAAATTCTCCGTTTATGACAGGTCATAATTCTTCCTGGAAAGAAGATAAAACAAGAAATCTCTTCCTTTCCAAACTTTTCCCAGGGAAAAAAAAAAAAAAAAAAAAAAAGATTCACTATTGTCTTCAGACAGACACAAAGATTTGGCTTAAGATAAGCAAAATATTGCCTATTGCCTTCACAAGGAATAGTGACTGTTCAAATCTACCTACAAGTCTATAGTCGTTATCTACATAGCATCAAATGGTGCAACACTGATTTTTTGCAAGTTCTTTTCTCAGGGAACTAAGAAATCTGACACAGTAAATTGCTATACAATTAAGTCAGTCAAAATCACAACCACTGAGTGTTAAATGAGAGAGCTGGCTAGGATCTTCTCCATAGTTTATTGGCCTCTTTTTGCAATTTCCAGTATCATCCTATTACACTCTTGTGTAAAAATCCATGAGAATGAAGCCCCACCTAAATTCATATTTTTGCATGCTTATCTTTTCCAAGGAACCAGTTTTAAGCAAACTTACCACAGCAGAAGTTTCTAATACTGCCAGTCTTTTTGAGGACGGACATTGTGACAGGAGGATAGATAATGAGTTGGCTGCAAGCCCACCCTGTCCGGCTGGTGAGAGGTAGAAATGCTAAGCAAACATATGCCCTGCAGTGTGATGGACAGGAATACATGATATAAAGATAAGCTCAGCCAGTCAAGTATGCAGACACTTGGGGCTGCAGGATTTGTTCACCTGAGGTCAGGGTACTTGTCAATCCACTGAGAACAGACTAACATATAGTGTGTCAGGGAGTGATCTGTCTGTTTAAGAATACAAAATGCAGAATTTCTCATAGACATGGAGGCAAGTCATTTATTAAAACAAAACTATCATGATTACTTTGTCAAGACACCTAAATCTTTTCTTAAGCGGTTTAGCACCTTATTGCATGTACAGAAAGAGTTATTTTTAAATAACACTTCCAGTAACTGTTGGAGATCCACAGTACCAAGTATTGATCCACTTGTCTTCTTACAAATCATCAGCTGTCTGAGATTGCATCCTTTACTCTTTATCCTAAACTTCCAATACTGTGATTCCTCATAATTCTCCTCTATCAGTAGCATGGAAGTCCAGACACAGAGTATCCAAACAGCAAGACCATAAAGGACATTCGTATCAAGGAGCTTATCATACATAGTGAGTCTAAAGGGCAAATCTGGATGAATGACAAAGTTGTATCACCCTCTCTGCGATGACTGGCCCTATGTCTATTCTGTGTCTAAACAGAGGAAATAGTGATCATTAGGTCCTAGCATGTTATGCTCAACTGAATCACCTCACATATGCTGGAAGTTTTGACCGTACAGACTATTTGGGCTGCAGTGTGTACTGCAACATCTAATAATGACAATCAGATTTTGGTTCTGTGATTATTCCTTGAAATTCATTAAGGCAAAGCATGAAGTAAGATATTACAGATAGAAAGTGTAGCAGAATCTAGCTCACTATGATTGATAAGGTGACCAGATACAGTGTCATTGTAAAGCTCCAAAGCCATCTTAAGAAGAGAGATGGACTTACTGCAGTGTGACAGATGATAGTTATTACACCTACGAACATGAGCCACTGCTCTTTCTGTGATTCTCTCTCTCACCAGGAGCTGCCAGGAGCACTGCCAATCCGTGCTGTTAACAGATATTCATCAGTCAGCAGCCTGACCTTTTGCACTTCTTCCATCCTCCAGGGATCATCCTGTACCTCCATGCAAAGAAACAGAGGAGCTCAAAGGACAAAAATAAGGAAACATCCTTATTGACCACGAAGAGCAGACATCAGCCTCACACAGTGATCACCTCACTTTGATCAGAGCTTTATGCATCACTTACAGATGCCTAAAGCCAGTGTGTGTTTCTGCCCCCCAAACCTCTTCACAGTTACTCAGCAGTACACAGTTTTATCCTGCAATGGTCAAGAGGACAACACGTGTTTGCCCACACTCCCCAGCTTGGGATTTTGCCTTCATTGATTATGATCAGTTGTAAAGCCTGTGAATTCTGGGTGCTCCAGGGGTTTTCTTGACAGCTAACTAAGCCTGAGGCAAACACAGACTCATGCAGCTCCAAACAATCCTACCTGGGTTTCTTCCTCCTCCCCCTTCCACCATGCATTGCATTTAATGGTAATTGTTTATGATAAGGAGATTGTAATTAGGAACATGCACTGGCATAAGTGTCCAGCATTTCATATGCCAAGCATGTGCCACCAGCGCAGTCAAGATACTTCCAAAGATTCTTTTAAATTTTTATGATTTTCTTAAAAGAATCCCTTCCCCCTGTGCACACATACATTTATACAGCTTAACTCCGCTTTCTTGTGACAGCTGATTCAAATACACTGCACAAAGTTGTTGGTTCTTTCCCAGTAAGTAGGAGGCAAATTTCACAGAAACTATAGCAGCAAACTCAAAATGGCAGTCAAGCAGAGAAATTTAGGGCTGAGCATATGCACAGACAGGTAGCCAATGTCTTGTTCCCAGTCCAGTGTTCACCCATGGGTGACAGACAGTGTGTTGATCTTGCTTTTGTAATTGCAGTTTGTGCTGCATATATTATTAAAGAATTTCAGAATACTTATAGCATAAGAACATAAGGAGAAGATATCTAGATTATAGAGTTCTCTTACAAGTGCACACAGCTCCACACAGACCCAGAGAAGACAATATTCCTGTGAGAAGGAGAGTTTGGAGGTTGTAAAAGACAGCAGTGGGAATGGTAATTTGAGTCTTATTTTAACACTCTTACTTTAAAAGTTGCTTATTCATTCAGGTTATCAACATGTTGACTCATTTCTGGTTGGCTAGAGGTAATAGCTGTACTCTCCCATGCATTCAAGTTTCAATCAAATTAAAGCACAAGTTAGGATTCTTAGCCCCTGGCTGACAGTCTTACTCAGCTGTCAAGACAGCAGAAGGCTTTCTCCAGGTAAGAGAGAGATATGATATGTATTCCTATGGCACAGTTCCTGCTAATCCTTTTATCTGATGCTGCCATCAATGAGACCCACCAGGGAGGAAATACATGCCATGCCCACAATTATACATACTCTGCTAATTGAGTTTCCTTGTAAAACAATAAGCTTCTAGGGGAAAAAAAAAAGCTTTATGCAACTGAATTAATGTGTCAGCATTTTGGATCTCACTGCAAATATATAAAACAAAACCACTCCAATTGCATATTTTGCAGGATTTAGAGAAGAAAAACGGGTTTTTCTGAGATACAGGCACTTGTATAAACATTTTTTACAGTTCAGATTGATCTGAAAGATAGGTACTCCCCTTCATTAAATAGAGATGCAATCACCATTTGGAAGAGGATGGATTTCGTAACAAATTACCATCCAGTTACAACCTTAAAGTTTTATCATTCTGCCTAAATAAATGGAGCTCGGTAAACAGATGTGTCTCAGAAACTCAAAGACAAACTATGTATCATCCAACTTCTACTCACCAACTTATTCCACATCATAAAAGGCTGTCTAGCCCAGAGTCCAGAAATGCGAAGAAGCCTCCTAGCATTGCCCTTAAAATAAAGAGGCTTGTGATATTTCAAGTCTGTAGTATACAGAGAAGTATACAGTCCTCTGTATACAGAGTACTACACAGTGTTCATTGCACTGTCTGAAACAGCAGGTGTGCAAACTGCTATACATAATCATCTTCAAAACTTCATCCCCAGCAGGGAGACATGACAGAAGAGTTTGCAGTGAAGCTTCGGATGATAGGCTGTAGTAGCCAAGCAGTTGGTTTTCACATGGCTTTTCTCCAGGCAGGAGTTTGGAAAAATGCTAAAGCAGAGGAAATATATCAGGAATGAGTTTATTAATTTCATGATGATTACATTTTTCCTCTAGCAATGTTACTTGATTTATAAACTAGTTACAGTACTCCAATAAAATGTTCATTTTCAGGACAGCAGAAAGCACATGCACCTGTTGAAGGTTATGAAAAGCATCATATTTTTAATTTATTTGTATACAACTCAAAGCAGCATGAGGAGTGTGACAGTTGAGAAGAAATAACAGCTGCTGACACCGAAACAGTTCTCTCCTATCTGTATATAAAATATTTGCTTGAAGCAAATGAAGAGCATTGATCATCTTGCAGTGCAGGATATGACGACTAGGTTTCACTTCTTGAAGTACTCTATTAGGGAGAAGACTGAAGTGCACATAGGCATAGATTCACCCCACTTAATTTCAGATTTCACCTTTGGGAGGTACCTGTGTTCTATCCTTACAAGGCCTCTAATTTAGGGATCTTGTGGTTGGAAAGACATCAAGCATCTGGAAACAAGGAAGATGACACCAGTCCACATTTAACTCATGTTAAAATATTACAAAACTTCTCTTTCCAGTGTGTCTTTTCTGCTGTGCAGATCATTAAAGAATATTTGGTCCACACCGGACAACCTTCTGCCTCTGTGTTTCCCTCAGCTTCCAAGGCATTGCCCCTCACCTTAGAGCAGAGCTGTAGTTCCCTGTGCCTCTCTCAATGCTTTAAGATAACAGTGTCGACCAATCCTGCTCTTACAGCAGGTTGTTTCATCTGGTCAATCAATGCAGGTTTGCCTTCCTTAGGAAAAAAGAAATCAATTTTAGTTATTATGAGAAGTAATGTCTGAGACATGATAAACAGCATTAAATAATAGAAGCAATCCTAATGTTTATGTTGCTCTTCAATTATGAAAGATTATGACCTTTTCCTGAGATTCCTTTGCAATGGAAGCCTTTGCTTCAGACATTTTAAATTCAGCGGAGAAAGCCCTTGAGCTTAAAAAGTGTTTTCCCCTCTGTCTTAAGAAATTCCATTCAATTTTAGCTGCAAACTCAACTATAAAAAAAAACTTTAAAATCACATTTCCTTTCTTTCCCTTGCATTCCCCAAAATATAAGAACAGCTGCAATAAGTCAGACTAAAGGTCCATCTCACTCAGTTTCCTGCCTCTCTGACAGGGCCCGGTAGCAGATGTTTAGGGAGAACATATTAGATATTGGGCATATACACAGTGATATTCCCCTGTACATGCCCCAGCTTCTGGCAGTCAGCAGTTTGGGGACTTCCTCAGCCTAATTTAAACCCCATCATTCTGTATATATAATTAGATGTTATATTCCCCAAGTGCATTGCTTTGCATCTATCAATGTGAATTTTGTCTGCCCAGTCATTTAGAAATATCAGATCATCCTGCAGTTCTTTAGATTCCATCTTATTTTTTTATGTCTTAGAAAAATTTTGCACTATCATCAGTCTTTGTCAAGTTATACTTTATCCCTTTCCCACACTATTTAGTAATATGTTAAAAGGCACAAATTCTGGAATAAGTCTCTGTGAGACCCAACCACTAATCCCATGCCATTCTAAAAAAATGACCATCTATGCTTATTCTTAACTTTCTTGATAATTTTTGTCTCATGATGGCTCTATTTCTTTAAGCTTTAGTAAGGACTCAAAAAAAAAGAGTTTTTTTCAAATCCCCATACACAATATCTACTGGGGCGACCCTATCCACATGACGTTTTACTCCCTCAAAGAACTCAAAGGGATTTATGAAGAGACACTTTGTTTTTCAAAAGCTGTGATGGCTCTTTCCCACTGAAACTCTGTGTGTACTCTTTCTCAGATTTATTGTTGTTTACGCTGGCTTTCCTAGTACAGAAAACAGACTGACTTATAACTCACTGGAACCCACTTTACATACTGCTGCATTCTTTATCTGAGTTGCTTTAGAGGTTGTGGGTGAATGCTTATGACAATTTTGCTACTACTCTTTGCATTATTCCATAATGAAACATCCCCCTTTAATACATTATTTCCCCCAAGTCATTCTGCATAGAAGATTTCCCTCATATGTGATCAGCCTCCTACCCTCCTCTAGCCAACAGTGGGTAGGGTCCCAGGCTGCACACATGCGTCCGCCTGAAGATTTACCAAGGCAGAATAAAGCAGCGACTGGCTTGTGCCCTGCAGACTTCTATGAGCAATCTCACTTCCAAAGTTACCACTGGGGACCAATTCAGGAGCACTAAGATCTTAAGGGTATTTAAAAGCTTTTTAATGTCATTCTGAAATATATACTCTGATTTTAAAGTCAATTGCAACTAAAACACAAACTTTTCAAATTCTGCCTAATTAGGGGATCAAAAACAAGGTCAATTCTCTAAGGTACAAATAATGTTCATAAAATAGCAGCTCCTATCATAGAATCGTGGAATGTTTGGCTTGGAAAGTACCTTAAAGACCATCCAGTTCCAACCCCTGACATGGGCAAGGACACCTCACACTAGATCAGGCTTCCCAAAGTCAGGTCAACCTGGCCTTGAACACTTCCAGGAAAGGGGCTTCCACAACTTCCCTAAGCAACCACTTCCAGTGTCTCACCACTCTCATTGCGAGGAATTTCTTCATAATGTCTAATCTAAACTTTCTCCCTTCCAATTTAAAGCCATTCCCCCTCATCCTATCACTACACACCCTTGTAAAAAGTCCCTCTCCATCTTTCTTGTAGGCCCCCTTCCGGTACTGGAAGGCCTCTGTAAGGTCTCCCTGGAGCCTTCTGGTTCCCTATTCATCTTATGTTGGGGATTCCAGAACTGGGCACAGTACTCCAGGTGGGGGCTCACGAGAGTGGAGTAGAGAGGTAGAATCACCTCCCTCTACCTGCTGGCCACGCTTCTTTTGATGGAGACCAGGATATGGTTGGTCTCTTAGGCTGCGAGTGCACACTGTCAGATCTTATTGAGCTTCTCACAAATCAGCACCCCCAAGTCCTTCTCTGCAGGGCTGCTCTCAATCACATCATACCCCACCCTGTATTGAAATCACAAATTGCCCCAACTCATGTGTAAGACCCTGCTCTTGGCCTTGTTGAACATCATGAGGTTCACAACATCCCACTTCTCCATCTTGTCCAGGTCCCTCTGGATGATATCCTGTCTTTCCGGTGTGACAACTACACCACTGAGCTTGGTGTCACCTGCAAACTTGCTGAGGGTGCACTCAATCTTACTGTCTATATCATAAATGAAAATCAGCTTTTGCACCCAAATTCTAAAACTTTTATTCTAAAAATATTAATTAAATAAATTTATTTAGGTTAGTTGCTAAGGCTCCTAAACTTTTATCAGCATTATAAACCTACCTGAGTGTACAACGTAGAAATAATAGTCAGAAATATTCTTTGTCCAAATGATGATGTGCTACGTTTATGTTTTATAAGTTGCAACTGTCGGAATACAGGGTTGCTGGAAGTTTTGGCAAAGTTTTGCAGACATACAACTTGTGCTATTATTCACTGTGTTCAACAATTTTGAAAGACTGTTTCAATACCAGAAATCAGTAAGCAGTACATGAGCAGTCAGTCCCTGCTATATACCCCACTTTCTTCAGAAATATTTCATGGATTTTATGAACCAAGCACACGTCAAACTCACCATTCATGTGCCAAGCCTCTCCTTGCAATAGTGAACTTCTGGTCTGTTGCATTTCGGTTACATTGTGCAAGGGCTGGACATCTCCATGGCTAATGCCCACTGAAGTCTGCACTGGCATCTATCACTCTACCCTGAGCTCCTGGGCTTCACCACTCTGTGACACAGCTGCAGTTCCTTCTCTCTTCCAGCCCCAACACTAACCACACTGCAGCAATAACTTAGCCAGTCCCCTAGGCAGAAGCGAGCTGAAACAGAAGTGCTATGCCTGTGTACCTCTCTTCAGCATTTTCTAAGGATTACAGTCCCACACTGTATCGCAACACCCCTTGGAAAAACATGGGTGTGTATACGGGGGATGGAGGTACCTAATTAGAAACAAGATTTCATACAGCACAAGCAACAGGTACCTTACAGGATAACCAAGCTTACAGCTTCAGTTTAGTGTCAAAATTTTAGAGTAATTTTATCAGGCTTTACATTTCATATCTCTTTGATATTAAATAGACAGTAATTGGATGATCCCACAGCTAGAACATGTGGCACTGCACAACTGCACAGCTCTACAAAATCACTTTGGAGACCCAGGGTTAGAAAAGATTCCACTCAACTTCACTTCCCCTTCAGCGAAACCCAAGTTGCTGAAACACAATTATGAAGCAAATTCAGAAAAGCCACAATATTAGTATGTATGCAATAAATTTACTTCCTTTAAGTTTAATCATTTAAAAATAAATAATAAAGAACCATTTACACTACATTTTTTTTTCAGGACAGGAAAGAGAAAAACTTAAATAGTCATACATTCCATTCCCAGTTTCCATGGAACACTTGCAGTCTTTGTTTTCATTGCTTCTTTAAGATTGGCAAGGAGAAATGGATTGCATTAATTCCTTAATTCTTCAACTAAGAAATCTAACTTTGATTTTTAAGATATGGCAGTTGCCTAATTAATTTTATTTGAAAACTCTTCCCTGAAAAAGAACTTCAGGCAAGGTTATATGCAACTACATATTTTGCCTTTGTTTGGAATTCATATAGCATTATATTTTTTCAGCACTTTCAAAGTAATTAATGAAGTCAAAATGTCTCTTGTGACATCACATTCTAGCCATGCTAAAGCCTCCTGCTTTAATCTCTACTCTCTGAGCATGAAGTAAATAAATAGTACTTAGCTTAGCTTAGTATAATAAATTAGTGCAAGAAAAATCAGTTCTATGATGTACTTCACTCTGTAGTTTTACACATTTCCATGAAACTTCATGCCAGTGGTGTACCTCTCCCAAGACAAACGTAATAGTATTCTAGAAAAATGCAAAAATGTTAAAATAAAGTGAGGCAGGAAATTCTGACTTTTTGCCAATTTCAAACAGCACAGAAATATGTTATTCTCATCCACTCCAAGTTTACAAATTTTGCTGTGAGCAAAACACATTTTCGTTGCATCCTTCCCTAAGTAATTTTCCCTGGGTAGAATATGGTTCTTCCTTGAAGAATGTTGCTTTGCAAAAAAACAGAACTGCTAGAACTTTTTTTCTTATTAAAAGCAGTTTTGTGGAGTACATTACAATGAAACACTCTCTCCTAACCACCTAATTATTCCAGCATCTATAGAAATCAGGCAGGTAGCGGCAAAATAACAGTTCTAAACTCTTCCCTAAAGGTTTCTTTCCTCCACAGTTTGCCAGCCTGCTGGAACGTGTGCTAGGCTCGTTGCTCAAAGACATTCACTGGAGGATGCTAGAAGATTATTTTTTTTTAATAGAAGTGAGTGAAAAAATCATCATTCTTTTGGAAGAGATATAATAATTCTCAAACTGTCTTTTTCAAGCGAAAGATATTTCTTAGCATTGGGTGGTCCAAGTTATTATATTATTCTTTAGCAACACTGAGACTAACTCAATACTCTGGGAAAAGAGGAAAATAAACCTGTCTCCCAGCTAATTCACTGCAACTGGGACATCTCTTGGAGCAGGCCAGTTGTTTGCCATTCCTTACATAATAAAGGAGGAAACGCTTTTTTCAGTCATATGCAAATAATAAGTCCCTCCTTCATTCTACTGAGGGATTTCTGTATCACAGGTTGTGTAGTTATCCTCAAGCTAGCTAGTTCCTATAGGCTATAGTCCAAGCAGCACAAGTGTTGCAGCACAGAGCTCAGCACGGGAAAAAAAAGCCTACTAACGAAAGCAGATATTCAATAAATAGCCCAAACAGAGTTCTTGGAGCTGCTATGGCCAAAGTGCTACTGAGCCTTAGGCTAGGTCACTTAAAGCTGTTAAGGAATGTCTTAATTTATAGGCCACATCCTTAGCATTCCTCAAAAGTTCTTTACTTTCTACTCCACCCTGACAGGGTGCAGATCCAACAGGGCGTTTCTGATTTATTTTTTTGTATGAAGTTGGCAAAATCATGTATGTCTAGTAGCTAGATTCTTCCTCTATACCTCTTTCATTCCATGCCAATGAGGAGGGGGGTTCTGTTCCCTGATCTGACATGCTGGAAGGTTTGTTTTCTTTGCTTTCTCATTTGAATTATAAAAATTAAATGCATGTAGATCTCATGTTTGTAGTCTGCAGTGCACACTAATGTAGCATATTTTGCTGAGTATAAAGCACTTTACAGATGCAGAGATGATGGAGAGTGAAAGGAGGCATCTTCCTCTTTAATAGCTGTTATGGAGACTGGACTGGGTAAATCAGTGCCTTAATTTGTTACAGCAAATAAGATGCTTTTCTATACAGTCTTCAATACTCAGACTTGAAAACTTAATACAGGAGCAAAAATAAAGTACAAAAATAGTTCTCCTCAGCAGAGGAGATGATAAACCTGCTGCATTTGAAAAAAAAAAAATATCACAAAAAAACCCCAATGCATTTCATCAGAATAATAAACATAAGAGAAGTGTGGCTAAAAGAAGACTTGAAGGCCAGGGCTATTTGAAAGGCTTGATCTCAGGCCAACAGAGTGAATGTGCCCATGCACTCACAAATATGATGGGCTTTTATCTTAAATTTAACCTGAGGCCACTAGAAGTGCAGGCATGCATCTACACAGTTAGAAGGACCTGCAATATTATGAGGTAGAGATCATAATCAACTTACACACCCTGTACAGTCATATTGGGATATTTAACACATGCTCGTTGATGGGTTACACACGACCCATTGACTTCAGCCCAACTCTGCACTTACCTGGGAGACCACACACACACATGCAAAAGTATCAGAGCTAAAGTCGTAAATTCATGGTTGACCAGAACATTTTTTTTTTTATAAAAGAAAACCAGACATGCCTTATATGCATACTGAATTCCAGAAATGTCATTTAAGACTTTGCAAACTAGATACACGCTCTAGTACTCCAGTACTCCCCATATACTCTGTGAACTTTCCCCACTGAACAAAGTCACATCTTCCAACTATTTCAGAAATGAAAATATCTGGTGCAGTTTACATTAAAATACGTGAAAATGTATAAAATGTATACATGATTAAACGCAAAGTCTAGTTTAATGCAGCATTGAGGTTACTCAATCAACCGCTCAGATCAGAAAATTCCAAAAGTTAACAGTCTGCTATCTTCTCTTCGATAACTCTGTTGAAGCTCTGTTTGCAGTCCCAGAACTCACTGACACAAAACATATGAAGCATTTCCATTCATTTTAGTTTCTTAATGTTTGTGTTGAGACCAGTAGGAGACTCTATGTGGACAAGTTAACATCATGATAAAACTGAGCTAAATCCAATCTCGGAGCATAAAAATTGCATGAGAAACTTGAAATGAGGAGAAATTGATCCAAAGGCCAATACAGTACTTAACAGCTAAGGAATTAGGTTAATTTCATATCTTTCCTACAGATTTCTGTACGACCTTTGGCAAATCACCTAAATGTCCATGTAGCATTCATTCATTCTGATATTAGTATATTTAGTACAGAATAACATAATTTTAACTTGAGCTACTTCAGTTTCTTCTGCAAGTACAATGAAATAAGCCAGCCTTGAAGTTGGCATCAGTCACATCTTTTATTCATTTGAATATTTATTTCTAAAACATATCAAAAGGAGCGCAACTTTCTCACACTGTCATAGAGTAAGTAGCCCCTATAATGCTCTATGAAAATTCAAAACAGACTCACTTGTCATGGAAAACATCAACTGGAAAGGACTTTTAGGGAGGTAAAACTGACTTAAATAGGATTATAACTGAAGTTTGAATGCATGAAGCAAATTCAGACAATTATCCCATTGACTTCTCTGCTGCCAGGATGTCACCTAGCACTTGTGTTCTATTAGCTGTTACTATTAAGTTGTGCATTCATCAGGAAGAAATACAAGTAAACTTCCTGAAAAGTATTGAAAATTCTTTTCAGTAATTCCTATTGATTACTTTTTAGGAAAAGACAAAAAGCAAACCTTTCTGTTGTGTTTTAGTTCCTACCATCCTGTTCTGTTGCATTTTTCCCTACTATTGCAAAGTTTGAGTAAGGAATGCTTAGGGGGGTTAGATTTTTTTAAATTTAAAATATCTTTTAAAATAATAATACGTAAAATGTTTTTTATGTATTTGGAAAATACATTTTACTTCTCCCTTAAGGTAGTTTCCTACTGATAAAAGCTGGTCAGCTGTATTTTAAAAAGTCATTGTATGAAATACTAAGATACCCCCAAAAATTACATATTCTTTGGTGTTTTCCCACAGAAGTTAAGCCAAAATATCTTGACTGCTGAAAAGTTATAGGCACTGTTAACTTACACAAGGAACTATCTTTTCCTAGCATTTTTATTATTATTTTCGTGGGATTTGTTGATTAAATATTTCATATGACTGCACTATTTTTTCATCTATTCCAAGAAGAAAAACATAAGAACTTCTTAGTGTAGACTCACATTTTTAAAATGCAGAATATACTTGTTATATTTAAAGATCGCGTAATACCTTCCATGTATACTTATAATTTTGTTAAGTTGTATTGTTATATTATCAAAATGGATGCATTTACCACATAAGGTTATTCCACAGGTGTTTAAAATATGCCAGCTGTCTCCCAAAATATGGCAAGACTTTGATATCATAATAATGTTATATACCGAGAAAGCCAAAATACACATGACATCCCTCTTATCAAGTATATATGATAGGTCTAGTTACAGATGCTCTGCTTTCCTTTTCAGAAGCCATTTCCATTCCAGTGTAAACACAGAATTAAAAATTATGTAAAATAAATGAAAAAATCTGCAGATATTTCTCAGCCCTGAAGTGTGAAGTTTTAGAGATGTCAGATTTCGCATTCTGTTTGTGCTTAGAGAGATTTTCTTGTCTTAAGAATTGTCAACACGTGGCTAAATAAATGTGAAGAGTATTTGCAAGGCTGTCACATACAAAAATAATCAGTTAAACTCTGTTTTGCATCAAAATAAATGTTAAAGACAGATGTTATCAGTAATTTCATGTCTGCTCTGAAAGTGAGGAAAGAAATCAGGAATGAAGACCGTTGCTTTGCAGATTTAAGTTGCCCCAAGAAAGTGCCACAAATCCAAAGAATGCTCCAGAGTGCTACATTTTTTACAGGAATCTCTAATTTAGCAGACAAATTTAAAAAAGCACATGTAACCAGATAACTCCCTGATGACGATACACAGAGACGGAAAAGAGCACATATATTATCGCTAAGGCCAGCATTCATTTGTGCTCCAAATTAAAAACCTATACTCAAGAAAACAAATGTGTATCATTAGTCAAATTAACTTTTTATAAGAGTTAAGGAGCCCTTGCTCATCTGTAAAAATTTAGCCATAGATAACTATTGCTACCAAGTTTTAGAATCATCCAATGTACAAAAGCAATATTAACTTGACCTATTATAATACTTTCTACTTCTTGCTAGGAGCATTGTTTTGCTGTGGATTTGCTTACGTTATTCCCAGACTGCCTCGCTCAGAGGTATATCTGTTAACAGAAGACCACTGCTTTTCTAGCCACGAAGGAAAAGACAAAGTAACCCGCAGTGTTGAAAGCAAGGACCAGAAATTACGATTTCTTCTTTCCCAAAGAAGTGGAAGGCTGAGTGGCTGACAGTAAGTAACCTTTATATACAAATGTCAGTGCAACACAGGGATGTAGAGTCCTTGGAAATTCCTTAAAACAGTGAGATACAATTGCTTATGCTACACGTGAATTGTAAATGAGAAAGCTCCAAATGCCTGGACATATAGAGAAGTGATAAGCATCAGGCCTTTCCTGACAGATTCAGACATACCAGTGCTGAAGAAAATGCTTCAACTTCCCACATTTTCGCAGCTAAAACTACAGTCAAAACAGAAATGAGAATGTAGAGGTACCGAGATGACAGTTGACTTTAGTTCCCCAAATTACCTTCCTTTGAATTAAAAATGCTTTCTGAGAAATAAAAGACCTAATGTTTGATATATTTTTTTAATTCTTTAAAATAACAGCTTTCAAATATTGTGACCTTTTTTAAACTGGCTTTTCATTTGCTTATTTCTCGTTCTTTAATTATGTGATATATGGCAGTCTCTTAGTCTTTCGCTCTCATACACCATCTCTCAGAAACAAACACATTAATTGGGTACACACTTCTAACTTGTGCAACATGTCTGGTCAGTTCCCAAAGAAGATGAATGCAGTTTCATATACCAAAAGTCTGAGTAAAACTATGAAAGCTGTAGTGGAAGGTCTTTACAAAGGCCATCTTTGGCCTCAGGGGCTAACCTACTTACGCACTATCTCCTGGCTACCTTGAAATACCTTCTGCTGGAGCCTCTTGCTACTGAGAACAAGAACAGCTTTGGACAAAAAAAAAAAACAAGATTTAAATTAGCAACTGTGAACACCCTAATACTAAACATGCAGGATTTTTTCATTAAGAGAATGAAATGCAGGGACATTGTAAATTTATCATGTGCTTACAGACTGATGCCCTCATGCCGCCTCTAAACCCTTCTGCAGCTCGTGCTCCTCTCACTAAGCTCTGTGCAAGGCCCTAAAACACTCACGCGTATCAGCAAAATATTAACTGGTTCAAACCCAGCAAACAACTGCTGCCATGAAGTCTGCAGAGTTAGCAGATATTACAAACTTAAAGTTAATTATAGAATATGTAGTGCACTATTCACTGTATTCACAGATCCAGTGAATGCTCTAAGACATAACTTTCAGGTGCACAAGGTAAACAGGCTCAGAGTAGCTTCTCATTATAATAATAGAAAATGTTCCAGCATTCAGATTTTACACACACATGCAAGTACTTCATACACATGCAAGTTATGCTCTCTGAAGCATGAATATGAAATAAAGAAGCTTTTGGTAAAAAAATACGTATGTTTTCACCTCTATTCTTTATTGAAATGTTCTTCCAGGCCAATCAGAGCCATCATTTAGAACATAAACTCATGCTTCTCTTGGATTTCAGTTCATGAACTCTGCACAGAAAGGGCTATGGATTCCATAAAAAGCATCAATCCAGAAATTGCTCCACATGGGGTAAACTCTGACCTTCGGTCTGACTCCCAATGAGGGAGTTATATAACTATGAGCATCTCAAAATGTGGGGGTGATGAAGTCCACCAAAAAAATAAAAGGTCAATATTTAGGTTAGTAGTTAATTCTCCAGAGGGCCCGATCCTTTTACAATTGCCATCCATCTCCACCAGAAAGCAGTTTCACATTGAATGAAAAGCAATAAATCTTAAGAATGTACAAAAGCAAAGGGACTTAACTTAGTCTAAAAGCCATCCAAAAATGCACAAAAATACACAAAATGCATTCTTGAGAGACAACAGGATTATCTCTGTGGACATAATCCACAATACACTGTGCCAGAAGTCTGACAACTAAGAACAGGAAGAAAAGGGACATGCAAAAGTTCAGATCACATTTATGAAGAAAAGTTCTAAAATGTGAAAGGCAAAATCTCTTTTACAATATTCAAATTCCCTTATCATTTTTCATGTAAACCAATATTATCTGCAGCAAACTGGTCTTATTCAGTTCTGCTGGACTGTTCAATAATAGAGTCACTCCACTTTACGTGTTACTTTAATATCTGGATAAGCCACACTCTTAATTCTCTGAATAGAATCTGAAAGAGGATAAATATACTTTTGGACCTATTTTTTGAAAGTTCATGTGAGTAAAAGCATATCATGCTGCCTTCTAATTTCTCTGAAAAGAATTAAGAAAACAGAAAATTTCCCAGAATTGCCCAGAGATACAAAACAGGATCTCTCAGCCTTACTCATAGGCCACCCACAGAGTAAAGGACTACTTAACACAAGTACAATTTGTAGGTTCTAACTTTAAAAAGCTAAAGGAAAAATGGATCATTTGTGCCTTGTGAGATACAAAAATGGTAAATAGCATAAGAAAATATTTTGAGAGTCTTCTTATTTCTTTCTTTGTCTCACATTGTTACTTAACACCAGGAGACGGTGATACTCTTGTTATTCTGCTTTTTGAGGGAGTGTAGTCCTAGGTGCATATGAACTGTGACTTTTGGCTAAGGTTGATTAACTTCCCCATTTCTACTATGTTCATTCCCACTGTAGTTTCCAAATTCAGTTTTCAAGATGTTGCCAAGTCTTTTGTTATATCCTAATCGATGGACTGCAAGTAGACTTGGCTCATATGGGAATAATCAATCATAGTTTACATTTAGGCCATTCAGCACATTAAATACTCATCACACACAACTGTAAAGAAATATATATATGATTGAACACATTGTTTCGACACAATTCAAGAAAATACAGATTCAAAGTATTCTAGGTCATTTAGACACATCTTTCTTCCATTAATTTTAATGGAAGTAATGGACCAGATTCACAGTTGGCTTGCAGTTGTACAATTTCATGGCAGTCAGTTAGACAATATTGATTTACTTTTACTAAGAATCAGGGTGTAGATCTCCCAAAAGAGAATCCATTTGTGAATCAAAATGATACTACATTGAAAAATTCAAAAGTACTCTATTTGGGTTAGCATATATTAAAACCCTTAGCTACATTCCTTCTTTCAAATTGTGCATTTATACTCTTTTCCCAATATATGACCACCAAAATATTTAACTCCCTCTAAAACTGAAAGGACTTTCATAAATAATAGCTCCTCCATAAGCAATTTGCAAGTTAACTCACTTAAAAGTTTTCTGAGAATACTGACATCCTCAGAAAGTACAGCTGTTAAAAACCAAACTTCCCTCAGAAATGTGTGCATTTTGGTAGTATTTTGTTTCAGAAAAATATCCAAGCAAATATGGTTCTATATCAAGCTGTATCAACACTGGAAGAATTTTTAATTATTTTTTATTTTACATTCTATTTAATACATTATGGTATATATATGGTATATATTATGGTATATACATTTATATACTATAAAAGAAAGACATCAAAATCAAAATATTTTGATACACTAAAGGCAATTTTTTAAAATGCATTCTTCTGTAAGTATAAATGTACTGCAGCATGAGATATTTCTTAAGATACATAGTTCTCAACATACCTAGTTGGTATAGATTTCAAAGTATTTCACTACTAGTGGATTAGGTTGATAAACTACCCAGATAACATATTTTACTGTACTCCATAAACCTAATACAGAGGTAATAATTCATGAGATTAAGCAATCTATCAACAAATCTATACTGTATTATCCGCTGTAACTTTTTGTTTTCAGACAATATTATTTCAGCTACACAAGCAAAATTATTGTGAATCAGGTCTAAATGGGAATATAAAGAACAGTTAAGAAAATCCACTTTTATCACCTTTTTTTTTCTTCTTTTATCTTTAAATAGCATCCTTTAAGAAAAGAGGTCAATTAAAAACTTTTATAAACAAAAAAAATCAGACCTTCACTACAGGACAGTTTCTCAAATTACGTGGTTCTCCAAGAGCAAATTACTAGGAGCATTTTTTCCATGATGCAAGGCAAGACAATTTTTATAAACTCCCCATTCACTGTATCAGAACCATGGTACAAAGATTTCTGAATAACGGAGAAAAACACAGAATTTGGGACTCACTATCAGATCTGGGTTGAGCTGGGAGATACTGAACTAATCCTTCCATGCTGCCCTCTAGGTACATTTCAGTAAGAACCACAAATACCGGTATATTAAAAATATAGTACAACATACAATTAGAAGAATCTCTATTTCTCTGGATATAAATCCTTCACAATGACAATTTTAAAACCTGTCTAAAGAACTTCCTTACTCAAAAGTCTTACTCACAGCTATGAAACTATTCTGATATTGTCTAAACTTCCTTTGACATTTATTAGAACATAGGATGTGTCTCTACAAGTATTAATATCATTCTCCGATTTTTCTTGATACAATAATAAGAACAATATAGAATTGATGGCATTTACTAAGAATGTAAAGAATTATGATACCATGTGCTAGAATTCAGTATACATAAGTAGTATTGTATTAAGTCAGTGGGATTTAAAAAACAGAACCTAAGAGCATGGATTTTTATTTCCTTCTGATAAGTAAATGGAAAAAATCACATGGTGAAAGAATGACAAACTTAAATGTAATATAGTTAGAAAAAAAATCACATTTTTACCCCTTCTCTGTCACAGGGAACAGCACTCTCGTTCACCATGTCTTTCAATTCTGTCCCCCTATGTTATCTTTGACAATGTTCTCTTTCTAGTTACTCACTCTAGTTACTCTAGTCATGTTGTATCTTCATTTTGCAAATCCTTTTTGCTCCTTATCTGCACAGGTATTATAATATGGATATGCTCAACTTTTCATACCATATTTCTCATGCCACAAACCACTAGTTACTAGTTTCCACTCTGTGCTCAATAATTCTTTGCTTTGTCTTTCAGTTTCTCACCCAGTCAGGAGTATTTCAAGTCCAATATTTGCTTTTAGTTTCACTGTGGGAAAACTAATAGTCTTGCCAGTGGAAGTTATTTTGTGCACCACTGAGTGTAGCTTTGCTCATTTTTCTTCATTTATTCTTGAAGACAGGCTGTTAAACTAATATATGAAGTGTCCCTGGTGTGTTCCAACTATTTACTATATAGGTCAATTTTTCAAGGACAGGATGACAGAATTTTCAGACACTCTAGGAATACACAAAATTATTGGCCAAAAATGCTTTGGGAGAATCACATTTGAATTATACAGTAAATCATTTGATTGAGGCCCTATTGTGTGTGCAAGTATAAAAGCAAATAGTGCTTCACAAAAAAATTGTCATGCATTGGCACCCAACTGTTCATGAGACCAATATAAATAGCTTATCTCAACTGTGAGGCACCATGATATATGGTGGATGATGCTCCTGCCAGACGGTTTTCTTCTGCTGTGTCGAAGCTTCCCCAAATTTCTCAGGCGAGCTAGGTTGGTGGGAAGCAGTTTGAAACTTACAGAAAACATTCCAGCTACTGATGTGAACCTCCTGTGAAGTCAAATACGCTCAGCATGGTTGAGAAAAAAAATGGCTTAAGATAGTGGGATTCCCAGCTTCTGATTTATCTATTCCCTTATCTTTCTGCTAGAGAGAATCCATACATATATTAACTGCACAGGTAATACTGTGCAATTCTGAAGAGCATCTTACATGTAGTCAAGTTTATCTATGACAATAGAAAAAGCAGATGCACAAAAATTCAGTCATTTGCATGTTTTGTTCACATAGAGTATGAACAAGTTATAACTCTATTGTGCTAATATATTCATATGTTAATCTATTAAGGACACACTATTTTTTTTTTTTTTTAACCCACTGAAAGAGTAAACCATTATTCTGGAATACTTTTAGTGTTTTTTCCTGTCATAGTCTATGAAGGTTAACTCAGAAAACAAAAAGACATGCTAAAGATTTCAGCGATTGCCTAGCAATTACATAGAAGGACGTTTGGAGTGCTAATGGTAGGATATTGGTGTTTTTCAAAAAATTTGCATGGCAATATAGAATTATAGAACAAATAAGTTGGAAAAAACCTCTAAAGGCCATCTGGTCTGATTACTGCTCAAAATATGGCCTGCTGTAAATTCTGTCCGCAGGAATAAGGCATATTGCACAGCACCTTATTCCTATTTAGGTAGAGACAATTCTTAAAAATTAAACAGGCTCTGGGTAATGATGAACTATTAGATAATTCACCCATTCGGAAAGAACTTGTGTAAGCATGAGAGGTGCAACATCAGCTATGTTAAAGAAAGTAATAGCTGAAGGGTTCTCCTCCATACCCCACATAAGCGGCAACTCTTACATATTTGCTGGTTTGTGGGCTGTGAAATTCTATGGACACACTGTGCTGATGTGTTACAGATTTCTAAAATGTCTGATGTGTTGGACTGTTGGGTTGTTTTTAATATATTTTGTTGTGTTTGTGCTTTGAGCAACAGTAGAAGGATATTCTTTCTGGAATATCAAGCCTGATTGTATTGGGTAAAGGATGATTTTTTTTCCAAATATAATATAAATGTAAATATAAACCTGTGTGTAGGCTAATCTGGAGACAAGAAGTATCATTTAATTGGTTTGTGCTGATAGCTTGCTATTTTTTATACTTTAATAAAACATTATAGCACAGTTGTGACTTTTCACCTCCTTAGTTAAGTGGAGAATAACACATGCTTCAACAAACAGATTTTTTTTTCACTTACAAATCTATGCAAGTAAGTTGCAGACAACACAGTAAGATATTCTTCCTGCTAATAATAAGTTGAAAACCTTTGTAATCAGTAAAATAATAGGTGGGCAGGGAGCCAAAAAAAAAAAAAAAATCCAAAATAAAACAAAAAAATGCCAGATGCCTCATTTCAGTTTACAGCTGTAATCACTGTTTTTTTTCCTTTTCCCTACTACATTTTACTATATGTAGTGTCGAGTGATTGCCTTCTATAGTGGCTAGAGCAATGTATTTCCCTCTTTCAGAGGACCTTTGCTATCTTCTGCATTGTAAAGAAGACCTCTCTGGAGTAAAGGGCATTGAGAGGTGATGAATTTGGCATGGAAAAGACATCACAGAGCAAGGTCACAATATTGGGATACTGCTAGAACACTCATTAATCTCATCTCATTATAACCGCTTGAGATATTTCATATGCACCCAGCCTTGCAACCATTTCCTTTACTATTTGCTTTTAACACCTTGCTCTTTTCTATGTGTACCTCCAGCACTCCCACTTTTTATCTCATCAGCCATGAACTCCTCACCTTTGCCTTCAAGAGCTTGCTCCTGCTAGCTCCCAAGGACTAGTAAAATGCTGCCCACATCTTAAATTCACAAACAAGCATTTTCATATTTCATGTCCCTGACAGTGGCTACGCAGGCAATGCCCCAAGATCACTGCCACACATGCTGCTGTGCATTGCCTTGCTCTTTCTTTGTCCTTCCTCTGGTTGCAATGGACCTACCAGTTGTGTCTGTCTTGCACTTAAGAGTTGGTAGTTGTGTGGTGAAAGATTTTCTTCCTTCTGAGTCTTTGCAGAGCGTGCAGTAGAGTTGGGTTAGGGACCATTGATAGCACAATAGTAATTTACAGCCAAAGGGCAATAGATAAATATTTGCTCAAAAGAATCCAATAAATGTAATGTTTATTGCATATCCTTTTCATTATAAAAGTACTTAAGACAATAAGACCCACTTTGAATATTTGCTAATAGAATTTTAAGAACTGAAAGGGCTTTTTTTTTATTCATTCCCATTCCCAGAATGAAAAATTACTGCTTGTTATGAACACTTTGATGAATACAGCCAATTGTTAATTTATAGGGTTCTCTAGCTTTAAAAGGATTTATGTACAGAAATGCTTAAAATATCGGAGAATATTTGCAGAAAAATTGTCCATGAAGTCTTTATTTGCATAACATTGTGTCCTCTATGGGGGATGTGTAGTGTACACTGGTACTTGGAGATTTATTGCTGAATTCTGAAGGACTTTCATCTGACATATAGCATTTCTTTTCTACTCCTTAAATATATGCACATTCACACACACACAAAAAGCATTGAACAAGACAGATGTATTAATATTTGTTAGCAGGTCAAACTAAAACATTATCAAGGATGCAGTGTTCTCTTTGACCTGTTAACACTTAAGTAAGCTGCAACAGCCCTGTATAATTCCGACTGTAATACGCTTTACTTAACCTCTGTTAACTAGCACATGAAGGAACAGCTTTTCCTTTTAGTGAGGACAAAACATGGTATTTCAAAAGGGCTTATGTGTGTTGAGACTAGGGCTCTGTACACAGTTAAATCCTACATTTGACTGCTGAACCCATTCTTTCTCCTTTCTAACCAAATACACATGGAAACAACAATAAAATGGGGGAAAAAAAATGCTGAATTGAAACTACTTGGAATTATTTCCCCTAGCAAAACTAAACAAAATGAAGATTTCTTTTCCTGTTTGTATAAGATGTTCCCTAGGAGACAAAATAAAACATCTAAATGCACTTGTCAGAAAAGACAAAGGAAATGAAGGACTAGGTCAACAAATCTGTTGCAAGATAAACTGCACAGGCTCACCCACTAGTTCAATCACTGCAGCACATCCTATAGTATCCAAATTAAAGTTCTTGCTTCTGCTTCTGCTTCTGGGAGTTGAGGTCAGACTTTTCTGACAGTCCTCAACAGAGCATGCCCTCACTAGAGAGCTGTAAAGTAATCCAGAATTGTTCTCAGAGTGCTCTGAGAACCAGATAAATTTCCTTGTTACTGCACTGGGGTGTAATTCCTGTCCTGTCTCTATTTTGGGGCTCATTTAACCACACTGCAAATTGCAGCAGCTTCTACTGCAGGGATTGTTGGAGCTGTACCCCACAAGAACAAAGTCATCCAGAGGAAAATGTATTTTGTTCAGACCTGCTATTTGCCAAACGCAGGTCTCTTCCATCTGGATCCAGTAGCCCAGTCATCGCTCTCATAACATCTTCTAGGCCTTTGAGCCTCCTAAGTCTTTCCACTGTGGTCTGTGGTTGCACTTAACCTTTATATGGCAAATGCAAAGAGAGTAGGAGAAAGAAAGAGTCCTGCCAGAGTCTGTCCCTAACAAAAATAACAGTAAAAACAAGGTTACTTTTACCCTCCCAGCATTGTTCCCATATTTTCAGGAAACAGGTTTTTCTCAACGGTTGCAGAAGTGAGTGGCAGCTGTGAGAGTTAAATGAATCTGTGGAACTCACTTATCAAGTGACTGATATTCTATACACAAAAACTTTAAGTCCTTTCTGAAACACTGAAAAAATTTTAAATTATGTTTACTTTAACAGTACAAGAAACATTACAGTTCATGCACAGATTTTAATTTTCAAATCAGCTCACCAACAAGCAAGGTTATCTCACATTTCTTCTTCACTCAGTTTTCCTATGATCTCGGACAGAGTAGTGTTCTCCAAGACCACTGCTGCTTTAAGGAAAGATTTCAGTTTGGATGTGGCTGGCTTTTTCAACATCATCTGAGTTTAGACAAACTGGCAATTAAGTCCAGGATTATAGCAATTAATGATCCTTGATCCTACTGCATTAAAAGGCCTTCGGGAAGCCACCTTGACATTTACGATTAAGGGACTGATCAACAGGACTATTATGCACTGACGAATTTAGGCAGACAAAGGCTTCAGCTCATAAGCTTCTCCAAGCAGAAATGTTGTAATATGCATGAACAAACTTCCCAAGGTGTCAACCAAGGTTTTCAAACATGGCCCTAAACTATGTGGCTAAAACGACACAACAGTAAACCAGAGCTCACACCAGTGCTAAGGGAGTGTTAAATCCACAACTGATCAGGCTCTCACTTCACCTCCAAGAGACAGGAAGACAGGATATAATTTTGAAATGGAAAACGAAGGCTAGAGAGTTAAAATGACCTAACTTGAATGATATAATGCCAGTTATCTACCTGAAGAAAATTGTAAGAGATAAAACCTCAATTTTCTTTCCTGTTTTAACAATACAGTTAATTGCAGGATTGGCAGTCCTGGATGGCTTATGGCATTGAGCAAGAGGGCAGTTGAGGATGTACCTGTCTAAGGTTGTATCTTTGATCTTCAGATCTAGTCTTGGACCATTCTAGGATGTCATACAAGTTTGATGACTGGGACAACAATTTTGTACATGATAGATACTATGACTGAGACTCAGCTCAAAGCACTTCCACCTTGTATGCAAAATTGATTCTGCAGTATCAGTGAAATGGATTCTGGCAGAGTGGACCTCAGAGAAGCAGTGAGATTTCTGGTGGGAGCCTCTGAACTGAAACACTGGGATTTTAGGAGGTAAGTGGGAATGAGTGCTTGGGAGGAGATCATGCGGTTTGAAGGGGCTCAGGAAACTGTGGCCTCCATCTCTTTCCACGGCTTACTGCTTCCCCATCGTTTTCATTCTGCATACAGTCAAACCACTGAAAACTTAATCAAAAAGCACTCCAGTGTATATCTCATTTATGAAATAGCCTGAGAAAACACTATCTTATGTTTATTTTACTCTATTTTCCAGCACGAACCCCACAATCTCACTTTGTGATGCAACCCGTCACTGCCTTGAAAGCAGGCAAAAATGAGGAAGGAGGGGGATGTAAGAGTAGTAAAAAATGAAGAGATTTCTCAAGACCTTCCCCTAGGGGCCCTGGCAGGTGATAACATAATGTCTCCTAGTGGCTAAGGCCAGTGCTGGAGGCAGATTAGCAATAATAAAATAATCTTAGAATAATAAAAGCTGAGAGAGCACTCACGTAACTCACCACGTCTCCATTTTTTAAAGTGCTAGTATAAAATGGCCTCTAAAGAAAAGACCATCAGTTTTCTTGTTCAAATAAATTACTTACAAAATATATCAATACCAAGGGGATCTGTTTTACTGCCCTAAAGCAACATCTTTTTCTAATGGGCTTTCTAAAGTGAATACAGCCGTTGGGGAATATATGTTATTGTACTATGTGTGAAAATTCTGGTTCTTGATGGGTTTAAAACACTCTTCAACACAACTGTTGTTTCCTTCCTCAGGGTGTTCAGAACTAAGGTGTTTGGATGCAAGAAGGTTTCGATATCTGAAATACAGTGTGTGCTCACAAATAGTTTTCTTAGTGTTTTCTAACACTCCTTCCCAATGACCCTGGATTACCAAGGTAATAATTGGAAAACCTAAGCTAAACGAGGAAAGCTTAGAGGAGAAGACAGACCATCTAAATGCACAGCCTAGGAAAAGTTGTCTCAAGTGAAAACTGAAGTCACTCATGGATCTGTGATATTCAGTACAGCCAGAATTTCCTACCCTAGCTTTCAGATCTTCTTCTGTATATATGATAACTTATCAAATAAAATTAAATAAATTACTTATTTCTTGGTCAGAGCTCCTTATATGTAAGAAGGGGATAGAAACAATAACTATTCTCACTTGTTTCTGTGTTCCTATTGCTCCATGTTTCATTATACCCAGTAGCTTACATTCTGAACTAATGCACGCTTTTTTTTAATTTGGGTTTGTCATGAATTACTATGCATGGAGAAATAAACAATTCAGGAAAAAATAAATAGTTAAAGACAATATATGATAATATTTATCTCATAAAAGCCAACAACTTGCTTTTTTATTGCTGTATTGCAGTAGCTATTTGATATTCCAAGGTTTAGGTACAAACTGGGAAGTTATGAGACATATTGATGTTTTCAGCCCAAACATAATATTTAGAAGTTTCTTTGGGTCTTTAGGTCACACTTTTTTGGTGTCACTCTCTTTATCATATTATTAAACATTCATCGCCTGGATTTTTTGAAATGAATATGTTATCCTTAATTACCTCTTTACATTCTTCTCTATGGATGAAAATGCAGTAGCCACTATATGCTAACCAGCATTTTACATTACACATGTTGTCTTAAGGTCACTGCACTTTCAAATACCCTGGATATCAGCTCAGCCTCCACAATGTGTTTGAAGAAGAGCATGAGAGAAGTGGGAAGGTATATTTCTAATATTCCCACCTCTCCCTTTTCAAGTGCATGAATAAGCATCGCTGCTTTTAAGATGTGCACTGTGAATTATTGCTTTAATCCCTTAGCAAATCTACCCCAGGATAGACTGGCTGAACTTGAGCACTCCAAGGGCACTCTTAACAGGCCAAGGCAACTGCCTTAGTCCTAGCTTTCCTGTTTCTCCTTCCTGTTCAGGGAAGGAACCAAAGCGACGGGGGAGTATCTTTCCTATACAACTTCACTTGTCATGAGTTTGGCACCAACAGCTACAAATCTCTAGTCTTAATCTATGACTTTCCAACAGGCACATCAATAACATTTTCCTGTGAGAAGATATATAATGCTTTTTCTATGGGGTGGAGAGTCTCTATTATTATATGACAGTTAGACTGTTGTACAATTTTGATTGTATTGTGTCTGGTTTAGTCAACCTCTCCACTCTTTGATATTGCTGAAGGCAAAAGGAGAAAAAAGACAAAATATAATTTTCTTCTTATACTTGTCATCAAGAGCACCAACTACTGTCATAATAAACTTCTGTTGAAAATACAATTTTTGCCAATCTCAAAGGTTCTCATCTCCGAGGTACATTGAACTAATTAGTAATTTAGCAAGAGTAGAGGGGGGAAAAAGTTCATTTCAGGCACTTTGGTAGACAGAAACAAAGAACAAAGTTCCTTCATCTGCGTTAATACTTTAAAAAATAGAATTAATGGCTTGAAGCTAAGACAGTACCTAGGATGATTTTATGAAGTCAGTGTTTAATTTGAAAACATTCATACACTGAAAACAACTAATGAAACCAACACATAACCAAATTGCTTCCCTTTCAATAGAAGGAAAACAATATTAATAAATAAGTAATATTAAAGTATGTATTGTAACAGAGCCAGTGTTAGACTCATCAGGATGTCAGAGGCTCAAGCCTGTCTGCCTCCTACCAGTGAAATAAGTGATGCATACTAGTATTTGTGATGGCCAAGTCCAACAGCCGGCAGCCACTGTGTTTGCTCCAAAGCACTTTTCACTACTCTGTTTCACTTGCTGCTCTCTTACTGATGGGGGTTCTGCTTATTTTCCTAGGGAAATTTTATGATTCTGCTGTCAGAATATCTTGTTTTCAAATGCATAACATGGATCCATGACATTTCCAAAGCTAAGATGGACAACCTTTTGTAGGGTTCTCAAGCAGAGCTGAACAGGATCAACCATTTCAGGTATATTCAAAGGAAGAGAACAAAATCCTAGTTCCATATACATTTATGTCCCAAATCAGCTTAGGGCTAGGAGCCCTGAAACATGACAATCTGCAACCTATAAATCAAAGCTGTATCAAGTTAAGTATCTATTGCATAGCCCAGAATTGTACAGCAGACCTTGTCATCACCTAGCAGGCTACTGGCCCACATACCTTGAATTTCTTGCCTTCAACATTGCGGTTACATTGGAAGTAGGGTATTTTCTATAGTAATGGTTGAGTAAGTTTTTTTTTATTTTTGTTTCATACAAATAACAATAAATTAAACAAAATAAATCAGTATCCAGCTAGACATCATTGCCTATGATGCATTAAGAGCCACATGCATTAAATCAAAGGAATAAACATGTAGAAAGGTTTTTATATTTAAAAAAAAAAAAAGGAAGAAGAAGAAGGAAAAATCACCCGAACTGTTATTAAATGTATTCTATTGTCCTTTATCTTTTATCTTAAGTCTTTCAAACAAGCAGTTTGCATGAAGTGATCTTCCAAACCTTGCGCAGAATCCTAGGGAATTACAAAATCATTCTGTAGGCTGATAAAAATTGCCTGTTTTGGGGGGACTCTCTAAATCCACTTGTTGAATATTACTTCCTTGAATCACAATGCAAAGTATTTTCAAATAGAATAAAGTAATAAGTATTGGTATTTTGGTGACACTTGATGAAAGTATTGGTATTACAGGTGCACTTTTGCATGCCTCAATCTTTTTATATTTTAAGTATCAAAACCAAATATAAAATCACTGCATAATTCCCCAATCGTGCAGTATAGTTCACTTACAATTTTTAAAATATTTTTCTCTTTTATGGTGTCATAATCCTGTAGTTACCTCTTGTATGAACCAAAATGTCAATGGCAAATTGCATATGAATGTAGTGAAAGTATTTAATAGATTTTTTTTTAATACTGTATAAGATTAATCTCACATCTATGGAATGCTAGTGACTGTCTACAGAAATCCTTTCCTGATAGATGGCTGACTGGTTGAAAATTGATAATCAGAACAGAATTTTTACTCCTGGTTGATTTTTTTACCACATAGCCACAGCATAAGCATTTTTGTTTCAATTGATTGAAATATAAATAGGCAAAGCAAAATACAAAGTAAAGGAAAGAAAAATGTCATTTTCAGTGCCAATACTTTCCACATATGCTGAAACTGGGCACTCCTCTGTGTCATAGACCCTTGCAACACCTGTAATACACCTATAAAGGATAACAATTACATAAAAAGGAAGCACCTAATCAGTTTTTGCTTATTTACCTAAATTCCTAAATGTTTTGTAAAGCTTTAGTGTCAAGCGACTTGTCTAAAAAGACACAGACACTTTTCAGAAGAAGAGGGGTCTTCCAAATCCCAGAAAAATGTTTTAACTACTGCAGCATTCTTTCCTACTGAGAGCTATAAGGCAATAGAATAATTTCATACCAATGCTTAAAAGCTCATCATTTGGACCATGCAAACTGCCATATGGAAAGCTGAGCTGAATGGGAAGCAGGTATTTTTTCAGTTATTCTCTGAACTAGAAAATTTGAATTCCAAGCTACAGATAAATGTGACCACTGGCAACTATTATTTTTAAAATACCTTAAAAAGATGAATAAATGAGTATTCTGCTGGCTGGGCATACTATTTCTAAAATGGATGGTATAATTTAAAAACACTCTGAAACAAGTAAAGTCACATCTTATTTCAGTTTCTTAATTTTACTTTTAAATTTTCACCAACATGCCATAAGTAAACTGCTTACAGGATACTTTAATGATTTGCCAGTCACACAGAAGTAAGTGAGATTTCTGGGTAGACTTTGGAATTGAAGCCAAATGACAGAATTATTTGGATGTAACACAATTAAGCCTGTCCAGTTATGATGGCCATTTAATGAGCTACAGCAAGGCAGAAGGGAGTTAGCTCTACCTGTCTAAGCAGGGTTGTAATATATCATAAAGCTAACATAATAAATAATTTAAGTGTTGAAATATTTCAAAGCTGTGACTTTCCCACTGACTTAAAAATACAGATTGTCATGCATGGAGACAGCCATTAGAAATCCAACTAATAACAAAGTGAGAAAGAGTAGATCATAATATTTGACTGTTAAATAGTTAAAAATGTGCTGTCTTTCTTAATAGGAATGTGGTATGGTTTGAGATAGTTGTAACTTGCACTTGACAGACATTTTTGTGGCTCTGCCTATAGGTCTGCTCTCCTGTGTCATGTTGCTAGAAGGCACAGTCCTGAGGAAGAGTGAATGAATGAATGAAGACAGGGAGCATCTCATAGAGTTGTATAAGAAATCATACGCTGCCCTATTTTAAACAGAAAACCCAAATGATTTCTATCAGACACTAAATTAACCCAGCGGGGATTTCTGACTGTTCCAGGCAGAAAACCACTTTATTTGTAAGAATAATTGGATATTTGAGAGATCATCATATTTCATATTATGAGTTGTAAATGTCGACTCATTCTTAAAGGATTATCATGGGGTCTGTGTGTCTTTACCAAGGCAATTATGCAGTTGGTGAAGTTCAGCAATGGCCTGAAACGTAGCTTTAGGACAGAGTCAAGGCCCTAGACCAACAGAAGTTGGCCTGTTCAGTATAGAGCTGGAATGAAGTTGGCAGCACTGCACTAGGAGCCTCTGCAGTTGTTTAGGACATAGAACAGCTAAAAGGAAATGGAAAAGATGTTAGAAATGGAGAAACACATGAGGGGAGGGTTAAAAGGACTGTCCACCTTTAAGAAGGAAATGTGAAAATTAGTCTTGAGTTATGGTCCTCGAGGAATTAAGGGAGAATGTGGTTTTTACATCTTCTGAATTTTCCAAGCCCTCTCTTCTTTTCAGTGACAAAAATATAGAATTCAAAGACAAAACATTTTCCACTACCATAAAAAGTTCACAAGTTATGAGGTAATTGCATTAGCACGCTGAGAAAAGAGAACAGTATGCAAGAAATCCTGATTGGCGTTTCTCTGTTTAAAAGGAATTATTTTCCAATACCTGAGCATGCCCAGAGGAGCTAGTCTCTGAGCAGCTGTGAAACAGAACCTTTTTACTTCAGGGTTAGTGCAGGGAGCTCATTAGCACAGCCTCAACCCTCAGCTAAACAGCCTTGTTTGCATATTGAAGCAATAGAATGTGAAGGTGTTAAAAAGGAAGAAATGCAGCCGCTACTCCTGACTGACATGTCTATCTGGGCTCTTGTGTTTACAAGAGAATAACGAAGCTGCCCCAAAGCCCCTACTGGGCCTGATTATTATGCAGAGGCTTCTTAGATTATGTATAATTGATATCCATTTTCCCTCCAGCTAACCAATGGCAGCTCTCAGGAGTAATGCTCACTCTCCTGCATCTTACCAACCAAGCAAACACTGAAAATTGCTCTCTTTCACTAGACTTAATAATTTTTAAAGACCAGAAACTGACATTTACATTTTTCAGAAGCACAGATGACTGCACTGTTGGTGGAGTTTTCCTGCTAATAACAATCAAACAGTGGAGGTATTGTATTTAAGTGTGATGCTTGTTCGGAGGAGTGTTTGTGTATCACTTCTATGTATTTATACACACACACATTCAATGGACTCTGTATATAATGTGTGCCTATGTCCCAGTTTTTCCATACATTAAGAATATGGTAACAAAAAGCAAGGGCAAGTTCTGAAAGCTGATTTTCTGCCATTTTTGTAAAAGATTTGCAAGGTGAATTATGCAGACAAGGACATTCCTTCAATTATATTCCCCTTTCTCTACTTTCAACAATTATCTTCATATTTACAATTTAGGCCAATTGTTCAATTCCTAAACCTGACACAGGCATGAAATTGAGTAATACAGTGTTCATTTTTTAGTTCTCAAGCAGTTCTCTGCTCATCCAAGAGAAAACCTCACTGAAGTTTTTCCTCAAAAATGAGATATTATAATTGGCCTTTAAATTGCAAAGCAGTTATGAGACTGGGAGGTGGGGGTGTATTTTTACTTTTTTTTTTTGTCTGGTTCAGAGCTTCTGAAAGTATATTTGTGAGGGAGGATTGGGCGCAGTAATTTTAGAAGTTTTGTCTGTAAAGAGCTGATCTTGAAAATGAAATGCTAATAGCTTGAGATAAACAGGCATAATCTCTATAGCCCTCTCAGTGTCCTGTGCTTCAATACTGACCTTCAGCCTTTTTGCTGTTGTGGGTATCTCTACAGCACAGTCAGTTGCACAGAGATCTTTTTTTTTTATCCATCCAAACAGCTGCCAGAATAAGGATGTCTCCAGTCCAGTAATTTGCATGTCACGTTTCTCACCAGAAGTGAAGACCTAACTCACTAATCCTTTCTGCTACCTAACTTTGGCAGAACTTTAATTTTAATCTGCTCTCTGATGAGATGCACAAGAAAATGTAAGGAATATTAATATGTGGGCTGAACTGGGTTGATTGTTAAAAGGTGACCACTCCTTCAGTTGCTTAAATATATACTCATTGAAAAGCATAACCATTGTGAGTGCACTAAACCCACTCTCTGCACAGAGCAAGTCAAATCAGCAGAAAGGGAGACCTTAAATTAATTGAACTATTTATATCTCCAAACCACTACCAAAAATCTATGTACTGCTCCCATCCACTGAAAAGCCTGAGCAAAACTAGCTAATAATAAGCAGGGAGCATACAACTCTTACATAGCTGATTTTTGCCCGGCAACTTTTCAGAAACCAGAGGGTAGTCACAAAAGCTGAACAGTTTGCAGCTGCCCTTGCCTTAGCTTTACTGCTTTTATGTTATGGAAACATAAAAAGAAGCCAACCATAACAAAAAAAAATTTTTTTGAAAGAAAAGTCAAGTCCCAACAGGCATTCATTCACATAATGATCCTGACATGCATTTAACAAAGCTACACACCAGTACTAAAAATGACTGAGGTCAAATAGTCTTTTCAGAGTTGCACCTCTGGCTAGTGGGCCACAGGACTGTAGCGTGCACTGTCACACAAGGATTTCTGGCCACATAATTACATTCCAAGAAGTATTAGCCCTGCACTGACCATATAGATCAGTAAGAGATGCAATAGGCCTTCTTTTTCATAACATAAGCTTCTGTTCTTTTTTATGTAAGCCTCTGCAAAGTGGTTGCTGTTGTTCTGCTGAGAGCTGACTTGTCTCATATGTCTGTCTCCACCTCCTTTCAGGTGCTAACTTTCATTAAAACAAACTTTAATTAAATATTAATTTATTACTTATTTATTGCATAGTGCTTATCCATTACGAGAACTGCTGAGCTTGCCTTACAGATACTATTTGATCTTTGGGAGGAAAGGAAGAAGGCTGTGGGTCTGTGGATGGGAGGGAGACATGACCTGTATTGAGTCACAGTCCACATTGTAAAAGACTTAGATCACATCCATTATTTACTATAAAGCTCAAGATTGTCTCTATTATAAGGCATACTTGTGCCGTTCACACTCTTTGTATATGATTATGAGATGCTTCTTAGAAGTGTTTGTGGAATTTTGCCATTATCTTTCCTTGGAAAGACATTATCAGGAGAACAGTTGCACTCTGCTTTCATATTCACTCTTAACACACTGAAGTACAAGACTTCTTTCACTTCCGTCAGTGTTCAAAAGAGGCTACAGAATTTTCTTTTTCTTCAAAAATATAGAACTATCTCAGTGCTTTGGGTTTGGGGTCATCTTCTGCAGGTCTCTCACATGAAAAGTGAGCATTTCCAGCCTGGTTTGCTAAGGTCTTGTAGAAGCAACCAATAGATATAGGGGCTGGCTTTAACAACACAAGATGCACACTGTCTCTTATGGGGACATGACTACTTCTTTCTTTTGTTACATAAGCCTAAAATAATGACATAAAGTCATCATTGCCCAATCTCCTTCTGGAGAACAGTCTGTGATTGTCTCAGAGCAGATCCTGTTTCTCAGGATACTTTTCCTGAAGAGTGATATAACGAATACTGAATATTTTCTTTTGTAATGTAAAATACTTTCCAAAGTACACTTACCATCATCACAGGGAGAAAAGTTGTGCTGACTTTTTGACAAAGGTCATAATCAGCAAATATGCAAGGTGATGTACAGACTAGAGCTTTGGTTCAGTTTGCTGGATGATCTATCAACAATAATCAAGAAAAAATCATTAAGGTTTGGTCCAGAAAGCATTTAAGTATTAACTTAAATATATGGACATATGGACTTTAAAAGGTTTACTGAAAAACTTTATAAGAGATTTTTCTTTTAATTTCCATTTGCTTCTAGTTTACACGAGATTTTTCTCACCCTGTGTTTATAATTCCTTTTCCAGATCCAGAGGAAACCAAGGCATGCAGCCATACATGAAAATCTATATTTTAAATCAGCTCTGCAACTCATTTTTCTGTTTATTCTCTGCTTATCATTTTCCTTGATAGTAACGGGGGTTTTTAGAGTCATAGCTTCTGTGACACTGATGGCACATGGCACACGGCACACAAATGAAGCCGCTGCATGGAAGACTGCAGGACATGATTATAGCAAAGAATAATTGAAGGCCCAGGAACCTATGGTCCAGAATAAATTTTACCCTGCCACTCAATGTGCTCTGCATTCATTACTATTCAGTGGAAGTGCCATACACAAAAACAACAAAAGTTTACTCCTGGCACTAGAAATACTTATCCGCAAGAAGGCAAAACAGTCCAAACTGGAGACAGAATAACTGTTGGAATGAATATTTAATGACTGCTTCAAGAGGTTAGCACAGAGAGGGAGGAGAACAAAGTGTGCCCTTCAAAGATAGCTCTTGTGGAAGGCCAGTGCAATTTGTTTTACAAGTCTATTGAAATATAACATAAACTCCCTCTTTATTAGATTGACAGGTCTTCTTTTCTTTTATTTGTTGCTGCTACCAGACTGACACTGTGAAACACCTGAAATTCTCTGTATCCTAAAGACACAAACTATACTTTTATATGAATACAGAAATACTAGTAGTCTCTTTAGTAGTAAAAACTCTTACTGTTCCATGTTGTTTCCCAGTTCAACAGAGGAACTTAACACAATGGATTTGCACAAGTCAGTGCCCAGGAATTACCTCAACTTTCAATTTACTCTGTAGCTACTGTATGTTGATCTGAATAGCACTGATCTTAATCTCTTACAAAGTGTCATTGCAAAATTAAGTGCCTCAGAATTGACATTATTTTGTGTATGAGGTTCTCAAAGACAATATCAGGAGATAAGCCAAGGCTCCTTTGAGAGATAAAGGACAATCATACAAGACCATCCCATCTCACAGTTTGGTATGCTAAAATTTGAACTCCTAAGAATCTGATTATGTCCATAAAAATGTAAGTCCAAAAGTTTCTAGATGCTGTAAAGAACAGTTGTTATTTGCTTTTAAGTCTCTTAATCTTGCTGTCTCTCATATCTACCACTGGATTTCATTTAATTTCCTGCCAGACCAGCTATATGCATAGAATACAACAGAGACAAAAGAAAACTTCCATAGACAAGTGCCATTTGCTTCAGCTGCTTTTTTCCTCAGAAGCCCTTTTTCAGGCAGCACCTCATTGCTGCAACAAATTAATCACCAAAGCCCTGGTCTGGTAATGAAGTGCTATGGATTTGCAAAAGCTCGAAAGGCATTACATCTATTACCTGAAAGAAAAATGAGGTGTGTGCTTAGCACAGGAAAATTAGCACAGCAGCACTGTCAGAGGCCAGTCTTCCTCTGGAGCAGGGACTAACGAAGTCAGTGAAGTCTCAAAACTCTGGCGGTTCATTTTTGGCCTGGGACAAACAGCCATCTATACAGTTGTGTTTCAAATCTAAAGAGGAGGCAGATTTTGCACTAGAGCTGCTTGGATCTTGGGTTGTGATTTTCCACAGGCTGGGTGAAACAAACAGTTGTCAAAGTCTGTCCTGATATTTCTTAGTACTCGCAGAGGCTTAGATTCAAAAATAACTTATTCCTCAGCCTGTTTTCATCCTCCTTCTTTCCAAGCCCATCATAACTTTTATCATGTTCTGAAGGAACAATTATGATGTTTATGTTGTTATTCAAGTGGGTAAGTTAATTACATTCTACTTTATCTCAAAACATTTTTGCGTTTTGCAACTGATGACAGTTCTGTAAAATAAGACAGATAGTATCTTCAGGCAACAGCATGGACAGCCGTCTCTGGCTTTAAGCTCTAATGAGAGGATGGAGAAAACACTATAAATGCATAAATATGGCGTGTCCTGAGTCCCTGCAGAAGCATTCAGTATATGTCTCCTCTGACACTTAAAGCTCAATCCAGGTCTGTTATAACGAGTCACTTAACATTATGCTGAGAAACCTCCTCCACTAAAACTCCACAGCTCTTTGGAGAAGGAGAGTCAGCAATCCTTCAGCAATGTACTGTTGTCGGTCCAAGCTATTACTCGTGGAGATGGATCAAGCACAGGAAACAATTCACCACCAAATACAAAGCTTCGTTCTTGCAGACTGGACATTTGCAGACTGAGCCAGAGCTTGGTTACTTGCAGAGCAGGCATAGTCACAGGAGCTCATACATGACAATTTTGCTCTGAATCCACCGAAGTCACTGAAGTTACTTTAATTTTCTTTCAATTGCAATTACTGTGGCTGAAAACACAATCAGTGCCAAGTAGATTGTATTGTCCACACACAGGTCTTGGGAGCTCAAGAGCAAAAGTGCATACCCTGAATGTTTATTGGAAATTCATCTCCTAGCAATGAAGAAGGGGAGGAAATTAAGAGTATATGGTAAGGTTTTCTATTAAAGAATCACCAAGCATGCCAAATGCTGAAAACATATTGTACATAAATACAAAGAAAGGCAATCTCTGCTCCTCAACTTTTTCTAAATTGAGACATTCTTCTGTCTCTCCAGGCAATATATTTCCTTTCTTTCAGCACAGTAGAATTGTCTGGAGTTCATTGCCTTTTTCAGGACCGTAATATAAGCCATTAAGCAAAGCACATCCACTTGCAATTTCCCATTTAAAAATAATTTATAACAATGTCAGAACAAACTCACTGCATGATTACAAGATATCATTTAACAAATTTTAGCTGAGTGAGCAAGGGATATATTTCATTTGATTTCCTTCACATTTCAGATACCTGTAAATATGCATACAAAGAAAGAATAAAAGATCACTATTTTTGTTATGAAGCATACTGTAGGGATTCATCTCATCCATTTAAAAACATAGACTCTGAAATTAAGATAGTCCAAAAGACAGTACGCATCATCCTGTCGTAGGTGTCTAAGACAAGTGTAATGAAGCTGAAATGTCTCAATCTAAATGTCTAAAGTTAATATGGCTGAAATTAAAGAAGATGAAGACCCACTGTAGTGATGTGGGGCAGAAAAAGGCAGCAAAGGATTTGGGCCAATGTGGGAGCACTGGAACCACCTGTATGAAAGAATTTTTGTTACAAACTTCAGAGGATATATAATTCTGCCTATAATTCATGGAAAATTACGTTCTCCGATGACAAGTGAGAAAAGGCAGTTGTAACAGAAGAATATACTGTTGTACACTTAATGAATAACTATTCATTTGAAACATCCCGTATAACACTCCAGAGCACTGACTCCTCCTCTTGTCACAGAGAAGCTACTGTACAAAATCTGAAAGTGAGAAACTACTACATTTAATGCACTACTCAAAGGGCAATTTGTAGGTATGCAGGGCAGCAGCAGACTTTCAGGAATAGATTGATCCCTTCCCCAAACTTTTCTTTATAAAAATCACCTTTGCATATCACATCTTTACCTAAGTCCACCCCAGTGACCTTTTCAGTGCCTCTCATTTGGGGGTTAGGATTTATTCATGTGTGTTAAATTGAAAATCTATGAACTTTTGATTCTAAAAAGGCTGATCTGGACTTTATCTAAGCCATTTGGAGGCTGTCATTCAGAGAAATATCCATAGTAACTAAACAGGTAAGGACATCCACTTAAAACAAAACAGCACATCTACACGATTTTTAACACTGACTGTCAGAAAATCTTATGTATTTTTGAAAGGCAAGTTTTACCAAAAGAGGAATGGATGGAGGGGAACCTCAGATTGTGTTTCAGAAATGGTCTGACCATGGTCAAGGATTTGCTAGTTGTGGAGCATTTACTCCATGAGAAATAACAGACAGCCTAAATATCTAAATTAGCATAGACAGTAAGGTCTCCTCCGAATTCAAGGTACCAAAACACCTTTATGTAAGGAACTAGCAATCCTTTTAACCATCAGTCATCAGTTCACTCATAGTAGAAAGCAACTGAAGTATTTCAAAGAGTGTCATTTCAGAATTGTTGCCAGAAATTGGAGATTAATTGGAGATAATGCACACCAGAAATTGTGTGCATTATCAGCACGCAAAACACAAATCTGGCATAGACCAAGTGCAAACTAACAGTAGCAAGGAAAGTGAGCGGCTGAAGTTCAAATGCCTTTTTGTACGCCATTCCACTCTGCTTTGATATTGTAGTCCCTAAAACATAGAAGCTAGTCCCTTGCCTTAGAGCCAGTGTTTGTCTGGCATCTAGTAAAATGACAGCACGGCCTGTGGTTACACTTCTAGACATTACAATGCAAATGAGTAAATAGTAAATGTAACCACCCATTAAAGGGGTAACACCCCCATAAATTTCTTCTTGCTCTCAATAAACCTTTCTTTATCCTCTAGCTAGGGACTTCATTAAAAATACAAAATCTATGAGGAAAACTAAACCAATTAATACTGCTGTGAATATCCTTCTTAGTAAAAAGAACAATTAACAACAAACTCCATCAGGATGCCTCTGCCTACAAAATCTGTATTTGCAACACAAAAAAATTAGAAATTCCTTCCATATTAAAAAGCAGTTACAGGACTAGCGGTGGTAAAATTAGGATGGTCTACAGATACAAACAAGGCAAGTTGTGTAGGGGAAAACAACATTCTTCCTTTAGATCAGTTTTTATCATTAGGAAAAAACAGATGAGTTTTCCCTACACAAACTTTTCATCTAGTCCTTCAGAAAGCAGTGTTATTCTTTGTGGTTACAAATCATATTGCATTATCGCATTCTGTTCTTCTTAGTTACTTCCACAGAGCATAAATATTTATCCAATTGACCACTCCAGGTCCCTGAGAATGAATGCCATCTATGACATAAAAAAAATTTGTTTATGGAATATGCTTTGCTTCTAACAGCACAAAAAGTCTTTCTATAGTTGTATTACAGTAGGTATATTATGCCTTTTTTGTATTGTCGTTGCCTGATAAAACCCTTCCCAAAATTGTGCCGTGCACTCTAAAATCACAGTGAGAAGCATTCTTGCATTAAAGGCTTTATTACCTAAATACAGAAAATAAAGAAGGAAAAAGAGGGCATGTTACAGACAGGGAATGGAGACACAAACTGATTTCCTCAAAAGTATTTTCCAAAGACTTAAAATAAATCAGTGGCAGAAGATCTGATCCCTTATTCCCTATTCAGTCTCAAACTTTCCTTTCTTTTATTATTTCCTCTTCCACAAATTACTTACCCACACACATAAGCATGATAACTATCTTAACCATGATGCAATGCTATTATGTAGCACTAAGGATGAATAAAAATGCAAGCTATGGAGAATATCAGTTTTATACTGTACTTTCGAATGTCACAGATCTTAACCCATAAGAGTACTGCATCACTGTTTCTATAGCAACAAGATAACATGAGCCACTTTGGTGTATGTCACTGTCTGAAAAAGTACAACTTCAAGATCAGACTACCATAGTGGACTTTGTAAAGTAATTCTGACTGTTATGCAAAATATATCCCTGAATGATACATCGACTTGAATAGTGCAGTTAAATAATTGTATTAAAGCAAAGACTTGAAGATAAAAAAGAAAACAGGTTTTCGGGTGTGACAGTGAGCTTAAAACAGTTTTCTTTTTAGATAGCAAGAGCTACAAGGCAACAGACTCTCATGCCAAATTAAAATATGTTTGTATTAAATTGACACAAAGGAATTATTGGATGGTATGAAATAAGGCCCAGAAAAAAATCTCTCGAGAGTTTTAAAAATAGAGTAGTACCCAAAATACACTTGATGGCAGAGGAAAAAAAGTGTTGTATGAGCTCAGTCATAGGTGAGGTGTAATAGGAGCAAACCAGGCGTCTGCATACCTCAGCAGCTGAGATATGGGAGACAGACAAGAGAAGTAAAACAGTCCAACAAGAGGACAGCAAGCTACACTGGAGCTGAAAAATAGCTGCAGGTACAACAGACAAAGAGCTGACTTGTGAAGTGATCAAAAATTTGCTGGACATATGTACATGGAGACTCTAGGATGGAAGATAGAGGGAATGGCACTGCAAAGATAGGTAAGAAATAAATCACATGCAATGTGTGGACAAATCACATGCAATGTGTGGACAAATCACGCCCATCCAGTTTCAGGAACTACTTCCAACACTCCTAAAAATTTGACCTGAGTTAGGGCAATCCCCCACAAACATCTTCCCGTTGCTGAGCTACAAATCTTCCCATATAAGCTCACGTCTTCATTTCATTTTTGGAATGATTTCCAGGACATCAGGTTTTTTCATAGGATAATTTGAAACGTAAAATGTGCATAATGGACTGTAAAACACAGGGGAATTTCTGGCTGGCTCCTGGCAGGAATACTGTAACATGATGGATTCTTATAACTCAACTACCTTTTTCATATATTCTGACTGTTTATATATTTTGTCTACCTTTTGATATCTGAAAGTTAAATTAATTCAAAAAGTATTTGCAGTTAGAAGAGCCTCCCTCTGACTTCTAGAGATGTGCATGGCAGGGCTTGTATTTTCCTACTACGTGTACGCCTTTTAATGGTTCAAGGGGCTGACAGCATTTCTTCATTTGATCAATAGCCTGAACAGTTGCTCTGTGTTCTAGCATGTATAATGGAAGGGGCCCAACAGCCCTTTTTTTCTCTCCCTCAAAATAAAGAAATAAGACGAAGTCACTTCTTTCCACAGCAGTCCTGCACACCAGCTCTTCATTTGTGTTGAATGTCACTAAATCCAGACAGGAGCTCCACATCGCAATGCTCACACACTGGCAGTCCCTCGCTGATGAGGTCAGAAGCCACAGGAGAGCACAAAGGGGGGCTTTAATCAGTCAGTCCATAACCAGTCAAGAAGAGATTAAATGGTCTCCACTGAAACACTGGCCAATCCTCACTGCAAGGAAAGCCTTCAGTTAAACGGTCTTTTCTTCTCTCAAAACTTTGCTTCACATCATTTGTGAGAGGAACCTGGGGAAACCTTTGTAAAATCATGAGAGCAGGGGATAAACTTGTGTGAAAGTATAGAAGTGCAGATATATGGTCTACTGTGCAATAGATTTCCCCATAAAATATCCTATTCTCCTATTCCTATTTCATTCAGGCTGGTGGGGATTCAAGTGGCTCTAATGAGACAAGCATGACTGACAGATGTGCATGTAGCCTGTGAACTGATTTTCAGCAATAATATTTCACAGGGCATGGTTATGCTCTTGAGTTTAAAACACCACATACTTATTGAAAGAAGGCAACTGAAGTGAAGATGAGTATAAATATGCATCTGAACAAAAGCGAGATTTGCACCAAGTCTTCCAGTGAACGAACTCCTCTCCCAGTGAACTAGTCCTCTGGCCTGCCCTGTGAGAGCTTTTCTTCTTCCTCCCTTACTGTCAACTCCAAGCGTCCTTTTCATCCAGAGATCTCTGTCATTTCAGATCACCTGGTCTACAGCTGACTTTTGCTCTAGCACTGCTCAGGTTTCTAGGCAGTTTAGAAATGACTTTATGTTTTACAGAATTCATTCAAGATTTCAAACGCGGCAAGAAATTTCAGTACCTACTGTATATAGTAGCTGTCCATAATACGACATGCCACAAAATTTCACACCCTATCTGCAGAATGTACAGCTGAAATGTATTTAACCTTCAGCATGTATAAAAGCAATAAACATCTAGAACTTTGTCTCATACTAGGGACATAAGAAATGTGAAAATCTGGTAAATGGTGATAGAGCAAAACATTCAGTAGAAAAGTAACACAGGCAGCCTTTATGGTAATGCTGACTATTACTATAAGTGTTGGGATGATATGGGACTCCTCCCCTTTGCCTTGCATAGGGATTCACTAGAAGATACCAACAGGATGGCAGCCTCTAACCCTAAGCTTGATTTAGCCCAAAACAACAAAATATAATAATATTCTTTAAATGAAGACTACTCAAATTTGCTGAGTGAGACAGGCAAAACAAAAGATTTGAAAACTATTTCACTTCTTCAGAGAGGATGCTTTTGTAGAGTGTTTTATTTTACACAGGGATTTTTTTGGACAGTCCTAATTTGCAAGCTGGCAAGTTACATTATTTCCCTCCATTACATTGACTCTACACCACTTGGTCCTCAGACAATCATTCTTTTCTTCATCACCCTTAAATGCTGGATTTGGGTCTGCTTCTTGCTGCAGATCAGACCCCTGCACTACCTCCCTTACTCCCTACTTGTTTATTATCTGTGTTTCACCCTTTCTATCAGGAGAAAGAATTGGTTTTATCTGCTTCCCAAATGCTCCAGCTGCAGGCAGGATAAAATAAAGTAGTTTTCCTTTCTACTATTATGGTAGATAAGATGTGCACAACAAACTGGAACAAACAAATCAAGTAGCTATATCAGAGTCCCTGGTATGGAACAAGTTATCTCTTCCTTTCATCAGGATTCCCACCTGTGACTTCACATTGTCTATGAACTCTGGAAGCAATGTTTGCACTGTCAGATGTTTGCACTGTCAGATGTTTGCATTGCCGTGGTGGGGATGGATACTAAAAGGTTTTCTTAATAATCAGCTAGAAGGAAACGGGGATTTTAGGGTGAAATTCATTTAACAAATTTTAAATGCTTGGGTTGGGCTGAGATGAGTAAAACTGACTTTGGAGGGACTGAGTTTTTGCAGGATTGAGAGGGTTCTTTGAGTACACTACATTGACTTGATATCCCCAAAGCAAGTTATATATCAGTGGATCAAAGAGGAAAATACATGGCAGACTTCTAGAAGACTAAAAAATGGGGAATAGTTCTTTATCTTGATCATGGCAGGGTTATATTAATTGCCTAAATTATTAAGGGAAGAAATGAAGAAATAACACTGTGTGATGAAAAATACCATCAGCAAATGAAGAGTGCACTAGAGAACACATTACAAGAATCAGAGAAATATTTTAGGACACAGTTTAACCCAACACTCATAATCTTTATATGCTCCATGCTTTTCTTCAGTAGTGTCCTATTCTAATCAGTACAAGCAAAATATCCAACTAAAGCCAAATACAAGTAAAACTAAAGTTTGCCCCTCCACTTCTTCTCTTTGCCCTTCCTGAAACTACAAGTTGTTGTGTTGGACAGCTGGGAATTACCAACTCGCTAAGGGCTCTGTATCTTCACGTAAATAATCTTCAATAGAAAATGGAATAATTTCACACTAAGATTATACCCATTCTCAGGTTATAAAAGAAGCCACATGCCTATTTTCCTACAAGTCTGTTGGAAATTAGCACTATCTATCTCATAAGGCGGTTTATTGAATAAGGAAGAGTAGGGTACAATCTTGGAAGCTTTGCCTGATATAGTCTATAACACTTTGCAGATCTCCCTGTAATGTCAAACTGGGCTCTTCCAAACTCATTCTGTACCAGAAAGAAAGTTACCAGAGGCCTGAAGCTGTTGATGTCATAATATAACATTAAACTGCAAAGAAATATGACGAGATATTATAGATACTCACCTTATATTCCTTCTCCTCTTGTCTCTGAAGTACCAGTTTCCAAAATTTTCATTTTAGTCATAATCATGATGTGCTTTGCTCTGTTGATTAGGAAAGCTAGACTTGCACCTAAACAGCTCTTCAGACACGTTAAACACTTGTTAGAGACATGTTACCTTGTGAATCTACCAGTCGTCTAGAGAATATGGTGAACTTGCAAGCAGGACATTAACTCTTTGTCTCTAAAAGGACCTCAGTTTCCAAAATCCTATAAGATGCAGAAATTCTCCAGAGTAATAAACCGTGAAAGTGACAAAGGAGGCTGTGCTCTCCAAACTTTACATTTGATGTCACTTACCTCAAATTTTCTATGACAATGCAGGGGAGAATTCACAAGCACTCAGGACTCTGCTCCCGTGTCTGACAGCTACCAGCTCAGGGGTAACTTATAGTGCTTGGATCATCTGTTCACTTCTCCCTACGAACACAGCTCCCTCAAAAGCTCACTCAAAGACCACTGTGATTACTGGGTAAGACTTAGGAAAAAAAGAATTACTCCTATTTATACTATCAAGATAACATATTAAAGCAGATGATTATGATATTGGAAAAATGAGAGAAAGGAGTAATATTAAGCATGCTCCCTGGCTTGCATATTGTATCACAGAGAGCTAGAAACCTAGTCTTTTGCCCTAAAAAACTTCCTATGGTTGCTTTGCTAAAAGAACATTTTGTTTTCCACTATTACAGCTTAAATGCTTGAATGGCTCTTCAGCTCAGCCCCAGTCCCTGCAGACTCAGTTCTCCTTAATGCCTGCTGAATATGTGGATTTCCTGAGTCTTTTCTAAAGACAGATCTTCACAATATCGGTAGGTACAGTCTGTGCTACCTTCTTTTCAAGGTGTTCAACCGCGCCACATCTGGAACCTGCTGTTACATGACTCCGTATTCTTCACAGCAAGTAGGGGAGAATGGAGAGTCACAAAGAGCAAATGAGCTGCTTAGGGAGACTGAGTAAAAGAGTAATCCTTCAATACGTCCTCTCAGCATTTGGCAACCAGAGTTTAGAAACTTGCCCTACTGAAGGACAATCATATTGAACAGCTACAGCTATTAGCTATTTCTAACCTTCCCTCATTTCCCTACTACCTCTAATTGTGTGTCTTTTCTCTGAAATAAAAGGCATTAAGCTATTTAGTATAGCTTCACCCAGAGTTCTGTTTCATGTTTATTGCCATACCTCTTGTATTTCTGTCTAAAAATTATTGCTGTAGTATATGCTTTTTCAGAGGGGGTATCAAAACCATTGGCAGTTTTTAAGACTTGGGTTCACCTCTGATTTACAAGAAAACATAGGCTGTGTTCTGACCTTCTGGTCTCTGCTTACTCCCTAACAGTTTGAAATCATCACAAAACCAGCATGCTGAAGAGGGTTGCTCGGAGCTAGCTGATAGGAAATACTCAGAGCTAGCAAGGAGATACTACTATTCAATCCCATCCTTCTCCGTAGTTTTACAAGCTCCCGATAAGGATTAAAAAAACCAAAACCTTTTCATGAGTTGCACTCCATAGCATCATATACAACCTATCTATGCAGAGAAGTCACTGGATCTGAGAGATCTCTGGTCCAATTTACCCCTTTCTGCTGGTAATCATTTGAAGCCGCCCTTCTTGGCTACAGAAGAGCGCTTATAAAGGTGAACTCCCCTCATAAAGGGTCTCCTTGCAAGTGATGCCTACTAGGGGAAGCATCAGCCTTCCTCTGGCTCCGTAGGTCCTGGAGGGGTTTTTGTCAGTAGAACAGTATCCTCTAAAAGAAGGGATAGCAAGTGCCTTCTTTTCAGACTAAAGCAATAACAGGGTTCTTTCTTCAAAGGTAAGAAATGTGGATTTAAATCCAAGGAACTAAGTAACTAAACTGCAGTTTTCTGCATGCTGGTCAAAAGCTCCAACTAGTGAGCTGCTACCCAAAGGGAAAATACTGCTCGCACTTTCTAGCTTTGTTAAAAGAGGTTGGGTGGGAAGCCAAAACAAAAACAGTTCTCCATTTTTACAGCCCCTGATCTATGAGGCTCTTTGTGATTATAGGGACTCTATAAGACCTTTAGAATGAAACATGGGAGTACTCAAAATTTATTCTTTTCTCCTGAAATTCTCAACTTAAAAGCCTATTTTTTGTAAACGTGGGAAAAAAAATGGACAAGTGTACTATGCAATGATATTCTTTCAAGAACAGAAGAGCAAGGCATTCTTTCCTACTTTTCCTGGCATACACAGGCTTCAGAACTGAGATTTCTACCACAGTATAGCAAATGGGGGCTTTATCCAACCTGATAAGGTTGGAGTCTAGCAACAGGGAAAGAGAGGAATTTTTTTTTTTTTTTTTGTCTTTAATTTTCCTCTAGTTTATTGGCAATTTTTTCCTCTGGATAATGGAAATGAACAGAACAAAAAGAAAGGTGGGCTTGAATTCAGAAGAAATGAGGCTTTGATCTTAAAGAAATTGAAAATCACAGCACAGAAAGTACACATACCATCAGGTCAGGGGAAGTGATGTCACACTGATAATGAGCAACAATAATACTTCTGAAAAAAAAAATTAAAAAAATGCCTCCTACATATTAAATCAAGGGGTATGTTTGCATGTCAACTGCCTCCAAGCGATCTTTTATATTAAACTACTTTACTTGCAAGACTTCCAGATCATTTACAGGGCAAGTGCTTAAGAAAATAGGGACTTTCCAAGTGCCTGTAAAGATTGTCTGACTGATTGTCTGTCTACAGGTCTTCTTTTAAAGCTATTTTAAGCATATGATCCCATCCCAGCTATTTAACTCAGGAACCTGTCAATTACACGCTGCTTAATTGAACTCTCAGGTACTGTAGGACTGCAAGACACAAAGCATATGAACAAAAATGTGAAGAAAGGGTTTTCTGCTGTGATTTCATTCTTCAAACCCAATTTGAAAAGGTCAAATTTCAGATTGCACAACCCCATTGAGACTTAGGGACTAAACTGGGACAATCACTAAAAAAAAAAAACCCAAAAAAAGTTAATTTTTTCCCCCTTTTGAAAAGGAAGGGGAAGTCTTTAATACCAGTTACTTGCTGGGGCTGATAGCAAGGTCTGAGGGTAGGGAGATGACAATGAGCGTTGAAAAAGGGAAACATATGAGTCAGTTTTTGTGCTGCTGAGATAGTAAATGGATGAATGACTGACTGTGTGACATCTCCTTCAAAGACACTTTGCAATCCTGTTTTCTCTTGTTCAATTTGTTTTTTTTCAAAGAGAAAATATGTGATATTAAACAGATTTAGGGGCTAAATAAGGGAAAACACCTCTGAAATAGATTTTACAAAAGGCTAGAAATAAATCGTGTATTTCACAATGGTTGGACTGTGGTTCTGAGCCAAAGTCCCCTGAGGTAAAGTGAAAACCTCCTTGATTTCAACAGGCTTTGTGTCAGAAACTAAATCACAGTGATTTACAGAAATGAGAGTGGCAGTATCTGTTGACATTTATTAAGCAAATTTAAACTACCTATTTAATCAGCACACAAGTCGACTTAAATTGTCAATGTTTATTGATTGACTGCATAGACATGTGTAACCTCAGCTGGTGTAAAACCTTAGGACTTCACTAACTCCGGTGTAGCAGCGATGGTTTATGTCAGCAGGGAGATCTGAACCATAAAGTAGGGACTTTACATAGTATATTCACATCCACGCTCTTATAAAGTATGTAATATTACTGAGTGAGCTCATAATATTTGTTGATGAGCAATCACTCTAAGGAAGAAAAAACATCTAACCCCATATGCTCATGTAGCGGGTGGTTTGCAATTATGACCATCTCCAAATGTTGTCAGAACTAAGCCTGGTACACAATTTAATATTTAGGGGGTAATTGAGTGTTAATTCTATTGACCTTATTTGCAGAACCTCTTCCACCTTGCTAGCATTAGTGACTGTCAGGCGGCACACTTAACATAGCTGTCTACTGAATGTTTTTCTTTTAGTGATTTTTATTTTTTACCTGAGGCACTTCAGTCATGTAACTTCAGCAATCAATTTTGGCCCAAAGCAGCAAAGGCCTCAGTCTCAGAGAAGCAAGTATTTGCATGCAAGCTTGCTATTAAAGCAGCAGGGAGAACAGTGGCTCCTAAAAGCTAAAGAAATGAGAATCTGAGTTGAATCATTCCACAGCCAGCTAAATTACTGGCCCTGTAATTAGCCTTTTTTGGAGGTCTCTTAAATTGTTAATCCCTTTGCTGGTTATAATTGCTTTATTGAATCTAAATTAATCCAATGTTTAAGAAATAATTATGCAATGCTAATGGCTAAATAAAATATAGAAACTATTTTGGTTTAGGCATTATTTAGATTAAACTCTCCTGAAAAAATTAATCTCAGGAATGGTATTTTTTTGCAGAATTTTATCGGGGGAGGGTTGAGTTTGGGGGTTAATATTTTATTTACACACTATATGCAAAGTAGTTGTATTTAAAAATTCACTAGATTGAGAGTATTCACTGCATATGGAGAGTGAGTTAGTGCCAAATCAGAACTGGAGTCATGCCAGGAAAGAAAGCCTGGGGTTAGACATCTGCAAAGTGTTGGACAAGATGGAAGACAAACCTAAAACACTTCTGTTTATTACACATCTAGGCTATTTCCTAGCCTCTCATCTAGATCTGAATTTCAAGAATTGCTGTATCTAAAGATGGACATTTGCATATTTTGTAGTGCATAGAAACTTTAGTAGGTCCCAGAAGGTCTAACTTAACCTGAACATATACCACTGAAATACCCAAGGGTAATCAGGTCTTATCTGACCTAGTCTGAGATTAAAAAAAAAAAAAAAAAAAAAAGAAGTATCATCCAGGTGTCTGGGACTTCCAACACTACCAGGAATTACCTCATTATTCTATAGCACTAGCCTCATCAGATAAAGAAGAGGATGGGGGAAGGATGTGGAAACACGAGAAGGAGAGCAGATAAAAGGGAACTAGGGAGAGGAAAAAAACATGTTGAGCCTTAATTGAGCTTGGAGAGGAAGCAGGAGGAAAAAAACATAGCTGGCTGGGTTATGTTTTATTCTCTCTAGTAACCTATGTTTGCAGTGGATTGAAACATGCTCTTGTTCATAATATATATTTTATATATTGTTTATCAAGCACGAAGTCAAGGATGAACAAGTTTAAGTGATGGGCAAGATATGATGCTTCTTTAGAGCCTATCTCATCAGGCACTACCTTGTAAAGCCCAGTGAGCATGTTAACATTTTCCAAGCTGTTACAGCTGATTCTACTTTAAGTCTCAGCTCAAAGAGTACATCATTTTAGTGTGTTACAATAAATGTTTAAATGCATTACACTTTATACAATCCTTTATATGCACAATGTGCAATCTCGAACTCCAGTGCTTCACCAAGAAATCATCACTGACTGAGCACAAGATGAGAATTTGAGGTTAAATTTGGAAAGAGAAAGGAAAAGAAGAAAAGCACCAGGTATACAAACCAACTGAAATACAACCCTCTTCTCCATTGCCTAGAAAAGTAAGGAGAGTTGGCCAATCTTGCAAGGGTAGCAGGAGAGAATCAACACAATAAACAGAGATCACTGGTAGGAAGTCTCTAAGGATTCATAAATAATTATAACTGTTGACACATATTTTGTGCTTTAATTCCTATTTGTGGAATATTTTGCTCCCTTTAAGAGAATTTCTAGATGATTTTTGCATGTACATTTAAATTTCCATAGTTGTATATACAGATATGCAGAGTCTTTTGTATTGTTGAGGCTCCAGCAGTATACATGAGTACTTAGAATATCATTCCAGTTATCCCAGATAAAAATGAAAGTAGTGTTTGAAATTAGCCCAATGTTCTTAAGTGTCCAGTTACCCCTTGGAAAGTAAGTGTATAATAAAATGTCATCTTTTAAATACAGCTCTATCTCTTACACATGGACGAAAAACTGCCACTTCAGCAATGAAGCATGACAGCTGCTCAGAAGCCCCCTATGATTCTACATGCTAGTCTCTTCACCTGCTTATGATACCCTCAGCAGCTCTAGAAAATAAGTTTATGACACATAGCTATCAAATGATCAATTGCTAAAACACACTGGGTTTTTTTCTATGATCACCAAATTCATAATCCTTCAGACAGACAAAAAAAAACTAATAAATTCATCTGGATGTATGCCTCCAAGTCCACAAATGTACTACATTTAATGTCATTAACATGATGCCGCCAATTTTTTTAGTCCTATAGGCAACTTCAGGTAGTTTCTCTATCATTTCAGTATTGCTTTACAGGGAAGCAAAGGTAAATACATTAAAAGATAAAAGATCAGCATCCTTATTATTTCTCCTTACAGAATATCAGTCTTCATATCTCATTTACTTCAAGTTCTTTTTTTTAACTGTAAGCACTTCTTCACCCTTAGCTTCAGCTGAGGAGCTTATTCTGCACTAGACATAGCCACTAGCATCTGTGCCATATCACCTACCCCCATTTGAAGGAAGGGTATGAAGTGTTCTAGGACGATGGTCTGGCCTGATCATTCCTTAGGAATCCAATACTGAGGAAAGACACATTAAAAAAAGCATAATCAAATTAACTCTGTGAGGCAGCACAAGTTACTAAAGGTCAATATAAAAGGACAGCACAAATACATAGGAGAAAAATTTCTATGGGGTCAGGAATATGCCTGTGATAGATTCTGAAAGGGAAATAGAACATTATATGACAAAAGGCTTTTAAGTGCGTTATTATAAGACAAAATCTGAACAAGGTAGTTGTTAACAACAAAACATAGTTAATTACTAGCAAGTGGGCTGAAGTGTTGAGTCTGAGACAAGATTTGGGAGCAAAGAGATATCTTTTACTAGACTGACTAATTTAGCAGTAGGAAAAAAATCTTCAGAGAAAACCACCTTGTGACCCAGATGCTTGCCTATTTTCCAGCTAAATCTATTTGATTAATAAAAGACATTGCCTTTTCCCCATAGCCTTTCCTTGCTTCTACTCTTAGGCTATCATAGTTACAGCATTAACACTATATCTTGAAAGAGTTCAATGACCTTTTGCTTGAGCCTTTGTTTAAATGATCATTTTTAATGTCATAGCCTATCCCTTAAAATCATAAATAGAAGGGTGAGAAAAGAAAGAATAATGGAAGGATCTACATAGCTAATGTACCAGTTTTCAGTTTGGCTAGGCCTGATGTTGTTCAGCATTGAGAGCACAGAAAACAGTTTTCAGAGTCATCAGAAATCATCTTTAGCATCTTGAGGAATACAGAATCCAGCAGACTAGAAGGGTAAACATTTACTACTTACTATTAAAAAGTCAAAAAGGAGAAGAGAGCCTAACTTAATTCACCAGGCATATACCAGAACAAATAATGAAAAGGTCTATTTGTAAGAATTTGGAATATAACGAGGGTGTAAGTAAGAGCCAAGATGAATTTTTAATAAATAATTCAGGTCAGGACAAATTTATTTTCCTCTATGGCAGATAACAAGCTTTAAGGATAGAGGAGAAGAAATACTGTCATACATCTGGATTATGGTTTTTAACATCTCACAGGACATCCCCACAGATAAGTGGATTTAAGGTAGTTAGACAGTTACTTGGGAAATCCCATTCCGATAATAGTTATTAATGATTCATTTTCAAATAAGCAAGATGTATCGGATCAGGTTCTGCAAGAATTTGTCTGTATGACATATTCATTAATGAACTGTTAGGTAGATTTAAATGTTCTTTGCATTTGAAAATGACACTAAGCTAAAAAATGCTTCAGTCTCTTCAGAGTGCAGAATGTACATTTTAAATTATCTTGGTGAACAGCAGAAATATGGATTCAGCTAAAAAAGTGAATACACATTCACTTACACAAGTTAACTTATCTGCACAAATATAAACTGGAGAATGGCAAGTACAGAACCTAATAATTAGAATGGATCACAGACAAACAATAAAATCATGCCATTGCATAAGAAGCAAAAATGCTGGGTTAAAGAAAATGAGTGCATTTTATGTTAAACACACAAAGCGTTCTTTTTGTTCCTTTACCCGGATCCTTGTGACCACTGCAGGTTACCACATGTCAAGGAATACATCGACCAGCTGAAGTTCTAAAAACAGAAATAAGAATGAACTTCCAAAAAAAGTGATCTAGTCTAAGACTTTGCAGGAACTAGGCTTGCTTAATCTAGGAGGGGGAAGACTAGGAAGAGATTTGATAAAGTTTTAAAATTTTCAGAAGGATTCTTTGTGAAAGAAGATAATGAATTGTTTTCCATAGCCTCTGAAAAAAAAGAGAAAATATTTCAGTAAGGGAGAACTAGGTTAGAGGTTAGAGAAATAGGCCAACTGAGGCATGAGTAACAGATTTACAGAAATTTTTCCTGCTTGTTAGAAAATTTAAGGAGGAGTAAGCCAAACAATGAGGATTGGTTTATTTTGTATTGATCCTGCTTTGGAGAACACTTTTGAATTACTGGGTCTCATAAATATTGCCCAGAAATTATTATTGTCAAACAGTATGCAACTTTCTACCCTTCCTCTGTTGCACAAACTGTGATGCTAAACATATATCTCTATTAAGGGCATTATAATGTAAGTCAACTATGAAAACTGAAAGTGAAATTACTGTCATAAACAGGGATTCAAAATCCCTTTATCTAGGCAGCCTACAAGTGACTACAGCAGAGGAATGGAAACTGGAGATATACATGTTTTTCACAGATTTGTCACAGTAGACATCTACTTTTAGTCCAAATGTTTTGTTTTGTTTCTCAAAAAAGATCAGAGTTTAATTATTAATTACACCAAAAAAATGTGAATGTCTTTGTAAGTAGTCCATATTGGCGTCTAGGGTTACTGCATGCTCAAGAGTTTTCTGTTTCTTCACATTAAAAAGTAAATAAAATAAAATCAATTCCTGCATCCTGCAGCTTTTAGCTCCAACATGTCCATTATTTCAGAAATGTCAATTCTTATCACTTTCTTTCCCATTCTGAATGTTTCAGTAGGTTATTACTTAAATAATACTGTTGATATATTCATCATATCAGCATGATTATGGACAAATATACAACCTTAATATATGTATCAGCATAAAATATGGAGGCAAATCCTTTAAGCAGTCTGGATAATATCCCTCTAAGTTTCTCAGAGGTGAAATAATTAAAATTATACCTTGGGCCATTAAGAGGCAAGTTCGTCCCCGGCCTCACTGACATAACTTGATCATTCTCTATTTTATTGTCATCTCTAAGTCTTTATCATTTCTTACCTTAATGTTTGCAAGAGGCATAACATAGGGATATTTAATTAAGCCTGTGATGTCCAGCTCATTATAGTGCCTTCATAGCACACCTGCACTGTTAAATGGACCTCTCCATCTGGGTGAAGAAGTACAACCAAGGCCATGTGCTTAGCTCACTACCCAAAACTACATCTGAAAGTCCTTCTCTTCCATAAATACTTTTGCTATTCTTGAAAATAATGGGGAATAGCAAAGTGTTACTGCTGTTAAAAGCAGCTAACACTTTACCTGTCCCTGTTGCTGTGTACTTAAAAAACTCATAAGTCATTCACACAACTTTGTTCATATTGGTAGACATATACTAGAAAAAAAGATTCACAAAATGACACTTGTCAATATGGATTCTTAGACTTAGAACAAACCTATTTATATACATCTTTTCTAATATAAGTAATACTGTATCAGAAGTAATACTGTATCAGAAGAAGTGACCAGCAGGTCAAGGGAGGTGATTCTCCGCCTCTACTCTGCTCTCGTGAGACCTCATCTGGAGCACCGTGTTCTGTTCTGGAGTCCTTAGCACAGGAGAGACATGGATCTATTGGAGTGAGTCCAGAGGAGGGCCACAAAGATGATCAGTGGGCTGGAGCACCTTCCATACCAGGACAGGCTGAGAGAGTTGGGGTTGTTCAGCCTAGGGAAGGGAAGGGTCCATAGAGACCTTATAGCAGCCTTCCAGGAATTAAAGGAGAACTACAAGAAAGCTGGGAAAGCTTTCAAGGGGTAACAGTTTTCAAGACAAGGGGTAACAGTTTTAAGCTGAGAGACTGGAGATTTAGATTAGATATTAGGAAGAAATTTTTTACAGTGAGTGTGGTGAGGCACTGAAACAGGTTGCTCAGAGAAGTCATGGATGCCCCATCTCTGGAGGTGTTCAAAAGCAGGCTGGATGAGGATTTGAGCAACCTGACTTAGTGGAAGGTGTTGGAGGGTGTTGGACCTAGATGATCTTTAAGGTGCCTTCCAACCCCAGCTATTCTATGATTCTCTGATTCTATGATTCTCTGACTCTATGATTCTATGATTCTATGATTATGACTGAGGACTCACTTTCTCCTCACAAAATGTAGCAGTATGAGAGCAGAATATTTTAGAAAGTTTCTTTACTTCATTGACAGGATTTCTCCAAAATCAGTGTCATCAAAATATTTGAGAGAGGTTATTAAGTTATTTTTAAAAACAAACATACCTACTTTCTGACAGGAAAGAAAAAGTTTGCGGTGAGCTGTATAAAACCACAACCTACTGCTGCTCTGATCATTATTCCCTGTTCCCAGTTAGTGCAAGAGCAGCTAAAACAACAAGGTCCAGGAGTAATTGTGTTGGATTTTAGAGGTGCCTGGTTCTGTTACCTTGTTAGACTGCCTCTGTGCTGCTTGTCTTCATCCTCCTGAATGACATTTCCTTTCCTTTCAACATTTTTTTCATACAGTTTATTTTAATCCATTCATAAATAACATTCCACTCAACTCTATATACATCCTGCATTACACAAGGTATGTATAGTAGACCTTCAAACTGAGTGCAGGTTTTGCTCAAGTGGGCAGATGTATTTAAGAAGCACATGCTTGCTGGCCTTGGAAATGCATACCTGGAGCCTCTCTGCTGAAACACAGCCTGCACACAATCAGCTTGCTCAGTTTTCAGTCTGAAGCCTTCATAAATACATACCACATTCAGTTAGCCAAGTACCCTTTTCCTATAAATAAGATGTTCTGTTTTTCTAGCTAGATCCTCTCAATCTGGAAAACTCAGGCTTGGCTCCAGATTTCATTTGGCCTCTTCAGTTGAAGACACTTTAGTCTGCTGTCTGGAAGCAACGTAAGGATATCTAGAGTTAGATTCAGTTTGAACTTTGTATTCTTCTACTGAGATAAAAAGGGAAATGTGATCTTTTAGGAGGTGCCTGTGTCTATGTTGCACAGATAGGAAGATTCTGAGGGTGTCCAGAACATCCTGTGTGCCTCCGCACCAAAGGTCTTTGGGTCATTCCCAGCTTATATAGGTACACACAAAGTAAAACCCAGCACAAAATAGTCATCTATTTCTCCACACTATGCAGATGTTATGAGCCTACCATGCAGACCTACATAAAACACACGGTCTCACAGCAAAGGCAGCAGAGGAGGAGAAGAAACCAGGGTCATGGCCAAATGCAGGCCCCACAACTGTCAGCCCTCCTCACTGGTTCCCAAGTGGCGACATTTTCTGAACTTACAAATAAAGGCTGCTCCTTCACATGGAAGAAGGAAAAGGTGACACAGAGATGCTCATTGATGCAGGGGCCCCTTGATAGGCAAACTGTGGAGATGCCACCACTGCCAGCCCAGCCACTGAGTGTCTGCAACCCTGACGGTGAGCTCAGGCCAAGGCACAGCACAAGGGTCCCTGAAACTGCAGAGGTCCAGCCCTTGCAGCTACAGCACAGCCTCGGAGACACAGTCAGGGACGTAACCTCCCCTCACAGAAGGATTTCAGCACCCTTCAGAGGTTGCTGCAAGATATACAGTGGACAGTTAGGGCAGTCAGCCTCAATGGTGTCTTCAACAGTGCTGCAAGGCATTGGGCTTTGAGGTCCAGCTATGAGACTATCTCAATCAACCCATTTGTAAAAGAGTATTACAACATCCTGTATAAAGAAGGGCTTGTCAGCAAGAATCAGATCCTTTAGGGAGAAGCTGCCGCTAGTACTTACCTGGTGTGTTGCAAGCAAGGTGCTGAGCATCCCTCTTCTGCTCTTCTTGCGTAGTGCCTTGTCAGAATGGTCATTACTCCCTCACTGGGAATACAGGCACTGTGTACCAAAGGTAGAAAGAAACCCCAGACAGGTGGGAAGGAGGAAGGAGAAGGACTAACCTCACCTCCTACCCCCTTGGCCTCAAGTTTTGATTAATGGATCACAATGATTAGTGATCCATGCAGCTAAGGAAGCAGCCTGCATTCTCCTTTATTTGGACACAGGACACACATGCAGAAGATCAAAGGGGAGACATTTCATCTTTTCCAAGCTCCATTCAAGTATCTCCACTCTATCCACTGCCAGCTTGCATTTTACGAGCATAGACTTTCTCCAGTGACAAGAAACATTTACAAAAAATACCATCAATTCTTTAAGACCCAATTTTTGCACTGAGTACAAGACAGTGACTTTTTAGGAACAGCAGAAAATGCTATGTATGCATTGATAGATTGAAAAATAGTAACAAATGGCCTTCTCAAAAATATTGATAATGCACATTAGAAGCCATTATGGAAAGACACTCGAGTTGCACAGTGTAGATGTTCTTATTTCCAGAACAGAACACCTTTACCTGAATTTATCTTTATTCCGTACCTTCATGAAGATGCAGTAATCTCTGGGGACTTCACTGAGCACAAAGAGACAAAGTGATGAGTCCACACTAGGTAAAACAGTGATTCAGAAACATCCTTCCTCAACCCATTACTCTGCCTGTTAAGCAATATTTCTTCACTTTATTAACAGGCTCATGATCATGAGAATTAATCAATGTGATTAGTCATGTTTATAGATAAAATATACATCACACATACAGTTTATTATGTCTGGGATTCGGGAGAAATCCTACATTGCATCGAATGACTGTGTCAGTTCTGCTGCAAGTGCATTTCTCATTTCTCAGCTATAAATGGTGCTCACAATACATGTGAAAAGGATCATGCTCCATTCCAAGATGGGAAATTGATGAAGAAAACTGTCTGGTAAACAAGCCCTTCCTTACAGCTGTCTGAACATCTGGCAGAGAGTGCAACTCCTGGGTCACTCTGCTGATAAAAAATGCCTCACTCCTCCCTGCTACTAAAGCAATGCTTCTTGTCAGGGAAAGCTGAGAACACTGACAAAGAAACTAGGGAGTCTTGGTGCCAGCCTTAGAAAAAACTAGCCAAAACTGCACTCTTTAGCAAGTCATCTCCTAGGTATAGCTTAGGTGTTCACTGCAGCTCCCATCTCAGCTGTTGATACCACCATCTCCCTGCCAGTGCTCACCACAGGCTCAACGAGGGCTAAGCCCCAAATGGTAGATGCAACAAATGTTTTGCCAAGTTACAGATTCTCAAGGATGATAATTTCACAGCTTCTTCCACTGCTCCTTAATAAGGCTTTTCTTGTACCTCACTGGAGTCTTCTCTGCTACAGCTTAAACACAGCAAGTATACAGAGAACAATCTTATTTTGCACACTTCTTTGTTTACTTTTGAACTTAGACAAGGTCACTATGTATGTGCTAACAATAATGTGCTAACGGTTCAAGACTGTTAAGTGTTTATATATCATCCTGCTTGAAAGTACATGGGATGCAGCAGGAATGCTGCATTTAATCATTTGATGGAAAGTATGTTTAAGGGATCACACACTTCTGTTCTGTTCAGCAATGTCACACAGCATCACCAGTACCTGCATCACAAAACATTTAATGGTCTGCTTTCCCTCATCACCAATTACATCCACTGTGCTAACTGCAGCTGTGCCCCACAACCCATGAAGTACCCGTGCTGGGGAGCCTGTGAATTCTTTCCACTTCATGCATTAAGCCATACTTACACAAGCACAAAATATGCTAGGTGACTTTGTTATTAGCAAACATACCATGAAACCAATAGAAATACTGTTTGTCAGGTGTATTTAGGCTGCAAGCAAACACAATGGGGTGCATTCATACCATCTCCCTCAACAGTTTGCGTAAGTCACCTTTCAGGGGAGTCCACTCCTTTCCATCAACTCTATGAAGAACACAGGTTCCTGAATTTTAGTGCACCAGATTGTATCTCAGTCTGATATCTAAAGAAATCAGTGAGTCAGTCTTGCATCAGCACCAACACAGGTGGTTATCTCAGCATAGCACTTTTGGTTTATACAATATTTGAGAAAGATCAAACCTCCTATAAGCATTCAGGCTGACAAATCTCAATGGCTCAATCGCTTCCAAAAGAAGCAGCCCAGTCTTGACTAAAATGAATTTGTTTTCAAATGTAAGTGAAAGAACAGAAAATATTTTACAGTATTCAATCTAATAATTACGATGAGGCAACTAAAGCAAAAGACTTCATTTTGAGTCACTGGTCAGTATACACCCCCTTTATGTGGTTAATACTGAGTTTCACAGTTTAAATAACATGTTCCAAACTTCTTCAGAAATATCCAGATCTTCACAGAAAGAACCTGCTTAGTTAATGTTGACATTTAGAATACACTATTTGTTTTCCTTCTCCTTTATATTTGACAGTTACTGCTTAAGAAAGGACTTTGATATAACCCATGACATGCCTGAGGGTAATTTTAAAAAGCAGTTTAGGGGAAGAGGAAGAGAATGAATACATGAAAATAAAGCCTGATCTAAATTAGTAAATTACATGTTCCCAGATGTTTCCTTCTTGAGATCTCACACAGAGCAATTGCACTAGGAGACCTGTAGTTTAAGGTTTTCAGTTGTTGCTGGATCTTTCCTCCTTTTTCACAGACTGGTGTCATATTTTCCAGAATGAGGTTTTCACTTCACATCATCTGTACAAACAAATGAAGTACCCCCTCCCCCACAAACACAAGTACACGCACATGCATACTCCTCTCTTTGGTCTGTGTACAGCAGCTTGGCACCAAAAAGATATGTGATTAAGTTTTAACAAGTGTCAAAGCCAAGTGGCTCACAGACACTTACCTGGAGATCAGAACGCTGTTTAGGTGTTTTCTGAAATTTAAATTAGCAAGTGTCATTCTTGCTGCCTTCTACCAATGTTTGATCTGCAGAGAAAGAATAAGACACAGAAAATGAGAAGGAGAGAAACCCCCAGGATCCAGGGCCTCCGACTTCCCTCTCCCAAGCACTGCCACTGTTTCTGGGAGTGCGTGGATAATCAAGGTTACTCTTGCTTACATGGCCATATTGCAGGGCACTAATGTAGTATACTGTGGAACTGATTCCCTCATAAATATTTAGGTCAAGGAATTCAGCATAGAACAACAGTACAATTAACAATTCAAAATGCTACCACTGAAAGTTATTTTTCACACCATCAGCTGGAAGTGAGCAGGTGCTTTGTTAAGTTATTATGTAGTCCATCGTTTGTAATACAACATCAATGCAAAAGAAATCCCTCAGAGCATTGATCAGAAATTTCATAATCTTCTTTTTTATAAAAAGTATATATTTTATAAAGGCCGTAATGGTCTCATCCTGCTGCCATGTTGCTCAGAAATAAAAGATGTTGCAAAGGAAGGAAGGAGATCTAACATCTGATGATCAGCATGAGTTCTTTAGTGTTGAAAATGCTAAATTTTGGTAGTTTCTCTATAGGAAAAAAATTAAATAGATCGGTATACAGAAAATGTATTCTCTACATTAAATTCAATATGAATTTTACACTATACATCGTGGTCAGAACTGATGTATCAATGTTTACCTACACCTACCTCTCATATTTCTCTAATACACTATAACACAAGTGCTTGAAAAGATACACCAACAACCACAAACACAAAGAGAGTTGTAGTAGCAGATTGTAGTGTATAAGCAAGAGTGACGTCTTTTTTTTTTAACTGAAAACTATTAAAACATAAGTACAGTGAACTGTAAGGATCTGCATCTTTCGTCTGCCTGAGTATCCCATTAAGCTGCAGCTGACACTTTGCAAACAGAAAAAAAAAAGATAAAATGAAAATGAAATCAAGTGTCAGGAAGATAAGAACTATCCAAGAAGCAAGTTTTTCTCTTGCTTGTCTTCAGTCAGTCCTGTACTATCAGTTGTCTTCTATCTTCTGTGTGTGCACACCCAAAGCTGAACAACTCATCCTCTAACCTCACACTTCATATACTGACAGCCAGCAGCTGAGTTTTAAGCATACTTCAAATACTGACATTTTGTCCACTTGCAAACACTTTAAATACTGACTCCTTTCTCCTGCTGCAGGACAGAAAAAAAAAAGTGACATCTAGTTTCACACTGAATCTTCCAGGTTTATAGTGACTTGTTGAAATTGGGATTAATCCTTTGTTGCGTATTAATGTAATTTTGGGCATTGATATAAGCAAAGGACATGGTTAGAAAAACTCTTTAGATGAAGACACCGTGAATATTTATCTTTTCCTTGCAGAGAAGGCAGTGGGGTGGGCATCTAACATGCACATGGCACATAGAAGAGGAACCTCTCAGCAATGAACCTTCCTAGGTGAAAGACAGACTAAAATGCATGCTCCTGACTGTATCTAATTCTCAATTGACCTACTGACAGAGCAGTGCAAGGCAAGGACAAAGGGGAATTAATCATATGAGTACAGTATGAGCTGTGTACCTTAAAATCTTTGTGCGATCCTCTAACTTGTCTTTGAGTGCCACTGATTTTAGTGTGGTTGGTTTTTATAGGCAGCAGTTAAGATCAGAGTGCTTTCTGAAAATGCAAGATGATTTAAAAGGATAAAGGGTCCAGATCTGAAGACATCCTTTTTACTTTATTTTATTTTTGTTCTTTGGCATATTCAACAGTCTATTCTTTTAGACTGATCTCATCAGTTCAGAAAAGGTACCATAGCAGCAAGTTTGAAATGCAGTGTTAAAAAAACAACAAAGAAATCACTCTGTTCACCTTGTCTGAAAGATTTTTTTCCAAATAAATATATATACATAGGTACACAAATGTCTCCATTTTATAGATCTCTATAGAAGTAAAGAAAGAGAAACACATTGAATAATCCATCAGATTTTCTTCCTTTATCACTCAGGTCCAATTTTCCTATATAAACATCCAAAAACAAACTCAATTCTATCAAATTACTAATATTTAAGATGCAACCGTAGGATTTTATCCCAAAGACTTCAGCTAGAGACAGGCATCTAGATCTGAACCAGCCGTCCTTATCTCTGTGCGTAGTCTATGTAGATGACAGAGACCAGGGACTGAGACATCTCATCCTAAGCAGAGATCTAAAACAAACCACCATCTGAATACATTACAGATGTATCTACTTTTCTCATTGGTAATAAGCACAGCCCAGAATAACTAGCTCAGGTATAGACATCTATGCCACAGATGGTTTAAAGCCATGAGAGATTAAACATTCACTCTGTCCAGTCTCTGACAAACCTTAAACAAATCAACCTATGGGAGTTGAGTTATGACTACAGTAACTGTGTCACACAAATACATATCAATAACCAAAAATATTCCAAATATACTATAATATATTCCACTGCAGGTAACTCTGGTTTAAACGCGCTCTCCAGGAATACTCAAACAGACCCATTTCAGAGTTCATGTGTTACTAAAACTCTCTCCTATGGCAGCAGTGCTTTGACTTGGCTTTAGAGAAACTCAGCTTAATGCAGAGAGTGCTTAATAATTTAGCTTGCAAGGCTGTGTTTAGAGGGATGTTAAGCATTAACTAGCATGTTATCTAATTGTGGATTGTGTGTAATTCTCCACAGTGAAAGATGAGCACATATATCTGAAAATAAAGCTCCATATGCAGTTTCCCAGTAGACAGCTGCTTACTCTTTTAAAATATATGTTTACTTAAAATTTTGCTCCCTGGGATGGCCTTATGAAATATACATTTCATTTTAGCAGGGATCCCCAAAGGAGCTCAGCTGCCAGGCAGTCGTCTTCTAGCTCCTTCAATACAAACAATGTAAAGCAGGACTCTAAATCTACAATAGCAGGCAACACTCAGGGATTAGAGTTTCAGCTCAGTTTCTTCTGACAGTACCTGAGGAGTACCTGGATCTGAATGACTCTGTTAGCACACTGGATAAATCATTCCCAGCAATTTGTTACCTGGCATTAATTTCCTATAAAACTATGATATCTGAAAATGCTCGACAAAAAATCATTTTTAGGAAGGTCATGGTCTAATAGAAAAAAAATGACTGAGTGAAATTTCCCTGGTTATGAATGTTTTCAGTATTTTTGCATCCCCAACTCCTGCTAGATCCTCCCAGAGCAATTACAGCTGCTTTCAAAATTGGCAATGGAGATATTATCATAGAATCATAGCATTGCTTGGTTGGAAAACACCTTTGAGATCGCTAAGTTCAACCCTACTCATCCACCACTAAACCATTTCCCTGAAAACTTCACCTACTCTTCTTTTAAATACCTCCAGGGATGCTGACTCAAACACATCCCTGGACAGCCTGTTGTGGTCCCTGATGAAGAAATTTTTCGTGGTGTCCAATCTGAACATTGCCCCCTGGCGCAACTGGAGGGCATTCCCTCTTGTCCTGTTGCCTGTCACTTGAGAGCAGAGACCAACATCCACCTCACTACAATCTCATTTCAGACAGTTGTAGACAGTGATAAGGTCTCCACTCAGCCTCCTTTTCTCAAAGTTAAACAGCCCTTGTTCCTTCAGCCTACTCTCATAAGGTTTGTTCTCCAGCCCCTTCGCTGGCTTCATTGTCCTTCTCTGGATGCGCTCGAGCACCTCAAGTGTTTCTTGTACCGAGGGGCCCAAAACTGAACACAGTATTCGAGCTGCAGCCTCACCACTGCTGAGCACGGGGGCAGAATCACTTCCCTGGTCCTGCTGGCCACACTGTGATACAAGCCAAGATGCCATTGGCCTTCTTGGCCACCTGGGCACACTGCTGGCATGTGTTCAGCTAGCTGTCTACCAGCACCCCCAGGTCCTTCTCCGCCAGGCAGGTTTCTGGCCGCTCTTCCCCAAGTCTGTATCACTGCCTGGGGCTGTTGTGTCCCAAGTGCTGGACTTGGCATTTGGCCTTGTTGAACCTCATACCACTGGCCTAAGGCCATTGATCCAGTCTGTTCAGGTCTCTTTGCAGAGCCTCCCTGCCCTTCAGCAGATTTACACTTCCACCTAGCTTAGTGTCATCCACGAACGTACTAAGGGTACGCTCAAGCCCCTCATCCAAATAATTGATAAAGATACTGAACTGGACCCAACACTGAGCCCTAGGCAACACCACTTGTGACCAGCCTCCAACTGGATTTTACTCCATTCGCTACCACTCTTTGTGTCAAGCCACCCAGTCAGCTTTTTACCTAGCAGAGGGTGTGCCTATCCAGGCTGGAAATCAGCCTTAAATTCTGCCCCATATTTTGTAAACACGAAGAAAGAAAGAGAGAAAGAGAGAGAAGAAAGAAAGAAAGAAAGAAAGAAAGAAAGAAAGAAAGAAAGAAAGAAAGAAAGAAAGAAAGAAAGAAAGAAAGAAAGTTAAGAAAGAAAGAGAAAGTTAAGAAAGAAAGAAAGAGAGAGAGAGAGAGAAGGAGAGAAAGAAAGAAAGTTAAGAAAATAAAAAATGTGGACTCACCTTATTGCATAAAGTCTCTAACGATCCAGTGAATTCAGGCGAAAGACTTAATGCTAAATATCACATCAAACCTTCTCATACCGACCACCTCTACTGTCAGTCCGAGTCAAGTAATATCTATATACCAACGAAAGGATATGTTTATAAAGAAATGTTTACTGCTTAAATGTATCATGTTTTGAATGAGTATAATGTTTTATTGCATACTACAAATCCCTCAAAATCAATGTCACAACCAGTCAAAACAATAAAACTATCTTACAAGGTTTTGTCTGAAAGAAAGGACAAGGAAATAGCAGTATACTCCTTGGCAGGAGCCCTGAAGACGTTTATATCAGGAGTCATTTAAAACCAAATCAAAAGGGATTCAGGCACCATTGGCTACAAGTAATACTAGACAGAAAAACTAATCTCTATGAAATAATACTGAATAAACCTTTTACAATATGCTGGTTTGCATCAAAGATTTTCACAGAGTAAACGTCTGGAAAGAATTTGACTGAACTGACAGACAGATGTGTTCCTCTCACTCAGCAAAAATAGATCAAGATGAAACTGTAGATGGTTTTGCAGAGGAAAATTGAGGTAAACTCCAGAGACAATTATGATTTCCAGTAAGGAAACAAAGATATCTAACTTAGAAGAAAAAAAAAAACTTTATGAGAACAAACAGCTGAAGAATATAAAAGGTGAGAAAATCTCTCCAGAGCTTTTATCCAAGAACTAATAGCAGAGGTGAGTGGTACCTGCTATAGGGAAAGCGGAAAGTGGGCTTCTCACGTTATTAAGTAGGATCGAATCCTGCTCAGTCCTTCAGCCCTGTCAGATTTGCTGTATAGCCACCACATCAAACTGTATTGAAACTGTAAGATAAGAAAACATAGCATATTTTTAGAGTTTTCTACAATTGGTCAGGGCTCATAACAAGGGAAATATTAAAAAGAAAATGAAATTGTATTAAAAATAAAAAGACATTTAAAGATAAGATGTTAGAAATAGGATAGGAAAACAGGTAATAAAGAAAATGGTTAAAATCTTTCACTCAACTATAAGCAAATTAATGTTTTTAAAAAATTACAAACTCTGGCCCTTTGCATTCTAAACAATTTTTCTACAGAAGTCCTACAGTTCAGGACAATTTGACATGTAAAGAGGAAATGAGCTATTAGCTTTGAAAGAGAACATCAAATCTAACAGGCAACACGGTCCATCATGAGAAAGTTACATGAGAATAATTTTACAGGTTTGAAATCTTGAACACTAATACACACAACAGCACCCTTTTTTTTTAAATCATTACAAGAAAGTTTCTGGCTCTTTTAGAAAACAGAAAGCTGAAGCAATTCTAGCCCACAGCCTTGCCACATGTCACATTCAATTTCCTGCAGAGATAAAGAGTAATATTAACTATGCAACTTTAGCCTAAGAAAGGAAAGAATCCCTCCAGCTTCACCAGCAGGTGGGTAGATATGATACCAGCCTCCCCCAAGGTGCAATCTATCAGCAGATACATCTTTCCCCAGGATAACACACAGAAAAATCCATCTGTCTCCCAACCGGAGTATTTATCACCTCAGTAAGAAGATAAAGAGATTTAGTTAGCAGAATTGTTACCCTCCCCACCGAAAACAGATTTACAAGACTGAACTGCAGTTGTTTCATAAACATAGAACTTGTTCCTTACAAGTGTAGTGCCAGTATCTAAGTTACTTAAATGAAAACATCTGTTTCCCCTTAGCTGCAACCAGTTCATTTCTTTTTTTACTGAGGCCACAGTCTGACATGTATTGAGGTGCCATGGTCATCAGAAAAAGAGAGCCCCTATCTTCTCGTTCCCTTTCTTGGCCTTTATTTCCAGCTCCACGCTACCCCAGGCTGTGTAAGTGCAAATACCACTTATTTTTCCAAAGTATCAGCTCTTCAATCCAATTTACCAGGCAGCTGCAGCAGGCCAGAGGGTGCAGAACTACTGTGACTGGCCGGAGAGAGAGGGAGGCAGTTTGGCAGGGTTGGCTCAAATGCCCCACTAACTATCGCCGTTCACCGTAACACTGCACTAGAGTTTGATGACACTATCCCATAAGAGGACTAAATAATTAGAAACCCGAATTTACAGTTGCAAACGCTGATTGCTTTGTAAAAATACAGATAACAAAACCTGTAACAGCAATTCATTTATAAGTTCATTTGATTTATGACTAAAATTTCATCGAAAGAGCAGACAATGGGAAAGGTGTAAAAAGAACAATGCCTTTAGCTTCACTAAATGAACGCACATATCTACTGTAACTATGTAGCTACTGTTTACTAAAACTGCCATGGTTCTATTACGCTGGCTCTTATATTAAAAAAAAATTAAACTGCACTGCTAGCACTTCTGCTTATCTTAATAGATGTATAAACACCTAAATTCAATTTGCTCATTAAATCACTGATAAAAAAAAAAGAAAAAAAAGCTTCTGCTATTATGCTTTGCCCTTATTAAGGATTGCTGTACTCTTCATTACTGTTGTCTCTCAAAATATCACCTTCACTTCAGCTGTAAATAGCCCTGGAAAATAGTTCAAACTTTAAAGGAAAACTCCCAAAGATTTTTTTTCTCCCTCATAGCTGAGACCTTTCCCAAGGGAACAGATCACTTTTGGAGGTGACAGTGCTTCATGTTTGTAGCAATGGAAAAAAAGTATATAGAAATAATAGGTTGGCTGAGTATATTATAAAAGGATTGCTCCTATTAGGGGATTCAGGGCAAATAAGAGTCAAGATAAAACAAAGTTATGGTGGAAAGCTTGGAGAATTTGTACTAGTTTCAATATCTTTGCTTCCATCTTCTAAATTGCCAGTTGCCAAATGTCATTACTGGTCAGGTTGTTAGCTGTTTATTTTATTACAGTAGACGCCCCTTTCTGGAATGTGAGTGTGTCTATGAGTAAAATCATAAAATGGGCTTGTGTAGGTGCGAAAAAAGCATGACAATTGTAATTAAAGATATTTTGTTGCCTTTTTAATGCAAAGATACATCTACAACAAAACACAGAAATATTAAGCTGTTAGTTTCTATTTGTCTTTAACGAATTTGTGTTTGTGTGTACTTTGGTAGTTGCCAAGAGTTCTTGCACAGTTCCAATACTAATCTATGATGAAGCATACCAAATGAACCACAAGTTATTTAAGAAAATGAAATAAGGAAACTTTTGAGGTTTTAACACGAAAATAGACTGGAGTGAGAGTAGTCTGATGTAAATGAGTAGACGGCTTCAACGAAAATGAAAGAGAAGAAAACTCCCTCCTGGGGTTCATTATGCTTCTTGAGCTGTTGGTAGTAAAGTTAATTTTTAAATGCTTTGAGGTGATTAAGAACTCAGGCATCACTCTAAATGTAAATAAGTCCTGTTTCATTTCCTTGCAGTTAACTGATTGCAGCAGTCACCAGCTACTTAGCTTGCTGATGTATTTGAGATCCACAGTCTAGTACATAATTAACCCTCTTCATATGAAGTGAAAATGCTAGCAATCCTGGTTTTGAATGTATGTAACCAGGATGTGACATACTCACTCACTAGAGAATAAGAATGTTGATATTTGTATATAATGAGGGCACTATTTGAAGCAAAACTATCACAAAATGAAAGTCAGCACATAAATGAAAAGTTTGCTTCCACTCACACTGAATGAAGCGTAAAAACACAACAAAAATATATGCCATTTAGAATCTTCAGCTTAAATAGATGAATTATTTATAGTAAAATCTGGAAAACCATTACAGCTGGATCTCTTCCTCCCCATCAGGTCTAGTCAACAGAAGATTTCAACAGTCTGTATATGAATATCACATAAAAATGAAGACTTTTAGATGATAATCCACTCTCGTAATGCATATATAAATGCATTTTAGATTTAACAGAAATAATCGTGTTCAAGGCAGTGACTAGAAACTCTGAAATCTTTATCCACATTTCAAATCTGTCTCAAGATTATTTCATAGCTAGGCAAATGTTTCAGAAGTGACTAAAGTTGTGCACTGGTTTAAAATTACCTAACCCAGGACGTGCTGAGACATAAACAATCAAAATATCTCTGGGTACTGAAATACTGAGGCAACCATCACTCACCTCTGAAAATACCAGCCTTAAAGTTCCCTACATTTACAAGAGAACAGCTACATGTCTCCTTCTTAGAAAAGTGAAGCTAAATTATATCACAATTCTTAAATATTCTAGAAATCCATTTTTAGTAGGGGTTCTTTGCATCTGTCCAACTTCAACCTTGATCATTCATGCCATATAAGCTAAAAAAATCTTGCCAATAAAAGCTGAATTCAGGACTACTGCACTCCCAGACTTACAAATTAAATGAAATTACAGTTAAACAGCACTTTTATTTCCTCATACATGTCAGCCTGTCAGGGATTCTCCACATCCTACTGGCTGTATGGAGAGTACCATTTGGTCCAAAGATCAGCACTTTTAATTTCTGCACAAGGGTGGCTGGTATCAAAACCAAGAAGTTCCCAATGGTGATATGCTCAAGGATATCACCCTTCCTACTAAGAATCCCCCAGGTACCTGCTCACATCCCTCAGTCTTTCCAGTTCTAATATGATGATGCAGGAGAAGATGCAGTTTCTCAAGAAATTAGATTTAAGCCATTTATAGATTTGTGAACCTGCACCTTTTTTTCCGGCTCCTCCAAGGAATCACCAAGGAGGTGATTCTCCCCCTCTACTCCACTCCTGTAAGACCCCAGCTGGAGTACTGTGTCCAGTTCTGCAATCCCCATCTTAAGAAGGATAGGAAACTGTTGGAAGAGGTCCCTAGGAGGGCCAAAAATATGACCAGAGGGCTGGAGCACCTCTGCCGTTAGTACAGGCTAAGAGAGTTGGGGTTGTTCAACCTGGAAAAGAGAAGGCTCCAGGGAGACCTTATAGGAACCTTCCAGTACCCGAAAGAGGCCTACAAGAAAGCTGGGGAGGGACTTTTTACAAGGGCTTATAGCAACAGGAAGAGCAGGAATGGCTTTAAATTGGAAGGGGGAAGATTGAGATTAGACATTAGGAAGTAAATCTTCACGATGAGGGTGGTTCCTCCACCAGAAGTGTTCAAGGCCAAGTTGGATGGGGCCTTGGGAAGCCTAGTCTGGTGGGAGGTGTCACTGTCCATGGCAGAGGGGTCATAACTAGAGGACCTGTACGGTCCCTTCTAACCCAAACCATTCTATGATTCTATGATATTCCACATCAGTTGTTTCTAGCTGATTTAAGGTGATATCCCGTATGTGCTTCACTGCAATGGTAGTATATTCATGTTGGATACTAGTAAAAATTTCCTCACTGAGAAGGTGGTCAGGCACTCAACAAGATCTCCAGGGAAGCAGTCATGGCCCCAAGCCTGTCAGTGTTCAAGAAATGTTTGAACTAGCTTAGATATATGCTTTAACTTCTAGTTTGTCCTGCTTGGAATCAGGAGTTGGACATTATGATACTCATGGGTCCCTTCCAACTCAGAATATTCTATGATTCTGAAAAGAGCAATGGTACAGGTTTTGTTTTATTAACAAGACAGGTATCAAAGACAAAAGATGCAACATCCTCATTGTTGAAGCGTAGTCCACTGCCCAAGAACCTTCCATTCAGCTACTAGCCCCAGATTCTTGCAGTGAAACATTTTTCTCACCTGCTGTCAAGTTTCTTTATGACACACAGTCATCTGACATTTGTTTAAACATACTATAAATACTGCAGATGTTTCAAGGCAAGAGGCAACCTGCAGATATGTCCATTTTCACACCTACCTGCAAAATCAATCATTTCACGTTTAGTCAAACCAAATTTAAACTTTTTTCTTTTTTTCACTTAACTTCCTTGTATTCATTTGAATACCAGAGGGATTACAGGAGGAAAATGTACACAAAGCAGACATGAAGTTTTCTTACCTCTTCAGAACCAAAAACCCAATATCTCGTAGCTCTCCAGTACACCTCTGCCTTGCAGACAAAGAGAGATTGTGCATCTAACCACAGCAGATCTAGAAGGAATAAAGTAAGATTCCTCAGCCAGTGAACTAGCAAGAAACTCTTGATTTCCAAATGAATAATAAAACAATAAAATAATTATAAATATTTTTTTAAAAAAATGCATTTGCTTTTTCCCTAGCACTGATATTTAACCCCAAGTGGCTAAAGTGGAAGAAAGAGAAATGTTCTAAACTGATCCAGATAAAGACTTCCTATAACAGCTGGCAATTTGAGTTTAGCTCAGCACTGCCCCAGAGAGAACCCTATTTCTGACCCAGATTGTTACAAAATATTAGTAAATTTGATGAAATACAGTTGTATCCACCCATGTTGGAAACAAGATCTTTACCACTGACTTTGCTCCCAGTGTCCATTCTCACACTGAAAAAAAGTTTTACTCAATGTTGTTTTCAATTAAATATTTCATTACAGTTTTATCTTACAAACATCTTGAATACAAATGAACAGCTGGATTGCTAATGCTTTCCTTCCAGAAAAGACAGCTTGATATATTTATATTTAGCTAATAAGTAAGTCCTTCACCATAATTTAACTTTTAGTTTTTACACAATTTAACAGAATACCCTTCTCTTCTTCCCTGCTCTTCTCCAACTTTTAAATTAAATTACAGCAAGTATTACTCACATCTTAATTTCTATACTTCACACTTGCAGCTGGAAAAAGATAGGGAGGTGAGAAAGACTGATCTAGTAATTTATTAATGTCAGGGAGCTTCAGGCTAGATCTGTTCTGTAGGGAAGAGAAATTGTTATTGCTCTCAAATTGAGGCAGATCCCTTCAGTCTTGCAAACAAAAATTCTCCAGTTGTTCGCATTTTCTAAATAAAGGTTCTCTGGTCAGCTGCCTGCTGACAGCCACTGAAAGACAGCAGCAAGAAACGTACATCTCTCAGGCACCTGCAGGGAAAGCACTGTTGCCCCATAAGAAGGTTCACAGATTTTCCAAGTAGCAAACAAAAAGACACAGAAAAATCACTAGAAAGCACATATTGATACAGATATCTGATGGTACAGTTATATACAGATACTATCCTTTCCTTTCCTGTTCTTTCCATTCCTTTTTGTAAATTTGATGTCCAGCTTTGGAAGTCAGGCTTCAATATTCCAGAAGATGCACTCTATGATTGTCAAGATGCAAATTAATCTATGATTATAACTAGAAATTACTCTTTGAAAATAACTCTCAAAGCAAAGTGATACCTGCCGGACAGAGGATTTCAATATTCATTTTTGCAAGCACAGCAGCTACCTGTGTTTGAAACTTGGGCCCTCTGCACAGTAATTTGAGCATCACTTAAGACTTCCACATCAACGCCTTTATTAGAATTGCAACGTCTTTAGCAGGTGGAAGTTCTCTCAAAGGCCACAGACATAACAAGCCCATAACAACAAACTAATAAATGTGGATTTAGAAAAGTCATTTCTGTTATTTCCTGCTTACCAGGATCTGATAAAAACTCTCAGCAACTGTGACACACCAGGAGAAGGTATGCAGGCAAAAAGCAGGTTATTTTGTGCCTTTTGTTCTTAATATTTTATCGTGCTCCATTTTTGTGTGCTAAACAATGACAGATTATTTGCATAGAAGCACCCCAGCCCTCACCTATCCTCCACACACCATGAAACCCATCCCCAGAGGGGACAGGTCACTTTCACTGTTCTCCTTCTCTTAGGGGCTGCTCACTCACAGGCAAAAGGGAAGCTAAAAGTCTTCTCATCACACTGAATGGCCCTGGCAAAAGTATCAGACGTCCTGATTGTCCAGGCAGTGAACCAAAAGAAGAAGCAGTCAGGAAGGCACAGAGCAGGCAGATGGACACAAGAAGAGCATGGTCCTCTCCATGCGGTGGAGCAGGTGACTGCAGTCCTTCATCATGTGTGCTGCCTTGCCCTTACAGATGAGCATCCAGCAGGACACAGCCATCTCTTGACTATTAACTTTCCCCAGTATACTTACTGAAAGCAAAAGGTCATCTCAAAAAAAATATTTATTTTAAGCCTTTAGATTTTTAAAAATAATCATGTTATCTTTCATAGGTGTGAAAAAGAGGTCTAACCAGTTTTGAATGTTTGGAAATGGTAACCAGTGTGAAGTGTGTAAAACCACAAGTGTTGGCACGTTAGTGTAGTTGAATGAGAGTTTCTTTCACAATGCTTAGGTATGGATTACAGTTTTCTTCATTGTACCATTTCATTAATGCAACCTTTCCCATGCATTACCTTTCTGGGATAATAACGTGCTTCTTCAGAAGAGTATTGCAGAAATGAATATTGAAATGTATACTGCATGTCCTGGTTTGGGGTGGGATAGAGTTAATTTTCTTTACAGTAGCTGGTATTGTGCTGTGTTTTGGATTTGGGATGAGAATAATGTTGATAACACGCCAGTGTTTTAGCTGTTGCTAAGCAGTCCATATATTATCCCAAGGACTTTCCAGCTTCTCATGCCCTGGCCAGGGAGGAGGCTGAGGTTATACGAGAAGCTGGGAGGACACACAGTCAGGACAAACAACCCAAACTGATTAAAGGTATATTCCATATTCCATCATGCTGAACTAAAAAAAAAAAAAAAATGGGGGGAGTTGGACAAGGGGGTTTGGTTTCTCGGGAACAGGCTGGGAATCAGTCAGTTGGTGGTGAATAATTGTTTTTTATTTACATCACTCATCTTCAGTGGGTTTTATTTCTCTCTTTTTTTTTGTTATTTTCATTACAATTTATTTTATTTACTTTTTTTTATTTAAATTCAATTATAAAATTGTTATTATCTCAGCCCACAAGCCACCTCACCTTTACTTTTCTGATTCTCTCCCCCATCCCACGAGGGCAGGAGGCAGGGAATGAACAAACAGCTATGTGGTGCTTAGCCGCTGGCTAGGGTTAAACCCCGACACAGTAAGTGTAATGTCACATTAGCAGGACAGAAGTGCACAGTCTTGACGCAGTGCCCCCATATGGCTTCCCCAAGTGAAACTCTGGAGGAGGCTCAGCCTCAGCAACCCTGAAGTGCAGAGAATTGATGGGTGCTCAGCATCTCTCAGTGTGAGCAAGACTGAGCAGTCCTAGTCCACACTGACAATCTGAGTGAAGATTTTCACACCTCATTCTCAAAGATTTCAAACCCTGATCCTAACAGAGTTCCTAGGAGACTTTTGGATTTTTATACTTCTTAAACTCAATTTAATTTAATTGCCACTCTCTCTCAAATCAAGTCAAGGACTTAGAGGTATTTGAAGAGAAATACAATCTTCTTTCATTAAAAGCAGGGATTTGTATTGTCCTGGCAACAGGAGAGATCACATAACTGGGAGTGTTTATTTTCTATGAGGCAATTAAGGTTGAGAGATATGATTGTAATTCTATGTGCTTACTTGCAAAACTATGTACTCACTTACCCCTGGGCTGGGCCTGGCCACCCTGGCACCAGTTGCCAAATTTATTTGTGTGTGCATATATCAAGGGCTTTGTGAGGTCAAAAAGAGACCATTCAATTGAGACTTGAAAAACCTTGTCAGCATAAAGAAAATTCTTATCAATTTGAGAGAAATATTTATTTTTATATCACATTTCTCTTTTACCTGCTACAAAGATATGGCACTCATGATTACATTTGAACTGCTCTTCTTCACAATTTAGAAATACGCCCTCTTTGAAGTGGTTTTCTTCGTGTTAAATAATTATTCACCTGAATATGTATCCCTTTTTATCCTTGGTCATTCTAGTCTCCCAGTTCTGAACACACAAACAATTCCAGATTGGGTTGAAGTCAGTTCTCACTATTCAAGCTTACCGGGCATACTATTTTTCACAGGTTAAAGAAACTCAGCACTTCTAGCCACTGACAAAATACAACAGCCTGTTTTAACAGGCCGAGTTAGAGAAAAAAGAACTTACAGGACAGAGAGAGGTTGCCTGGTCAAGGCTATGACTTGCCAAGTAAGGACAGCCACAACTGATAATTAAAAAAATGCAGTTTTGTGATATGAGAAGCTCTTTCAATAAAATATAATGTTAATTACCATTAAAAAGAATGGTTCTTAACCTTCTCTGTCACTAGAAAGAGCAAGGAATGCCCAGGCTAGTCATACAACATACAGGCACTCAGTTAATTATCTAGCATAACCAACCTCCTCAGGTATCACTCAAGGGAAGGGTAAATGTTGAGGGCTAGCACAAACTGCAAGATAAAACTCACAAGCCTATCTACCTCCTGCTACATTGTCTTTTCACTCAGTTAGGAACACATGTAGGGATGCTCATATCCTCTAAAAAAAAAAAGAATTTCAAAATGCTTTATTGAACAAGTTTACCAAACTTTGGGGGGAAAATTAATCCAGATGCAGCAGGTGTTAGTTATGTTCATTAGCGTGGCTCTGAAAGGCAAGATGCTGTGTAGTACAAGAACCCATAGGATGCAAAAACTAAATGGAAATGAGATTAGCAGGGTCTATCTCTAGAGACAAAGTGATTATTCAGTCAAAATAATTATTCAAAAAGAGCAATCTCTGACAAGGGGGGAAAAAAGATATAATAAGGGTCATAGGGAAATAGTGTGCATTGTTCAAATATTGATAAATAAGCAGTATGGAAGGGGGTAGAGCCTGAGGCATCAGAACAGCAACTGGAAATACCTATTTACCGGATACTGAGAATTACTGAAGTGAAAATCTACTGGACAGGGCATAAGAATGTAGAAAGAGAAACAGTCTCATGCATAAAACTCAGGAGCCTCCTGACAGGAATGGAGCAATAACTGCCATGTCCAGACTTTCAAGCAGTAGGAATGGAGCAACGCTGATCAGTCAGAACCCCATTTTACTGATCAAATTAAGGTTTAATGACTGGGGGTTGGGAGCTTTAAAATGAAAGAGGATTATATAAGAATTGCTCTTCACTTCTTAAAATCACGAAGGGTTCCATTCCTATTACAATCTCCATGGTTTTCCAGCACACTAGTACTGTGTAATAATGCATTTCACAAAGGGGCCCAGCTACAGGAAACTATGACAAACTGCTCCTACTAAATTAACCTTTTGTGTATTAGCAACATTTTTCATGCAGGAAAAATGGAGTTCAACTTTTCTCTCATGTTTATGCCCATTTTGAATTGATGTATGTCTAGAATCTCACCGCACCTACATGTGATCTACCTGTGCGAGTGTGAGAAGACTCCAATGTGCAAAGACTCCAATTAACTTTTCGAGATATGTATTTTCCTCCAAATATTTATGATATGCAGAACCCAAAAAGATTACTAATGTTTATAATGCCATATTTCAAAAGAGTGATTGATGTAACTAATGCAAGCACAGGAATAAACTTTTCCTGTTTACCATTATGCAGTAAATGAATGCAGGAGTACGAGGAAAATTTCGTGTGTATTTTTATACACATAGCATTACAAGTGTGCATTGGCCTTGACACTTCTGTAAATAATACAACTTTTCATATGACCTTAGAGAAGAAAGAAAAGAAAAAGGTCAATAAAATATTTTCCTTCCCTCCCCAGCCCAATCCAATCTGAATAAAGAGAGTAACTAAGGATGGGTGGGGAACCTTCTTCAAATAATTAAGGATACATACTGTTATTTAGTATTGTGAAATTTCATTATAGAATTGCCATAAAACCCATCAGCTGCATATGTACATATAAAAAATTCCCCTTTGCAGTGACATCATGAATTTTATTTGGAGGAATTTTGCTGACCTTCCCTTTGTATGAGGATTTTCCTTCTTGCATAGGAATGGATAGAAGTGAATGGTGCATACAAGACAAGACAGAGACAGCTGCGCTATTTTGTGTCTGCGCAGCACAGTGGAGTCATTAACACTTTGCAAAATGTCAGCAACCTGCATGAGATCTCTCTTTCCCCCTCACAGTAAAATGATAGCAGACTTGCACCACCAGATGACATCTTTCCATTGCAGTAGACATCGAAATTTTTATTCAGCTATTATCTTTCACATATTCAAAATATTAAATGGTAAGGCTGACTGGAAAAAAATAATGCCATAGGACTTTTTTAATAACAGCAGGGCAGACTGAACTGTCATTATCACACTGCAGTACTAGGATATTTTAAAAACTGCTTACATTAATCGGTTGTGTCAGGGAAGGAGTAAAATATGCAAAGGACTAACTAAAATCATCTGCAAAGGTTTTATATTCACAGCTGATACTGTTCCCAAATGAAGCTCTGAGCTGAGCATCACCCTCCCCCCCACCCCATATTCACAATATAACTCTGGGTTCCTTCTCTTTTCATAGGGAGACAACGGGTTTCAGTGCTCCTCTTTTAGCATCACTGGCATTTCACTTTATCCTGCTTCAGAATAAATGGAGTTCACTAATGTAATATCTTGTGCTGTGAGTTCAGATTAAAGAAGCACTCAGAAAAATACTATCGCTTAAACAGAAAGATAAGTAGGAATAGAAAAGTAATACTTCCTCCTGAGTGTTCTTCCTCCCTTTCTAAGATAGTGACTCTGCTTGAGAAAAAAAGTTGCCTATTTGAATAAATGAATGTAAGAGAGGGACAGTCGGCCTTCTGTGCATATAAGTTGACTAGTTGAGCAAGAAATGTGCAAGTCTTTGTTTAGTGAGAATAAGCAATCAATCAGTCAGAGCAAATAACAAGACCTTGTTCAAACAATGGATATTGATGAGTGCCTCAGTCACACAGCTGAGATTGGACAAGTAAGCCTGACATTACCAGCGAAAAAGGCAAAGTCAACAGCATAAAAGTCACAGGATAAGAGAGTTCGGTGAGGTCTCGAGCACAGGAATGTTAACATACGTTCAAATGGACAGAGGGCTTTCTTAAGACTTCTCTTAAACTAAATGTTTATTATTTAAAGCTATAAAAACTCACATTGGAAAGTAGATTAAATAAATCCTCCATATTTGAAATCTCTATGACTTAAGGCCCACTTCTTTTAAATTAATTTTCATGAGATTAATGGTATCATGATTATTTTTTCTTCCTATATGTATTTGTATAGGGTTTCCAGAATTCATTTACAGCAATCACCCAATCACCCTGGTTTATAAGCTACATTGAAAACAGGCCAAATGTGAACAACAACACAGAAGAGAAACAGTCCACATCATTAAGAAAAAATTAATAAAAAACTCTAGCACAAGACAAGAACTAATTATTCTGTGAAATACATTTCTTTCTATTTCTCTTTCCAGCAGTTTCTCAAATATGTCTTTCCTTATTTCAAATGAAATTGTAAGAAATCCCGAATTTTGCAGCCAGTAGATTCTGATAGTCTTCTGATTGATTAGCTGGTGATGGACGAACTTGCACTATTTACAGAGGAATGGGGGGGATAACTAATTTGTTAACTACAAATCCTAGCACATGTAGTCGCCATCCTCCCACATTTTCTGGGAAGACAGAGGAAATGTTCAGATTAGCAGAGCTACTTGTGTGAGAGAGTTTACAAGACCATAAGACCATGTCATTTGTGGTGTAAAACATGGATTTATATCCCAGGCTGTTACTGATAACCATTTCTGCATTGCAGTCCAATGGCCCATTCCTCAAAGCTTTAACTGGTCACATAAATTGATTTTCATTGAGCCCTTGCAGAACTTTCTGTTCAAAATTTCTTGTTGCGTGGCTGCTGAAATTCATGCATTTATCTTATATATTTATTTTAAAAAGTCAATCAAGAACTTAGTTGTTGACAATGAAAATTTTTTTAAGAGCATCTAGTACGTCTTTCATTTTTGATAAACTGAGCATTCCTGCAACTACACAAATAGAGGGCATTACATCTCTGCAAATAACTATAAGCCTTATCTCATTTATTTCCACATGCACAAGAGAGACAAATGCTGGAAATGGAAGTCTGAGGTATATTTAACAGTGAACAGAATCAGGATGCACTTCCCTCTCCTGTGCTACACTTGGACAAGGGCCCTCCAAGCCCTCAGCCCCTGTTGTGGCTATGAAACATTCATTTTGCACAGGTAGAAGGAAACTAAATTACACACTGACCATTGTATTCAACTGCTCCTTATGCCCAAGAGCGAAAACACTGTGCTGAATTTTAAATTAATCGAATTAGGTAGACTTTCAGAGTATGAACAGTTTTATGCCCTCTGTACCCCAGGGGCTGCAGAAAGGCAATAGATTTTTGGCTGTTTGGATTACAGAGGTGCAGCTACGAAAAAGCTATGAAAACTGATTTGTGCTTTGCTCATTTTCCTCCATTTAGAAAAAGATGTATACACATAAGGAAGTTACTTATGTGTATTAAATACTTAAAGTATTCTATAAATTGAAAGACAGAATTATATTTATGCAAAAGATTCCTATTCACTCAAGCACTGAGGGCACATATTTTCCTAAGATTTTTTAAAGGAACTTTTTTGTTGTAAGCTTTTTATTATTAATATTATTCTAAGTTATTAGACTAATTTTGGTGAGATGCTGTTAATTCGATCCATAATCAACTCTCCAGGTATTTTCCACAATGATAGAAGAAAATTTTGGCTAAAATATTTTCAATTTTATCCCTCTTTTCTTCTAGATTTCCTCCCCAAAGAATTAGCAAAACACACTCTAGCAGAGGAGTGACTAAAACAAATTAGACAAAAATTTGGCTAGACTCAAAGAGTAGTGGTCAATGGTTCAAAGTCTAAGCAGGGGTTAATTAGGGGTAGCGTTCCTGAGACACCAATACAAGGGCTGATACTATTTGGTATCTTCATCTAGGAAGGATCAGCTGGGCTAGTGCAATTCCATACATCCACACTCTGCTGCAGTATCTGAAAAGAACTGAACAGTGTTAGATTTTGCATAGAGTCTATTATGTGCAGAGCAGAGAGCCAGGATAGCAAAATGGTTTGCCCAGGAGACCTGCGTTGTTGTATCCTGCCCTGCTGCCACAAGCTTCATTCAACAAACTAATTGAACCTCTCTGGAAAGCCACAATGAGACAGTCTTCACATTTACTGAGAGCAGAGCCCAGTGAGGTCCAAGTCCTTTAGAAAGCTTTATAAAATAAATATTTATTAATCTGAGTTTCTGTAGTAGCGTAAGTGTTTACTGTCTGTGAGAATTGCTTCCTTTTGGTCTCCTCCCTGCAATTTTCTACAGCTGGAAGCTCTTCTTTCCTTCACATTGCCTGACTGCCCTCTGAACTCCCCCTCACCTCCCTCCATCCTTCCTGTGCAACTGGCATTAAACTCTAATCTCAGTTCACTTTTCCACTCTGCCACTACGTTATCCACTCCCTCCTCAGCACAACTAGTCTGAGAGAATAGTCGCTGTTTTTATGGATTTCCCATGTCATTTGTCATTCCTATCATTCCTGCTACTACTTTCTGCATTGTTTTTCTCTGTCTACTTGGATGTTGTGTCAGACCAGGTGCTTGGATACTCAAGGGAACGGGTGTGGTGAATAAAATTTATAGTTCATGATAACGGAAACTTCGAAACTGCACTCTGAATATCTGGGGTTAGGTGAGTGCAAACCCTGCAGGAATTCAAAGGACTAGGCACGAATCCATGAAGGAATAAAACTAGGGCAATACATTTGTATTTCTAAACAAGACATACAAGACCGACCCCCTGCAGTGCCTTCTCTGGTGCATGGCAGCACCAAACAACAGTGGCACATGTTGGCTTGCAGAGGAATAAAGAAAGCTGTCACTTCTGCAAGCTGCAGCAGGACATACACTGACATATAACGGTTTTCTCATCTTTGCCATGTCATATGCTCCTCTAACACACAATCAAACATTACTGTCTTTGAGGGTTTTGTTATGTTTTTTAAGTAAAAAGAAAGACTACAGTTCATTACTCAACACCAAATTTGAGAAATTGCCACAAATCGAGCAGTTCTGAGTGCTCAAATGAATGCAGCCTCGTGGATGAAAGCACCACAGCTATGACTGACATTGTGTGTTGTGGTAGGCATGAGTTGCAGCTGAAGTTTTCTGCACAATGGAGACATTCAGAAATTTTCTGCCTTGATTTTACTGGTGTTCCATTAGGATTGAGGTTATCTTGTGATGTGCCACGGCACAACTACAGTCTGTCCCTTTCCTCTCCCTGTAGGAGCAGACTCATATCAAAGTGCCTACACACACGTACGTGCGCGCATGTACACATGCACACACAGGATGGGTATGTAAGCGTCATCTTAGGAAATCTGGCAAAACAAATGAAAGCAAAGAGATGTAACAGAAAGGAATATTTAGTAGTCAAACAGGTTTTGTTTGTGGTTTTTTGAATTAACAAATAGGTTTAGGACATTTCGTTCTACTTGCTTTTGGGCAGTAGGACATTTTCAACACCCATACCTTTACTCATTTTTTCTGCCACTCTACAGCACATGTAGGTAACTACCAAAGCTCAGGCACTTCCCAGTTCAAGACCAGGTTTCCCATGAGGATGGCAATATACGAATGAAATAATTTGAACAGCCTTATATAGCCCATGAGTGTAATCAATTGTAATGTGTACCTATCAGTCTGCCAGTTGTTATAATTACAGCAACTGTTGAAAAATAAACCTCTAAAACCATCCATCTTGTAGGTTTTGAAATAAATACAACAGGATGTTAACAAACTCCAGGGGAAAAAAAGTCATGCTTCTAACTCCTACATGTGTTTGCAGTTGTATTTTTAGGTTATATATAATAGACAGCAATCTTTGTTTGGAAACCAAAACACACTTCCCCAGTGAACTGCAGGATACACATAAATAATCAGGGTTGGGAAAAGGTCACCACACGGCTAGAAGTGGGGTTAGCAAAAGCACTGTGCAAACCAATTGTTCAGAAAGCCTTAAGCAAAGTAAGTCAGGCTATGTGTGATACGACTGACTGTGCTGAAAGCTGAACAGACTTAATCTTAGGGACGAGCCAACCTTGAACCTTATCATTTAACAAAATTTTATTAAGAATTGACATGTACTGAGAGAAGTTACACAGTTAAGCCATAGCTTAAGGGAATAAGAGTGCAAAAACAAGACAAGGAGCATTTAATAAGGTCCAAGGACCACCAGCTGAGCTCGCAAGGATCAATAATTAAGAGCTTAGTCCCAGGGTCTCCTTAGTGCTGCAACAGAGAACATATAAATGGTATATATTGGCTTGCAATTAGTGATTGTTTCCCATTTAATTTTTGAAACATAAAATTTACTTAACAGGAAAAAAATAATATATTGATAAACTGTGTCCGTTTCCCACCAGGAAAAAAAAAAAAGAACTACTTCTCTAAAAGCTCAATTTTTTTATCTAAAAATTGAATTATTTTCTTTTCAATGCACTTGGGCACTATCTTGTGGACATGTCATGATCTTAATTGTTTTGTTGGGTTACAATCCCTAGACAGATTTACCTGCACTATTCTTTGTAATAGGCATTCCCATGCGTCCAGCAAGAGAGATTCTGTCCAAAAATGAGAATTGTCTCATGGAAGACACAGGTATTTCCATAAAGAATGAACCCCTCACGGGGGCCCACAAGTTGCACTCAGAGTATAGAGAATGTTAAGAGTTGCTGCTTGTGAGGAGGAAAGGTGGCAGAGGAGAAAGAAGAAGATTCAGAGTTGGTATGCACTTTGCAACTGAATTGTTGTATGCTTTAAACATAGCTTCACAACACTAATTAGGAAGATAAGCCCCATGATTTCCTGATAGATTCCTAAATATCTTAGAAAATCCCTAAAGAAGAACTCTAAAATGCAGGAACTTCACAACTGGACCATAACTAAATAGAATGAGTTTTGAAGCTCACTACAATCTGTCCACAAAGCCTGCTTTCTATCTCAAATTTATTCTGTGCTCCATATCAAGGAAATATATTTGCTTGTTTGTTTTTGTTGTCTTCCAAAAGTTTCCTGAAAACAGATAAGGCATCTTGCTTTGAATTCTGAAGGCATTTTAAATTAATATTGTATACTTAATCTTGTCTTAATGTTCTTTTTGGTTTGTTTGGTTCTTCTCTTTTGGTCTGGGAGCTATATTTGATGGGATGTAGCAGTTGTACAATCATACTGATTAACTGATGCTCACTGTTACAGGAATGTTATGAAACTTAGTTAATTGAAGTTTGTAAAAAGCTTTTCAAAATCTTAAATGAAAGCTGTTTCAGTTTATATAAGAAATGTTATTAGGAAGAGAAAATGGAAGAACATCTGGTGAAATGATGCACAAGGAAACTACAAAACAGGACCCAAGCAAATCTTAGCTAGATGAACACCCATTTGTAGCTCCATTAACAGAATTAGAGCAGCTGAATACCATGTACTGGAGCCTGATCTCATTTATCTGAACTGCGCTGGTGGGAGCTGAGGTACTCCTGATTTACACCAACATAAACAAGACCAGAATCAAGCCTTGCAAAAGCCCTAGGGGTATGCTTAGAATGAGAAGAAAAGGAAAGAGCTCCACACTAGACAAACCCACCAGCCCAGGGGGATTCCTACTTTTGAACTATTTGCTATATGACAATTGCCAATCCTCTGGCAAAGATGCTGCTTGGTACATAAGAATCCTTACAATCATAAAGAAAAACGTTTCCTTTCCTCGGAGGATACATAAAGTCAATGTTCGAGGAGGAGCAAAGTCTAGTTATGATCAGAAAAAATGATCTGATAAAAACGATTCTTCTTTCCTCATGAATCAGATTAATCTTCTGCATGCCTTAAAAAAAAAAGCACTATTTTACTTGCTAAAAGAGGCTTTTTTTATTAGTCATCTGCAAGTTGGTTGTTCAATTTTAAGCTAGACGTTAAGCCCAAAGGTGAATCTTTTCTTGCACACCCAGCAACACTCTTGGTGAAGCTCCACTTGCAGCCCACACAGCAGCTGCAGGAGTTCTGATGGAATTGCAACACAGCTGGAACATGATTGCACTTTAAGGTGCAGATACAGGTCAAATAAAAATTCAATCTGCACATGTCTGATGGAGAGCTCACTCAGAAATACACATGAATGTCAGCAACATACTTTCAAGAGTAACTTCAAAGTATATTCTGTGCCATGCAGGACAGAAGCTATTGAGGATTTGTGAACAACAGCAAGTCCAAATGAGGAACATTTGCAAGAATGCTTACAGCCCATACAGATCCAATTGGTTCCTGGACTGCTATTTGACACAGACACCACCTTAGCATTTAATCTGCAATTTTCAAGTGAGTATTCACTTAGTTTGTATCACCTGGAGCAACTACCTGCTTCAAATTACAACATTGTGTAGAGAGACTAAATTCCTGTACAGTTATTCTTGCCTTACATTCCACAACTCCATTTTTGGAGTTGCATACTACAGTACTGCATACTACAAACCTATCCACAATGACTTGTCCAAAAAGTGTCCCAGGAGTCTGGGGAAAAGCCAAATATTAAAGCCTGCAAAACTCTTCAAATACACCTATTGCAGGGCCATTATTCTTCAAAGACTGTCAAAAAATTGAGACTGTTTCAGATGCCTGACAGCTGTTGTATAAGAAGATATAACACTGCCCTCTGCCATACTTTTGTTCCCTCAATATCTGCATGTGTCAGAGAAAAGTAATTACTAATTCTACCCATTGCACCTGCAACACTGACTTAGAGTCCTCTGTCAGCAAAGTAACCAGCCAGGTAGGAATTCTTGAACAATAAGGGAGTTCCAGGAGGAGAGACCAAGCAACAATACTATAACCAAGGTAGGATGCCATAATTTTATTTTTCTCTAAGTTAAAAAGAAATAATTGTTCCTTTATCTTTCCTTTATATATATATATATTTTCTAATGCAGTAATTTAAAGTGTGGTGTATTAGACACTTAAGTAAAAATTTCTGAAACTGGGATGGAGCACACCAGCACTTCCAAAACTGACCAGAATATGTAGAGACATGATCTCCAGATCATTTCCCTTGATTTACAAAGTAAGGTTTCCGATTTTTTCAGCATTTGGGTATTCTTTTTTCCTAAAACTTCCCCAGTTTGTCATTAGCTTCATAGAACTGTGAATACAACTGAATATAATATTCTTGAAATGAAAATACAAATATCAGATACAGAGTCTATTCTCCTGCTTATATAAAGACTGTGTTAGTCCTATTTGCTGAAAAACTATACTAGAATTTAATATCCAGCTTATCATCAGACAAAACCTCCCTTAGCTGTCATGAGAGTGACTGTGTCTGGGACCATCTCTCCTCTGGTACCTTTGGCTTCTCTTCTTTCTTGAAAAAGTCTACTGTTTTCAACTTTTTGAGATCTGTATGTACTGTCTCTGTTCCTTAGCTGGCATTTTCCCAGTCTTTGAGCTATCAGCAAACATCACTTGTGACAATTTATTTTCTTCTTTCAGAACATATGAAAAAAATATAAATGGAATGGGGCAGGCAGTAATCCCTGCAGGAACCCAATACAAGCATCTTCACCCTGTAAGGATTTCTCACTTACAGTTATAATTCCAAACACAGTATTTTTGCATAATAATTTTGTACCATTCTCCTTTCTTCTACAAAATGTCATTGGGTACCAAGCAACTGTCATTGCATTATCATAATCATAAAAAATTATTTTGAGAAGATTTCCAGGCAACCAGTCCATGTTGACTACGTGGATAGTAGTATTTCCCCTGTTTATTTGTTAACTGATGTGCTCTAACCAATTCATCTGGTATTGAATTAAGGCATAAAGTAACCTAGATTTCTAAACACTGATAAACGGTTACAGTATTTCTACTTATCTAGCATACATATCCAAATACTGTAATGAAATTTTATTCTTTTCTCATACAATAAATGCAGTAGTCTCAATAACACCAACTTTAAAAAATGCTGACTATGAGCTGTCATCATTCCCTCTTTAATTTTTAGAGTAAGGCCTAATATAAGATTTCTCTATTGTCAGTAGAACATCTTGTCACTCAAAACTTAAAATTTAAAAGTATTTTGAAAATCCAGACTTTTAACTTTTATATTATTATATTTCCAACACATTGGTCACACTGGATTCTACCAGGATAGCACGCTGTATTTTCCTTTATTAAAAAAGTATTCTTTAGGAACACTACTGGGGGGGGCATGTTTGCTGCCACAGTAGATCACAACTAAATTCTTTATCATGTTTTTCTCTTTTAAGACCTTGATCAGCACCTAAGATCACTAGCTTTGAATTGCCTGTCATATGAAGACTTCTTTTCCTTTGACATACAAGACACATCCTTGGGGCATTTTACTGGTCCGTCCTTGGTTTTAATAATAAATTTTAACCCTCTGCATCATGCTTATTTCCATCTCAAGTGTATGAGACAACATTTCTCACACAATCCCTTCTGCTTGCTCCGTACATTTCAGCTCACCACTCTCTGACTCCTCCTGTGTACGATGGTACCCACTTCTCTTGCCTTGAGTGATTAATAGCTGACTACTTTCATCTGAGTTTATACTTTCTTTGGTTCCTTAGCAGCCAGATCCCTTCCTTATAGATCTGGAGATCCTAGTAAGCTTTCCAAAACTCTTAACCTTCTCTGATATGCCACACTAATTTACTTATTCTCTCTTTTAATTTCCCTGCCCTTCATCTGCTAGACATGTATTCTGCTGTGTTTGAACCAAGGTGGCAGCAAAAAGGGACAGATCTTACTCCCTTCTAATTTCCCACAATCCTCCTTTTGCTCTTTGTTTCTGGAGTTCTGTTTTGGTGAAGCCAATTTTTATCAGCACAAATATTTGGAGAAAGCCAGACATCTTCCTTACATATCTTGACCACTGTTCACAACAATCTGTCTTTGTATGTAAGATGTGATACAACATAGCTCTGATTACACTTCCACAGCTGTAAATCTACTTACTTAAAAGGGGTTATTCCTGTCATTACACAAATGTCAAAGCAGTAAGCCCCATCATTTCATAGCGTGGCAACTCACTTTAGTTAAAAGAAAGTTTTATTATTATTTTGTAAAAACAAGATGCTTTCATTCTGACCTAGATTAGGATCTCTTTCCCCTCCCTCCTTAAACAACTATGAAAATTAGATTGTAAATCTCCTGTGGAGAAAAGACTTGGACAAATCAATAATTTATGTTACAATTTTGAGAGATTTTCACCTTCAGGAAATGCCGGCCCTATAGAAATTCTGTAGATCTTGTTTGAAAATGTTTTCCATTACTAATTGGGAAAGGTTTTTTTCTTATTATTTATACAAAGCTCCTTTGATTTCTAGAGTATGACACTTCAGACTGAAAATGGTGTCTGCATTAATTAAAAACAAAGATAAGGACTCTTAGTTTCCTCCTCCCTCACTTAAAATCCAAGTAAAATGCTGTCAGGCAACACTCAGCATGCAGTGCTCTACTTCCAACCACGAACACCTTTTATAGATTTCTGCCATTTTAGCTGCTTCTGGCTAAAATCACTAGTTCTATCAGTGGGTCAGACAGAAAAATACATAGTTGAGAACAAGATGGGGGATAGGTACACGTGGCAATTAAATGAGTCTTCCACAAATCTCAGACCGAGAGCACATCAGTTTTAAAGCTCCTAAACAAGACCCTGAGTGTGCAAGGTTCATGTTGAGGCCTCTGGGAAAGAAAATCTCATGAGTTTATGCCCAATCATCTTCCCTTTGACCTCCAGAGCTTTGTTAAGCGCAGACTGCTATGTCAACAACTCACTTCCCCAAATCTCTCTTTACTTCAAGAAGTATTAATTATGACTTGTAGCCGCATGTTCCAACTGCTTGCTTGCTTCCTTCCTTCCACAGGATCTCTTAGCAATTAGATAAAATTATTATATGGTCACCCATTCTTACCTGTTGCACTGTAAGTCAAAGCCACTCACTCACAGAGAGGCAGCATGCCCACATAAAGTACACGTACAAGAGCTCCTGGAATGGCATAGCCAACAGTGGAGCTGGGACACGTCTCCCAGTCCAAGTTCTGCATTTCAGCGGCTGCAGGCAGCTCTGACACTTCTGAACCTACATAGAAACAGCTGATGAACTTCAGACCTTCTGGAAGCTGTAGAATCTGTGTCTGACTGCTGAATGCCAAGTAAAATTTTTCCCTTACCTTTTTGTAGCAAATCAAATTGAAGATGTTCCAAATGCCTAAGAAATCTGGCAGAACAGGAAAATATGGAAAAAAAGAACTTAAGGGAAGAGTTCCATGTGTTGGGATTTTCAGTGTTAGCACTGGCTTTCAGCTCCAATGTACTTAGCTGTCATTTAAAATGAAGTACCATGCCACGTAATTTTTACAGATTTGTGGGATAAATTTACTTGCTTTGTGCAGACATTTGCCTATTACTCCAAACACCCTTCCTCCCAATTCACTGTTACAATCACAAAAAAAACTTCTGAGCTACATGATGCTGGAAGTATTCATCTATTTTGGTTCACAACCTGAAGAAATAAGTATATGTTTCATTAAAGGTGGGAAAAAAATACCCACATCATTTAACTTATTTAACTTTCCCAAACTTCGCAAGTCTTGGTAAGGCTTTATGTTGCAGTTTCACATTCCTAACATAACAGGACGACACATCAAACACACCACAAATCTAAAAAACTCCAGAAACATAACTATGTTTCAAAACAGAAAGCATGGTTTTATTAAAGTATTCTCTTTTTCACACACAATTAAAAACAACATAAACAATGAATGAACAGATTGGATGACAAAGAATTTCATGTTCCCTGTTCAATTTAAGATTATTTAACTCTTAGCTTAAGGTGAAAAATAATAACTATTGGGTTTTTAATAACATAAAAAATTGATCAAAACTCCCAGTGCACATGAAGAGTTATACTGGGAAAGGAAATCCTACAGCCTCCAGATCCAGATGTACAGCCTGCGAAAAATGTAGCTCTGACTCTCTCCTAACTCCCAGCCTCACTTACTCCCTCCTCCTTCTCATGTTAGATTTTTTCCTTACCTCCCCTCAGCCCTAGAAAGCAGCTCAGATATTCACATATCCACACAGCATTCGTGGCAGCAACTCCGTGACGAAGACAAACTGAGTAACCTGACCTAGTGGAAGGTGTCCCAGCTCACTACAGGGGGAGTGGGCTAGATGACCTCTAAACATCCCTTCTAATCCAAACCATTCTACGATTCTATGAACCTGACCAATATGTAATATGACCTTAAAAAAAGCATGTGGATCATGCCAAGGCATCAGTTTGAGTACTTTCATTGTTCTATTGCATTGAGGAGTCAGATTATCTAACAAAGAGCATCAGAATAAATCGGTTGTATTCTGAAATCTAGGAAATTCATCTGGCTAAACAATGAGAATTATCTGAAATTGATCCAAGGACTGCAATTATTCTACTATAGGGTGGGATGGGATGTGCTGTTTAAAATATCAGGGCATCCACAACATTTTGGTATGCCACCAGAGGTACTGAAAATGTGACAAAAGAAATGAGTTTCCATCTTAGCAGTCAGTAACCAGTCACATTTTAAGAATCTTCACTGCCATTACAAGATTGTCATAACAATTACTCATTTTGATTTCTAGAACTGAAAAGATTATGTGACTATTTTGCAGAATGTGAAAAAAAAACATGTGCCATCATTTATCATGCCTTTGTTATTTCACCTGCCTGCTCATTATCGCAAAAGCAATTTTTGTGCAGAATCTTTAAGGGTGACAGAGATGGGCTTTTGTCTTTGTGCTGTGGTGCATGATGAGTACTCATACAGGGAATTACAGGTATACTAGAAATACTCAATCAGAAACCACTCAGATTGCTGCCTTTGGGTATTGACTATGAAGTCAATTATTATTACGTTGGCAATGGGGGGGGCGGACACCAAGAACTATATACAGCAAGAAGTAACTATATTTAATTCCAGTCAACCTGGCAAGATGGACAATACCGTGTAAATTGGGCAGATATCTCAAAATTTCACCATTTGCAAACATTAGGTTTCAGAAGAAATGCTCAGTGTAAAATCTGACATAAATTGCATTCACATGAAAGCCTTCAAATATTTTTGAATCTGCACATTCCTAATAATTCCCAGCCATGTTTGTTTAGAAATTATTAAACATTACCGGTTTAAAAAAATAATCTGTTGATGCATTTTCTCAATCTCTTCCAACTAATAATTCAACTCCAGAAGTTTCACTGTTGTTTTTATAATGTATGCTCTTTTTTTTCACCTGGGTCATTTCTTACCCATGTAAAAGTTCTATCTCGCTTTTTGCCTTCAAAAATTTGAAAACTTTAGAGAAATCATTAATATTAAGAAGAATGCAAAAGACGATAGTTTTCTCATCTTGTCTTTGTTTCTCTTTTCCTCTGGGCCACATAAGGATGTTCAAGTCAGCAGAGACAGTGTTGCTCTTTAAAAAAAAACTGCTGATTTAATATTTAGTAGGAGATGGATTCCACCTCAACAATCAGACTCAGGAATAAAAATAGTCTGAATCCCACTCAGAGCCATGCACAAATCCATAGATAGAAACCCAAAGTATTGTACAGCACGACATTTCCTGCTCGGTAAGCTAGAGACAAGCTGCTGTGATTCCCTATATATACACATATATTCTGAGCTGATGCCTGTCAAACCAGCCCCTGGTTAAGTGGCAAGCATAATATAGCTTCCTTTCCCTAGAGGTAACTGTCCTCATTACTGAAGCGAATAAACCCCTAGGTGTATAATAGAATTTTCTTTAAAATATTCATCATATGACAGCTGATATTTCAGCCATATTTGGCTGGAATGCTACATTTTGGGGAATTTAGGACTCCATAGTCAATTAACCTACTATTTTGCCTACCATATATTTTTTTTTATCATAAATCATTAAAGATTTATGTTAGCATGTAACTTGTTACTTTCCTATTCAGGGCTGAGCAAGACTTGCAGACAAGGGTTTCTCTGCTGCAGCAATACCCATTAAAACATCTGGACTAGTAAGGCTGAAACTTTCCACTTTCACTCAGCTGGAAAACACCAGCTTCTCCAAGGTGAGTCACATCATCCAGCTTGGTTCTGTTTCCTTCACATTTCTCAGAATCAACACTGCAGGCTGTGAAAAACTCCCTCTGGCAGCAGGTCTCACAAAGACCATGGGCAGGCAGCAGGAAATAATACAGGAGCCAGAATACCTCACCAGAAATAAGAACAAAGAAGCTATGCAAAGAGAGAAAGAGAATCAAATACACAGGTGGGTTATTCAGCCCAAACAATTCCACAAATAATCCCCACTGGTGCAGAGGGAAGGCTGTCACCGACCCACAAGGCTGTGCAGGAAGTTTGCATGGCACTTGTTCACACTTTGCAAGTCTTCTTGACACCAACACGGCATTCCAGCACACAGCAAATTTTTCAGTGATTTCTCATGTGATTAGGACTATCTCTCTGTTCCCACATGCTACTCAAACACTGGTGGCAAAAAATTCATCCTTACTCTCTCCGGGACTTGTTTGTCATCAGAATTCCTTCAGTTTTAGTAATTTGCTTAGTCTTAATCTACTGATCTCATTATGCTGGTCTAATTAAAATCATCTGCTGATGAATATTGTCAGTAATGTCACAGTTGGCTAAATTAACACTGGCTTAGCCCTAGCTTTTTTATCAGCTTAACTACACAGCACTGATTGATGAGCTTTTAAAAGCAGGAATTCCTTTCCTCAGGTCAAAGGCATAAAAGAAAAAGCTGGAGATTTGAATGTGATACATCAACAAGTATTACCAAAGAAAGTCTGATATGATTGTACAGAAGGCAAACCAAACACAGCTCTCCACAACTTCCCTGCAAGACAGGTCATAAAACAAAGATGCATTTTGCAACAAAGAACTAGTGTGGCTTCTAAAGACAGCAGAATATCTGCGTGTTCTGACTTACTGGGTCAGTGTAGTCTACAACAATATGTGAGAAGTTCCAGTTTTGGAAGCTGTAAGGATTAGCATTTTTGCATTGCTTTCAAACTTCTGGTAATTCAGCTATGATATTTGTTACGTCATTGATACCAACGTTAGTTGACCCTGTTGTCTACCCATTGTCCTGGACACAAACAGATATCTCTGTTTCTTTCTGTGTAAACTCCTAAAACTAGTGCTGCTGGCTGTAAACCATGCTAATCTTGACATGCCAGCCTTGGAATGCTCCTCTGTTGCTAGCTTTAGGTAACGTTATTGTGTTCAGCATATGTAAAATCAGAGGCTTTTCACTGTTCATCCAAAAAATGGGCTCTATCGAGACCTTACTATAATGCTACATGAAAAATGGGGATTGTATCTCCTTTTTTCTGCTTGTGAGAACTCGTTCATTTACTAGTTGGTTGAAAATCAGGGCAGCAAATGACATAAATCTAAAAATTGTGAAGAGCTGGAGGGGAAACATGGAACTGTTAAGAATACTGTATGGCAAAGACAAGGAAGGAATCAATGTCCAAGAGTGTAGTGATAGGACGAGGGGTAACAGTTTTAGGCTGAAAGAGATTAGATTAGATATTATGAAGAAATTTTTTTACTGTGAGGATGGTGAGGCACTGGAAGAGGTTGCCCAGTGGAGTTGTTGTAGCTCCATCCCTGGAGATGTGCAAGGCCAGGCTGGATGAGACTTTGAGCAACCTGATCTAGTGGAAGATGTCTCTGAGCATGACACAGGGGTTGGAACTGGATGATCTTTAAGGTACCTTTCAATTTAAACTATTCTGTGACTCCCTGATTTGGCTCAGCCCATTAAAACAGCAGTAGTAGAGCTTAATATCTTGCTCTAAAATTGCTGTCATAAGCAACATATCTTGCTGAGTGACTCCTATTTATGTTTTTAGCATAAATTGAGTATTTCTAGACCACAAGTATTCCTACAGACAAAAATTAATTGCAATATTCATCACTGTATATGTCTAAATTATAGGGATGCTGGAGAGTTTTACAGTGAAAACACATCCAATTTTAATGAAGTTCAAAAGAATAAATGTTTATTTATGGATTAAAGTACACAGAGATCTGCTGCTCAGATTTTCTGAAATACTGACAGCTTTTTCTTTTTATTTTTTTAAGGAAGAGAGAGGGAGAGAGTGCAAGGGAAGGAAAGACTTCACATCTTGTACATAGTTGTGGTGAACTGATCAATGTCCCCAGCAGATAGGCAGAAAGCTCCTGAGTCTTTTAACACTAGTTGAGAATAGATGATATACAACTGAAGTTTGATGACAAAGTTGCCTCTAAGAGGTTGCCTCTGGTGAAAGGGTGGGGATGTTGTGCTGATAGCCCATCACAGCTGCAGGGGGATGTCTCAACATGTCTAGAGAAAGACTGCATATTTCTGTTTGGGGCTCAGCTTTGCTACTATTCCAATTCAGTGACATCGTTTTAACACTCTAAAAGTTATTCTGCAGAAAAGAGGTTGAATCCAAATTAGAAGAAATTCATATTCTATTTAGTAGATTATCGAGAGAAAAAAGTATCATTGCACATTTAAAATTAGACCCTCTAGTGAAGACCTAAATAAAAACAACTTTAAGAGAAGATGTGAAGGCCCCAGTGTGACACATAAATGTAACAGAACTATGAAAAAAAATAAAATATAGAGAAACATCTAGCTCTTTAATAAAACCCCCAGAATGGTTTTCCTCCCCTTAGGAATTTGCAACCACCACTTTTTGAATGAAAGCTGATGATGGTGGTCTTCAGAATGATTCATTAACTGATGGTACACAGAAATATTACTAGGGAGACTATTGGCCTCCCTGAAATACAGAATCAGCCTGCTTGGAGTCAGATATTGGGAAAGAAAATGCTAATACCCCTGGAAAATGGCAGTCCTGCAAGGCCTTGATAGTACTCCACTGGATCAACAAACTTCAGGTTTACACAAGCTCCAGCAAGTTAACTTACCGAGAAATCCTGGCTGTTTCATTGACAAAAAAAAAAAAAAAATAAAGGTGGGGTGTTTTTTTTATTTCCCTGTTGAGGCTGGCTGGCTGGCTAATTCAGTTTTGCAAGGGGCATATAGGGAAAAAAAGAAAATACAACAGGCAGGTAGTTCTTGCTGCTGTGAGAACGACTGCTAACACTGACCTGCTGGCAGACCATCCAAAGACAAGAAAAAGTATAATCTGTTGCCACTGTTACAGTCCAAATCCTCTATGGATTCACCCAGAGTGAAACAGTAAGTCCAGAGTCAGACCTTAGCTTACTCCAAAGGGACAGAGCAAGAAATAAAAAAAAAAAATAAAAAAAAAAAAAGAGAAAATTTTTGCTAAGCCAGCTAACAGTATGCTGCTGCTGCAATACTCTGCCTCAGGTCATGCAGCCTCAGCTGCACCATCTGCCCTGGAAAGACTCCAAACAGGGAAGAGCAGCTGGAATCTGGAAGGATCCAGCATAACCATGACTGTTCTCTGCTAGTTTACCTGAAACCTCACCTCCCCGGATCCTCTTTCTTGTTTTCGGACATCTACTTCATTAAATTGTTATTTTTTATGTGTCCTTCTCTATTCAGCTGTCTTAATTATATATTTCCATTTAAGTAGAGGTTTCACACATCTTTCCAATGTGCAATCTTCTCCCTGAATTCACAAGGGACAGCATCCTGGATAACACTGAAATGCAGCATGCGATGGAGGCATTAGGCACCTTGTGTTTTATAAGATGAGGTTTTTGTAAGAACAGTAAAACCCCTCCAAAGTCTTGTTGAAATCAATTATCACAGATAGAAGTAAAATGCTTTTTCTATGTTCAGCAGCAAAATTCCCGTTGACTTCAACACTGCAGGATATATCCTGTGCACTAAAACAAATCATCTATGTATGAAGGCAGATAGGAAGAAGTGGCCTCCAGCAAAGCAATTTTTTATCTTTTGGTTCTGAGGTTCTTGATATCTTATCACGCTTCTCATTTAGTTTATACATTTCCTTTTAATTCTTGACTTGCAAAAGTGACTAACTTCCCATAAGGCAATAATGCAAAGACATTTGTGCTTTCTGAGGGTAGACAGGGTGTGTTAAGGAATAAAATCCAATGGCATTCTAAAAGAACACAGCAGGAATCTTCTGCAGATACAAGTGTGAAAACCTCCATTTCAGCACATCAGGGAGCAGATTGGGGATATATAGGTTGTAAAGCGAAGGTCTACAAACTCAGCTGGCAGTGCAGCAAGGCACACACCCTTTGCAATTCTTGTTCATAGGAAAGAAAGAAAAGGAAAGCAACTTGTGAGCTGCTTCAACATGCAGAGCAGAGGAGCAGCACTGTCCCCTAGTTACATGCCTGCACACATCAAGTCCCTTTCTGCGGACTGCAGAGGCAGAAATTTCCATGGGGCACTCTCACATCAGACCAGAAGACACTCCTGGCAGTGCGGAGACCGTTTTCCTAAAACTTCTCCATGGTCCTTCAGCTCTACACTGGTCCATGTGGCAGGGATGGATCCCTCATACTGAGGTCTGAGTGTACACAGTGACTGAATCAATGTCAAACCTTGCATAGCCATTAGCAGGAGCAGAGCAGGAATCTTGCGTGGCATCAGATGAACTGCTAAAAGAAAAACGCACATTACCTGGAAACTGTCTTCAAATTTCATTTTAAAAAGAGGCTTTGGAAAAATCTGCCATCATTTTGATCTTTTCAGATGGATTAAAAAATATGCCTGAAAGTAATTTAGAAAGATCCCTGTGTTATTCCAACACAAATATAAATATAAATTTCTGCTTATGCTTTTCAGTATCTGAATCCTGTTTATTTTCACTGGTCTTACTGCTCCTCAGGAAAGTACGGCTTCTCTGCTGATAGTTCCTCACATCCCAAGGTAAGGGCAGGACCTCTTCTTACTTGTTGAAAATGACTCGGTTGTCTCAGAGCACAGAGCAGAATTTAATGATCAGAAAAGCACAGATTACACAGGCAATTGCAAACAGCTGAGTGCTTAGGATTTTGAAGAAGGATATTTCTATAACACAGTTATGTGGAATGTTTTCTGAAATATTCACATACGTATTTGAATCAGTCCTTGGGGCCTGGATGTGCAGCAGATGGATTACAAAATCTGACTCGTAACTGTTTTATTACCTCTACTTATTGCTGCTAAAGCCATTTCCTTTGATATCTCTGATACAATCCCATCATCACTTCAGGGAATATGAAGTGATATCCAGCAGACTAGGAATGGGTAGAGAGGTGTTCAAAAACTACAGAAAAGGAAGTCAAATTTCCTAGGAAAAAGAAAAACCTAAGGAGAGTTGAAAGAGAAGGAATTGTCAAAACTGTCCTCTTCAGTCACTGCAGTTGGTCTACAGGTGCACGTGTACACCCCTCCCCTGCATTCATGCTCAGACTGAAGCCACCACTATCTCCTTTCCCCTCATGGAGAGGCACGTGCTGCTGCGCATTACCTCTCTCAATGGACACCAAACACACTGCGAGGCTCAGGCAGCTAGTTGTAGAACAAAAAGAAGGAAAAAAGAGCATAAATATGCTCTCTAGGGACACAACAGGTCAGAAGAGTAACCACAAAATGCCCACCCAGCCACTCATTGTCAGTCCTTGCCCACTGCAGTATCTACCAGCTGAGGGCCCTTTGGCAGCTTAGGTTGAAATACACCATTTGTTGTGGTCTATATACAGGGAGTACATGCTAGTGCCGTATTATCACAACATTGGCATCAGCTGACACTGTTTTGGCTGAATCATAAAGCTGAAAAGCGAACCAGACAGGGAGACTTAATTTCTGTTCTTTAAAAGCAGAGGACTAGGATGCATCAGGAGTACAAAAAGGAATTACTCTCTTCTTAGCATAAATGGAGGGGCTTACAAGGCTGCAGCTTTCCATAAAGACATTTAGATGGAGAAGGTTACCTGTTTGGCATATTTTGCCTGCTCTGTGGCCAGTTCATATTCTGCTGTATTTTCCATGAGTGTAAATGTGCAAAAGGCAAACTTCTACCCATCCAAACACAGACAGTCCTGTGATACTGCAGGATACTCCTCAGCAAAGCTGATACTGAGATGCTCACATGCAGAAAGGACAGTCCTGCTCACAGAATGCTAGTTTTCCTCCCCTATGGTCATACCAGAACACTGCAGACTATGTCTATGCTAAGACATCTTCCCATGCATGGAAAAAGCGATGTGAAGGAATCTTTTAAGATAACGGTCTCACTTTGCATTGCAGTCATGAGCTTAATGAACACAGCTTTCACAAACCAAGTGAAGAGCTCTGAACACAATCTGAAAGAGGATATTGGAAAGCAAATTACTGCACTGACAATGAATTGGATTCCTATGTCCAAATTTTAAAGTATGGAATTGTATTGTATTTTGTGTCTATCTCGCTCTGTAACAGCCAAGAATGATGAAGGGACTCTAGACAGAAATTTATGATAGTTGCTTTACAGACTGTATCTGAAATTCTCATTTCCCACACTTCCATCCTTACCATTGAGATTCACAGTCCCAAATCCTTCCATGAAATTACTGCCCAAAGCAAAGCTATTGTAGTTAGTGCAATAGTCTATACAAGTTTAGATACAATCCAAAAAATAGCACATTAATTAATATGTACCCAATGATTTTTAACTTCTCTAGTCAACTTAAATATGCAGCACTAGTCAACCACCTATATTTAAAAAGCAATATTACCTATAACAAAAATGGTGGTATCCAGACTATGACAGGCACTGAAATCTGTGATGAAGATTTCCAGGTTCTTGCAGGTGGTGATGGGTGGTGTCAGCCAGACAACAAGATATTGCACAGAATACCACAACAGGATCAGTAACTTTTGCCCTCCCTAGATGACCTTTTACATCTGTCTACTCTTCTAGGATCCACTGCTCTCAAAGACCAGTATTACTCCACTTTAGGGACAAGCTACTCCTGTCCCTAATGAGAATACTTTGTACCAACCACTTGCCAGCTGTTTAACAGCTGTACCAGAGACTTGCATTAGTCATATTAAAAACTGTAGGAAGTTCTGACATATTTCAATGCACTGAATGTTTGACATTTTTATGATTATGCTAATATTGTGACTTTTGATGCGCTTGGTTTTGGAAAAAAAATAGTGCAATTAAGTTCTCTGAAAGAAAAACAGAAAGAAACAAATCAATCATTGAGAAATCATGAAGAATGAAAACTGCTTCTACTAGCTTTGGGAACAAATGCCTGCTAATCAATGGCAAACAACACATTTGAACTAGATATTTCAGGAGACCTGTCAGTTTTAGTCTGAAAGGAAAGAGCACAGATAAGGTGATTTTTAATTTTTAGCACAAGCACTGTCTTGACTTTCAGCTGTTCCCTCTGCCTTTGAAGTATATTAGCATTTGTCATAAAGTGACTCTTCCATCACTGAAAGAATTTTTTTAAAAAATCTGGTTCCTCTTAGACAACTTCAAACTATGGATAACCCAGTTAGGTCATGCAACCTTGGTTTTAACTTCATCCTCTTTTAAAACACATTGCCTTCTTCACTTACACAACAAATTAGAGCAGGAGAGGAGCAAGATTTATAAATATCAAAATAAATGTTATAATCCTCCCCCATCTACAGACCAGAAGATTAACAGGAAGAATCAGAGAACTGAATAAGGCACAGTGGAACAGCACAGTACTTTGGCAAGAAGGCTAAATGGATCAGTGCTGAAGAGCACCTTTAGCAACACAAATGAACAAATCACAAAAAACGCATCTACATCAGAGGTGACTGAAGTCCCACCAACACCTGATCTGAACAGTGCAGCAGACACTGGAGGAGAACCAAGTGGGGAACCAACTGCATATTTTCATCACGAAAATACAGGAGACAAAAAATGCCTACAACTTCATCCTTGAAAGCAGTGGTTCACTAAAAATACTGAAGTAATTTAGTATCAACTTTGGAAGCAAATTAAAAGAACATTCACAACCTCAGCAACTGTATGCATTTAGTCTCTTGTTAAAGACAAATACTAGCCAGACAGAGTTTAATCAGTATAACTCGAGGGAGACTTAGTACTGGTGAAACCAAGAATCAGCTTAATTCCCATGTAACCAGTTCCTAACGTGATGCATAGTCAAGGCAACAATAATAAGCTTAGGAAACTGCACAAAGCTACTTAAAAATGGGGGTTCATCAAAACAAATTGAACATTTAGTCAATTATTGGAGAATCATAAGTTAAACTCTGAAAATAAAGTTAAGAAGGAGATAGAAAACTGTAGCAGAAGTTTGAGCTCTTTTCCCTGAGACAGTGCAAGATAACAGATTTAAGTTAAAGAACTGGTCTGGAATTCCAGGGAAGGAATAAAAAAATTGTTCAAAATCAAAAGCAAAGAACCAGCATAACAAAAGCCTAAGAATCCTTTCAGCACTCAGAGACTCCTACAACCTTCTTTGCTCCTAATAAAATGCATACACATAAATTTTGTTAATGTTCTCAATATTTATCTTTTCTCACACGCATATACTCTGGGATTAGTAATGTAGAGCCACTTGACCTACAGAAAGAGCTCCTTATAGAGTTCTCCTGGTAACAGATGCGGCATTTCTTTAACTGAAGTGACAATTAGTGGTCACCCTTTCTGCCACCCATCCAGTATGGCACTAACCCTTTCCGAGTTACTTTCTTACACTCTAAAACTAAACCCAAGGCTTCCCAGATCAAATATCCTATTATTGGGATGTTTTAACTTGGGACAGCTCAGTGCCCCATTTATTTCTTTCTTTGGACTTAAGTCTCTAAAAAACCACATTCTGGTCTTATTAGCTGCAAAGCCTGTGAGGAAGTCGCCCATTGGCCAATGGTGGTCATAAGAGAAGCAAAATTTGGAGGGAGACGGTGTTTCTTTGTACTGAACTAAGGAGTAGGTTTACATCAACATATAAACCCAACTACAAACACTGCTTATCTGTAGGCATGCACTTAGAGAAAAATTTTTCCCAAAATCTTAAACTTTTAAGGATGGCAATCAGCTTTTCAGTACAGACCAGTAGCTCAGTCACATGCCCTGGAAATACTAAGACCAGACCGAACATACTACAGCCTATTTTATCCACCTAGGATTAGCTAGTTCCAAGCTGTGAGTATTTGGGGTGAGCTTCATCTCACTCTATTTTAATCCCCTAGTGTGCAGATGTCTATACCTGAACTAGTTGATTTAGGCTTTTTTTAAAGTTAAAGAAGAAAAATGAGCATTTCAAGATGATTCATCTGGCATACTTTAGTTCATCTGCATTACAATGAGATTGATCATACCTTAAATTTTATTAAGTCGAATGACTCAGTCTCTGACTGATTTGGTAAATAAAACATAACTTCTGGCTCAGATATGTTGAACATAAAATAAAATCTTCTCCTGGCAATGGAGAGAAGGCACATGCAGCTTCCTAGAGTCACTATGCATAAATTCTTCTCCTAGCACTCCAAATATAACCCTACACAGAACACTTGAGTCCACCACTTCACTTTGTCTTCCACCAGCAAATAGGAGCTTTGACTTTCTCCAGCTTAGTTCCCTTGTATTATCTTTATAATGCAAAGGAGTAAGAAGGTTTTTTATATTATTATTTTCCTCAGAGTTTGTGAATCCAAATCAGAAAAGAAAGTGTAACTAAGGCACTCAGTGCTGCACATCTGGATGTCTCAGACTCTACTGCATACTGAAAAGAGGCAAATTCTGAACCTTGTATTGAATTCATTTTCTTAGCCAAGCTCTACTGCTAGAAATATAACAGGACCTAGTGCAGTATACTGCCAGTTTTTAAATCCACCATGAACTGATGTGGTTTTCTTAAACCCAAACTCATTGTAATTAAATGTAATTACAACCCCCACAGCTTTAAATCAAGCTTTGCTCAGAACAAAAACAGCTTCTGCTAGATTAAATTATTTTTCTCTATAGGTGGCATGGTGAAAGTCGAACTAAATAAGGGAAGCATATAAAAACACCAAACAAACAAGCTTGCAGATATATATTCTTTTTTTTTAATCCCATGTCATTGTAAAAACTAATTAATAAAGTAGCTGTAATTATTACAGTAAAATCAAATAAATTAAACTTAAAACAAGAACAATACCTTCAAAATTTTCTAAGATTTTGGCTACCACTACCTGGCATTGCCAGACCTGAAAAGATAGTTCCCTTATTTTAAAGTGTTGAATTCACTACTGTGAAAATGAATGACAACTCAGATTCCCAGCATCTCTGAACATCAGATTCAGAACGCCACACCTTTTTCCAAATTTAGAAACTCCTTTTGAAAATATTTGTCAAAATAGTTTCCTGTGATACTATCCAGCTCCTCAAAATACTAACAAGGCAATCCTTGGACTAAAAGGAACAAACTTTGGTTTCACCAAGTGCAGGAGGAATTCTGACACTAATTGAATGAGGCAAAAACTAGCCTCTGGTGCAGGTATAAACTCAGGAGGGGAAGGGTAGGTGTACATGAACTTAAATGTTGTATTTCTTATAAGAAGTCAGCCTTGTCTTTCAGTCATTCTATAACGAATACCATATCATTGTTCAATTGTATGGAAATGGTGATTAGTGGTTCTGCAAATGTTTTGTCTGGGATTTGCATTTTCTCATCAAAGAATGTTTCTCTGCCTTCATAGACTGTCAGCCTCTTTTGGATGTGACGGCTCAGCACAAAGATGTCTCAACTGTATCAGGGAGAGAGGAAAACATATTAAACCACAAAAAAAAAAAAAAAAAAAAGCCTAGTACAAGCTAAACACAGAGGCTCTGAGTTCACCCACAAAAGCTCAGATATGGAGGGAGCTGTGGCAAAATACTTTGGGTTGACTAAATATCACACCCCAAAATTGAAGATATTGGCAGTTTTAATAAATAAATCCCAGAGACTGAGACAGAATAAAAACCAGTAAGGAATTTTAGCTTCCACTCCAAATTTCTGACTTGAAAATATTTTTGCTGAAAAATATTTCAAACTCTGAGCTTTCTGTATAGTTCAAACAGCTGTCAAATTCATTTGTTGTAGACCATCAGCCATGAGGAAGTGACTGATAACAGGGAAGGTTCATTAGGGTGGGGCCATCATCCATTTCAGAGCTCCTGAGATATTCACAGTTTTAATAGGTCTCTCCCATCCTGCCTGTATGGTCAAGGAGCTCCAAATTGATTTGAGTTGTTAAGATCATGTTGAACAGAACTTGCTATAGCACTTCTCTTCTTAGATAAACTATGCAGGTGGGGTTTGGTTGGATTTTTTCCCTTTTTGGAGGGCAGATGGGGGTGGGGAAGGGGACAGGAGTGTTCACCTTCCACTGCTTTATTCAAATTTAAACTAAATCCAAATAATTCTGAATTCATTAGAGTATCTGAAACCAAAATATGGCACTTTGCGTTTCATTGGTTTTGTAAAGAGGGATTTCACACAAATTGACTGTTGGCTATCACCATAATGCTATGACAGAAATATCCATTTATAATGCCTTTTAGCCTTATAAAAGACAACACAACAAGCTGCTGTTGTTCTTTCAGCTTGTCTAAAACAGTAAATCTGCAATAAACCATCCTTTCCTTTGTATAACCTTTTACTCAAATTACTTTTGTATATGTGTATATGTAATATGTGTTGTGTTGCCAGCATGATCATATCAACAGTTAGAAATTAATGGACCTTAACTGCCATTAATTTTGAATGGATACCATTGCAAGCACTACAAATGCGCAATAGCCCTTGCAGTTGAGAAAGCAGGTGCTTATACAGAACAGAAAGAGGACTAAACCACAAATTCTGATGTTTGTTTAGAAACCAGTGTAACAACAACAGCAGCAGCAAGAATTTGAAAAACCTTGATTTGCCTTTATAAAAGGCAAGGCTGTGGTTTTTCTTATTTATGATGTACAAAAAATGTTTTGGAAAATCTAACAATTAAAGAAGATTATCAGTTGCTTTTGTCTGTGAAAGGACTGTTCTGGACTGATGAATGTAGAGGATGACATCCTATATACAACATATAGGCAAAGGGCACACTTCTTCCAATTGTCTTTAAAGATGTCAGACAAGTGAATACAATGCTGAGTTTTCTCATATCAGATCTGAGAACACCAGGAAGGGTGTCATCTGGAACTTACTGAAATAGAAATTTAAAATTTAAGGATACCTGCCCATTAGGGGTGAGGTGAAACCATGAAGTCGTTTCACTGCAGAGATATGCACAGATATGAGGCTCTTCAAAGGGATCTGAACAGGCTGTACCGCTGAGCTGAGACCAATGGCGTTAGGTTTAACAAGGCCAAATGCTGGGTCCTGCACTTGGGGCACAACAACCCTATGCAGTGCTATAGACTGGGAGCAGTCTGGCTGGAAAGCTGCACGGAGAAGAAGGACCTGGGGGTGTTGATTGACTGCCAACTGAACATGAGGCAGCAATGTGCCCAGGTGGCCAAGAAGGCCAATGGCATCTTGGCTTGTATCAGAAACAGCGTGGCCAGCAGGTCCAGGGTGGTTATTCTCCCTCTGTACTCAGCACTGGTGAGGCAGCACCTCAAATCCTGTGTTCAGTTCTGGACCACTCACCACAAGAAGGATTTTGAGGCTCTGGAGCGTGTCCAGAGAAGAGCAACGAAGCTGGTGAGGGGGCTGGAGAACAAGTCTTACAAGGAGTGGCTGAGGGAACTGGGGTTATTTAGCCTGGAGAAGAGGAGGCTGAGGGGAGACCTTATTGCTCTCTACAACTACCTGAAAGGAGGCAATAGAGAGAAGGGTGCTGGCCTCTTCTCCCAAGTGACAGGAGACAAGACAAGCGGGAATGGCCTCAAGCTCCACCAGGGGAGGTTCAGACTGGACATCAGAAAAAAAAATTTCACAGAAAGGGTCATTGGGCACTGGAACAGGCTGCCCAGGGAGGTGGTGGAGTCATCATCCCTGGAGGTATTTAAAAGACAGGTGGATGAGATACTCAGGGCCATGGCTTAGTGGTTGATAGGAATGGTTGGACTCAATGATCCAGGAGGTCTTTTCCAACCTAGTGATTCTGTGATTCTGATTCAGAGTAGTGGTCAACAGCTCGATGTCCAGATGGAGATCTGTGACAAATGGTGTCCCTCGGGGGTCATACTGGGACCAGTGTTATTTAATATCTTCAACAACAATACAGACAGTGAGATCGAGTGCACCCTCAGCAGGTTTGCAGATGACACCAAGCTGAGTGGTTTATTTGCCACAACGGAAGTATGAGATATCATCCAGAGGGACCTGGACAGGCTGGAGAAGTGGGCCTGTGTGAATCTCATGAGGTTCAACAAGGCCTACAACTGGGTTGGGGAGATCCTGTCCTTGTATAGGAGGTGATTCTGCCTCTCTATTCTGCTCTTGTGAGACCCCACCTGAAGTATCGTGTCCAGTTCTGGAATCCTCAACATAAAAGGATATGGAACTGTTGGAATGGATCCAGAGGAGGCTACAAAGATGATCAGAGGGCTGGAGCACCTCCCATACAAGGACAGGCTGAGAGAGTTGGGGTTGTTCAGCCTGGAGAAGAGAAGGCTCCAGGGAGACCTTGTAACAACCTTCCAGTACCTGAAGGAGGCCGACAAGAAAGCTGGGGAGGGACTGTTTACAAAGGCATGTGGTGACAGGACTAGGGGAAATGGCTATAAATTGAAGAGGGGAATATTTAGACTAGAAATTGGGAAGAACTTCTTCACTATGAGAGTGGTAAGGCACTGGAACAGGTTTCCCAGGGAAGTTGCAGATGTCCCCTCCCTGGAAGTGTTCAAGGCCAGGCTGGATGGGGCCTTGAGTAGCCTGATCTAGTGGGAAGTGTCCCTGCCCATGGCAGGGGGGTTGGAATTAGATGATCTATGATTCTGTGATTGATTGTATGAACTAATAGCATCTTTGGTCACTAAGTGTAAAGCCCACTTAAAACTAGTGATCTAGCAGCTGCACACTGCATGTTCTTCTGCTTAAGGTTTTGATCTCCACTCAAGTCTTGAGCGACTATTTTATTTCACATAATCAATAAATGGCTGGTTAAACAACATTCTCTGCTGATACCGGCTACATTTGATCTGTCACTGGATCTACTGCCTATGAAAATCTGGAAAACAGAGTGCACACACAATGGTTGAGGTTTGAAGTGACCTCCGGAGGTCATCCAGTCCAACCCCATTGCTCAGGCAGAGCCATACACAGCCAGTTGCACAGGATGCACAGCCAGATGGCTTTTGAGTATCTCCAAGGACAGAGACTCCACCAGCTCCCTGGGTGGAGTCTACCTTTGCCAGTGCTCGATCACTCCCACAATAAAAAAAAATGTTTGCTGATACTCAGACAGAACCAGAATGCGGAGAAGAATGGAGCCAAAATAATCCAAAAGGAAATGGTTGGCAACCTAAAGACACACAAGTCCATGGGGCTGGATGTGAACCAGTCAAGGGTGCTGAAGGAGCTGGCAGAAGTGCTGAACAAGCCACATTCCATCATTTATCAGCAGTCCTGGATAACTGAGGAGGTCTCAGTTGACTGGAGATTAGCAAATGTGATATCTATCTACAAGAAAGTCCAGAGTGAGTGTCTGGGAATTACAAACCTGTCAGCCTGACATCAGCACTGGAGAAGGTTATGGAGTAGACCATCTTGAGTGGCATATATGGGACAACTAGGTGATCAGGCTAAGTCAGCATGTGTTTATGAAAATGACAGGTCCTGCCTGACTAACCTGGTCTTCTTCTATGACAAGATGAACTGCTTAGTAGATGAGGGAAAGCCCATTTATGTTTTCTATCTAGACTCTAGTAAAGTCTTTAACACAGTTTCCCACAGCATTTTCCTGGAGAAACTGGATGCTTCTGGCTGGGACAGGCATACTCTTTGCTGGGCAAATACCTGGTTGGATAACCAGGCCCAACAATTTGTGGTGAATAGAGTTGAATTCAGTTGGCAGCAGATCACAAGTGGAATTCCCCTAAGGCTCAATGTTGGGGCTGGTTCCATTTAATATCTTTGTCAATGATCTGGATGAGGGGATCAAGTGCACCCTTACTAAGTTTGTAGACAACATCAAGTTGTGTGGGAGTGTTGATTTGCTTGAAGGTAGGAAGGCTCTCAGGGGTCCGGACAGGCTGGATTGATAGGCCAAGGCCAAATTTATGGGGTTCAACAAGGCTAAAGGTAGAGTCCTGCACTTGAGCCACAACAGCCTCATGCAGCACTACAGGATTGGGGATAAATGGCTGGAAAACTGCCTGGAGGAAAAGGACTTGGGGATGTTGGTCAACAGTCATCTGAATACAAGCCAGGGGTGTGCCAAGGTGGCGAAGAAAGCAAATAGCATCCCGGCTTGTGTCAGAAATAGTGTGGCCAGCAGGACTAGGGAAGTGATTGTCCCCTGTATTCGGTGATGGTGAGGCCACACCTTGAATCCTGTCTTCACTTTTGGGCCCCTCATTACAAGAGAGACATTTTGCTGCTGAAGCATGTCCAGAGAAGGGCAGCAAAGCTGGTGAAGGGTCTGGAGCACAAGTCTTACGAGGAGTAGCTGAGGCAACTGGGGCTCTTCAGTCTGGAGAAAAGGAGTCTGAGGGAAGACCTTGTTGCTCTCTATCGCTACCTGAGAGGAGGTTGTAGTGAGGTGGGTGTCAGTCTCTTCTCCCACGTAACAAGTGATATGACCAGAGGAAATTACCTCAAGTTGAGCCAGGGGAAGTTTAGACTGGATATTAGGAAAATTTTCTTCACTGAAAAAAGAATTGTCAAGAACTAGAACAGGCTGCCCAGGGAAGTGGTGGTGTCACCACCCCAGAACATATTTAAAATATATGTAGATGTGGTGTTTAGTGGTAGACTTGGCATTGCTAGGTTAAGGATTGGACTCAATTATCTTAAAGGTCTTTTCCAACCTATACTATTCTATCATTCTGTTTGCTATATCTATGTTTCTTTAGTGCTGAAGAGGTCAGAACTAGGTACAGTACTCCAGGAGTGGTCTCATCAGCACTTAAGAAATGGAAAGGATCACCTCCCTCAACCTGCTCACACCACTTCTTCTAATACAGGCCAGGATACATTAAGCCTTTGCTGCAAGAGCACGTTGCTGGCTCATGATCAACTCGGTGTCCAGGACCCCCCGGTTCTTTGCTGAAAAGCTTCTTTCCAGCCAGTTACCCCCAGCATGTACTGGTGCATGGGGTTGTTCCTCTGCAAGTGCAGGACCTGGCATTTCTCCTTGTTGGATTTTATTAAATTCCTGTTCGTCTATTTCTCCAGCCTGTCAAGGTCCGTCTGGATGGAAGCACCACCCATTAACGTATCAGAAGATAAACATGTGCCTGAACTTGGAACAGTTCTTCTTCATCATTTCTTCCAGGATCTACAACCAGAAGGCCTCAGGACTGGTTTTCAGGTGAATTACCAGACCTCTCCTTTTCAGGGGAGGTATAGGATACTCAGGTTCACTAGGTACACCTGCCCAGTTCAGTGTTCACTCCGCACAGCAGAAGGAATGGCTGCATTTTGCAGATAAGCTTTTAATTAGGGAAATTATGTTCCTCATTAAGAATGTCATCTTTAAGTAAAAAACTGAAGTACCACTGAATTAAAAAACAGATAGTGCTTTTTACTAGCTCATTGACAGTGATTTTTGTTCTATTAAAACAAGACTCATAAAGACAGCCTCTTTCTCAAATGTGCCAGTGGCTTTTTAAGAGAAAACAAAACCCAGTATTTGAAAAAGAAAAAAAAAGAGGTAGACTTATAAGAACAGTGAGGACATTTTTCCTGTAGAAAAAGATTAGTGTCACCAGGTTCAAGTATTTAAAAATATTAAATTTATTGCCTGATTGAAATTCACCATAAAAAAAATGTTATTAAAGGGAACTGATGAAACCCCTTGCCAAATAGTAACATAAAAACTGAAAGCTTTGATTTTTGCTAGCAAACAAAATAAAATGTGGTTTAATACCACTCTGAGGCTTACTCCACCTCTTCTTTACAGCTTTTCATTAAATTCCATTAACTTGTGATCAAATCCTGAGGTATATTGACTTCAGGAATTATTCCAAAAGCAGCAGACTCATGAGAGAATCAGGTCTTAAGAGTTGCTTGTACAAGGACTGTCACACCTTTATATGGCAACAATTTCTCTTTTTTTTCAACATTATTACATTTAAAAGGTAGGGTTATAGCAGGCTGCATATTCCTCGCTTGTCACTGCCACTTTGCAAAGCATATGTTTAATAAGGCTGTGATCAAAATCAATTTTTAATGTTTGCCCGAGTATGGCAGGCAAAGAGCTTTTGGACTACTGTGCTACGAATGAATACAGTATATCAGTCTGCAAACAGAGCTCTGAAAACAGAAAGGCAACCAAATACTCAAAGAGGAATAAAAGCTTCCCAAAGAGAAGATTTTATGGGGTCTAGAGCAGACACTATATCAAGGCAAATTGAATTCTTTCAAAATTTATTTAACAAGGCTGGACTGATACGATTCTTTGCCAGTTTTCTTCACAGCTGTTAATCATTGAACACATTTTAGATAATCATCTGATATTCATTTTACATGCAATAGCATTTTTACTGAAATTAACATAATTGTACAACTTAAGAACTTTGTTGAAATTTTTCCCTCAGAAACAAAATTATCTGTAATGCCATGAGTTGTGTGCCTCATGGGTTAGCCAATCTTGTAAATGCATATAGAGTGTACACACATCATTATGATATTATTCTGGTACCAAGCATACTCTCTGCTTTAATATGCCTAGTAAATATTTAGCCTGCTTCTTTTTTTTTTGTGAATGTCACTGATTTACTCATTCAGGAGAGGTTAAGAGAGGAAATACAGAGGTTGTAGGTTACTGTTTTACAGTTATCATGTTCTTTCCTGTTTTGAGAAAGAATTTTTCAGACTAGACAATTTTTCTGCTCCCCTAAGATCTTTCTCTGGACTTTAAGGAAACTCCTCCCAGAAAAATTACTTTGGCCCTAATCCTGGAAGCTGATCTGTGTCAACAGACATACACAATATGCCATTGAGCTCAGTGGAGTTCATTATGAACATGAAGGTTTTGCAGTTTAGTATGAAGAGTAAAGTAAAATTCAAAGATTTTCCAAGGGAAGGTCTGGCTAATGGCTGGCTTCAAGTTATTATGCTAGCTTACTCTCCTAATGAAATGTATCAGGAATCTAATAAGAACAATAAAAATGTTTCAAATTCTCACGGATAGTTTCCTGTACTGGAATTAGATAAATTTCATAGACTTTCTGATAATTTTGTTCCTAAAAAAAATTCAAAACAAGCTTATAGAAATATATATTATTGTAAATGCTTTTTCTCCAAATTACCTAATTTTAAGTTGCACAAAAGAAACGCATCTAACCTTATTAATCAGAACAGCGGTGGAGGTGAATTGTATGTACCAGTCTAGAAATGATTCTTGACAAAATCCTACCCAACTTTTAAAACTTCCTTAAGTAGAAATCTAATAAACCTATATCCACAAAACGTTTTTCAAAGACTTTAACAAGATGCTTGTAATTTTTTCTGACTCACTGAAGGAAAGGGAGTCAAGAGGAAAATGCCAATAAAACTCTATGTAAGCCAAAGGTTTGTTTATGTTTGTATGGATTAGTATTCACACGTTTCCTGTTACTAGACTTCCTATTAGTGATGTTTAACTTTAACCACATATCCCGGGTTAAGGAATAACTCCTAAAGTCAATTTCCTGATTAGGCTAAGAAAGGTCAGAGGTTAATTTTGCAGCCACATGGTTAAGCTACCAACAGCTACTGCACAGACCTGTTTTAACATATAAAGTTACTGCAAATATTAGCTAAAGGAGGTGGCACACTCTGGTGATTGCACAAAACTGTTGGGAAAAAAAATCTCAGTGGCTCATTCAGTCTAACTGAAATTTACTCTCTTCACATGCATATACAAAAATACACATCAATGGAGACATCTCTCAGATAACCTGAGGTCAATCTGGCAACCAGAGATGCATACACCCTTTAAAACATGGCTGTGAGAGAGTCCAACTCGCATTCAAGAAATTCCCCACTGTACATCCTAGTATCTGTTTTTTTCATAAACTTGCTACAGACCTTCAAGAAGAAACAAGGTTTAGTAGTAATACAAGAATCCTCAAACTTAAACCTACCATATTCTTGAACAAGAAGCACAAAGATTTCTGCTTCCTTAGGAAAAAGTCTGATGGATGATGAATTTGCAAACAGCACTGCAGCAAATATTCTTGTTGTAATAAATCAGCAAGAATTAATGGATCAGTATTTCTCCCACTGAAATACTGAAGTGAACAGACTTCTGCCCAAATATCACAGATGAAATGAGAAGTATCTGAAAAAAGTTTGGGGAGTTCCTATCTGGATGAATACTTGTTTTTAAGAGTGAAGTCAAATGTTTTTGTAATTACATGAGTAACAACAGCATATTGACATATATATAAAAAAATGAGGAAATCTAGAAATTTAGACTTAAGGCTGATAATTCAGATTTGTTCACATTGCACAGCATTCTCCTTCCCTGGTGAATTCTCATCTACAAATTATGACATTCTGATTCAGCTTTGATAACCTCGCCAGTAGAGAAGATGACAGAAAAATGCAATTCTGTGTACTGACATTGTTTTCTTTGGTTTTTTTTAAATCCATGCAATTGGGAAATTCGACATTTGTTTTAGTGAAGTTAGTCTTGGTGTTTAGTTACCCTGTTACAACTACTGTAGATTGAAATAGAGAGCTCACAAGTAACACGGGTTGCAAGTCATAGTTCTAAAAGTGAAACTTAGTTAGACTCTCACCCAAGGCCTAACTTCGCTAATACAATGCTCTTGGGGTGCATTCTCTGTTACAGTCTCTCTCACATTATCAGTTATACTTACATCAGTGTGGCAGCACTTTACACTTGTTTTGCACAGTGAAGGTCTCTAGATAAGACATGAGATAGCAGAGACAATCAATCATCAGCCTTTACTCAGGATTTCCTGACTGCATACGAACAATAACAAAACCTGCTTTTTTATAAAAACTAGTGCATTTAAAAATATATAGAGAGAACATCGGTTTCTTACACTTAAATAGGGTTAAATTCCAGTCATGAGATGGCTCAATTTGCAAATTTAGACTATTTCCAAGTAAGACATAATTTTTGTGAATAATTCATAGTCATTTAGCATTCACTGCTTATAAACAAAGCACATATAAGTGGAAATACATGAGCTGTTCTTTATTTGCTTGTGGATTTAGCATTCGGAATTCAATTTTCCAGCCACGTGACTGGTTCTACTAGTCAGACAGTACAACTTCTGTTCTCTGACTAGATTTTTTAAACTTTGTTAACAGGCAGAGCACTGGAAAAACGTGTTCCACTATCCAATAAAAACAATGAATATTAGCTAAGAAATATCAACTTTGAACAGAAAGAGCAGTCTAATGGAATTTATTATATTTTAAGAAATCTTCATTCATTCTTTTGTGCTGAGGGCTATTTCTGTCTAGCTAAAGGTATCCATTTCATATTTTAAAATACTCAGTTTCTTTCCTATCATGCAGTAGAGTAGAGGAGAAGGAGGAAAGCTATCAATCAAATTGATTGGCTGGATTTCTCTTGTCACATTCACATCAAATCATCACTATAAATACAGCTTTCCTGTCTGCTCAGGAGCTGCCACATTACTGACCACATCCTCCTTCCTCTCCACATCTCCTATAATTGAATTTAGCTTGATGGTTCTTTCTGGTTAGCACAGCTAATTTTGATTAGTTATCCAAAAACTTGGAGTGCTAGGATCATCTACACTTTACATTGTAAACTCTTTTGTAGAACATGTGATGACATTGCGGCAGCACAAGCTGCTCTGATGTAAAGCCTCCTGTCCCTATATTACAGGTACAAATTCCCTATATTGTCAAGTTCGAATACAGCAAGTTCTAAGGCCAAGAAATCTCACTATCTCCAGTGCCCTTGCCCTCTTCTGTTTCTGTTATTGGGAAATCCCACACTATTGGCCCCTGAAAAATCACAGCATTTTCAGTCTTCTGTTTCCTTACTGACTGTAATACTTGCAAATACATGTAAAATATTCCAATAAAAATACAACCTTTGGGAGCCAAACTCACTAATGTCCTATTCCATGCAACTAATAGGTAAAAGGTGTTCATCTCCTGTCTTCAAAGAAAGTGCCTTAACTACTAAATTAAAGCTTGATCAAAGTGGTCTAGTATGGCATTGCACTACATCACAGAGCAATACACGAACATCTACAAAATGCACCTAGAAACTGATTTTAGTTTCTTATTTGAAAATGAAGGAGAAATCTGGCTTATGGTTAGATCTCACTATTCAAGATTTCCTACAATATATACTAACTATATTCCTCATTAACCACTGTCTACTTCTGTCAAGATAATACCACAATAACTCCAGTGATGATACAACACACCTACAGTAGCACAGCTCATAGCAAAACTTGGCTCAATGTTCTCAAACATAAATGGATATTTTGTTTAGTGCATTCTGTCGCTTTTATTGAAACTGAAGTAGTGAAAAGAAAGTCATCCTAAAGAGACCAAAAGAAACTTAAATATGATTTTTTTCCTAAGCACATGAATAGTTTATGATGTGTGGTTTCCATAGTGCTCATTCACTCTGTTTGTTCAATATTTTGAGTTGTCAGAATAGGTATTAGGCAGAACAACAACAGAAAAATGGAAAAGAAGTTAGTAACAGAGTTCTTTCTTACATTTTTCCTTGGTACACAGACATGAGGATATACCTCATGTTAAAAGCATACTAACAAATATTAATTGTTCATTTGGCCCAAACTTAAACCAAGACTTCAACAATTCCAGAAAGCATTTAATATATAATTTGAAAATTTTTCTGTTCATATTAAAATGTAGAAAAGCCTAAATAAAAATAATCATAGAAGGAGAAGCCAAATCAGGTACGTTTTGAAAAGAAAAAAGTTTGTCCTCAGTACAATTAGTTTATCAGATTAGCAAATTTCTTACTAGTATCTACAATGAGATATTTTCAAGTCACTCATTTGTGAAAATAGTATCAGAAAAGATTAAAGTTATCAGGGATTTTTTTAAAATCTTTATAATTTCCTCCATTTATCATTCTTTCGCAAAAGAATTAAAACCCTTCTTGCACTTAGCATTTTGGTATTGGTTTTAAACACACCAAAGTTTGCTTCTTCCTTTCAGGTAATGACAGAGTAGGAAATAGCAAAGATCAGTTTGCTTGGGAGACACATAATATTTTTGACTGTGTCTTCCAAACTCTGTTTTGTCTTCCAATGAAAAGCAAACAAAGATATTTAAATTACTTAATTGCCTCCCAAGGCTCTACCTGAACTCTTCCTTCAGTCACACTCGACTTTCAGTGAACCTCAACAATATGGCAAACAGAAAGCTTTTTTTGTAATCCTGGTCTATGGCACCTGAATGGTGCCAAAATATCTAAGTTAATTCAGAGCTCTTAGGAAAAGGATTTCTTTGCCTGACTCCTTCCTGACACCAAATGAAGAAAAAACAATCTTTTTTTCTTCCTTTCAGTAGCAACTAACAGCAGAAACAATAAAAATATCATCAGCATGGCATGACAATTTACATACACTCAGCTTCCTCTTCTTTTTTTTTTTATTTCTTCTGAGTCTCCATTTGATTTTTCATGGTTATTATTTGTCTACATAAAGGCGTTACCTCTTATGGTATGAAGTGGTTTTACATGGAATCCTTGCAATGCAGCAACACATAACCATAATCTAGGCTAAAATGCGTTATCTAAATTGTTGTGGTTCAGAACTTACAAAAAAGTATTTCCTAGAGCACTCTAAGTTCTCCTTTTACTACTACAACAAAGTAAACTTGTTAGGAAGACTGTGAGTTTGAGCAATTAACTACACACTTAATAATATTTTATAGTTTTCTAAAGACTTTAATGTTCTTTCCAAATATTATGATTCAGATTCTGCCACCATTTCTCACACAGACTAGGAAAATAAATGGAACTACTCCAAAAGCAAATTATAGCTAGGTTCTGGGAAAAACTAGGTTCTGATTCATTATTTTTTTTCAAATAATTGAGGGAAAAAGTTGTGACTGTATGCATTTTGCAGAATGGGAATGGAAATACAGACATTAAGCAGCTTCACTTAAAAAAATGGTAGAAAGCCAAGACTTCTTTCTTTTAAGGAAAAGCTTTGACTTTAAGTACACAGAGGTGAAGAGTTCCAAAAGCACAAAAGGTGGTCAGCCACATAATCACTATGGAAAGCCTCAAAGCTGGATCCTACCTCATATTTTATACTATAAATCCTCCCCCTGCTGTATTGCTGTACCGTAAGAACATAAAGAATTAATAAATAACCAGTACTTACAGTTTCATATAACTAATGACATAATAATGTCAAGAGAATCCATAAATTAAGAGAATATAATGACAATATCTAAAAATTTTAAACATTTCAAGTCCACCACTGACATGACAAAGTATTTCAGTAGCTACTCAAATCACATACTCTGCAAAGGCATCCTTTGTCAAATAAAATAATTAAAATTTAGATCCAAATACAAAAAAAAAAAAGACCAGGACAAATACTGGTTCTAATATATCTGAGTTAGAATTTTAAAAATATTAGGCAAATATTACCAATTTAAAGATGTTGATCCAGGGAGTATTAGCTATTTACTGAGTGCTTAATAAAATTAAGTAAAAATTACAAAGCTCAATATGTAATTCTCAATTCTGCATAAAAATCTTCACTTTGGTTGTTGGAACAATGTCAAGGCAAATTTTTACTCAGTTTGAAAGAAACTGCATATATTCATGGTTTCCATGGACTAGTCAGGAGCTTGAAATATTGGTCTTGACTAACTAGTCAAGACCAATTCTTGCCACAGGAAAGTAATTCTCAGAGGAAATTATTGTCACGCTACTTCCAATCTGAAGATCTAAACACAGTCTTTCCTCTAGCCTGTGGCACAACCCATAGTAATTGGACCATAGGAGAGAGCAACAAAAAAATGGATCCACAAGATGCATGCCAAACATCGCTACCGGCTCAGTCATTTGCTTTCTCACCTTTCCCCTCCATCAGGAATAATCAGTAGCTGAAGTATTAAATGACATGTCATACTCATTCACTGTTGGAGAAGCAAGACAGAATGACATATTCTGCTGATAATTTATAGCTATTGGTTGTTATAGGGTATTAACTTGCAATACACAGCCCTGTTTGAATTTCAGATGAGCAGATGGCCAGATGAATTAGCCTGTAAAATTAATATTCCAACCCATACACAGCAGGACTTTGTATGGATACTCACTGCTTCAAAATCCATGAAGTGAGTTTAGCGGATTTTATTTTTCAGGCGTTGCCTATTATTTCCTCCTGAAATGCTGAAACCTGCAACTACAAAAGGCCATTCTGTAATACTTTAGTATTTTGGTGCGACAGCTTCCTTGAATATTTCTTTCATAATGCCAGGAGCACTCATGGTGAAACGATCAAAATTCATTCATCTAGTTTACATGTAAATATTTGTATATCCCTATTGTACTATGAAGTGGACAGTGCATGGGAGCTATAGGCATTGGATGCCTACTTTTGGCAACACATTTTAGCAACACTATTGAAATTATTCCACGATAAGCTCTGTGTTTTTCAGGATGATTCGTGGCCTCCCCTATATAGCCCCCAAATGACAATATGTGCACAGATATCTGGCAGATGTCATCTGTAGTTCCTAAATTTACTCGAACACTAATGCAGATGTGCTAAAACAGGAAGGAGCAACTCACTTGGCTGGCACTCATGGTGAGAGAGGGTGCAGTTAGCAACCGCAGCCTTGGAGAAGGTGAAAAGTTCCAGTAACGAAAACCTGCAAATTTGTCACGTCACCTGGACCTCTCTGAAAAGCTTACCTCAACTGCAATCAGTCTGCCTTGGCCTCTGACCCACTGCAGATGAACATAATACAAGTCACGAGGGAAATGGCTGTATTTTAGAGCCACCAGCTTGATTACTATTGATTATCTCCTTGCCTCCGTGGTTAATTTCCCTTGACAGTAGCATTTTTGCCTGTCTGCTCCCTCTGGGACTTGGGTTTCTGTTCTTTATCTTTTTTTTTTTCCGGATTGTTCCAAGAAATATATTTTGATTATTTTTTTTTCAGCAGAGCAAGGGAGGTAATAGAAGGGAAGGCTCAGCTCTAATTGCGGCAGGAACTTACTAAAGTAATCCTTTATTGTAACCGAGAAGGCAACTCTACTATTGAAAATCAGACTGTCCTCATGAGGTTAAGTTTTCCTTTGTCCTCTTTGATGTGGAAAAAAAAATAATTAAAATAAATAAAATACAAGATGTTAGAATACTCCCATATAGTTATATAAACTCACTAACTAATGTGAGGATTGAAAGGATTCCTACACTTAAATTACTGTGTGGTGACAAACTAACTTTAGAGCTAACGCTCAAATATGATGACCCAGTTGAGTAGTTCAGTGACAGTGGGGTTGGACCTCCAAATGGCAGATGAGGCTTTTGTTTTACTTGTTTGACAGTAAATATCTGGCCTGTTGCCTTAGGCAGCCATACCCAGAAACAAGGCGTTCCAGACAAATAAACTACATTACAGCAGGTAAATCTTTCAGAGCAATTACCAAATGGAAATGAGAACTGAACTGATCACTGCAAAACAACTCAACACCTTTGTTTCCTGCAGATGTTTCAAGCACACAAAATGACAGGACTTCTCAATAGCTATGCAAGAAGACTTCATTTATTAAAAAGAAAAAAAAAAGAGTACACTGATTTTAAAAAATTGTACACTGGAAGTCCTAGAAATGGAGAACAAAGTTTTCAAATTTCTGTCAGCTGTTAAATCTATATTTAAGCACATTAAATAAATGGAATTATCTGAAACTGCAATACAAATAACAGAGCACCAAAGACTGAAAAGCTTTTGTGAGTGTTTTAATAATTTGATATTCATTCTGTCCAGCCTTATTTCTACCTTTGCTGTCACAAATGCATCCACCACGCCCCAGGTCCTCAGGCCACAACCTCCTGTGGTCATCTGCTTTTGCAGGACTCACCTCTACACCGAAAAAATAGAAATGCCAAAGCTACTCTTGCATATCGCAGCTGTGCAGCTTTAAGGCAGGTATTTCACTGAGAAAGCAGCACTTAGCCTCACTGAGCAAACAGAAAGGGCCAAATTCTGCTCTCAGTTACCCTGGGGCATTCCATCACAAGAAGGAATCTGCATGTGAATAACCTAGAGGAGAAATGTGTTTCCAGACACTTGAGCTTAAAGGCTAAAAAAAGCTGGTGTGAATTCTGTCATCTTATATTTTAGCTGAGGGTTTTTGAGGAGTGGGTGTGTTTTGTGGATGGGGTTTTTTTACCATCAGAGTTGATGCACAGGCATTGTTCATTATGTTGCTGTCTCACCTTTCAGTTGATAGACAGACTTCCTGCTAGAGAGACATTATTATTTAACCGGATCCACTCATCCTGCAACTGATTTGTTTTACTTTTTGTTCTGGCAAAGAACAGCAAACTCTAGGTAATGGTTCTTTCGCATTTGGCTAAGTCCTTCAGAACACTTTAAGTGAATTAACCCATGTAGTTCACTTAGTAAACAGAGGATCTCCTGAAAGGATTTATAAAACTAAATTACTTCAGAATTTCCAGACAATCTTTGTCTTTTCTTTCATTTTTTTTTTCTGGTACAAGCTTAAAAAAAGAACTCAGGAAGCAAGAATGAATGTTTAATTCCTCAGCAAACAGGAGCTGTAAGCACAGCATGTGAGAATCAAAGCAAAAAAAAGAGGAGTTTTAATATGCAGTACAGATAAAGACATGCCAAATTTGTTTCTGGAGTAGAAGTATTATCAATGTATCTGCAATATTCTGGTTTTAATTACATCAATCTTTTCTAGATGAGGCTACACTTGATCAATTGTAATCCCTCTGGAAACTAACATATTCAATTTGTCCACAACCAAATTCTCACCATAAATTAAGTTTAAGATGCTATGTACTATATTTGTTTATATATGCTTATAATACATCCTGTACTGCACACCACTGCTCAAAGAGAGGTAATGGGCTTCCTAAAAATACAAAGTTTTGTCATCTCAATAATATCAGGCAACACAATTATAATAGTCCCTTACATTCATCTACAAAACTACTAAGAAAACATATTCAGCATAAATGTGTTCAATAGAAAATATTCCTTCCCACCTTGACAGAGTTCAGAAACTTCTTTTAGATAGTAAAAAACCCTTTAAAATATTAGGAGGTCAATGGCATTTATAAATCCTTCCTTGGGATCCATCCCAACCTCATGTAGTAGACAATAAAAATACTCCAGTCAACCTAACAAGTCTTGGTCTGAACTATAGAGTGACCAGCTAGTCACAACTGATTTCATACATTCCTTCTAACTACAATTAGAAACATAGTTTTCTCAGTGGTGCCTGTATCCTAAACTTAAGATTTCTTTTACTACAGTGAGCCAAAAGGATCTCAGAGACCCGAAGGAATCCCAGGTACAGTGGAATCACAGGGTGAAACAATTGCACTGCAGGATGCCAGTACTTTTAGCACCTCATTCCCTCACTGGCATGGTATGTAGACAACACCAGAGCAGTACTGTGGGGTTTCCTTGGCAAAAAATGCATACACTGGGGCTTGGACTGCAATTCTCTTAGAATGGTTCACACTTTTTTTTGCAAGCAAGTTAATATGACTGGTCTTATTGAAGACTTATCAAAAACTGACATCCACATCTGCCAAATATTCCCTGCACAGCCATTTTGAATGGTCTTTGATTTTAATTCTTAATCAACAGCGGAATCAGTTATCCTGTCAAGGAGAAGAAATAATAGTGTTTGTTTCTCAAGTAAATAACGCAAGTAAACAGACAAAATAACTTGTGAATAAGCCGTAGATTAAAGTATGTTTGTAAAAAAAAGCATTGTAGGCTTCAGATAATTGTTCATTAATACCCGATACCTACTGTAAAATAGTAGGTAAACACAATGAACACAATAATCACAAGCTCTGAATCCTTTGACACTGGCTGCTGGAGACCCAAAAACAGATTTTTCACAAGGGAAATGTGGAAATCTGCAAAACAAATTGAACTGGGATTGTCTGTGGGGAGAATATGTAAGGATCTGAGAAAAATGTACACATCACCTTCTTCTTGCTTCCACACTCCCTCAAAGCTCCAGGAATTACCAAGCTAACAGGACACAATTCAAAGTTTAAATAAATTGGGGGAGGGGAGGGAGGAGAAGAATTAAAAATAAAAAAACTAGAAAGGATTTGTGCTTTAACGCAGTGCATTGCAGTAAGTAACTATCATTACAAGTGGGCACAAGAGAGGAATCCATAGATTTACAGGACATGAAGTATACAGGAAAAAAATTAGATACTTTTGATGGTTAGAAGTCAGGCAGAAATATTTTAAGTCTCCTCAGTTAGGATTAAGCACATAAAGGTGACAGGGAAGGATTCACAAATGTACATATAACCTACCTGCAGTTTGAAAAATATACAAGCAGCTTTAAAAAACCTAGTTATGTGTACCAAGAACTGTTTGGCTCCAGAGCATAGAACTCTGCAAGCTAATTCGGGGGATGACAGCATTAACCTGCAGAGACTCTAAACTGTATTAACCCTTGCACAGAAATTAGCTCAATTAAAACCACATTTGATACCTCAACAACTCACTCTCCTATACTACCCCCACCCCCCCCTCCGCCCCGGAGAGTACTTTAAAGGCTTTATCAGTAAAGGTGGTAAGCAAGCACTCTGCCCAGAATAGTTACAAAATGCAGAGCAATTTCTCAAGCAGCATATAAGACGTTTAATGTTGAAGCAGTATCGGCAAAAAAACATGAGCTCTGCACAGAAAGCAAGTGAAGTACAAGTAAAAGGGAGCGAGTACTGCAGGTATGTAAGACCCTCCTGGTCTGGAGGAGCCATACAGTATGGGAAGGCAGATAGGCTGACTGAAAAAAGACTCTTTCATAGAACTTTGAGACCAATTGTCTGGTGTTGCCTCCACACCAGCTGCTTCTAAGTGAAGACCTTAATATATTGACCATAGACGCAATAAAGACAATCCCTCTGAATTAAAAACAATCCCTCTGATTCCCCTTGGTCACACTAGCAGCCTGGGTTCCCTGTCTGTATGTATATACCATCCTACATCCATCACTTCTTCAGCAAACTCCTTCCCCTTCCATACCACTTCTTTCAGCTGAGCTGAGCTTCTCTGCAGCGACCAATCTGGAGCTGAACATCAGCACTTTGGCAAGCTCAGGATGAGGTAAATCCCAGCCAATAATGCATAGTGCCAAAACCTGTACAAGGTCCCAGCCAAAACTGGTGTACATGCAAAATTGTGCTTAGGAACCAGCCCAACAGCTGATCCTTCCTCAACCTCACTATTAAATGCTGTGTATATCCAAAGAAATTCAGATAGTGCAACCCACCACCAGTAACTCCTCTCTGCACACAGCAGTATACCCATACAGGTGTTCTTTTTTTTCTTCTGAATGATCAGTACCAGTGCATTTAAAGCCTGAAGTTAATAGCTTTTGACTTCAATCCATAGGCAGTACAGGATCAATTTCCTAATTACATATATAAAAAACTGTTTCCCTTCACCAAAAGAAAAAAATAATAATGAGCTGAGTACAGCCGTAATAATGCATAGAAGTTTATTTATAATGAAGTCAGGATAACTGAACAAGAGAGGCTTGCAGCAAGATTTTTTGTTAAGTATAAACTCCAGTTATCTTCACTTTCAGTCTTCCTGCCATGGTTGCAATTATTACACTTAAAGCCAAAGCTCCTCTGAAGGAGAACAAAAGCTGGAACTGCTATCACACAGGCTTAGCTATCCAGTTAATAATTTAGTAGCAGCAACCTATCAGGATATAGCAGTTCACATTCTTCCTTTTCCCCACAGAAACATCTTCTTCTTGTAGGAATTTCTTTGGGAGGTCACTGCTAGAGAAGAGAGTGGACAGCACTATCTGCAAGGAAGTGTCTATTCCAGGTTCCAAGAATTAATCTGGATAACTCCCACGTACTTCTTTAAATGAATGGTAGCTACATTTTTTAAGAATATTAAATCCTCTATACAGAATTCTTCTGCCACATTGCAGCATTTTATCTGATTTGAAAATAATGTAATTCTAGCACTTGTGCAGGCCTATCAAGAGTTTCATGCAAAACATGCAAAGAAAAAGAAAAAAGTAGTCCATTCTTTTCTTATTATAAAAGAATGCTTATTCACATGCATTATTGTTGTATACTAAATACTCCTCTTTTTTTTTCAGGACTTTACAGCTGTTAGTGGAGGTTAATAGTACCATTACTTCTATTTCTCTTTAAGAGTCATCCAAATCAAACAATATTTCTGCAAAGCATCATCAACTATGGTACATAAACAGAAAACTCTAACTTCAGACTGTAAAAACATGATCAAAAGCCATATAGGTGGTACAAAAAAAAATGAGCTGGAAAAAAAGAGTTCTATGCCTTGGCTCATCTCTTTAGCTAAGCAAAGCAAGGCACTTACCAAAATAAGTTTTAGTGTTCAACTCCAGATTAAAAATACACATTTCTGTTAAATGCTTCTATGTTCTTCTATATAGTTTTTTGCTACATACAGAAGAGAAAATTGATGAAGTTTTATTTCACTGAGATCCAAATTCATCTCACTAACTGCAGGAATTTCTCTGGGGTGCCTAATTAGAAGCTCCATCAACAAAGCTTGCCCGTATACGTCAATGCTGAGAGACAGCTTTAAAGGATAATTCAGAGTTGCTGTTCTAAATTGCCTCTTCTCATGGGCTATAGAACAGGTCTCCTAATCTCAGCTGGGTACTACAATTAGTTGAAATTAATTCTGGCCCAAGTCTCTAGGGTTCTTTCAGTAAAAGAGTTTTTCCTTCCACAGGACAGATGCTTCTGTCTTTCACTTGGCCCTGCAGGCTTCTGGCAACCTATGAAAAATACCATTCTCACTCGTGCTGTGACTTCACAGAGTCATAACCATTGCCACTGCCTTTGACTGCATTCAGTGTTCCTGGTAGATGTTTCTAGCTACCTTCCTTGAACTTCAAATTCACACCATTTCTAATTCATTGCAACCCCCAGGAAGGATCTTCAACAGTTAGAGGCAGAATAAAATGAACCATGACGTGGCTCCCCACTGCAAAACTGTGGTGTTTTTGAACACAGGAAAAGTAAAACAGAGCCTCTGCATCCAGGACCCAGAAAACAGCCCTGAGGATGGCCAGAATACACAACTCTCATCTGCTCCTTAAGCAACCTGCCTGTGAATTTGACACAGAAAGAACATAGAGCCATTAAACAGAAAAAAAGTACCATATCCATGTATACATACCATTTCTTCTCAGGATACACTTTACCACTGTCAGGGGTCAGAGCTCTGCAGAATCCTGTTACAAGCTTCATGAACTCAGCAAAGACCAGGTAAAAAAAATCCAGGCTAGTGACATGCCAACAGAGTCAGGGTTATTTAGGAACGCTAAATGAGACGATTCAGCTGCCTAGGGTTTGGATGGGCGTGGAGGAGAGACAAAACTATATTTCCTTATGCTCCTTTCCTTGAGACTAACTTTATTCCATAAAAGATGCCTTCCTAAGGATAAAACAATGATTTCTCATCCTTTTGTACCATTCTATATAATACATAAAAAACTAAAGGGAAGAATAAAGAAGGTGATTTAGCATGATTTTACAGTCAAAGATTCATGTTGTGTACTCAGGAAAGGCTGCAATGACTGAAAAATTTTTGAAATCATGACATGAGAAAAAAGAAACAGAAAAACCTACAGAAACAGAGATTGTGTTGTCTAGTGTTCTTCAGCCAAGATTTTCAATAATAACTAATGATTTTGGCTGTTAATGATGCCTGAATCGTCTTTGTGGGGATTCATTTCCAGAAAGTGCAGAGTATCTTTCCCATGAAAATCAAGCCTCTTGAAACTGATTGTAGTTGGGAAAGCAAAAAAATGGAGGCATGGAAAACTTTCTCTAAATTTAGAATATTTTTTTAAACACTTACTAAAGTACAATGCCCAAAAACACACTTGGAAAAAATAGTTATTTTTAAGGGATCAGATTATCCGCTATATACTCACAGTATTGTAATATTTGCCCCTGAAATATTCAAGCTGCTCGTAAGAAAAACTAAGGAGGATGAGTACTATCAGACACATGTAGAGTTTAAAAATATGCAAAAAATAATGCTTCCAGACATTTTTTCTGTGCAATGCCAAGACTGATACTTCTAAAGTGTTTTGTATATTTACTAGACATTGAATTTATCACATTAGTGATTGGCCATAATCTAAACTTCTAAAAAAAAAAAGTGGTTTTGCCGAAATTAATGTTTGGGTTTTTTCCAAATGCAGACACTCTCCCTCAGTTATACATCTTGATGAAGCCTGTGGAAACTGATAGATCTGATTTACATGTAAAAACTCCTGTAATGATGAGGCCAAATGGGACTACACAGATTACTTCTATGAAGCTTGTGTCCAGCTGCTTTTACAGGATTAGGACCTCACCCATGTAGTATGACCTTCTCTTATATTCAAACATTTGGATATCTTCATATCTGAACATTTACTACAATGCACTCAAAAATACACCACAACACACAGAGTTATTATGTGCTACAGGATACCTTTACTTAGTTTTCAAGTTCACTGGGAATTTACAAATTCCCAGCAAATTACAAGATGCAAACAGCTGCATGCAAGATTAAATTCCCTACCACCAGCAGTTCTACAAAAGTTTTGCCTGATTTATGTTCATTACACAAAGCTAAGTGCCCACCAATCAAACTGCCATGAATGCCCCCAAACTGGTTATCTCTTTAGAAGATAAAGTGTGCTGTTTATATAACTTATTAAAAATTGCACCCTTGCATTCCTTTTTGAGATAAAAAGTGTGAGGGCACTGCTTTATCACTTTAACTATGTGTTTCTTTGAACTTATTTGTGCTTTAAAGTAAACACCAATGCTAGTTTTTTTATGACTACTAAAATCAAAACACATCTTTCTAAACTAATCTGTACAGTGGTTGGGAAGAGCCTTTGATTCAGTACCGTAATTATAAACACGCACTTAAGTCAGACATACTAAAAGAGCATCAGTCATTTAAAATCAAATTAACAGTTTGATTAATCAAACACCAGACTGTCAAGTCAGATAACATACCTGGTGGCTTTGTTCGGTTACCAAAGAAGGTTTCCACTTTAAGCATCACAGATTTCATCAGCAAAACAAAATTTACTCAAGCAGAAAATTTTGGGTTCCTTTAAATGTGATCTATAGTATTACTAGGAAAATTCTCGCAAGAAGCCAAATTCTGATTCACATTCGTGTGGTCACACGGCAGGAACTGAAAGACTTTACAGATATATTTTCTGTCTCTTTGAGGCCCACTTTTCAGGCAGAAAAGTGCAGTGGGATTCAGAAAGATGTATATTGAGAGAATCAGGTCATGTTTATACAATATAACAAAATGGTAGAAAAATAGTTTATTGACTTGTTTCTGAAGGTTAGTGATAGGTTACTAAGTAAGTATGGGAGGCCAGCACATAGCATATGATGCATTACATGCATTTTCACACCTGAATCCACTTCCCCTCCATTAGATTATTTCTGTTCCTAACGTATGACATGGAGTTTATGTAAGAATCTTCTCTACAAAAATTTAGAAAGACCTTTTGTGCTAGAGACAATGTAATGGCTACCATGATGTAAAAACAAAAGAAAAAAAAAATGGAAACGTCATGCTATGTCACTGCTGCTTCAGAGTAACAAAATTCACAGACTGGAACATGATACAACAGCCACTTGTCTATAGAACAACACCAGCGCTGAGCCACAAAGATATTTCTCTGTGCTACTGGGATCAACGAAAATCGAGAAAGTGTGACAGAAGAATTGTCTTCTGAAGTGAAATAACTCATCATTGATCCGCAGCAAAAACAGCATGTGGCTGCATGTCTGGCAGGAGGTGTCTCCAGATATGTTGTATTTGATTTGTGAAGAAAAATTATGTTAGTCAGTACACAAAGAAGGCATATACTTCAATTGAGCAGAAATGTCTCAAACAAAAAGAGAGAGAATGCCCTATTTCTTCGGCAATATCTAAATGCTCCTGATGTTGGACAGAGGCAACCAGGCAGGTTCTGCATGCTCCAGAATCAAAGTTTTCAATTGCTTGTCCTTCACAAGTAGCCTGAAAATGTCTATGAGCTAGAGTTTCTCACTGTATTAGTTCACCCACTGTTATTAGACATTGAAAGATTGCACCTATGACAACCACCCTGAGTTGTGAAGCAGCATCAAGAAGCAGATGTGTGCTTCTGGGGATAGGCTCGTTTTCAAAAGAATGACTATAAATTTATGTCCTTCGCAATGTCTGATCCAGAGCCCATTTCCAGCATGGCAAGGAAGGATAAAATGGAATTATGCCAAGTATACCAACATAAAACCTCTAAATTCATAGCAGACAATTAAATGAATGGGAATGAGAATCAATTCCAGATTAAACAGCAGCAAAGGGAAAACTTGAAGAAATAAAACCCATCACCTCATACACCAAAGATCTTTCTGTCATGAGTCCATATGTAGCCTGAATAAAATCTATGGATGTATAACCAAAGCAAATCAAAAATTCCTCTTGTATATGGTGCTTTGAAAAACTGATAAATTCTTGGCTTCATTCCACCACTGTTTTTGATACTCATTCATTTATGATTACAATTCAAACTTTAAATGCCTCTATGCTTTCAGCCTAATATACATATTATTTGCTAGTTGCATTCTAAACGACAGTTCCTTCAGGGAGGTTTCTGCCTGTGGCACTATTTAGGGGCTGAAGAGCTTAATTCAACTTTATGCATTTTAATATTCACTGCTGCCCATTGACATGCTCTGACTGTTGAATGTGAGAGACCTAAAGACCTGCAGAAAGTAATCGGCCAGTGAGATATTCACCCCCATATTTCAAGAAAAACTCATAAACTGTGTAAAAAAAAATTTTAAAGGGCAAGGAAAAACCCTTAACATGCCACTTAAGTGTGTTAAGAGTGAAACAAAGATCATTGGTTACAGGAAAGCTAAAGGCTTATGACAAAAGCATTTCTCTTGCTTTTTGGCATGCTTACATTGGCATAAAAACAAAAGATTTCAAAGAAAATGTATATGGGTTTTGCCAATTCATTACAGTATTTCTGCTAAAAAGAATTTCCAGCACAGGTCAAAATCTAATGATATATGAACCACAATGTCTTCTGAGGTTTGGATCAAGTATGCTCTGAAAATTTTTTCTGCTCATCTAATCTCTGAAGCTTCCTCTCATCCCTTTCACTCCACAGGCTCTATCTCTCCCTCCATAGCCTCATCACAATTTACTACTACTCATACAAGTCTTTTTCAGTCTTTTTAAAATACCACATGTCAATGCCACCAAAGCTTTTTTTCTTCTTCTAATCATAAATATCAAACTGATGGTTGTTACACATATCAGATCTCACGAAAAGAGAAGTGGTAATGTATTGCAACAATAAGATTCAAATCCTCTGTATGGCAGACTGAGTTCTTCTTTAATACTCAAAGATGGTTCCTCAAGACTGAATAAACTAAAATTTATCACCTCCATCCCGCACCTCCACTGCAAAGATATGCCCCAGAGATCTACTTTGTATATACTGTATACAAAAGTTCACCTATGCATTTGCACAACTGCATAGTTTGATACAGTTTGCTGGTAGTGCTCCTTAATGGAAGAGATAACTTATTTTTAAAGCAAAAGTTGGCTCTTCAGGCTAGATGGATCATCAGATAATGTCAGCTCATGATGGCTATGTAATATTTCACCTTTAATCCTCATTTATATTAATAGAGGCCCATTTTTCAAAGAAGGCACCTAATAGCAGGCAAATATCTGTTTACATTATATTTGAAATATCTACCATACTGATCTAAGAACATTCTGGATCAAAGAAAATTTGATCACATACTTTTCTCTGGAAAAAATTAACTTTAGCAAACCCCGAAGTCTTCATAACTTTTGGTGAAATCTTAGGTGTGATAGAACAATTAGATGTAATGAATGATTTCTGATCTATTTTTTAATTTGCATTTTATTTCTGTTCATCACTTCATTTCTTTATGTACCTTTGACTTACAATGCTGATGTGTAGAATGTTTCAATACAAATAAAGCAAAACTACTTAAGTGTCAGGTTCCAAGGATTCAACATTTTAAATATGAAATTTCTCAGAATTTCCATCCCACGGAAAACTTCAAGATTTGGTCCAAGTTAGGACAAAGGAGAAGGCTTCCACATATTTTTATCCTGAACAGAAAAGTGTCATTTTCAACCAGCAATACAATACCTATTGCTCAGTTTACCCGAATTCCGTAGAAAAGTTTGCTTTTAACATGTGTCTAGGCAAATCGCTAACACACCCACACCTGCATGGTCACTAAAAACATGACTCAGTTTTTAGCCTCATATTTTGCCCAACATCTAAATTCGCTTTTAAAAAAAAAAAAAAAGATAAATATTTATCACATTTCATAACTTTTCTAAATTACACAGGCTTAAACTACAAGCAACAGAAATGAACAACAGGAGGGAGAAGTTCAGGCAACTCAGTAAATTCATGTCCCTCATTTGCTGTAGACAATGATTACTCTCTTAAAGTCTGTTAAAGATCCAGATAAAATTAATTCAGATTGACTGAGTTCAATTTCTTGCTCTCAAGCATCTGATCAATAAACCAAGTTTTTAAAAATATCAGAAAGATAGTGAACTTCTGCAGAAGGTCATCTCGGCTGAAAGATACACAAAAACTTCATTCGCTTTAATCTGGCATATATAATATATGTATGTCATCTGGCACACTAGTGTGTATATTCCTCACTATTCACAAGAAGCTGAAGAGTCTGGACCATTTCCTTCATAAATCTTAGGGGTGTAATAAAGAGAAGCTTTTCATATAATGTTGCTGTGATTCTAATTCCGTTAACAATTTCATTTCAACAGAAACTGTGGTCGTCCAGATATGTGCCCCTGGGACTGAAGGATTTTCTTTTCCCCTTTGCATTAGTTTTAAACACAGGCTTATACAACTGGACAGAATAATAGCACTCAAAGGAAAAAAGAAAGTTATAGAAGGAGTTGTAATCAGCAAAACTCCAGAAAAAAAGGGGGAGAAATGGGATTATTTTAATAGCTTTCTCATATTGGTACTCACTGTATCTTTGGAACAAACATTTATGGAAATTAAATCAAGACTATTTCAGACTTCCTGCTTCATTTGCAACATTCTCTCCATTTTTTGTCTGCATACTGCAGAATAGATTTAGTTCCCTGTTAACTTTCCACCTTAAGATCATGGTATCCAAGGTTATTTGAAGGAGAACTGCACCTAATTCAGTCAGCCCAGCTGTACTAAACTGCATGGGATAAGAAGCTCTTCTCACAGCCAATAAACTGTGTCATACTATTCTTCATATTTTTAATTATAGCTGGTATTTCTCAAGCACTAATCGAATGACAGCTCGGTCACCTGTATGAGAAGTTACAGTGTTGTAATATTGTTTTAAATATTTGAATGGTCAATACTGATAAAAATATGTGCTCGCAGTGGAAAATTCCCTTATTTGACATCAGTTGCCCGACATCTCTTGCTCCTGTCCAAACACTAGCCAGCCTAACACCAGAGACTGGAAACAGCTTAGCTATTGGGTAAACAAGTACAAAGGTTCTTTTTGCTGCCTGCAACGTGAATAGCCATGATTAAAGTAGCACTTTACCATATCCTCTTGGAGTTAAATCTGAATTCTCTTGCCCCTTTCCAGGGCAGTTTTCCCTGACTGTGGACTTGAGGAAGGCAACCTGACACAGGCTCAAATTCAGGCCTCTTTTCTTGTATATTCACCAAAATACAATAATGCACAGCCAAGCCTACTTTCCTGACTGTGGAGATTCAAGAAAGAGGGTGTATTATTTAAACAAAGCATAAATTATTTATTCCATTGCTGGCAAATCTCTTACACTTTTACAGCCTTACACAAAAATCTGTGATCTGCAAAGAGAAGGTGCATCTCAAGTAAACTGCAAAACCTCTCAGAAAAGCTGGCTCCTACAACCTCATCTGAAAGCATTGGTTATGTGTGAGAAGCAGTAACATCTAAAGACCCCAAATAAACTTGGGACTTATTGTCTGAGGTTCTTCAACCATAAATGCTAGAGAGTATTGCTACAAAGAATGTACTATTAAAAAAAAAAAAAAAGACAATGATTATGAGAAAATATGTTTATTTTGAGATTTTTACTGTATAACTGAGGCACATGCATATCAGAGTACGCTGGACAGGTGCAGAGAGTTCAGTATAACACACTTCAAGGTATTTCATGTTGCTGAATCACACGGTAATAATTTCTGTGTTACTCAAAAGCCTTTTAGGATATGTGAACGTATATGACTTACTTCTGATTAGGACTGTATATGCAGTGGATTTTCATACTTTGGGACAGCACAACAGTCCTTGAAATTACTCCAAATCCAAATAAGGATTTTAAAATTAATTTCAGTCACAGTTTCATTCATCTTCAGTCATGATTCAGCCCTGGAAGGGGTTAGAGATCAAAACCACCTGCAATTATATGTATTCTATGTAAGAGTGGCCATAGCTCATCAGATCAAAGGTCTGTCTAGCTGGATATTCTGCGTCTGACAGTGGACAGTAGCAGATGCACAAGGAAAAGTATAAGAGCAAGACAAGTACACAATGATCCTTCCCCCAGTCACACATCCGGCAGCCTGAGGTTTCAGGACTTCCTGAGCCAGAGGTTCTGAGAGCAGCTTTAAATGCAGAATTTTAGGATTCAAATCCCCAGCCCTTCACTTCATGTAACAACAGGAAATATAAATGTTTCTCAGTTAATTAGTTCGTATGATAAGGAAGATCTGCTTTTTAGCCTCAACACAATTTAAGTGCTCCTGCTGCAAAATTACATTTGTTTAGGCACATTTCCATGTCACACATCTAGAAATGAATTCCATCGATCTTCTCATTTCATTTGCTGTTTGAAGCCGCAAAGAATCCACAGTTTGTCGGTAACAGATGCCAAAATCATAGAAACTTATTACACACTGCTCACAGTGTGGGTTCAGATACATTATCAGCATAAAAAGAAAAAGGCAAATTAGGCCACAGTAGGAGAACACATTTTTAATATTACAGTCTGCAGCTTGCATCTCTAATTTAATGCTGCTGTTTCCCAACGTTAGGCTGCATCATTCTAAGTTGCTGAATTAAAGAGATGACAGTGAGCTAAAATTTTACGAGCAACTGGGCAACACAGATAGTCAGTGCACTTGATGAATTCCAGAAAAACCTTCGGGGCCAAAGTGAAGGAGACATTTTCAAAGAATTGCTTAGGCATTCATATTGACAGAAATTAGGTATGAATGTTTGGTGCATCAAACTTGGGGAAAAGGGAGACTTTAGTGCATTCTTCCAAAAGAACAGAAAGGGAAATCACTGAGCACCTGAAAGCAAAACGTATATACTCTCTTTAAGCTGTAAACGCTCAGTCCTATTGGTTAAATACACACACAAACTTCACAAAAATTATCATCTCAAGAAATCACTGATTACCAAGAGAATTATCTGTGTCATTATGCCCTCTCTATCTACTGTTTACTCCAGCTACAGCAGAAATCTTGAAAGGAGATATGAAAGAATAGCAAAGAAATGCAGTTAGCAAGGAAAAATAAACTGCAGAACTTGTACTTTCATCATACACGCTCCCAAGATTCTAGTCATCTGGGGCAACTATGCTTTGTTTAATTTAAAGTTTCCTTTATTGATAATTTCCCAACTGAGAATTAGACAACTGATATTGAGGGATACCTAAGAGAAAATGAAATTTAAGTTATGTTATTTGTATCAAGTGACAGATTTTCCTGTCTAGGAAGAAAAAAATCAGACAGCCCATATATATGGGAAGTTTTGACCTGGTCAGATGGGAGCAGAAAGGCGAAAGCCTAGTGCCGGTTGACTTCAGGCTAAAGAGAAGTCATTAGGTTCAATTTCAACAGTTCCAGTACTCCAAGATATTGCAATACTCTTCAGATGAGATAGGCTTGTGAGAGCTTACCCACTAAAATTACTGCCACAGGATGATGAGTTTCCACCTCGAATGTTTACTTTGCTAATATTCAGAAGATGCACATGCATGCACCACACAACCAGTCACCAATGAACACTATGTCTACTATGGCTGCTAGTTACCAGCTGGCAAGCACAGCAGAAAATTATTCAGAACTGTAATCAATCCCATGATTATTCAGGCAGCATTTCCTTTAAGATGCTTACAGCAGGTCATTTTACATTGTCCAAAATAAGCAGTCTGCTACTGTTAGATATTTACCTCATGCAAACTAAAGAATTCACAGTACAGGAGGATTTCAAAAGCATTACGTGATAGTCAATTTTCATGTCAGCAAACTGTTATCAAAAAATGGCAAAGAAACTAGCTGCCTGTCATGATGGATATTCAACATGTTTGGGCCTCTTCTGCATTTCTTGGCTTGCTCTGGGGAATGAATGGTTTGAGACCTTTTGGTCTCTATTATAATCCAAAGTATTGTGTTACTTGAGCAAACAAATTAAACACAGCAATTAACTGGGAAGAAGATGTCTGTGATTCTTGATATCCTGAAGTGAAATTAAGTTAGCTCTGGCACTTATGCATCGAACATAATATTACTGTTACATGTTTATTCAGCAACACTGCAGGGCCTTAGAGCCTTTAAATTAAATTTACATGGCCAGTTTTTAAATACAGTATCAATAACGCATATGTCTGTAGTGTTTGAGAGATATATGGTTCACTAGACTGAATTGTCAGCCAAGCTTTTACCTGCCATTTCTATCATGATTTTTTCAGGAAAATATATAAGTATAAGAAGACAGGAAATGTTTAAAAATATCAGGCCCATTTGTTTCTCAGTCAGGAAGAAATCAGGATCAATCTTGGAAATACTAGATGTGTGAAAAAATGATATAGTTGTTTCAGGGCTAAACTAATCTGTGAAAAGACCTTCCTAAATGCATGCTGAAACACAGCAAAGTTGGTGGGCTATGAATGACAGAGCAAACAATGGAACAGTGAATTGACAGGGTTCAGCAATCACCTCCAGACAAAGGGTTCTATAATTTAATTGGTAAAAGTATCAAACCTTCTACATTGTCAACACAGACTCCAAACTGAAATAATCACTGCAACTTCCAGACTCTTTTTTTTCCCCATTTCAGCAGTCTTTCAAACCAAGAAAATAGGTAAGCACACACTTGACTCGTAAGAATATAAAACTTGCCAAGCAAGGTTAGACTGAAATTCTACCTTGTACAAGAAGTTGGGCAGCACAGGACACTTAAGGAAAGAATATAGAAACCAAACAAGACTTTCTTCTACGGTATCCTTCTGGTTTTGGCAACTTGCAGTTTTAAGGTATCCTGACCCAAAAGCTATATCCACCCACTCCTTTATGTGTAGCAGTTCACCATAAAATTTTATTAAACTATTTATAAATATGTTGAGTAGTTCAGATTGTACTGTAGACTCTATGGGAGAACACACTGACCACTCCTTTATGAAAACCTGTAATTTCTTCTATCCTCTTTTCTTAATTTTTAATTAGTTATTGTTCTATAAGAAGGTAATATATTTTAACACTATTCGCTCCTTTAATGAGGCTGATTAGAACCTGAAATCCATACCGTAGCTAATAATTTAACAATTCCATATTTGAGTTCTCCTAGAACTCCTGCAATGGAGCTGTGAATCCTAGGACACAATCCATCTCATCCTGCTGATCTGCCATTTGCACTCTGAGTAGCTTCTTGTTGCTGTACTGCTGGCCAAGCTGTTTAAGGAAAAAGCACTTTTTCAATTTTTTTCTTTGATAAGTGGTAAGCTTTTACCCTGAGCCTCTAATGTAGGTTATTCAATCATTTTACCCTGTTGGCTGCTGTTTTAAATTTATTTTCAAGAGGCTTTCTTATTTTTATGTATTTTCCCTTTTTGAAGTTAAATATTACTTTAGTGGGTTTTTTTCCTTTTTGTCAGTCGGCACACTTTGAATTTGTCCTGATATCTTCAGCCCTGACAAGTAGCTAATATCTTGAATTACACTATGTGCCATGTTGACGATTTTATTCAGACATCACTTCTCCGTTTTTTGATTTTATGACTCATCACTAATAGAGAAAAACTTTTCCAGAAAATACAAAGTACAGTACTCCCTCCTAGCAGCAGCATTGCAAGCCCTGAACTGCTTTCTGTTATGCATTAGAGAAATTCCTATGCCCACTGACTCAAACTCTCTTGAGCATAAAACTATCACAAATCACGAATCATAGATTGCTGATGAATGTTCATAAACATTTTTCACACTACGGGGCAATATTTTTTTATGTATAAAAAAGAGGAATTGTTTAAAACTGCTTATTTGTAATCATGATTTACTGTATAATACCAGCATTTTCTCACTTCTGTATATAAAACAGTTAAAAGTTATTCCACTCATGCTATTATTTTGAGTACATACGTCAAGGACAGTCAAAGTTAAATGCAGCTTCATATTCAACTTCCACAGAAAGTCTTTCAATGGCTGGTTATTGTACAAAGTATTAAACTAGATCTCAAGAAAACTATAACGAAACAGAAGTACTTATCTCACACCTGAAAGTTTCACTCGCCATAGCTTTATTAAAAGTAGGAAAGAATTTACAGCAGACCTATAAAAATCCTCGGCCGCAACCTGAAGCGGCATGACCCCCTCCAAAAGATTCCTTTTTCATTAATTCAGCAGTCAAAGTAAGCTCTGGCTAAAATAGGCTCTCATTTGCAGCCATAATTATGGAATTTGCAGTCTTAATTATGGGAATTTGTAAGAATAACACAACCAGTAAACCTCGCATAGACAAATATAGCCTTAGCCATATCCACAAAATCGCAGTTAGCAGTATAGTGTTTCCTAAACACAAGTAGAGCAAAGGCAAATACTGGTTTAGTATCAGATCCAGGGCTGTAAGTGCATGAAAACAAGCATGATGTAACCTGTATCGCAATGACTACTACTACAAATTGATTTTGAGACATTCTGGATAGACTAATTTTAAAAATCAAAGGCAACTTCGTATGTGGTGTTTTAATTTAATTAAACATTAACTCTTACATTGTTTGGAACAGACCTACATTTGTATGTCTAAAACGACAAAATAAATAAAAAACTACAGCAGTCCATGTGTTATGTAGTTTGTATTAAATCCCACACCTTAGAACGTGTAAATGGAATGTAGGACTGGAATAAAAATACTGACCACATGTTTCTGCTACACTGGTTATCAGTAAAAATTACCAGGGTTGATATTTAAAGGCGAGATTTTCAGGAAAACTCAGCATTCAACATTTAGACACATAACTCAGTGGATAGACTTTCAAAAGGACTTTGTCCCCAATTTGACACTGAAATGTATTCATTAGATTTCCAAAACCTTGGTCCTACAAGGTATCAGGCGTTCTGGCTCTGCATCAGTGAATCACTTCAGCATATGTTTAATTTAAGCAATGTAAATCGTCCCACTGAAGTCACGGGGAAATCTGCACAATTTAAAGGCCTCGCACAATCTATCATGCTGCTGGCTCAGGGCCAGACTTTTCAGCACCTCTGAGGAGTGACCCCAAAAGTAGTAATGAGGCTTGGGCACATTTGAAAACCTGCCATAGATATAAGGCTTGATTAAATTAAGGAAAGTTTGATTCCCATTTGACTGAGAGCTTTCCAGTAGATGGATCCCTGCTCACTTGCTTCTACATGGAGGAGGAAAGAATGTATACTAAATCCTGTTTTATTGAAAAAATGGAAAAGAAGCAACACCAAAGGTGAATATAACTTTTGAAATTGCAGTCTGCCCTTCCATTAACAAATGTATATCTATGATATCCAAACATCTCCAAGTTCCCTGTTGCCATATCTGCTTCTCACTATTAATTTAACTTTCTGTTCACTTTCTGTTCCTTCATGCAAACCACCTAAACTGGCACATAATCCTGAAATTTCTTACCCGTTAGTTTTAGCTCCCGTTAGTTTGACTTTTCCACAGCCTTGGGCATTGGCTTCTTCTTATTTCTACCATCACCAAATAAAAGCAGAGGTCACTGTTCTTTCCCTTTAGCTCAAGTGAAAAGTGATTATCACTGGTGAAGAGCAGATGGGCAGATGCCACCTTTAATAAATACAAAAGAAAATGCTCTACAGAAATTGTCCTAAGGGCTGTCACAGCATCAGCGTAAGCTATCAGTCATAACTGGATCTGTGATCACTCTATAGATTAGAGATGGCAGCCCTTGTCACTGACATGAGTTGTCCAACCATATTTCTTCCCTCAAGTCTCCCTGGCCACAGCAGTTCTGTGACAATGGGACTACTCTGGTGTCGTTCACCCCTATGCGTGAGCCATACCATCTGGCTTTACAGCTTACATTAGTAGCAACGTAACAGCATGTGCAGCTGCTTCTGTGGGACACTGGATTTTGTTTTCGTGAAGCCTGACAGTCTCCCAGCTGCAGCTCCTCACTAATGTGCAGTGAGCACCGGTCTGGGATGCCAAGATGATAATGTCAGTCCCCGTATTATACCTGATGGCACCTTTCTGCTGCCATGTGCAAAACTTCACACAGCCTTTTATCCCTAGTCTGCGCTTTTACACAGACATATACAGCTGTTAAAATTGCCAGCATTCTTCACCAAAAGGATGTTAACTCCTATGAAAGTATCACTTTTACAGAAAGCTTTTTGGATAAAGGGAATTAAAACTGTTCTTCAAAATGACGCGCATTCCTATTATGTGTAGTAAACATCATGCTGAAAGGGGGGGGGAGGGAGGGAAAAAAACATTCCATGCAGCTAGCAGCTCTCAAGCATCAAAGATTTCACTTCAACATTATGTCAAAAACCATGATGCTTTAAGGCTCATCAAAACATAAGTGCATCTCCAAAGCAGATGTCCTGACTCTTTAGGCTGTTGAATGGCTGGAGAAGAAAGGAAAGGAAAGGAAAGGAAAGGAAAGGAAAGGAAAGGAAAGCGAAAGGAAAGGAAAGGAAAGGAAAGGAAAGGAAAGGAAAGGAAAGGAAAGGAAAGGAAAGGAAAGGAAAGGAAAGGAAAGGAAAGGAAAGGAAAGGAAAGGAAAGGAAAGGAAAGGAAAGGAAAGGAAAGGGAAAGGAAAGGAAAGGAAAGGAAAGGAAAGGAAAGGAAAGGAAGGAAAGGTAAAGGAAAGGAAAGGAAAGGAAAGGAAAGAAAGGAAAGGAAAGGGAAAGGAAAGGAAAGGAAAGGAAAGGAAAGGAAAGGAAAGGAAAGGAAAAGGAAAGGAAGGAAAGGAAAGGAAAGGAGAGGAGAGGAGAGGAGAGGTAAAGGATGAGGAGAGGAGAGGAGAGGAGAGGAGAGGAGAGGATGAGGAGAGGAGAGGAGAGGAAAGGAGAGGAAAGGAGAGGAAAGGAGAGGAAAGGAGAGGAAAGGATGAGGAAAGGAGAGGAAAGGAGAGGAAAGGAAAGGAAAGGAAAGGAAGGAAAGGAAAAGGAAAGGATAAGGAAAGGAAAGGAAAGGAAAGGGAAAGGAAAATGAAAGGAAAGGAAAGGAAAGGAAAGGAAAGGAAAGGAAAGGAAAGGAAAGGAAAGGAAAGGAAAGGAAAGGAAAGGAAAGGAAAGGAAAGGAAAGGAAAGGAAAGGAAAGGAAAGGAAAGGAAAGGAAAGGAAAGGAAAGGAAAGGAAAGGAAAGGAAAAGGGCCCACCCATGCATCTAAAATTTTTAAGAAAGCAAAAACTTCCATATGCATCCACTATATCTCGCACTCCCTTTTCTCAGCTGCTAAAGCCTTTTCAAAGTGTCTTAGTATACTCTGCTGGTTTGATTCAATTTCCTCTCCAGCTCTAGGCAATTTCTACTGGGTTTTAGTGACATTTAACTCTGTATCTAAACTAACATTACTACCAATCATATTGCTTCACAGACTCCTTTCTATATCTATGCTATAAAACTAATAGTGGAAAAATAATGTTCGTCCAGAACCCAAGTGATGATTCAAATAGGTGCAATTCTTCATTACCAGTGGCTTTAACTTGGCCTCAGCACCACCTGAAATGGATAAAAAGCCAGTAGCAGAAGTGGTGAAAAATGAAAGATGTATTAATTGCATAAAAATGTATAAAGCCAGATCATATTGGATTTATGAAACAAATTACATCAAAACATCTATTAACTTCAAGTTTCTAGGGGAAATAAACTATTGACATGGAATTATAGCAGCAACAGCTATCTAGACTCTCAGAAAGCCTTTGTCAATTTTTCACTCGATGGATTAGTGCATATGGTATTAAATACCAGGTACCCTAAGGATAATTTTGAAACTGGATATGGAAAATCATATGACTAAATACGTGGTGTTATATACAGAAAGCAGAAGATCAGATTTAAAGTATTCATTCTACCATAACAGGACAATAATGTTTTTGCATGGGATTTATATCAGATAGATATTCTTAATATTTGATTAACAATTTTACAGAAAAATAATTAAAAGATTGAAATCCACCCTATGCCATCAGCAATCAGAGGTTAAGAACTGGTTAAAATGCAAAGAAATATTTACATTTTACTTAAAATATAAGCTCAAGGTGATATGGGAATTTTCAGTTCCACATCTACATCGATGCACCCAGAAATGGTAATTCCTTAATTAAGTACAGGACAAATAAAAAGAAAACAGTGTAACAGAGAATGTGATCTAATTAGGTACAGTCACAGTTTTTACATACACTGTCTAACACAAAGCACAAATTTAAATGTATTTTGCTTTTCTCAGAAAGGTTCTTTTGTGAGAGAGAAATCCTCATGGAAATCCACAGGAATTTCCTCACTTATTTCAATGGGCTAGGGTTTCACCAGAAATGTCTAGCATTGTTGGCTCTCTCCAAATAAAGAAGGAAAATGCTGCATAGGTAAGTAAGTGATAAGGTTAAAAGCAACAGGAAAGCTCTGCCACATGAGAGAAAACTGGAACGTGCAGACGTGGTGGGTAAATTCACCCTGATGAATTTACTTTAACTTAAGGACTTACTTTCTGTAAATTAACCACCCTCAGATGCATCAGATGCAAATGGGCCTGTCTGAAACTACTTAGCAAATGGTTCCTGTAAAGGTACATTACACTCTAGCAAAGTTCACTTTCCTGACATGCTTCTGGCTCACACCCACTTCTTCCCTTTGTGTGTAGAAATGAACGGCTATCACCTTTGGATTGTTACCAGAAGGTCAACAGATAATGAGTCTCACACTTGTTGTAATGAAGATGCTCTCTCCTTGAGTCTCAAAGATAAAAATATACAGAAGGTCATTAAATTATAACTGGTTTTTTTTAATTGCACTGGAGCTAGTAATTAAAGCCATACCCCTATTTATTGGGCAGGAGGAGAGCTTGGAGATGGAGGGAAGGTTGCCTTTGAAGGATATCATCTTGAGGTATATCCCCACAGACAAAAAATGGATTTTGTAAAAATAAAAACAACAGATTTCCTAAAATACAGTCACTGCTACCTTACACCATGGTTTTCCAGAGCTAGCATAGCAAGCGCAGTCCCCAGATGACTATCGCTCATTCTTCATGCCAAGTTGAAGCCTTTTTGTTGGATTTAGGTTTCCGGTTTCCATCAGATTTAGATATGGGATCAAAAGAAATACCTGCCTCAACTTCCATCCCACCTGCAGTAGAAATAGAAGTTTTGTGAGGTCACTGAGCCACCACAGCTCACTACAGCATATTTATGCAAATCTGCAATCAACTTCAGGGCATTGCCTTTGTCTTGTGCTTTTTATTCTCCTGAATCAACAATTTTGGTCTCTTGCCTGTCTGTATCTTAGGTTCTTTCCTCTGCATTTCTTTATCTGCAAGAACTTTCTTTCACACATTCATTCTCCTTACTCACACTCACCTATCCCATTCGAGATACCACATACTAGCTATACATTTAACTGGAGCCAAAAAATCATGGAATTTCGCAGTTCACAATACAACAAAATTGAAAGTAGTTCAGAATTTACTGCTTTGGGGATATTCAAACCACATGGTAAGTTTTTTCTTAAAAATTATGAAAAGAAATGTAGAAAATAAAACTACTCTAGGAAACCTGAAAACTTTCATGATGTCCTAGATGCTATGTATATATATAACAATGAGAACATACGTCTGAATGCCTTTTTCAGTGCAGATGGATGTCTTAGTGACCCTGGTCCTGAGTCATACTGCAGACTACTTATTTAAGTGCTTAAGTAAGTAGCCTCTCATCTCAGGAGTCTTCTGCTATCACAGAGAAACACAGACATACATTAGACATGCTGATTGGCTTTCTAGGTAATCCCAACACACAGGCATCTAATTGCAGAGAGAGGGCCAAACCAGAATATCTTTAGCAGTGATACCTCAGTCTAGTCCTAGAATTAGCTGTGATAAACCCAGGTTATAGTGTGTTGCCTAAAATATCTGCTGGAAAGCACTGTAACTTCATATTACGTTAACATTAAGATTAATGTTAACATTATCAAATACCTTTGAGCCTGTTTATGCTTCAACCAGGATCAAAAAAGCATATGAATTTTAAGTGGCTATTATAAACAACTAGGAAAAATTGAGAGTGTAGGCAGACATAGTTGGAACAAATATATAGACACACACAATTATTCAGAAAGATTTCTGGAGTGACTGTTCTTGACTAGCAAGACGCATAGTCCAGCCTTCAGTCAGAATGGTTTGCTAGGTTAGGGGGACATAAAGATGGACATGGTTCTCAACAGAGTAATCCTGTACTGCAGGCTATCAGCCTTGGTCAGGGGACTTGCCCTTTGGAGATGCTCATCTATCATTAGGAGTTACCTACACTCTCACCTTGTATTCTGTGGCAAACTATATGAAGTTATATGAAATAATATATCAAGTAATCAATTCTAGATCACCTATTCTTCTAATGGAAAAGTGGTTATGAAGAGTTGCTGTTACCTGAAAACAGTCAACAATCTTTATTAAAGGTTAATCATAATCTCTGAGTATGCGTGTATTTTTTTCTGCTCTTTTTCACTTTTAGTATTAGACACTTTACATAAAATGTATTCATGCTGAAAAAATTAACCTCTTCTGTAGGAAAGAATAAAAGATTAATAAAATATTTAAAATATTTTGATATATATATATACATTTTCTTTTTAATGATGATCCCATTATGTAACAGCTCTTACAATGTGTTCCTAGAATCATCTGGGACATGAAAAATTTCAGTCTATAGGATTTCAAAGGCTATCTAAATCCAAGCCTCCTGCAGCATAATTTCACTAATCCTACACCACCCCTGACAGATAAGCATCTTGTTGAGACTTGCGTATTCCAGTGGTACTGGTTACAAAACAGCCTTTGGCAGCTTTTGCTATTGCATAATTGCTCCTACAAGGGCTGAGTTGACTTTGTAGAGTTTGAAAAGAGTTTGAAACTTGGCAAATATCCTCTTTTTTGAGGAGTCATAAAAATCTAAATTTGAGATCCATTTTTCTTATATCCGAAGTTGATTCTTACCGGTCATGAAAAAGCTACCCTACCTTAGAATGGTACTTAGTATTTTGAACATGGAGAATATTTTTGCTGTGATTTCGCTGTTGTCTTCCACTATATCTTTATTTCTGAAAACAGGCCATTCTTTGCTCTTTTCTACTCCCTTCAGAGCTCTGTCATACAAAAAGCAGATTCAGCGGTTGAACCCTCAACCCAAATTAAAAAATAGAAGGGACAAATTTGTCTATTCATATTTGTCACCACCAGAGTGCAAAGTTTTCTAATTATTCTTAAAACTAGGGTTTTCTCCCTCCCGCTGAAGTTTAAGGCTATTCATTATTATTATTCTTCATTATATTTCTTATTAAGCAGTAGGAATAATTGATGGCAGTAAGCCACAGATATCCCTTTGGATGCTCACAGACATAATCAGGTCTATTTCATTACATATCTTTGGATTTCAACATGCACTGACAGCATCTATAACATTTTATTAGCTCAGTGCATATGATTTAATTTTCTACTATTAAACCAGTAAACACTCCTCAAACTAGTAAGGGATAGTACCAGGCACAGCAACTTTCATACTACATGCACTCATTCAGATTAAATGACAGTGTACAGCTGGTGAGTGATTTGAATTAACAACACTCTCAGGGGGCAGAAGAAGTTACTGCCCACCAGAACCTGTCTTCCTGCTGCAAAATATATTCTGATTTTACCCATGACTTTAATAAGAGTTGTTTATTTGACTGATGGAAACATTTGATTAGTGTTAGGAACGTTTAAATTCCAAAGTGCATAGAAACTATTTTTACCCCTATGGAATATTAAAAATGCTCAATGAAGACTCAGCTGCTATTTGTAATTTATAGATTGTGAGTGAATAAATATTTCAGAGTGTTTTGTTGGTGAACTTCAGTGAGCATCATTAAGACCAATGGGTAGAGATCCAAACAAAAAGAGACTGTTCCTCTGAGCCAACATTTTTTGCTGCCCTTGACTACAGGGGAAAAGACATCAATGAAGGGGGTGGGTGAGGAAGGAAAAAAAAAAGCTTTTACCTTCACAGTACACAACAGCCCCTCTCAATTCTTAGATCTTTCTCCTATGTTTTCTAATAACGTGAGCTGACAGTGTTTGCTGTAATGTTTAGATCATCTCTGTAAATATATGGTGAATTAGCAAGAAGAATTCAAGGACTTTTATCAAAATAAATATCATATATATACCCCTAAACTCCTGAATCTGTTTCAATGTCATGACAATTGGAAATGTAATTATTCAAAATAAATGAAAAAAACCTGTTGAAATTATGCCCTGCTCCGTTCTAAAGAAAATTGAACTTAAAGTGAAGTTTAAGTCATTATTTTGGTGATTTTGGTTTTTCCTCCTCATTTGATCACATTCTTGGCCAAGGAGCTTATTTTCTATGTGAAAAAGCTGTACAGAATTTGCAAGCAGAAAGCTATGTTAATATTTAACTTGGACTAGGAGAATTCCCACGTGGTGGAGGAATCAATGCACAGTGACTAGAAGAGTTGGTACAGACAATATATCTACCGCAGAAAACTTTGTTGTAGTGACCAGACAGCATATTGCAACTAAAATCTCTGCTTTTCCAGTTTAATCTAATACTTTTGGCAGCTGACATAAAAGAAGCATTTCTGGTAAATTCTTTTTATGTGCCTTTTATTACTCACAAACATTTAAGAAGCTAATTTTCATTTGACAAGGCTGAATTTCTCTCTGCTGCTTGTCTACTAATTGCATAGTAATGCTGTGGTTCTAAGGGTGCAAAACCTGTATCAGAAGATGTCTGTATCAATGTCAATTGTACGTGAGTGAAACTGAAGCACAAGTAAAAACAAAATGTTGGGACAATTTCTGAGGACTCTACAAGGTATTTATCAAATCCTTTAGAGGCAGCGGGACCAACATGATTTTGCAGAATGCATTCTTAAAAAATCTTTTTAGTCCTTGACTCAGTAACCAAATTAAAAGGTGGGAGATAAGCGTTACCTGAAAACTTATCAGGATGACACAGTTCTCTGTTCCATTGTCAGTCATAATGGCCAGCTCCCAAGTTATGGTACAAAGTTAAATTTCATCCTGCGTTTTCATGGAAGTCAAATATGTTCCTACTCTCATTGAAATCAATAAAGCTTTTATATTCATGTCAAGAAACAGAACTCTGCCCTACATCACCATGCTTCAACATAACTATCTATAAATAAACATCTAGCAAGCTAAAGAATTCAATTAAGTTTTCATTTCTCTCAGTCACCTGCAGATCACAGAGGAAGCTCCAATGAAAGCAAAGACAGATGATGAAAACCTGATCAATTGCAATCACTTCAATTTAGATAAGAAGTCACTCACCTTTCAGCTCTGCTTGGTGCCCAGAAGAGATTAGATTAGATTAGATTACAACTAAATCAAGAGGAAAAAAAAATCTAAACAACAGTCAAAGAAAACCTTTTCCAATTCTTCTAAGTGTCTTCAGTTAATCCTACATGTAAAGTCAGGCTACCAGCAATGGCTAAAAGTAAATTCCAGAAGGCTTTTGAAAGCTTATACTATTGAGCCTGAACAGAAAACCAGCATGAAAAATTAAACTACCTGTTTGTTCAAGTTATTCTCCCTCTATATTTGATTTTGGACTACATTAAAGAATCTAGAACATGATTCAAGCAAACGTTACAAATTATTTTGTCTGCACTACCAACTGCTGTGTAAAGCCATACTGTGTGAATTTCTAAGAAATTCCAGTCTTGTTCAATTGGTACAAAGTCACCAGCTGAAATTTGTCTATTAAACCCTGATTTATCTCAGTTTTGTGAAATTTAGAAAAAGCATTGACATGCAGGATCAGAAATAGGTATCTTAATATGTATTGGGTAATGGTGGTTTCATAAACCAAAATACAAAGAAAGTCAATTTAGCTCATTGTTATAAACAGAACACAAGCAAAGGGAGAAGACATCTATTTCACCATCATGATGCTGCCATCAAATGCAGGAGTCTCTAAAGCAACAGAAGTGAAAAATCTTGACTTTATGTTAAAAAAAATCTATGCTTTACTTAAAAGACGAGGAATTACGCTTGGTCCATCCTATTAAGTTCTGCATATGGCAGCAGTTCAAATATTAATAGCATATCTCAGCAGGAAGAATTAGCACCAAAGGAAACGTTTTAACAAGAACAATATTAATCCTAGATTTTATCTTTTTTCTGTCAACGTTAGTTGCTAGCACAAATCATGCAGTCGCTTAACATTTTGTCTCGTGGCTGCAACACATTATGGCCATCTACCAAGAATTACTTGGTAGGACCCTCTGGGACATGGTTGTTGGGGACAAGGGAACAGAACAGAGCTGGCAAACATTTAATGATGTTTTCCATAAAGCACAAGAGCACTCAGTCCCCAGATGAAGCAAATCAGGCAGGAAAGGGAAGAAACCAGCATGGCTGAGTTGAGACCTGCTGGTCAAACCGAAGTGAAAGAAGGAACTGCACAGGCAGTACAAATGGGCAGCGAAACTGGGAAGTGTGTAGAGACGCTGCCCGGTTGCGTAGGAATGGGGTCAGGAAAGTGAAGGCACAGCTGGAGCTGAATTTAGCAAGGAAAGACTAACAAGAAGGGCTTCTACAGGTACATCAATCAGAAGACGAAGTTTAACGAGAACATACCCTCATTGATGGTAGAAATGGTGACCTCCTGTGAACAGACAAGGAGAAGGCTGAAGTCAACTCCAGCTGGAAGCCAGTCACAAGTGGTGTCCCCCAGGGCTCAGTGCTGGGTCCAGCCCTGTTCAATGTCTTTATCAGTGACCTGGATGAGGGGATCGAATGCACCCTAAGTAAGTTTGCAGACGACACTAAGCTGAGTGGAAGTGTCAATCTGCTGGAGGGTAGGGAGACTCTGCAAAGGGATCTGAACAGGCTGGACCACTGGGCTGAGACAGAGGGCATGAGGTTTAACAAGGCCAAATGCTGGGTCCTGCACTGGGGCACAACAACCCTGTGCAGTGCTACAGACTGGGGGAAGAGTGGCTGGAAAGCTGCATGGAGAAGAAGGACCTGGGGGTGTTGATTGACAGCCGACTGAACATGAGCCAGCAGTGTGCCCAGGTGGCCAAGAAGGCCAATGGCATCTTGACTTGTATCAGAAACGGCGTAACCAGCAAGTCCATTCTGCCCCTGGACTCGGCACTGGTGAGGCCGCACCTCAAATCCTGTGTTCAGTTCTGGACCCCTCGCTGCAAGAAGGATGTTGAGGCTCTGGAGTGTGTCCAGAGTAGAGCAACGAAGCTGATGAAAGGGCTGGAGAACAAGTTTTACAAGGAACTGGGGTTGTTCAGCCTTGAGAAGAGGAGGCTGAGGGGAGACCTTATTCCTCTCTACAACTACCTGAAAGGAAGTTGTAGAGAGGAGGGAGCTGGTCTCTTCTCCCAAGTGACAGGAGACAGGACAAGGGGGAATGGCCTCAAGCTGCACCAGGGGAGGTTCAGGCTGGACATCAGAAAAAAAATTCTTCACAGAAAGGGTCATTGGGCACTGGAACAGGCTGCCCAGGAAGGTGGTGGAGTCATCATCCCTGGAGGTATTTAAAAGACAGGTGGATGAGACACTCAGGGCCATGGCTTAGTGGTTGATAGGAATGGTTGGACTCAATGATCCAGGAGGTCTTTTCCAACCTAGTGATTCTGTGATTCTGATTCAGAGTAGTGGTCAACAGCTCGATGTCCAGATGGAGATCTGTGACAAATGGTGTCCCTCGGGGGCCATACTGGGACCAGTGTTGTTTAATATCTTCAACAACAATACAGACAGTGAGATCGAGTGCACCCTCAGCAAGTTTGCAGATGACACCAAGCTGATTGGTTTATTTGCCACAACGGAAGTATGAGATATCATCCAGAGGGACCTGGACAGGCTGGAGAAGTGGGCCTGTGTGAATCTCATGAGGTTCAACAAGGCCTACAACTGGGTTGGGGCAATTCTGTCCTTGTATAGGAGGTGATTCTGCCTCTCTATTCTGCTCTTGTGAGACCCCACCTGAAGTATCGTGTCCAGTTCTGGAATCCTCAACATAAAAAGGATATGGAACCGTTGGAATGGATCCAGAGGAGGCTACAAAGATGATCAGAGGGCTGGAGCACCTCCCATACAAGGACAGGCTGAGAGAGTTGGGGTTGTTCAGCCTGGAGAAGAGAAGGCTCCGGGGAGACCTTGTAACAACCTTCCAGTACCTGAAGGAGGCCGACAAGAAAGCAGGAGAGGGACTGTTTACAAAGGCATGTAGTGACAGGACTAGGGGAAATGGCTATAAATTGGAGAGGGGAATATTTAGACTAGAAATTGGGAAGAACTTCTTCACAATGAGTGGTGAGGCACTGGAACAGGTTTCCCAGGGAAGTTGCAGATGTCCCCTCCCTGGAAGTGTTCAAGGCCAGGCTGGATGGGGCCTTGAGCAGCCTGATCTAGTGGGAAGTGTCCCTGCCCATGGCAGGGGGGGTGGAATTAGATCATCTTTAAGGTCCCTTCCAACTCAAACCATTCTATATCATCACATGACTGAATACATCCTTCTTACGCAGCTGAGCTTACTAACCCCGTTTTAGGTTTTAATGTACACCCCACACACTAAGCGAGCTGCCCTAAGGAGTGCACTGAAGAGGAGACTGCAGGCACTCAGGACAAGTTATACATTGGCACCTGGTACAGCTGAGGGGCCCTCGGAGAGTAAAGGGAGTACAGAGTGGGTCACAGACTTTGCCAACTACTCTGCAAGGCAATACCAGAACTGCTATTGCCACCTCCACATGACATGCATAACCCTTTGTCTTAAATTCTGTTTTCAATCTGCCAACAATCAGAACATTACAAGATAAACACAATTTTGCAGTAACCAAAAAGGACAAAAATTTTTTAAAGTACCATAAAATATCTTTCTTCCTTGAAAAGACTTAAGTGGTATGCCTTGGCCAAAGTACCTCATAACATCCCCTGTAGACTCAAAACCAAGTGCACTAATGAAATAAAACCAGTTTTCCTTCAAACCTTCTATTATTTAACTCATGCAGGGCCACCATCTTGGCCAGCTAGATTTTTTGAGTAGGTAAAGAGAGAGAACCACAAGCATTTCAGTAGAGAGATAACACAAAAGTTTAAGTGCTGGCTGTGCACTTGCATATTTGAGGGGAAGATAAATGGGACAGAAAATTTACACTAGATCAAGCAAGCAATACAGTGGTAGCCTAAAAGTCCAGCAGACAGAAAAAAGAATACAAGGTTCAATGACAGAAACCTTCACATCTCACAAGGGCCACACAACTTTTAAAAAATTCAGAGGTCCTAGAACTGACCTGAGTATTAAGGCAGCCCATTCAGAATCCTTCTTCCTTACTTTATGCTGGCTGAGTCCATTTTCATTAACCACTTGTCTCTCCAGTTCCAAATAAACTGCTAATCAGTATTAGCGTTGTTAACGGGTTTTCTTGTATTTGGCCAATAAAGTCCAAATCTTAGCTCAGGATTAAAAAACTTCATGCAAAAAGTAAAAGGCTTGATCACACAGTATCCAGAGCTTGCATCCCTCTCCACATCATCATTTAGTAACAGAAGCTGTGTTGTCATAAGGACCATTGGACATCAGGCAGTCATACAAGCAAATAGTAGAGGAAGACAAATAAAAATTTGCAGTATACTCCTGGAAAGATAGGATAGATGCACAAACAGTGCTTTTAGTATGGAATACTTTTATACTCACATAGTTTCACTTAAGTCAGCCAACACCTCAACACTCCCAAAGCTGTATACCACTTGACATGATTCATGACAAAAGTCAGCTGGCTGACATGCACCACGCTAGTGTAAAGGGACTAAAGTTAACCAGCTACAAGTATGGACAAGCCTTAAGCTTCACATTTGTACAAGCACTTACAAATGTACTCTTTGGCTGCGGGCATCCCGTCAGTCATGGTGGTAGTCATTTTTGCTGGCATTATGTTCTGAGATTTGCCTTAATTTTTATACTGCTATTATTCTAACTTACATTCATAAAAGCATAATAGTACCATGCCATGGCTACTAGATAAAAATGAAGAAATTATGAAAAAAAAAAAAATCAAAACACACATCTATAAATACGCATTTGGAAATGAAATTACAAAATGTTATTTTGGTAAGATACAGTACCTTACTCTCAAAGAAAAAAAAAAACCTCTCAATTGTATTTCCATCATTTCAATTCCAGAGGAAGACTGGAGAATTATTAATGTAGCAAGAAATATAGGAGCCAATATTTCCCCCAAACAAAATTTATTATTTTACTCAATCCTATACCTTCAGTATCCCATCTTCAAACTACACTTTCTCCCTTTCCTCTACCCTCCTGTATTTGGTTACAGACACGTGGGAGGGATGAAACCTATCTGCAGATTTCACCATAACCAAAGGCTTCCATGTTTATGAAGACTCGGAAGCTGATGTAAACTTATTGCTGCGATGACAGTTGTGTCCAAGCAGAGGAAACACAGAGTTAAAAAAAGAGAGAAAAGGGACAGGGTGAAACAAAACACCTGAAGTAGAAAGACTAGCTGAATAGTAGCTTTTTTAGGTCTTCTGAAAAGAGCAAATGAAGACAGAACATAAGCTGACTAAGCCTTATCTAAACTAGAGGATATGTGGTAGCAGACTTGCGAAGCCTCAGCCTTTCACAGCAGTGAAGCAAAAGGATTCACAGTATGATTTTGTATTACGAAGAACGTCTACCACACTAAAAAAAAGTTCCATTTCGTTGTGTGATTATATGTAGAATTCTGGGTTTTGTTCAGCTTTTCTATGAATTTACTGCTATATTATTTTTCAGAGACATTTCTTTTACTAGATGCCCAGAGAAGGCGTTTGATTGATTAGTGTGGTTTTTTCTGGCTTACCCACTAAATTGATTTGAACAATTCATTTGTTAATATAGTGAAGCACAAATTCAAGATTACAAATTATTTAACAAGTCTTAACAAACAAGTCCCTTGGTGGTCTTGAAGTTTCTGGGAAGAAGATGGATGAGGTACGATTTTATAGATTCTCTTTCCTAATTGTGTAAAGCTGCTAAGGTCTGAAAAGTGCTTTAGTGCAAACAAGGGGCATTGTCAGACAAAAAAAGAGACAATTGCCTGTGTTAGCACAACAATTAATTTATTTGCACAGAACCACTCAGTCTATTTGTTACCAGAAACGTGCTAATTATTCCCGCTAATTACATGCAAAACCTTCATTATCACCTATATGAGGAAGAGGACCCCTCAGGTTTCGGTGACAAATTAATTACTGTGTTTTCCTTCTGAATGTACTTCTAGACAGTCCCTGTTATCTAAAAAGTAAATTGGCTAGCAGGACGCTTGTCTCTCAGAGACATTCTGCAAGCTAGAAGCAAACATAAATATCATATCAAGTTACTACTGCTATTTTTTCAGGCAGGTATTTTCTGAAGCTCTCAGAACTATTATATCCTAATAAAATATGCCATGCACTGCTAAATTCCACTACGTAATTGCTTTCAGAGCCCTTTACACATCTATGAAACAACAGATAACACAGCAGGCATTAAATTTTTCAAAACACAGTAAATAATCCCAATGGTAAACTACCTAGTCAGTACAACATAGAATTTTTTTCAGTAAATAAATATGATTTAAAATTCATAATAAATTAAGTGAAAATGATAGCAAAGCATCCGAATTATCCCACCGTTCATTATAACCATTATAATTCAACACACAGAACATCAGCCACCAAGTCCTTGTAATGCTTGTCAGGGGCACAGGGAGTTTCATGTGAGGAGGAGGAGAAGGCATGCAGGATCAAAGTCTTGGTTTTGAAGGTAGGAAACATGGTGAGCGAAGGAGTTACAACACAATTAATTTCGTGGAGGGATGAATCGAGGGGCTGCAGTGAATTCTCAACACGCAGGTAGATAAATCAACTGTTTTAAAAAAAAAAAGTTCATCTCTTAAATTTTGCTTAGAATCCATTAGGTAAGTTTCAGCCATTCCTGTATGACACCTTGTGAACAGCCCGCCTCTACTTCCATTAAAAGTGCTCTGGAGTGTTCACAGTTATTGGAGGCCTCCTCAGCTTTTGTTTGGGCACAGCAGAACATCAATACCTTAACAATTCAGAGTATCAGCAGCGTCAATGGGCATATTAACATCATTGTGCAATTCTAGAATGTGGACTTCAACCACAACTTTAGCAGTACCAACAACACTACACTGTACAAAGCAGCAGCCAATCTGTGGCTGGACACAAATCCTGCAGGCTTGGCAGTACAGCAGGGATGGGATACAGTAACTCAGATAAGGCTACTGAAAAGCTAGAAACACAGTTTTGTAGTGAATCAGGTGATGATTAACACCCACACAAAGTCACATTTCAACAGCCACTTCACCTTATGAAGATAAAGTAGAAATGGAGGAGTGGATTCAGAATCTGGATGTCTACAAGACACTGCCTCACCTCTCCAGACCATCAGTACTGAAAGGTAATCCGCAAGAGCGCTGAACCTAGCCTTAGAGACTAGTTCACCCATGATTCATTGCCCTTCATTCACGTTAATCTAGGTACCACTTGACATGCAGCCCTCTCTATTACAATAAATGTAAGATACCCACCTTCAACTTTACTTGCATTTGTAGCCCATTCCTCAGACACTTGTATCTACTGACATAAGCCCCTATTTCATCCATGATACTTCTCATGCCCATTTCTGGTAAGTGTTGGTACTTTCTGCAACGTTGTCCCTCAGAGATAGGAAACTCCCATAACTAGATACATGGCAACTTCATTGTTCAGTCTGCTTTCATCCTCTCCTTTCACTTGAGGCCTTCAAAAACCTTATTAACAATAATGCTAATTATATGCTCAGCTTCCATATGCTGTACTACCGAATACAGAGTTTCACCGCGGTTTCCATCTGTATATCTTGGCTGCAGTTTCCATCTGTATATCTTGGTTTGTCTCTTGTATCAAAAGGTAAGTTCTCCAAAGCAAGACCCATCTCTTTGGTGTATTCTTGCAGTAGTTAGCACTTCTTAAACATTATTTGACTATAATTAATAATAATAGAAGTACTAATAAGAGAAGGAAGCACAGTTTGCAAGTTTTCCAAATCTGAAAAGGAGGCCAAGGAAAGATTCAACATTTGGAGGCCAACACTACTTTTGTCATTATTACAAAAAAAAATTTTAGAGGTTAATGGCCAACCAACAGAGAAAACATGCCAACTGGCATGTAACCACAGCTGCACACGCTTACAATTTTTATTTTAAATTTAGTTTATTACCTTAATTAGGGTTCTGGAATATATGCATTGCCTATGCTTGTGTCCTCTAGCTCAATATCCACCTCTATTCAAATAAATTAAAATGAAAACAAGTGGGCAAGAAGGAAGAGTATTGTACTGCTTCTGAGTGCAATAGTGTCTTCTTTCTTTTTAAGTCAGAGACGTTCATGTAAAAGTTAGAATGTGTACAGTTTTCTTTCCCCAAAACAATAACTCTCAAAATTACACCTAAAACTCTGAGCCCACTACCAGCATAGCAGGTGCTTTGTTGATAGGGTATTAATCCCATCCATGCAAGTAACGAACTTTTTACATATGAAAAGTTCTCACCTCCAAATTCTGTCTTATTACCAGTTTTTTCTGTTCCAAAGCACAGGAAGGTTTCCTTTGCATAAGACAAAAAAAAAAAAAAAAAAAAAAATCTGGTCCCTGAAATTTATTACACAATTTTTTAACCATTATATGACCCTGTACAACTGAAAACCTGAAAAGACAACAGAATAATTAGCATTGCTGCCAGGCCTCTAACAAGTGGCCTCCAACCTATTGTACCCAAAACCAGTTCAGATCCAGAAAATGTAAAATTAACCCATAATCAATCCATTGCAAATTGCTCTAAACAAGCAAGGTTAGCAGCAGAATGCAAAAGCAGAGCACTAGCACAGGTTGCCCAGGGAAGATGGGATGCCTCATCCTTGGAGGTGTTCAAGGCCAGGTTGGATGGGGCCTTGGGCAGCCTGATCTAGTGGGAGGTGTCCCTGCCCATGGCAGGGGGTTGGAACTGGATCATGTTTAAGGTCCCTTCCAACCCAAACTATTCTATGATTCTATGAACTTACTTATGATAGGAAGATCTTTTTTCCATTTACTAGAGATAGCCAGGTGGCTCACCAGATTCTTGAATGTTTGTCAATAACACACACAGCAACTTTGAAAGAAGTCTGGCAATGGGGAGGCCATACAGCAACAAGAATAGAAGGATTCTAAATTTGAGGGCAAAGTGATCGAGGAGGGGGATTAATCTGAAAAATAGAGGTGCCTAAAGAGAACTGCACAGCATCAAAAATTATTGAGAGCTGGAAGTGGAGGGAAAGATGGAAAAGCAGCCTACTTTTGCTACGACACAGAGGAGGAATAAGACATTGTTTTCACAGTGAAACATTTGAGCAATAAAATCATGAGTTTGCCTAGAAGGCAAACCCTTTCAACATGGGCCTTAATATCTTCTAATTTGCCTGGCCTGAATTATGAGGACATATTTTTGGCCTGATCTATACCACAAAATATGAGTAGGGTTAAGAGCATTCAAAATAGCTGACAAGGTGCTGAAGCAGAAGAGAACCACAGAGACTAGAAAGTATGGGTCAGCACTGGATTAGCTGCACATAAACTGCATCTTGTGTTCCAGTGGTTTCATTGCTTCACTTAAAACTATCAGCATTTAAAAGTAGCAACAGGGAAAAAATTATCAACTCTGTCATAGCTGGAGATGGCAGCTATATGACAAAGAATGACTCAGTAATACTTGTTTCTTTCCTACATTTAAAGTTTTTAGAGATTACCTCCTTTCTTCTTAGTCCTTCCTGCCCAATATTAAGATAAGAATTTCAATAAAACTTCTACAGCTACAAAGAACATGGATCCACTGTTCCTGCCAATACCAACACTGACCCATCGAGCTCTCCAAGAGAAGATGCAAATACTGAAGTTGGAAATAACTGATCTAACTCAGAAACACAGTACTACTAGAATTTATTTTATGAAAATCCATGTGTGCTAAAATATGAACAAATTTTAAACTCCTTTGCATTTGGCAGGGAAGGGGAAGTAGTCATTGGGAATGGGATTTTTTTAGATCTACATTTTCCTTCAGGTTTTCACATGCTCCTGCATAAACATTTCCTGGCTTGATATTGTGTTTGCTCACACCACAGTTCTTCCACAGAGGCATTTACTTCCTGCTGCAAAGAAGGGGGAGGGAGGCAGTTTGCAGCTTGGCACCATTTATCCTTTTCAGACAAAGTTTGGTTTAGGAACGAATATGCCACAACTTGCTGGGTACCAGGAGCCAAATAAATGGTTTTACTGTTTGATTATTCATATCATTCAAAAACTGTGTAAGTGGCAATTGTCTTTCTTCCTGTCATACTGGGACCTGGATTGCACAGCAAGTGTGTCTTGCACAGGAACACTAGGTTTCTAGAGTCGAAAGTCTCCTGGAACTGTTAGTTTTCAATTATTTTGTCTTGGGCTGAGCACCTTAACTCCTCCCTGTTCTCTAGCACAGCGGCTAAAATGGAGCCATCCTGCTGGAGCCTGTACAGCCAGCAGCTTCCCTAGGGACCCCCACACCCTTTCCCTTCAAATTAATGAGTGGCCATATAACAGAGTAAATAGAAACAAATTAGGAACAGACTTATCCTGGTAATTATCAAAGAAGAGAATCCCAAAGACAAATTTAAACAGAAAAAGATGTATGAGCTTTACAGCTCAGTGTAAGAAAGAGCACTTGCATAAGATACTGCATATAAGAAATGATGAAAATGGTTTTAAACAAAGCAGAAAGTCTCCAAGGCTTGCACCACTAACGTAATTGAGAGGAGGGATGAAAAATGCTAGTATTATCTCTGGCTCAGGAAGTCCCAAAGCTATGATTCAGTAGAAGGTAGGAGAGTACACCAAGAAAGGATCATTACATGCTTGATGTTTTCTTATACGCTCCCTCAGGCTGCCGTCAGAAACAGGATACCCGGCTAGACAGATGTTTAGTCTGATTCTGTATGACTGTTCTTACTTTCTGATAGTAAGACATAAACGTGGATAGAAAGAGAGTTATGTTCAACCCAAGGGGATTGCATGAAACTTGAAGTTGATGCAGGCATAGCAGCCAGCAGTGGGAGGTTTCAAACTGAGAAGCGTCAACTCTGGGCAAATGCCTTTTGAAGTTCATACCATCCAAAAATCTTTCTCATACATTTCAGGCCTTGTCTTTAGGACATGGGGCACTTTTGTAGACAAACCACTTCCCCTACCTTCCCCCTTCTGGTCCTTCCGTTAAACATTTCATTTAAAAAAAAAAAAAAAAAAAAAGTTTCTTTTCTCTCTGACTGTGAACTATCTGTCATCATGCTATTGCCAACATGGACATTCTCTGCACTGCGTTTTCTAGGTCTTTACAAGAAAACAAATCTTCCCAGTGCCACCAGTCCATCTCATGTGCATGTCAAAACATAGTCACTAAGCACAGTGTCCGTTATCTCTCCAGCAGGTGGTTGGATGCAAAAACATATGCAGAGATATTTTGCAATACCATAACAATGTTACAATGTCAACCATAATTTCCAGGTTGTACATAGATGTCCCAAATCATCACAGTTCAATCACAGCTGGAACAATGGGTCAGGAACGGTTTTATTTCCTACTTCAGTATAGACAATAGCAAAAAGAGGAGCAACAATAACAAGAACTTTTCTTTCAACTCGACCACCAGAAACACTACTTTTTCTTGCTCCTAGCCATTTTAATTCATGTTCTTGTTATAGCCAGGCAGGCTTTCTAAAGAAACTGTATATAGAAAATGTTATACAACAGTTGCAGCAAGCAGCCTACATAGCAGCTTATTTGCTGTGACAAATTGCACAGAGCATGCCACGCACTAATACTCCATATTCTCTTCTGGGTCATTGAACTTATTCTGGTACAAATTCCAGACAAACCATTTCATATGCAAAGCCATTAAAGGACTAGAACTATTTTCTTTTGCTAGCTCAGACTAGCCTCTACTCTACAAGCTAGGGTAGTCCACAAGGAAATACACAACATGGATGCAATCCCACTCAGATGTTTCTTGAATGACTAGCTAGCCACTACAATGTTACATTAAACGGAGCTACACCATCTTTGCCTCAGAAGTAGTAGCTGTCACTAGATTTTATAAGGAGATGAAGGTGAGCACAAACATTGTGTTCTCTGGGAACATCTACCAGACTAGTTCTCCCAAGTGATTGTGATTCCAGAATACCCACTTCCTAGATTCCAGCAAAGCTTAAGGAGCAGATCAATGAGCTCTGCCCAAACAGGGCTGGATTGAACCTTAGCTGCAACAGCATGCCAGGCACCATGGAATGGTAAAGTTGCTTACAGAGCTTAGGCATCTCCAGAGCTGGCCTGTAGTTAAGGAGGCGCTCTTACAGTCACAGGTTTGGACTTAAACAGCTAATTCTTCCAAATCTCATGTTAGTTAAAAACAGGGGGGACTCCAGTGTATTGTACGCTCTATAAATTTATTCCTCAGCCGACTGAGAGAATTACTTACTTGTGTGCACCACAGCCTGATCCCTAAGATGAGTCTTCAGGGTAGATATCCTGTATAAATAATACATAAGACTGTCACAATGGAATGATTTTCACTGTGGAGGTATTCACCTCACTCCAGCTATCTTTTAAAAACAGTATCTTCCTTATTAATTACTTAGGGTCTCTTTCATAATAGGAGGGTGATTTGGTGACAGTACCAGCTTAAGCAGCAACTTCAACAGGGCCAGACCTGTCACTTAAAGAATAAAAATACTCATCAACAAAGTTTAAAGCAGATGGGACAACTGGCCAGAGAGCAATACTTTCCCTCTGTTCTGACAACAGATGAAGCATAGGCAACTATTTTAAATTAGAGACCAATGTCCCCGTGCTTATCTCATGTCATCTTGTACAGGTTAGTTAATGTCATCTTGCACAAGAGGAAACGAGACAAGACAGAACAACTAATTTAAAATTAATGCACTTTAAAATACAGTGACATTACATTTTTAGTTAGCAGCCATAAACTTTTTCAGCTCCAGGATTCTTGCAGAGTTGAGACCTGTGCGACAGGCCGGGTACACCAGGCAGGATTCACACTCTGCGATGAAAGAGAAAAAGGGAAGTTCTCAAAACAGCAACAGAGTTGTTTAGTCTACTTTATCCTACCTCTTCCTTCTGAGTAACACAAGTTCTTATTGCTAAGTAAAAATACATGTGTGTCCATGTAAAAAGAGATATAGAGATGGATGCACTGTTAATTTAAAAGAAGGTCAAAGACCTTTAATCAATCTTCAGGTATTAAGGAGTGTTTATGATTTCTATCATAACATCCATTCCAGTCATAACATTGTGCTCTTATGGAAAGCCACAATCAATTTACTATTCCCAACTAATATTTCAGTGACTTTAGAATTTAAGGCCCATTCCAGATCGATAGCCTCCCCTGACCAAACCTGTCAGTTGCTGGGGATGGGGAAGAGGTGATTTCTGTTAAACCCATAACATTTATCAGTGATTCTGAGCAGCAACTTTTTTTGATGCTGTCTGACATCAGATGAGAAATCACTTTTTAATTAAATGAAAAAAAGTAGCATATATATGAGGTAAGAGCCAGCTTCTGAGAGTAGAAGTAGTACTGGTTTTCTCATTTTGCAGGGTAAGTCTGCTCTGCTTCCACAACAGGAAGTAAAGGAAAATGTGATCTTGGAAAGATTTGCTATGTATGGCATACAAAAACACATTATTCCCAACACTCTGCGGCCTCTAAGTATCTCAAAAACAGGCACCCAAAGAATGAAAAACCAGATGGGTGACAATGATGGCATCATCAAAATACCCTATGCCTCACTCAATTATTTTATATTCAAGGCACAAGTTACAACTAATATATTTAATTACATCTACCTAATTTATACCAGAATCCATTGCTTCTTTGTATTTCCAGGGAATAGAAATATAGGAGATACTGTGGACAAAAATGATATTTCTTCTGGGAATAAAATCCAAACAGAAAAAGAGAGTGAGAGAAAGAGACTTAAGCTTAAACTTCCTTATTATTTGATAAGAAGTATTTTCTGAGTAAAGGTACAAGTCATTTGTGGTTCTGATCACTCCAGTATGCTGTTCCATACCTAAGAGTAGAAAATGTTTCAAATATTTAACAAATCGGGGCTAATTATAAAGAACAATTGAATCCTTAATATAAAGCCTGAGAGACTTTATTCTTCTAACGTTACTTGCTGCTGGTGCAAATACCATGAGAAGAGATAAAGCTACAGACCTGTTAATACAAAGACAGTAAAACATTACTTTCAGTTTTGAGAAAAACACTAGGCTCTGCATATAAGTTAATTATTGAAGTTCAATTCTCTTTTTTTCCCCAAAAAAAAAGTTATTTTAATTACTGCTTTTTGTGCTAAGTTTCAGTTTTACTTTGGTGAAAAAATAACATTCTAGTTGAAGCAATGCCTACTAGAAATAAGAGTTACTCAAGGGCAGTGTTTTATTGATAAAGCCTTCTTCATAATCATCATATGTCATAACATTTCACAGGATTCATGACATTCCTATATTTTCAAAGGCAGAAACAACGGCAAGTTCTGATCTGGAGCTAAGAAAAAAACCCAAAGCACTGTCTAGAGCTGAAGAAATTTTTGTATTTTAAACCCTAGATATAGTGAAAGACAGGGTTTCATAAAAGTAGGAAGGGTTGTACGAGCTACCATTTTAAAACTGTTATGAGTATTTGCATACATTTACATGCACTGAAAGCACAGCCATTCAGAACAAACAAGGCTCATTACTAAGACAAACATGCAGAGTATGACTGAGTGACAATCTACACAATGGCTGATTTAAACTTTATTGGTCTCCTTCATTCACCGACCATTTTTCTGGCTAGGAGCAACAGCTAAGGATGCCTTACATCTCTTTAGCCACTTTTTATTTTTGATAAACCCCGGGGCTGCCCCTGTTAAGGTGAGAGAATACACTAAGCAGTCTGTTCAGTCGTTGAAATCTCCGATATGGTCTGACTTCTAACAGGCAACCTTAAATGAATCTCTCTGAAGTAGTGGAATAGGTAGGAAAACTGGTTTAGCAAAAAGACATACACAGTTCCCTTCAACAGTTCAACTTTAAGGCATGTCTGCATGCATTCCTACTGCCTGTGACAATAGTAACACTTCCTTTCAGCCTAATAGGTCCTGAGCCCCATCCTTTGTCTGCTGATTAACTGCTCTATTCATTGACCAGACCACTAATTGCATGCTCCTTATAGTTACCCTACATTACTGTAAGAATTAATGAGACACAATTACAGCTCCCAGAAATCTCAGGCCTAGCCAACTGCAAAGCACTCCAACTGAATAAGAACTCCCCAAGAATAAAGAGAAAAATTCAGTCCATTGTTCACAGGAAGCAGAATGTTTTTTGTTAAAAAATTGTATTTATTTGAAGCTGTTTCATAATTAGGCCCTGCAGAAAAAAAAAAAAAAAAAAAGAAAAAGAAAAAAAAAGGAGAGAATAGAGAAAGAACTTGGGAACCAGCATTCACTGAGAAATCACAGTGGACGCAGAGAGACGTGCAGACAGTTCAGATATGAGGAGAAAAAACATAAGGGATGGAGTGCATGAAAAATTAGTGCTATGAATAGCACAAACATCTATAACCAATCAGCTGTTAAACAGAGCATGTCCCAGTGTATGGGAATTACTCTTAATGCAATCTTATATTTGAGTGATACAGCTCGAATCCTGAACAATTTAAAATAAGCTTCTGCACTCACATTTCTACTGTAAGATGGAAGAAGAGGAATTTAATTTCCCACTCCCAGAATTTAATATGCATTAGAAGCCAGTGTCATTAGCCATGAAAGTCAAAAGGAAGGGCAGAAAATGAGTTTTTTGAAAATCAGCCGTATTGAAAACTGCACTCACATTTAATCTGTGTAATCAACAGCCACAGCTATTCAAAGTCTTAGTGACTACAATCACTACCTATTAGCCTGTAAGTAGTTCAAAAGCTATTATTCTCACTTGAACAATTTTCCAGTACACAAGAGACAGCATTAAGTTAATGAAGTTAATATGCAAAGTCAATACTCTTTGTTATGAAGCCATCTTCTTCTATTGGTCCACCTTCAGCATATTTTCACCATATAAATTTGATTAAATTACATGTATAGTTTGAAAAGGCCACTGGTACTTAAAATAGAGCTTGAAATGTAGCGCTACACTTTATAGTCGCAGTAACCATTTTCCAGGGTACATTGTATAGCAGCCACTGAGACCCCAAACTAAGAATGTCACAGACTGGCACTGCTGCATTCCAGAATCAACATCTTTGGACAGAGACAACATTTTTTTGTACAACTCTACAGGGATTCTCAATAATTGCACCTAACTGTGGTAATAGTTTAAATTCATGGAAAATGGATGTTCTTCTGATACTATCACTCACTGATATCACAGCAGAACACTTTCCTGCATGAAGCAGACAGTTACCACCATGTGGTGCTGAATCCCAAGCAGGAAACAAGGCACGAATATGGATCAGAGACCTTTGTGTTCAGTGGATAATAAGTCCAATATCCCTGACACAGAACAGCAATCATTAACTCAGGGATCTTTTGTTAAATGGCCCCTGTGGCTGGACTGGTAACAGCAGGGATTGAATTTGCAATTTCTGTATCTCAAAATATCTCTCTTTTATGATTACAATCGCATCCAATGCTATAGTTATATCTGTACTTACCATCTTCAAGACTAGATTCATCTGTCAGGGAGACTGTAAGCCTACAAATTCATGCATTTCTAAAGTAAGTCTCCAGGACTTGAAGTGATAAAATCCATTTCTATTAACCTCGGATGATTAATCAACCCCAGTGCAGGACCACAGGGTTTACATATGCAGCTTTGGCTCTAGCAGCATTATTTGAAATAGGCTTTCCAGATCTCTTGAAAAAAAACTGAGGAAAAACAAAACCTTTGTCTCAAATCAAACATCACCTAGATCATTCAAGCTATTCATGTAGCTGAAAATTAGAATAAGCCTAAATTCCTTCAGTGTGTGATGTGAAATTTTCTGCCAGTGCAAATAATGTATTCCGGTATCTGGTCCAGCCTTCATTTCTGATGGTATGAAATAACTTGAAAAAATACAAAGCATGCATATACTCGAGTCTGGCTGTAATTTCTAGTTAAGGTCCCTCTCTGCATAAGAGAAAATGGAGTCCTTCCTGCAAACGAGCACTAAGAGCCCACTCTTTATGTCATCAATTCCAACTAAGATAGGATATCTAAATGATAGGATATCTAGGGGCATACAGGAACTGCATCTTAGAAGACAAGGGAGGGTTTCAAATAATAATCTTAGTTCACTCACACCAATTCTACTCTCCTGTTCCACTATCAATTTCTTTAGAACTACTTGTGCTGCATGTAGGATCAGCAAAGGACAATCCTGATGCATCAAGTGCTTCCACAAGCTTATTTCTTCTGGAATGGATTCACTCAAGAAAGCTTCTGCTTTAGAACACCTCATCCTTCAGTTTGTGTGTTGCACATCACAAGCTTCACTGCTAAAGGGCTTTCCTTCCTTCCTTTTCATTGTTATATTTGCATCCAGTCTCCCTTCTTCCCTGCGAAGAAGGGAGTTCAGTTCAGTTAACAGTTCAGTTAAACAATGATTGTGCCTATGCTGTGTGGCTCTACACTCTCAAGCGTGGCCCCAGAACTATCTTCAGGACTAGAATCACCAACAGGGCAGGTGCTAAACACGAAATCTCATGCACTGAAAGGCATTATTCATACAACTTGCAGCTGTAAGACAACCCCATAGATAGAAGATGAACAGGAGACAGAGATTACATACTATTCTTAAGAGTTGCTCTAGAGGTCGTTCTTCAGAGTGGTGTAAGCGCAGGCTATGATCTCTCTCTGTGAGCAGTGGTAAACTTGCGTATGACTCCCTACAGGATAAGGCCTACGGTTGATTTACACTAGAAAGGTTAATATAGAAATTTATACTAACAAGACTCCTCTTCCTAAGCAACTTATACTTATCCCTCAAGAGAAGTAAAACGTATAGGTAAAAGAACTTCTCACACAGCTTCTGCACTAGCGTTTTTGCTGGTACAGCTATGTCAGCAAAAAAATCATATCCCTCCCTGACAGGCCTCCATGATAACACTTTTAAGTGCAAACCAGGTATCAGTATTTCAGTTATGACAGAAAAAGTTCTACCACTAGTCATGAGCTGAATATGTAGTGTTTCATGACCTGGAAAAGCCCTTGTTTCCAAGGAGGTGAAATCCCATGATCATGTTTTCCATGATCATTTCTCACAAGCTCTGATTAATACAGTTACTAATACGGTGCTGTATCAACACATACAGAGTAGGTGAAAATACCACATCCATCGACAAGGTACTTATACTCTGCATTCCCATCTAAAAAGTGTTTACTTACACTACATTAAAGCCACAAAAAATTCAGTGCATAGGAGGCACCAACAAGTCTATGTAAAAATATTTTAAATCTAATAATCTCTTGATATTTCAGTTGGTTGCATTTGGCATTCAGAAGCATTTAGGTGACGCTAAGAAGAGATTCTATAGATTGAGTTCCCAGATGTATCTGATCATGAAGCAAGATGATCAAGTATAAACATATTTCATTTTAATCAGCATCATTAGGTAGAAAGCTAATACTGCTTTGAGAGAAGCAAGATAGCTTTTAAATACAAGGTTCATAATTAGACCTAAAATATAGCATTAGACAACATCCCCACAGCTGAGAAGTAGGATCACTAATACTGTATCTGCTCCCAACCTAGTTCACTGTAGTCTCCTCATCTCCAGTTCAGTTGCTCTCTGATCCTATGAGATTATTTATGGAGTATGTTTAGGACTTGAATTGATGCGGCAATAAATAAGGCCCTTTGAAAGCACCCCTCACTGAGGTGGAGAGCAAAGGCTGTGGTTGTGGTTCCCCTGGGGTGCTCCCCGTCATCACAAGCGATGACTCCCTATGATAAAAAATCATCATGAATAGAACTGTTTCTAGCTACTTACACGTACAACACACATGGACATTGATGAGCCAAACAGCATGAACCTCTCAGCTACAAGAAAGAGTCAATGATATTAATTTAATTAATTAATGTTCCTTTATTGAATACACATAAAGAAAACAGGTTCCACAAGCAAAAAGTAGTCTGATACGTAAGCACTTAAATCACAACTGCAAACTGTACCCCATTTCTAAAGCTTTTTTCAAACTATTTTAGCCTTTTTTATAATCCAATAAGATTACTCATTGCCAGAACTGTGGCAAAAATGGGATTGTATGAGAACTATTCACATACCACTAGCTGAGAAAAACACCAGAAACCAATTTATACTCATAAATCAGCTTTATTCTTGCAACACTGAAGGGAAACAATTCTGCAATGAGGTAACAGTAGCACAGAGTACATGCCTTCTTCAGTCCTTGCCTTATTCACTGCCCTTTCAACATTCTATTTTCTATCCATCTAACTGCACCATCCAAAAATCATATCATCCTGGACAACAGTTCTTGACAGGGAAATGTCCTCTTTCCCATGTAGTTGATGGCTTATATACACTCAATATCATGTGCTCTTATGTTTTCTCTGCCTAAGTCCATAAACTACACACTGTCAACCCACTTACAGGTAGCAAAACACACCCTGCTTTCTCCTTCTCCTCATATAATTTTACTCATCTTTTAAAAGAGGAGTGTGCTACAATACCAATTATGTTGAAAGAATCAGGATCCCCCACCTCCATTCTTTCACCCTTTCCCTACTCCTCCTAGTCCTACAAGTTTTTTCTTTCCCTCATTACCCCTCTACAGCAGTTACTGACACTTGCCTAGCTCATCATTTGGGCTGCAGCAACGCTTCCAGGTGATCTTCTTTCTTCCAGCCACTTTTAGGTATGAGGATGCAGGGCAAAGAATCCCTCTTGGCAATGATTGCTGTGGTCCTGAGGAAAACGTGTTTCACAATCACATGAAAAAAGATGCACTGCAATTGACAGATAGTATATTTTACAGAAGCATTCTTTAACACTAGAGTCTTTGTTTATGTCTGTTCTCATTCCTTTCCACTTCGGCTGCACTTTAAGGAAAGCTGGAAGCTAAAGTCTAGCATGGGAACAAAGTGTTATGCTTTGATTATGTACTTCAGTTACAGATAACTTGTGTAGTGAACTAAAGAATGGAGAAAAACAGATCACACACAGCTGGAGGAAAGATTGATTTGTGTCCTCTACTGCTACTAGTTTCAAAAGAGCAACCAGCAGAGTCATTCCAGTGACAAAAGCATTAGACTGACATAAAGCTTTTCATTATTTAACTACTCGTGGCGCATAACCCTAGCCCTACCCTTTCTGTCAGTCTAACGAAGTAAAATTTGGCTGATACGCAACTTCCGTATCAGGCATACCTTGGTCAAAAACAGACTGAGTGGACAAAATAGTCAAATCCTTGTCAATTTTGAACCTTAATGATTGCTTTTGTAGCATTTTTACAAGGTAGTTAGGTCTATTAATATGAATAAAGGTCTTGCGTTTCATACACGTCCATGTGAGAGGCAAGCTAGTCACTGGAAATTAAGTGTGCCAGTGTCTTTACTAGGTACACAAACCGTAAGAGTGGAAAGAGCTGAAAAGGAATAGACAGTCCAAAGAAATACAGGACAAAACCAGAAAGAAACATATGTCCAAACAGAAGCATAATTAAGCATCCAAATTGCCAATTAATAGTAAATAGCCAAGGAGGAACACATATAGAAGAATGCAATGCTACATGGAGAATTAAGCCATATTGCAAGTAAGCTTTTTTTCACAGATAATTCCAAGGTATTTAGGCTCCTAAATCGTACTTAGGAACTTAAAGTCCCACTCAGTTCCACAGTAAATTAGTCACCTCCACATCTCTTAAGATTCAGATTCAAGGACTGTGAATATATGGCATCAGTGTCCATGTCTCTTTGGTGCCTCTCCCACTGTATTAGGCAATCAGAATAATACTATGAAGAAACTCTTGATGCACCAGTGACTCCACACAAAACTCCCACCCTTTCATAAATACATGCAATGTTCTTCTATACATAGGACCATTTAATGAGATTCAATAAAAGCATTAGAAGAGCAGGTATATTGTACAAACACAGAGTATGGGGTAAGGGAAGTTACAGGCAGTTGCTTATCCTGAACCTACCTACAGATTCAGAAATTTCCTCTGTAAAGCTGCCAGCATTTCTTCACACAAAACCATCATGCACCATTTGCATTACTTTAGAATCTACAAGCTCAGGTCATGGATCAGTCCTACACAGATGCAAAGCAAAAAAAGAATATGCTTATACACCAAAATCATGCAACCAGAGTATTAGCCATTACACAGTTTTCAAAAAATTTATTGGCTTAGAGTATCATCCATTGTAGAATTATCATAAAACATTCTTCATATTACAGTCAAACAGGCTTAGAAAGGAGAAATGCCTTCTTCAGATGCAGTGGTTTTTAGTATAGACAGCTAAATAAAATATATGCCATGTAAATTATTTTTTAAAATTGAATGGGAACCACTCCAGTAATTAAACTTTTTGAGAGCTTTCTGTTATAAACATGATATCCTTTGTAACACATATTCCCATTATTAATAAGATAATAACTAACCCTCAAGGCAATAATTTACCCTTCCACACAGAAACCTTGTGTAAAGATACTTCACTGTTACCACACACAAAAACCAAATTAACTTATGAGAAAGCAACAAAGGAAATTTGCATCTTTCAGGCAACTGAATACTAATAGTCATAGAGTAAATTATATTTTAACAAAAATATTCTCAGCAATACATGTGTTTATACACTTTTTTTCTTCACACTTGGGTTTTGTTTCATTTATGTCACTATCTACCTTGCAAGTTTAAAAAAATGTGTAATTTATTCATGACCTCTATTTATTCGCGACCTCTACGTTCTTTCAGACCTCCTAAATTACACAGGTTAAAGAAAAACCAAGTGCTTTTTCTGATAACAGTTAGTGTTAAAACAAACCACACACATTGTATTTCTCTTAGCTAAAGTAATAATTAAAAAAAACCCAAAAAATAAAACACCAACTCAGAACCCAATACTTACTGTACCTTTTTCCAGAATAAACTCTCATAATTAGGCCTGCCACTTTTCCAAGTAGCTGACTATGTATTCCTGCACAGCGGGAGATTTACTCCACAGACATATTAACTTGGACAATAAACAAAGCAGAAATGCCTGACTAGAATTTACAGCTAAATTTAACCATGCATATTGTTAGTAAAATTTGCATATCTGTCTACCAACATTAAGAAAAAATAAAAGTTGAATTTCAATTAATTTAGGCACTGTGTGGCTTTGCAAGAAAAAAAATGAGATTTAAGTTGTAATTTCCATACTTATTGAGACTGTATGTCAAAGGAAATCTGTGCAAAAACCCTCTAGTGCTGCCTTGATGAGATCTGAAAGATAACAGCATACTAATAGTAAGGGATCTTCTCCTTAACAAAGATGGCTTAAAACGGTACCTGTAAAATAGTGCTGAAGGGCCACTGAATTCTAAGAAAATATTTGCAGCATCTCTTATCTCTCTGTCCTTCAACTACAAAATACACAAGACAGATCAATCAGCATGGGCTGCTTACAATTAAAGATGTTAGAAACAGTCACTGACGTTTTTTCATTGATTTTTTTTGTCATTACACTTCATTGCCACTAACCCTTCAAAGCCATGAGCTATCAGTAGCAAATATTCCTCTTCTCTTTTTTGATTTTTGTCTCTTTCCACAGCATTTGTGACACCTGCAGTTCTTAGAAATTGATTTAAAGGAATTAGGGTTTCTAATTCTTTTAAAACTAAGTTACCTTACCTGGGTCTGCCTATCCACAAAACTTTGACACTGGGATGCAGTTGTGCCAGCATAAAATATTTCAGATCAGCACAAATACTTTCAAAATGAACACAGAAAGTTATACTACTTTGAGATACTTTTTCAGTTGGTTGCTTCCTTCTTCTTCTTCTTCTTCTTCTTCTTCTTCTTCTTCTTCTTCTTCTTCTTCTTCTTCTTCTCCTCCTCCTCCAATACTATATTTACTGTTATTGTTATTATTATTACTGTTTTTTTAAAAAAACACTGAAGCAGTGAATTTCTACTGGTAAAACTCTCTTATTAAATTATGAAAATGTTCACAGTACTACAGTGTGTACTTTATAGGTTCTATACTTGCATTTGCTGTGGGCAGAATTTCAAGGGCACCTGTAATCTATGCTCAGGTTTTTAGAGTTGGCTAAAGACAACTCAGATATTCCTCACTGAGACAATGGAGCAGGAATAAATGGCATTCTGGCAAAAGTGAGGAACTTGGTCATTGGTTTAAGACATTACCTACAGTTGACTGAGCAAATGAGTAGCCTGCTCTTTCTTTTCTTAGGTGTCAGATGAAACAAACACAAACATTAACACCAGAATGACAAGATTTCTAACACTCTAGTGAGATGCACAGATCAGCTGTGCGCCTCCCAAAGCACTTTAAGCATACCTTGTTGACTCGGGCAGGAGATCTCTGAATCATGCTTCTGAATTTTACCTGCAAATATAAATACAACTTTTTTATTTTCTAATAAACAAGTTGTGCTGTGAGAGAGTGCACTAAAACCACAAGCTCTAGCATTCAGACTGTGGCTATGAACAGCTTTATCTTGTCACAAGGTCTAACTGGGGTTGATGAAACTAGAATAGTATGCTTCCCTACAGATTACACCCTTGTGAGACCCAGGCATTGCACCATTACATCAGATTTTTTTGCAAAATGTTGCATTCAGATATTGTGTGGAGGACTAATTTTACTCTGCAAAAGTGGAATGAAAACTAGCTAAATAATCTCAGCCATACAGAGCATTTACCTGGAAGTCACCAACAAGTTATGTGCATTCTGGTCCAATCATAGCAAATCAAAAAACTTCAAGAAAATGTGACTTCCAATGAAGGAACCTCGAAATGCTGACAGCTCACTGGGATATGCTCAGGACACTGAAGTCAATGGGAATCAAGGTCCACAATTCTGCAAATACAAATTGTTAAGTAGGAAACCAAGCCAGAATGAGGCACTGAAATGAATGAGTTAAAGATCAATTCACTTAAAGACTGTGTGTACATGGTCACCTCATGGGGGCCATCACCAGGAAGACAAGAGATCTTCTTAGAAGAACTGGCTCTACCTGAGGCCAATTAACAGATATGCTGACTGTAAATAAAAGCAGGAGGTGGTAAACGGAAAAGAACAGGAAGTCTGATGGGACTCCCAACTGATGCTGTGTGTCAATAAACGTCAGTTGAAACTTAGGTGCTGCTTTTGTGCTCTCTAATGGAAATCATGATTATCACATTATTCAGTAACTCAACCTAATCTCCATGTGTCATACTAGGGACGATATTTTCGATCAGTTCTACATCTGTTGATTACAAAACCAAGCACGTTGAAGTTATTTTGTTTTACATGCAGAATGAAGCAGCTTATTTAAAAGTGCGAATTATGATATTTCACTTTACTATCCATAAAACTAATGACTATTTCTTATGCCCCAATCCAAATTAGGAAGTCTCATAAAAATACTGTGTGTTTCTAAAACACCAGTGAGATAGCACAAGCAGCTATATGAAACAGAGAGGAGCCTGATATACACAATGGCAATTAGGCTTCTTAAGCACAGAAACACTTTCACAATTAACCCTGATAATTTCCTAAACCTGTAGAAGATATATCCCTTGATTCTCTTGAGTTTTGACACGAGACTCTTTGTATGTATTTTACCATAGCATTTTTCTTCACTGACTCATTAACAAATTTTCTGCCAGTAAAAGGTTACCTGTAAGAAAATCACTCTTCATAGTACTGAACATTGAAAAGATTGTGATATTTACTGTCCATTCTCTGCCCTACATCCTTAGAAGTTAACTTCCACTGCAAGATGGATTTTATTTATTGCTTCCCAATTCTCTCTCCCATTTAAAGACCTTTTCTGATGACAAATCTCTTCTCAAGCAAGTAGACATCTTAAAGCAACCAGGATCACTGACACAAGGACAGACTATTTTGCATGAGAGTGTTTTGCAGGATGTAATCTTCTCTTTTCCTTGAAGTTTAAGTACTTATTACCTATGACTTAAATGAAAGAAATTTAATAGTCTCAGTGCAATTACCTGTGAACACATATTTATTCCACACCCAAATACCTCCCACAATTCTTCCACTTTCAAAAGAGTGGACAGATTTGGCAACTCTACTTGCTCCTCACTTCTTGATACTATCATTTAGATTCAGATTAAGGCATACAAATTACGTGAGACAGGGTGCATTATTCTCACTGTTCTTGATACACTTTGGAGACAGCACTACAATCTCTCCTTTCAATTCACAAAATTTCTAAATTCATTTTAGAAGTATTTACATATTTTCACTGAATTTTTAGGAAAAGATGGATATGATTTTTTTTTGCTACTTCTTCTAATTCATGAATTCTAAAGTACCAAAATTTCTTCCATATACAATGACTGAAGTAAAGCTAATTGACTGTGTAGCACTAGTCTTCAAAAAGTATTTGGATTCCACACATGAAGAGCTGGGAAGTGGTACCATAGGATCTCACTCATACTTTAGTACTGTGCTTTCCTTTCTCCACCCTCTTTCCTGCCACAATTTTGGTATTACAATGATGAATCTCCTTCTTAACAATACTCAAGTAATTTTTTCATTTCAAACATTGTCCGGCCATTACCTTTTCTTGCAAATATTTAATTAAAATAGTTCTAAATAATAACAGGGAAATTACTGGTCATCTGCTGACAATGTATTATAATCAAATTCAGCTGACAGAAATTTGAAGGAAAAACATATATCCTGTCAGGAAAAGAAATCAAGGAGATCCCATCTATTTGGTCAATACAGTTACCAAGTAAACTTAAGTACACAGGAGCAAAACTAGCCATATCTACTCTCAGGTAACTGTAAAAGTTCTGAAGACCTTATTAAAAATATAGAAAAAAATCAGCTGCTCTTTTACAAACCTAAGCATATGCTCATTTAGAGATTTGATTTTCAATTCCTGTGAAGGCTAAAAAAGCATAGTATTACTTAGCAGTCATAAAGCAATCTAAATTAAATCGCCATGAAAACAAAGTAAAAAATATCTGGAAAGAGATTTCAGTAAGAGTGCTAAGATGCAAAATTAGCAATAAAGAGTAGCAACCAACTTTTGCTTAAGAAACACCACATGTTGCCAGTTGCTGATACATTCTGGCTACAAACTGCATTCTAACACTGAACTAATGACAGAACATAACACATACTAAAACTAATGAGTTCATATTAACAGTTTTCCTCTCTGAATTTCAATATTCACTTCGTTTTCTTTTATTGTCTTAATAAAGTCCAGTGAACTGTGAAGGAGTCTTACACTATGTTCCACCCACCAACTTTGGAAGAACACCCAAAAAGTATTACAGTTGTATTTAAGACATGATAGTAGCAAATTCTTACTGCTACAAGAAGAACTTGAAAGAGAAACAGAAGCTGCAAAGCAAATTAAAAAAAAAATTCACAACAGAAAGCCTGAGATTCCAGAATCGCAACCTGTTCAGACAATTCTATGAAATTCTCTATCTCCATGCTTATATCTTCTGTGATTAGCTTTCAGTTGTCTTGGAGGGGGGAGTTTCATTTCTGATAATTTTGCTGAGTTCTAGATTGCCAAAGCCCACACTTACTCATTTATCAGTTTATTTCTCCTTACTCAAGGATGACTATGCCAATTCAAATTAAAGGTCTGCTTAGCTCAGCATCCCAATTCCAAAAGTAGCCACAAGTCAGAGCAGGGAGCATAAGCAAAGAAATCAAATACAGTATTTTTCCAGAATAACTCCCAAGCCTTCAACTATATTCCACTCATGAATTCCTCAAACTGATGTGATTTACCTGTTTAGCTTGCTCAATGGGTCCTCTCTTTCAAGCAGTTAGGCTACTACCCCTTAAACTCCCATATACCGTTTGCATCCACAACATCCCAACGGAAGGCTACTTTGGGCAAAGAACTAAGAACTGTATCGCAGTGATGCTGTTTTGTGCATATTCAGTGCTACAGCTAGTCACATGTGCTTATTAAAATCCAGCCAAAATAAAAAAGCAAGATTGATACACCCCTAGAAAGAAACTTCAAGTCTGCACACATCCCAGCAAGTTGAGTCCAGTGGGAACTAGCATTCTGAGCGCAGTAAAATGCTGCAACAGCAAGAATTATAACAAGGTTGAACATAGCTGGAAAAGCAGGCGGATGTCATGAGTGAAAAAACAGACACCCTAACCAAAGCAGCAAAAAGTCTCTGCGAGTCTCTGTCAGTCCAACAACTGAATTTTGATCTGAGGAGGTTAAATATAGGGCTTCTTGAAAATTTCCACTGCATCTACTTTTGATGGGAAATGAGGCTTTCAGCTAAATACTTTTTGGTTGGACTTTTTTTTTTTGGCATGTCTAAGAATGTGCTTCTGCAAATACACTTTTCTTACCAAAAAGCCAAACTTACAGACCAAAACATTTTGATTGGAAACAAAAGATGTTATCCCCAAATGCTAGTGATCTGTGGCTTACCTGCTTTATGTGGCAGATCTCCTCTATCAACTAGACTTAACCATTTAAATGACAACTCCCATAACAGATCACTTCGAGGCATTCCCTGGTTCCAGTACCACCTTCAAAGAGGTGTCAAAAGTGGCAGGCAACCTCAGCCTTGCAGAATAGGACTAGCAGACATCCAGATTATAATGATGGAGGAGGACTACAGTAATATTTTTCAAATCAAGAAGTTTTAATTTTCAGACAAAGCCTTCACATCCTCTGAATTCTGTCAAAACATGTAGTTTTTCCTGGAAAGTTAAGACAAAAATGCAAAAAGCTTCGTATTTTTTATCAAAAATTAATGCAGAAAATTTCATGAGTCAAGCAAGGTCTTATTCATTAATTTGCAGATTCAAACCTGACATCTGTATCCATCCGTAACAAATCAGAAAAGCTTTGAACAGCAGTAAAGTGTTTCAAAATTTCTATAGCAATCCTGTTAGCAGGACTGTTCAAAAGCCAAGGAGCTAAAACCAAGCAAAACCAATAAGGTCTCATTAAATGGGATAACTTAATGAATGAGCCCTAAGTTAGAAACTAGAACCAGCCTAACTTAGAAAAGCACAAGATGAAGTTAAGATTCAAACAATGGCTACACTTCCTAGGTAAGTAATCTCTAATTAAAAAAAAAAAAAATCAACATAGCAAAATTGGCAAAGTGGCCAGAAATTGAGATATTCCCTTCCCCTTCAGGGCTTCCTAATTCACACAAAGGAATACATATCATAAGGCTAATGCAATAAAAAGTGAGAGTAACAGCTATACCATTAAGGCTGTTATCCACCTCTTTTCTTGCAACCCCACAATCGACTGAAAGAACTGAAAGCCTCTAATCGAGAAACGGGCCCTGACCAGACCAAGACAGCAAAGTACCCAACCAAAACTAGCAGGGACAATGTTGGACCTAAATTTCTAATGCCCATCACTTCCCTTGTGACTGTTCCCTGCCATTAAACTGCGTCCCCATGCCTCAAAGGCAGAATGAATGTATATACAAAATACAAAAAATTAATCAAGACTGTATCTTTTGTAACACTTTTGTGAGCCCACAAAAGACAACTGCAAAAAAAAATCTCATATTTTCTTTTCCCCCACTCTACACAGAGAGGACTATTACTGTCATCATTAGAACCTACTAAGAACCAAGAAAATGCAACAGGAGTGGAAAAGGAGTATCCTTATTAAAAATTCAGCAGGTAAAATGAAAGGAAGGATATTTTGCTGTTACAGTGAAATTCCTCTCAACGTTTGGCTTTTCAATCACACCACTCTTTTACTAAAATAAAGAGATAGTTTTCTAAGAGTGAATTTCTGCTAAGACTAGGCACCTGAGAGTTCCCTATAAGCAGTTCTAAACACTGCCTAATGCTGATTCCCTGCACAGAGTTAAACATCTTCGACTGTCTCATGTTCTAAAGTGAAAAGTGCTAACACGACTCATCATTCTCAAGGCAAATTCATCCATCAAAATTAGTGCAAGCCCAAGCCTGCTGCCCTCATTCATATTTGTAATCACCAGCCACTTACGTGTTGTCCCAGCAAAATTAGCATAGTGAAGGATTAGTCAGGATCTAACCTTAGAGTTAAAAAAAAAGCTTAGAATAAGTGAAATACAAAAACAAGTATTCAAAATTAGTCATGAAATATATGTTTGTTATTTCCATTTTAACTCCAGGGCAATGAGTAATTTCACTAAGAATTTCTCAGTGTGATTTTTATCATTCAGTATTTCAAAAATTAATACTGTACCTCCTTCATCAAGAGTGGGGATTGAAAAGAGTGATACTTAAAAAATGTCCAGTTCAAACATGTAAGCAAAAAATTATTCCTTTAAATTATGTTATTAGTGACTTACAAGGTGCAAAAAGTTGTGTCAGAATTTGTGAGCAATTTTGTATTGTTCAAGGATTTAATTACACACATGCCTCTTCAAATTACTTTTATACAAAGTTTCTCTTTCTCATAGCTGGGCTTTATCCTTATCCATGTCTTTCAACACAAAGTGTCATTTTTTCCTTCACTTCCCTTCTTACTCATAAGTGCGTCACCTCACTAATTTCTCATTTAATTTACAGCATGTGAGAGGCCATACACTTAGTACTGTCTCCATATAGTTTACGCAAAAGTTAGTAAGTCAAAGCGGGCTACACTGCCTAACCTTGTCTCTGCATCAACTCAGCCCAGATTAGCCTACCGTGGATGGGGCAACCTTAGCTCAAGGCCTTTCGCATCTACTTCTTTCCTTGTTTACTTCCACCAGGCTGGATCAGCTACTGGAAAGCTGTGCAAAGGCTGGGCTAGATTCTTGCAGGAGTTCCATGGCTTCTTGCTGTGTGGCAACTAAGCTGTTCAACTCTGATTTACAGTATATGAGAGAAAACCCAGCTCTCTGTTGTGGTTCTTTCCTTTTCTCCTGTCAGCCCTAATACTCAGAGTGGATAAGAATTACTTGTGCTATTATCCTGTCTGCTACCACCTAATCCTAATACAGATGCCACAAAGCTAAATAGGTCAAGCAAGTAGATAGAGGCCCCTTAATTCCTCCAGTAGATCTGACATCAAAGACAGACACGTGCACACCATACCATCTTATGGCAAGACTGTAATTTTTATTGGAAGCTGCTCATGACAGATGGCTACGGCCTCAGTCAGGTGTCAATGCAGGAGCATTGCATATCACCAAAAGCTTTGAAGGGGTTTTATATAAACTTGTTAAAAACTCAGGTCTCCAAAACTTAAGACTGGACACTTCCCAACCTGTGCTGAGAGTATCAATGGTGCATGTGTCATTTGACCATATTTGAGCATTAACAACATTTTGATGGAGCATGGAGAGAGAATCACAAATATGAACACAGAAGTCACTGGCGCATTAGAGGTCCGGACAAACTTTGACTTCTAGGAGAGAGTGGTGCATGCGCATACTGTCATATCATGCCCAGACACCAAACTTCTTGCCAGCCTGGAATCCACATAACCTTCCAGAGATTCAAGAGTATATTACATATTCATGTTCTAGCAGTTACCAGAAAGTAAATTACTGGTTACCTGGGACAATCAGAGGAAGGCAACACTACTCACTGTGTCCATACATACCTATGTGGTTAGCAATTTAACTGCATTGATATTTTGTATTATTCTTCAAATATGGTGACAACGAATCAATGGACTGTTCAACTCAGTTCAATTTGCCTTCAAAAGTCACATGACTGATCATGTGCGAAACATCACACCATGAGGCATTACAATCTGTAGCACAGGTAAATGATAAATAAAGCTTGCTAAACAGTGGGCAAAACCTAAAAAATAATAGTAAGGAAAATGAAAAAGATTCCCCTCAAGAACTCTTATTTACTTTCATCATCCTTATAATAAGTATTTTCTTCCATTTCTTCCTGCTGTATTGCTTCACTAATAAGAAATGAGAAAACATACAGTTACACTGAGTGAGCCAATGCACTGCAACCCACTCATCAACTGCAAGAATAAGGGTAAGCCCTTCAATACAGGTTGATCTTGCATTGTCCTCCTGCTAAACTGCTGTTCCCCCTGTCTTCTCATGCTCATTCTGCTGCTCACGCTTCTTCTCTAGCAAAGCCTACACATCCAAAGCAGCCTCAGGAAGAAGTCTAATAGTCTGCTCCTATTTTCTGCTGAAAGTGAACTAGCCACATTCAGGGTCACAACCTACAGCTTCCACTATTGAAACCAACCCTCAGAACACAGCACTGATCCATCACTTTGTCATCCTCCTTTATAGAAGAGAGACAGCAAAGTACTCTTCCAGCAGTCTCTCCTCCTTCTCTGCCACCTGCTCACCGTATTCCAGAAGTAGCTACTGTGCCAGATTGTATTCACTCCATTTTTTCTGCCTGAAGGCTCTCTCACGACCAACAGCAGCATCATGGTTACTGTGCCCATCCACAATCAGATCTGACACCCTCGAAAAGATATAAGCAGAATATTGTTCTTCTCGTCCACAAAATTTCTCATAAATCACAATAAAATCCAGAATGCCTCAGAAGATGTCAATGCTATGTAATTTTTTGTGAAAAGAAAAATAGCTGTAAAAATACAAGATATATATGCACATTGTACTCTCCCATCCATGTTTCTCTGCAGGTTTCAGTGTCAGATTTTTACTCATAGTTTCTGCTTTTCAGACTTGAAGAAGTACAAATCAGTGTGCTCCTTTATATGTATGGACTGCCCATCATGTTGGTCAGTTCTGGGCTACATGTGACACACGAGAGAAAAGGATGGATTGGAGAAAAAAAGTTTCTCTTATTTTTAATTAATACTTTTTAGGGAAAAGCTGAACACAGTAAAATGTCACAACTCTACCCTATGCTATCTACTAACTTGCTTGTAAAAATAGTCTTTCTTCCATTTACCCTGTCCTCAGAAAGTTCCACAGTTTCTAGTTTCATAGCATTGTTCAACGTATCGTCTATGCAAAGTTCCCTATGTCTTGTCGCTAACCACTATTGTGCAGTCTCTGGATAAAACTCCGTGGCCTGCCATAGGAAGAAAATCTGCCTAGACAGCCTCTTCTGGGTTTAATCCATGACATTACTGCTGTCAGTCAAAGCTGCATTCTATCAAGATTATTTGAACAATTTCCATGGACTGAGTTCTTCTTTTCAAACATTTTTACAAAAGCAGCGTTCATTGACCTATCCAATGCAGACAACACCACATTCAGATTTACCAGAGAACAGTAGGTGGGAATTAAAAAGCAATTTTTATAAACTAAACAACTTTATTGTTCAATAAACAAAATACTATTTTAAATTCCAGATTTTATGTGACATTTTTCTTCCCAATTAAAAAAAATTAATAAATCAAGAGCCAATTTACTAATCTTGACGTAAAAAAGCCTTGTAGTTAGCAATACCGGTCAGTGTGATTCACATAATCCCAAATGCAAAGCCTCAGATGCACACAAAAATTAAGCTTATGTTAGAGGGGCCAGTGGCAAACCTAATGTTTGAACAGAAGAGGCATGAATATTTGGGACAACAAAGACTTGTAGAAGTACTAGCTACTTGTTGTCAAACCTATAGGTTTGCAAAAGGTTGTAGTATCCATAATATTCTTGCCAGCTCTATATTTCTGCACAATTTGACGACCAGACATCAGTTTTTAAATCCCTGCAAAAAGTGCTCTAAAATAGTCTGTATTGCTACAGCAAAGCTCAGCTTTTCAGGAAAAAAACCCAACAAAACAAAACAAAAACAGCTGCTGTATTTTCTGGAATAAAAACACAAGCTATTTTAAAGACTTGACCCTTGATTCCTTCATCTCACTACTTCTACTGACTTTGGTGAAGTCTCACAATGGGCTGTGACTCCACAGCCTTGAGCTATCCAGGCTGCTTTTCAGTCTCATAAAGCAAAGCAGCCTCCGCACAGCTGTGCTGTTTTATGTACCTGAAAGACAATTTCAAAAATTATCATGGTCTTACTAGGGAATTTGGATACGCAGCCATTACTAAATTGCCATAAAGTTCCATATTACCGATTCTGTCATTACCGAGTATCTTCAAGACACACGGTATCTTAGTGCTGCATCTCTTTTCATGCTCTAAGAACACTAGAAGGATGCTAAAAATGTAGCCAAGTGTACTGCTGAGAAACTTAGTATTCTCTTATTTCTGGGAGAGTTACAGTGTAATTCTAAACTGCAGCATTTCAGCATGTCTCCTGAGTTTCCTTGCTGAAATATTGCAATGGAAATTTTACAGCATCTGTGTTGCTTTTGGAAGCCATCACCTCACATCTGCTGTCTCTGTAGTGTACAGCTTAAGTTCAGCGTAAAAAGGTGCTTTGTAATAGGCAACAGGAGCCCTGACAGAGGGGTAATTTACAGACTCCCCTCGGCTCTCGGGACCAGCCTCGCTTGGTTTCACATTCTGTGGAGATTTTTAAACAAGGCACTCTTCAAGCAGCGCAGCAGTCACTTCTTAAAATGGAGCATCACATCCAGGGCTGGAAAAAGACTTTTCACACCTCTGTCAGTCACGGAGCGCTCAGCCAGACGATGGATCTTTCATTCCGTTTTCTTCACTGGGCGCTGTTCAATCTCCTAACGCTTTTCAGTAGGTTATTAACTAAACCATCACCAAAACCGGTAAAACTTTCGGGAAAGTTCTGATTTTGACCAGAAGCAACAGTCGGGCTGGTGTCACAGCCCGGGACGAGAAACCCGGACGAGCCCGGCCGTGGTCTGGATGCATAACCTTCGCTCAGGTGGAGCGAGGGGGGCCGCGAGTCGCCGCGGTGCTTACACGGGAAACGCGTTTACCGCCCCATTATTGCCCATTTCCTCCTCACGGGGGGGGGGGGGGGGGAGGGGGGGGATCCCCGCGACCATTTAAACAGAGGGGCGGAGGCGGAGAGGCTCCTGTTAGCACAGCCAACAAACTCGGATCGCTTCGCTGTTTGCCCCGCCGCCGCCTCTCCCCCCGGCCCGGCCCCGCTCCTCCCGCTTCATCACAGGATTTCACGCCGCCACAAGACAAGCCCCGCCGCGCCGCCGGCTCCCCGAGCGGCGTGTTCCCGAGATTACAGTCATTACAGCCCCAGCGTGAGCTCCACACAAGCGCGAAGCCCAACAGCGCGTCAATTAACAAACAAACGCCCCGTCCTGGGCGGACGACAACCCCCCGGGACGGCCCCGCCGCGCGCCAGCCCGCGCGCGCCGCCGCCCCCCTTAAGGTGGTCCGGCCTCGGGTCGCTCCGCCGTCCCTCCGGCTGCTCTCGCTGCGCTGCCGTGCGGGGAGCGTTCGCCTGCGGGGCTGCACCCGCTGCCGGTGCACCCGCTCACCGAGCCGCCTGTTTTATTAAACTCCCTCCCCTGCTCCTTAGTCTTAGCCCAGACACCGAGGACAAGCCCAGCACCGCATGTGCGCGGGCACGGCTGCGCACCGGGCAGCTCCGCGGGGAGCCGGAGGAGCCATGCTGGGTGTCGGCCAAGCCACCGCTCGGTGCCGCCGGGTTCCCAGCGCGTGCGAGGGCATCGCGGTGCGAGGCACCAGCACACGCCGAAAGGAGGTCGGCGTTGGCGCTACTTAGACCGGTGGAGGCTGAACAGCAAACACGCACCCCCGCCTCGGGTCCCAGAGGTTTGCTAGGAAACTCTCTCCAAGCACCCGCGAGCAGCTCCTGAAGTGAACTGAACTTGCCCGGGAACACTTCGAGAGAACAGGAATGCCCACAGCCGCCCCCGCACCGACAGGGCGCGCTCCCCATACAACGCCCCACTTTTCCCTGCAGATGGGAGCCCGACGCCGGTGGAGAAAGCCTCCACCGCCCCCCTCGCGGCTCAGGGGAGCTCGGGAGCGCCAGCCGGGCAGGCGGCTCCACCTTAAGCGGGGCCGGTGCCAGCCCCCCCGCCGAGCGCCGAGCCCCGCCGATTGGCGGCCGATGCGGTGGGGGCGGGGCCCGGCGCGGCGCGCTATAAATATTCATGAGAGCGCGGCGGCCCGAGTGGCGCTGCCGGGGCCGGGGAGCGAGAAGTTACGCGGAGGTGCCGCCGCACTCGCCCCGCGGCTCAGGTGTCGCGATCGCGGCCAGGGCGCCGAGCGAGGAGCGGCCGGCGGCTCGAGGCGGCGCTCGGCACGCGGAGCTACTCCACCGCCCGCCCGGGGTGGTGGGAGCCCGGCGCCGCGGGGGACGGTGCCCGGGGCGCCTCGGCCATCTTGACCGCGCCGAAACTTCTCCGCAGGAGCGGCCACCCGCGCAGCCGAGCCGCGCGAGGAGCGATGCGACGGCGGCTGTGGGGCCTCCCCTGAGCGGCCCCCGCTCCGCCCGGGCTGCCCCTCACCGGGTGCCCGCGGGGCCGCCTCTCCCCCGGGCCACGGAGCCGGCAGCGCTCTCGGAGGGGCAGCGGGGCCGGGGCGGTGCCGCGGCGGGACGGGAGAGGAGCCGGGGCCGCCGCCCCCCGCCGCCGAGCATGGAGTGGAGTTACCTGTTGGAAATAGCTTCGCTGCTCGCCGCGCTGTCCCTGCTGCAGCGCGCAGGGTGCGCCGCCGCCTCGGCCGCCGCCGCCTCCTCCTCCTCCTCGGCCAAGGAGCTGTCGTGCCAGGAGATCACCGTCCCGCTCTGCAAGGGCATCGGCTACAACTACACCTACATGCCCAACCAGTTCAACCACGACACGCAGGACGAGGCCGGGCTGGAGGTGCACCAGTTCTGGCCGCTGGTGGAGATCCAGTGCTCCAGCGACCTGCGGTTCTTCCTGTGCAGCATGTACACCCCCATCTGCCTGGAGGACTACAAGAAGCCGCTGCCGCCCTGCCGCAGCGTCTGCGAGCGGGCCAAGGCCGGCTGCGCCCCGCTCATGCGCCAGTACGGCTTCGCCTGGCCCGATAGGATGCGGTGCGACCGGCTCCCCGAGCAGGGCAGCCCGGACACGCTCTGCATGGACTACAACCGCACGGACCTCACCACGGCCGCGCCGCCGCCCGCCAAGCCCCCGCCCCGCGGCGCCAAGCCCGGCGGCCCCGCCAGGGCGCCCCCAGCCGCTCCGCCGCCGGCCGAGCCCCCGCGCAAGCCGCCGCCGCCCTGCGAGCCGGGCTGCCAGTGCCGGGCGCCCATGGTGTCGGTGTCGAGCGAGCGGCACCCGCTTTACAACCGCGTCAAGACGGGGCAGATCGCCAACTGCGCGCTGCCCTGCCACAACCCCTACTTCAGCCCCGACGAGCGCGCCTTCACCGCCTTCTGGATCGGGCTCTGGTCCGTGCTCTGCTTCCTCTCCACCTTCGCCACCGTCTCCACCTTCCTCATCGATATGGAGCGCTTCAAGTACCCCGAGCGCCCCATCATCTTCCTGGCCGCCTGCTACCTCTTCGTGTCGCTGGGCTACCTGGTGCGGCTGGTGGCGGGGCACGAGAAGGTGGCGTGCAGCGGCGGGGCGGGCGGCGGGCGGCGCGGGGCCCGGCGCGGCGGGGGGCGGGCGGCCGGCGCGGGGGGCGGCCGCGGGGGGGCGCGGGGCGGCGGGCGGCGCGGCCGAGCTGCAGCCGGAGCTGGCGGTGGCCGAGCACGTGCGGTACGAGAGCACCGGCCCGGCGCTCTGCACCGTGGTCTTCCTGCTCGTCTACTTCTTCGGCATGGCCAGCTCCATCTGGTGGGTCATCCTCTCCCTCACCTGGTTCCTCGCCGCCGGCATGAAGTGGGGCAACGAGGCCATCGCCGGCTACGCGCAGTATTTCCACCTGGCGGCCTGGCTGCTCCCCAGCGTCAAGTCCATCGCCGTGCTGGCGCTCAGCTCTGTGGACGGGGACCCCGTGGCCGGCATCTGCTACGTGGGCAACCAGAGCCTGGAGAACCTGCGGGGCTTCGTGCTGGCGCCGCTGCTCATCTACTTGGCCATCGGCTCCATGTTCCTGTTGGCCGGCTTCGTCTCGCTCTTCCGCATCCGCAGCGTCATTAAGCAGCAAGGAGGCCCCACGAAGACCCACAAGCTGGAGAAGCTGATGATACGCCTGGGCCTCTTCACCGTGCTCTACACCGTGCCGGCCGCCAGCGTGGTCGCCTGCCTCTTCTATGAGCAGCACAACCGGCCTCGCTGGGAGGCCACGCACAACTGCCCCTGCCTGCGCGACCAGCAGCCCGACCAGGCCCGTCGCCCTGACTATGCTGTCTTCATGCTGAAGTACTTCATGTGCCTGGTGGTGGGCATCACCTCCGGTGTCTGGGTCTGGTCTGGCAAGACCCTGGAGTCCTGGAGGGCCCTCTGCACCCGCTGCTGCTGGGCCAGCAAAGGTGCTGCTGTGGCTGGGGGCGCAGGGACCGGAGCGGGTGGGCAGGCGGCCATCACCGCAGCAGGAGGACTTGGGGCTGGTGGTGGTGGCTCCCTCTACAGCGATGTCAGCACCGGCCTGACGTGGAGGTCGGGCACCGCCAGCTCTGTCTCCTACCCCAAGCAAATGCCCCTGTCTCAAGTGTGAGGAGGGGGAAAGAGGCCAAAGGTTAGGGAATGAGGGACACTGGCCTGCCTAAAATGCCCCCCCACTGTTTGGTGCCATTAATGAACCCTTAATGGTCCTTATTAGCCGCCGCTTGTATAGAACAATGCAGCTGGCAGAGGCCCCAGGCTCCAGCCCCCTCCTCCTTCCCCTCCATTCATATGCAGGAGCATGTACTTCAAGGAGCCAGCTTATTTGTTTTGCTGGCAGAGGAGGGTAGAGGCTCACCCTTCTCTTGAAGAGGGCAAGGCGCTGCGGCTTCTGATTCACTCTGGACTAACAGCAGCTCTTCACTTGCGGGAGGGAGGGTCTTCCTGCCCCCCCTGCCGGCCCTGAGGTGGGAGTCTGCTAGGACTGCAGGGTTTTTTTGGGATACTGATGACCAGGCAAATGCCTTACAATACAAACTGAATCAAAACATGTCTTAATTATACACCCCAGCTAAATACGGGTTTCCTACATTAAAAGATGTATTTATATAATTATTTGTTACCTTGTACAGATGTGTAAAATATGTATATATCCAAAGGTATACAGTCTGTAAATTTTTTTTTTGTACAAAGGTGTAGAGGCTACCCCTGTAAGAACAAATATGAGTATTCTATTTTGTCAATAAAATGACTTTTGATAAATTACTTTTTCAAGCTTTTCTCCTACTCCTGCCGTGGTTATTCCAACTGCTGTGTTTTTAGGTGGTTCTACAAACTATGAACTGCATTCATACTCCAGTTGTAACTGTCTAATAGATGGCTCCCTCTGTTAAAGCAGGGAGATAGGTAGACACAAGGAAAACAAGTCATTCAACAAGTTGTTCTGAAAAAGTGTTTGCCAAAACTGGGAGGTGCCTTCCCATAGTTCTCTTCTGCTTTTTGAAAGATGACAGTGTCTTTAAACTGAGCCTTTACAAAAGAGTCCTCTCTCATGGCATGTTAAGTATCCTTTGAAAATGGGTGTTATTTTAGGAATGTGCACACACACCTCTCATATCTGTTGTCTACACTTCTGTAAGCACCTGCCTTTCCGGGGATGCATGCTGAAGTGTAAAAGGTTAATGTTTTAAATTCATAGATTATGTACCATGGTGGCATTGCAAGTTGAGATTTGTTAGATCAATCCCTCCTTAAAAGATTAAACTAACATCTTAACCTTTCATACTTAGCTTTTGTATATCAAATATGGTCCTTTTTCAAGAGAAAAGGTATTGTTCTTCTGTCAGGACTAAGCTAATTTATTTGAGCAGAAGGCTGTTGAATTAACAGAAGAATGCTTTGGCAATTGTTGAACTTTTTACCTGTCTGCCCAGTGGCTCAGAACATCATTCCTTTAAGAGGAGCTAAATGAATAGGGTTAATCTGTAGGGAACTTGGTTTCTTTTGAGTTTGGGAAAACTTTGATCTTTTCTCTTAACCAAACGTGATGTATAGTCTGAAGTTTCTTTCCCTGCTGCCTGGTTCCTCTTGTTGCAGACCAATTGGCCACCACGGAGCCTTAAAGTTCTTCAATTAAAGGGACGTGGGACTTTTTTTTTTTTTTATTTTAAGAGGAAGACTTGTAACAGTTAGTGAACACCAGAGGGAAAAGGGAGAACAGCCTTTTAAACAGCTTTTCCCTGCATTGTTAGCCAGACTGCAGGCAGCAAGGCATGGCTTGGAGCATTATAGAAAAGAGCTATGAATGCCCTACAGGTGGTCTGCTCACATAATCTCCCCAATTTAAAACATTTTCCTTTACAGGACAATTGCATTACAAAACTCCCTTCTCTTCTGCTCCTAATTGAACGAAAGAACAACTACAAGATTTTCTTTAAAAAGTGAGTGTCTAAAAAATTTTAAAATCTGTTACTATATTCTAATCTGTTTTTTCTAAAATAGGATTCCTCAGAATACCAAAGTAAAAACTGCATTAGACATTCATTCTATATATTTTTATGCCTTCTGCTAATATTCTATCAAATTAGCAATCATTTAAAAGCAATTGGTTAGGTTGTGTGCTAGCAGTGAAAAGATAGCCCCAGGTCCCTTATTAACCTGTCAATCATGATAAGAGATGGGCAGCTACCCTGCTAATGACACAGATATCAATCATGATTTGTGGGAAAAAACATGTTCCATTGAGCACTGATGTGATTATTGGTGTCCCTTTCAAAGATCCCATAACTTAATAGACTCCCTTACTTCTACAAAGTTACAGGGATCACAAAAAGGATGAATTTAAAATGCCAATCTAACTCCTTGGAGGGAAAATATAATAACTTCTCAAATCCAAAGGACGTTCCATTAGAATTTATGCATGGTGCCTATTTATACACCAATTGACCAGGATCAGAATATCAACGGGCCTTTAATTTGAAAAGGCCACAGTACTTTCCTGTATTGCTGGAAGCATTTTCTTAACAGTTGTTGAAACATTTAAATCAATGTGCCAATTTTCCATGCTGTCGTTGGGGCTGAAGTAGAGGTCTTCTTCCTGCTGGGAAAGCCCCACGGATGGAAGCACAATCACTTCTTCCGATTAAAATCTGTGTTCCTTCCCCTGTAGTGGTTTCTAGCAAGGAAGACTGAGAGAAGGTACAGCCACAACTATTCTGTGAGAATTTATTTAGGTAGGTCTCCCGAAGAGTGCTGACATAGGTTGCTAGTGCTGAGATAAAAGCATTTCTAGTAAAAGATAGGAAATAGCTCTGTAGCTTCACTTGCCCTGGAATGAGCTAAGAGGTGCTGCAGGTGGAATAGTCTCAGAGATAGGTTAGGAAGATGTTTGCTCTGGCCGTGGAAGTGACTGAGTAAGAATGTAAAGGTTAAACAAATAAAACTGAGACAAAATTCAAGTCCCTAGAAACACAGACCTGGGGAAAAGGTGCAGAGCAGGAGTACCCTGGGCACTGCTGCTGGATGTAGGCTCACCCGTGGGCAGGGTCAGCACCCGCACACCCCAGCAGCCACGCCAACTCTAGAGAGCTAGGGGAGAGTTTTGTTATCTCTGATGTGGCTCCATAGCACAACCCGTGTAAGGAGATTTGGAGAGCTGGATAGATGGCAACTAAGAGCGTCCTGCTGGTCACAGGAAGGTCTAAACTGCTTGCTCCATTCAGGAGAGTGCCTAAGCTAGCAGAGAAACATGGTTCAGGATTTTTTTTTTTTTTCTTCTTTTCTAGTAAGCAACATGGCTTTAGAGTGTTCCCGTTCTTTCCAGGACCCCTCCCTGCTTTGCGAGTTCCTGCTTCAAAGGAGATCCTTTCCTGCTGTAACGACTGAATAACGCTGAGGTCTCCAAAGGAGCTGGCCCAGCTGCTAGCGGATCCTTTAAAAAGAGGCAAAGTGGTGCAGGTGTGCTGTGGAGCCCTCAGGAGGGATGCTGCCCCTCCCCTGGGCCCTGCTGCTAAGCTACCTGGAAACGTCCTGTGACCTGCTCCAAAGTTTTCCCTATGCAGGGGGAGCTTCCCTGCAGCTTTGATAATTAATCACAGAAGGGAAGGATCTTCAGACAGGGAGGAACTGGGAGATTCTTATATATTGAACTAATATGAAAGGGGCCAGGCTTTCTCAGAAGGGTATGAAGGCTAAGACTGGCACACAAGGAGTCTTATTTCCTTCTTTCTTGCACAACATTTTAAAATCAAAGTATTGGGGTGCTCACCCATTAGAGTTCTTTGGATGTGCCTGAATGGTCCTTAGAGGTCTCCCTGGAGACAGAGGTACCTGTGTGTGCCCACTACCCATATACTTCACCCCAGCCTAAGAGCCCAGGCTCTTTCTAGAATCACTGGGGCAGACACCTTACTAGACACATGGCGTTTTCTTGTAGGAAAAATCAACAACCTTTTTTAACAAGAAGAAACAAGTACAGGGAGCCAAAGCAGAATGTCCTACTTTAAAAATGAATGAGTATCTGAGAAAGAAATATCAGAGTCCTTGGGATAAACCCAAGTCCACTTTGAAATATGAAAACTCCAATGCAAGCAGGATCACTATGTGATCCCGATGGCTGTGCTCAACATGCTACTTTAACAAGTCCTGTGTGCAGCACAAGAGCCAAACCCAGCCTGCTCAGTAAGTTAACCCTCTTAATCAGTAAAGACATGGAATTTTATATGGGATAGACAGGCCACATAATATGAGGAAACTAGTGATAATGAGTGTTGAAAAACGACAGAAGATGCTTCTGGAGCGAAAGCTCAGCTACAGTCAAGATCACGCTGGAGGAAAGCTCAGTGTGGGCTAGTCAAACCAGCTTGTAGAATCACAACCAGTTTCCAAAGTACCTGTTGCAACCTGCCTGTAGCATGCCCTGCTCCTGCACCCTGTTTCCAGAGCCATACAGCCTGTGTGTCTCTAGGCACATACTTCTTCCATTCACACTCTTTGGACCTGCCCGGCCTCTGGCCCAACAGGGAAGTAAGTGAGGAGTATTCTCTCCCCATTGCCCATACTGGCTATATTTCCTCTCTTTTTGCCTTGCATACCAAAACTACAGTTAAAGAGGCTGGCAAAAAATAATCAGAAGTATGAGCCTTGGAAGAATAAGGAAAGTGATATACATATGATGTTCCAAGGAAGAAATATTAAACAGGGCAGACTCCCTGCATGTGCTCGTGATGAGTTCTAGGCAGCCTTTAAGAGAACTCAATTAAAAATGTTCAAACAGCTTTATTTATTTAAAATTTTGTAAATGCTCATCATTACTGTAATCAGGCATATGAATTTCACTAGTTCAGCAGAAAGAATCACACATTATAAATGCTATGGTGGTATGGAAATAACTAGTGTCTGGTATTAAAATGTGGTGCCATAATCTGAGGTGACTAAGGATAGTCTAATCACTTCGAAATGAGTACCTAAGGTCAAATGCTGAACCAAGGTTTTTGAAGACTGAGATGATACTTTTTCACTCCTACAAGTCCCTTATCTATGATCTCAAAACACTTCACATTCACTCGTGCATTAATAGGCAAATGTCTTCTGGGGAGAAAAAAATAATTGCAGTAATATCCAGGCTAATGAAACTTAAATGACAAGTCTAAGGGAACAACCTTGATTTCCCAACTCTGTTCCGTGGTTTTAATAAAGCTCCATGTTACAAGCAGTTCCTCACATCTCTGCCCTCCCCACCAATTTCCCTCCAACAACTCCCTGAAGGCCACAGTCTCACCTGCGCGGAGTGTGCGCAGCTTCCGGAGCACAGCACCGGTGCTATCACTGTTTTTTCGTAAAACTGGCACACTTAAACACCAATCCCACCCCTGCCTTTACAGCTGATAAACTACCCAAGCCCTTCCACGGGGCCTGTGCGAGAGATGTGATCTTCTTCATCAGGAAGGTGCAAATTGATTGCAGGGAGGTAGACGAAAAGAAACAGACGGTCATGGGGTCATCATCATCATAACCAACCCAAATCTGAGCTATGTGTGCCAAAGGGCTAACGTTAAATCATTGTTTTTGAAAGACTGGAGAAAAATTACTCATTCGTCCAACAATCCAAGGCAAGGAAGTATGGGAAAGAGGGTTTACAACAGTTTTGGAGTTGCGAAATGTGCCGGCGAACCGCGGAAGGGCGGTGGGAGCGGTGCGCAGCGGCGCCGCGGCGGGGCTGCCGCCATCCAGCAGTGCCACCAGCTGGGAGACACTGGGAATGTCACCCGCCCTGGCACGGCACCGCTACCCTGGCGTTTGCAAGCCTTCCCTCACCTTCTGTTCTCTCGCTTGCAGGGCTGTCCCTGCCCCGCGGAGAGAAGGGTCCTTCTTGTAAGGCACAGCCTTCCAAGAAAACAGCACTTCACTCAGAAAGAATCCGGGCAAGTTACTATACATGCCCAAAACTTATAAAGGAGAAAGATGGACTCTCTCGGATTATATCTGTTTGTTCGTTTGGTTTTATTTTAATATGTTGCAAGGGGAAAAAATGGTTCTTTTCCAGTGATTTTTGCTTTAGATGCTTTCATGAATGTTTTAAATGCATTAGGTAGATGTTTTTTCCTCCAAACATTTGTCGTTGCTAAATTAGCCCTAACACTTTTCACAAAGAAATGTGAGCCTCAATTATTTTTTTTTTTCTACTTGGTTTTCTTCCAGAAAATAAACCTACAACCAGAATGTCCCATTTTCATGTCTTCTGAAATTAGAAACAATAATATTCATGCTGTCAACTGACTTGATTAAAAATGTGTGTTAACCTTGATACCTCATCATTTCTTAGTGTTCGAAAACTAAGTGGTCTCTTTCCAGGTAAATCAGAGAACGTAGAAAATCTGAAACAAATGACTGGCTTTGGTTTGCTGTCCAAATGTACAGTGGCAATAAAATTAAATTTGACATTTTGAAAGGGAAGGGGAAATGTTTCCAATCCAGACCCGAACCTGCAGGTTTGGGGCAGCGGGTGTTCTGTACTTTGCTGCTATCGGGCGCTGCAGCCTCCCACGCCGCACAGAGGGCAGACTGCTACTTTCCTTCCCTAAACCTACTGGGCAGAAAACACATTTACCGTTGTGATTTTTTTTTAAACTGAAGTTACTTTTTTTTTTGCAAAACTCTAGGGAAGTGATATTTTGCTTATAACAATTCAAAAAATCACAGTTTTCCAGGATGTGGAGTAGGGCACTAGGAACAGTCAGATCAGGAAACCACAGAGACCCACAAGGAACTTCATTGCTGCCATCATCTAGCTCATTAGTGTACAAGAATTGTCTGTGTTGTTTTTAGCAGCTAAAGAGTTATTTATGGCTTCTATGTTCTCAAGCCAAAGTGAGTGAGGGGTGCAAACAGGGCAAATGCATCAGGGCAATGCAAATCACTGACAAGGCATCATGAATGCAAGCTGAGCGGAATTTAAATACAATCCATGAATGAGAGGAAAGATTTGCATGAAGGAAAGAATCATTAGAATCTGATTTAACAAGCAGTACATAAAATGGGCCTTTGCAGCTTAAAATGAAGCAAAGCACATTCATGTTATACACTCTTAATGAAAAAAAAAAAGCCAAATCACAAAACCCCTAATTTATTAGTAGAGCTTGGAATAGAAATGGTTTTCACAGACTACCTTTAGATCCTGATTCAGAAACTTGTGCTTGATTGCTTTCTTGAATAGAAGTGGATCATAAGCATGTAGGGTGGTAAGGACTATTTAAGTGCATGCCAAAGTCCTATTGATTTCAGACAGATTTTATAAGATGCCTGAAATAAGCGTATGCATAAATGTTTTCCTGAACAAGCATGCTTTTCTGAGTTAGGGTTTAAGTCATGAATTTACACAGTGCTTTCAGACATTTTCCTTATGGGAAAACAGGATAAATGAAAATTTTAAAAAAATATTTATATATATTTCTGCGTGTCCTGGGATTTCACCCTGAGAATTAATCTGGGTAGTATTTTCTGCAAGGTCCAAAAGACAACAGTGAAAAATCTGTGGAAGTTAAAAGTGAATAATGCTCACAGAGCAACTTTAGTAAACCCCTGCTAGTTTCATCCCAACTAAATTATGGAAGATTTTGAATATAAGGTGTTATATAGATAATGACAGTCTCTTGGAAGAAAATGAATATGTTATTTTACATTAAATTATATTATATTTTATTTTTGAGAAATGTAGAATTCCTTTTAAGAAGCTCCTGCCATTTTTTTCATTTCCAATCAGTTGTCACAAACACTGAGCAGAACAAAATTTATTTAATGTCTCCTAAAATACTACATGTCTGCCTCTAATTATCTTGTCTTTTGAAGCAGTGGCAGAGGTGGCAGTTTCTGATGTGCTGTGTTTTCTGATAATAAGAGATCATATATCTCTCCCAACACCGGACATTCTTTTCATTTCTATTGAAGCATTGCTCCATTTACATCTCCTAGCATATTACTAGGAACTACAGTGCTTCTTTTCATGCGCTTCTCTCAAGTAAGTCTTTAGCAACATTATACATGAGAATTAAAAAGAGCTCAGCCTGCAGCTGTGCGGCCACATTGGTTGTACTTGTCAAAATTAGACTTTAATGTCAATTTTTCTTTTGGCAATTTAGAAGATTTCAGAGTGTTGCATTGGTGACCTGCAAGATGTCTTGGTGAAAGGTATGACCAGTGTAGTTTTGTTTCTTCTGCTCTTTTCCTAAATTATTCAACCTTGAAAATGTTTGACATCATATGATAGTCCAAGTCAATAGCAATGCTGTTGTTCTATTGCTTTCTCCGTCTCTTTTGTTGAGCAAAATGAACTACCATACCGTATTTGGTGAATGGTAGCATCCTGTAGAGTAGTAATTCTACAGCTGTGATCATTGCTTAAATATTTCTTGATCATTTCATATATTCATTTTTCTTTCTTCATTCCCCTGCCCCGCCTCATCCCTTCCAAATGCCATGTTTAGGTGTAGGTTGAGTTTCAGCTTAAGACTAAGACATCTAAATTCTGGTAGGTATCTAAATATTATTTGTTTTTTTTTAAAAGGTAAGTTATTACATAAATTCCTATAGCAGTCAATCGAGCACTAATAATGTAGTCAGTGGATCCTGGTAGATGAGCCAGTTTCCTCTGAAGTAAACTTGTGGGCCTTAATTCAATTGCCTGGATATAGGCTCCAGGTAGTCCTGGAGACTCCTATCCAGTTTCTACCTGCCTCTCCAAATGATCATCATTCTCCTGTAATTTTCTGTTGTGTCTGAAAGCCCCAGGTGTCTCAGTTGCCTTCTGTCAACTGTAATAACACAGGATACCTTTGGTGGGCAACTGACTGGAGCCCAGATCTGGATTTGAGATCGCTTTGATGAGTAGTGAGTACCTCACAGATATGTGACAAAATGTAGGTGACATAATCTAGAGCTGAACCCTGCCAAGAGACCCTGGTGATTTTTATCATCAATCATATCTCTGTTGCAAGATTTCAGTATTTTCTTGGTGGGGCGTTCTTTGATTGCTGCTTCCTCAAGTTTTAAACTTTTTGCTGGGCTCATGTCTTAGAACCATAGAATAGTTTGGGTTGGAAGGGATCTTAAAGATGATCCAGTTCCAACCTCCTGCCATGGGCAGGGACATCCCACTAGATCAGGCTGCCCAAGGCCTCATCCAACCTGGCCTTGAACACCTTCAGGGATGGGGCAGCCACAACTTCCTTGGGCAACCTGTGCCAGTGTGTCTCACCACTCTCATTGTAAAGAAATTCCTCCTTCATACAAGCTGGTAGAATTTCTAGTTTTGATTGTTCAATAAAGGTTGTGTCTTAGACACTGGTCTGGCCTATTTGACTCCCTTAAAAGCACTGTGCGCATTGTCTGCTAACAATTCGGGAGGCATTCTACTCGGCAAGGCCTTTTATTGGTATAATCATAATTTATTCAGTACAGTAATAATTCGATGCAAAAATGTTATTTTAATATCACCTCTTTTGCAGTCTTCTCATCTGTAATAACATCTATGTGTTTTCTTCTACTTCTTTGCAGTATATTAACTTCCCTGTTCTTTGCTGTATAGTTTATAAGTTGATTTGCTGTTGCTTAATTTCCTGGCAACATTCTAGGGAAGCTATTTTTTTACTTTGCTCCCTTTCTTCAGTTTTCTGCATTTGTCCAGACTTTAAGATGACTCAAGGTGCATAGACATGTATCCCTAAACCATGCAAGTTCCATCAGCTCCTCTAGAGAGCAGCAAATATGTTCAAATAAGAGACTAAGATGATTCAACCAACGTTCCCTGAAACACAATCTTTGTTAACTAAGCTACTTACATACTGATAAAGAGGAAAGAACTATGAGGAATGGAGGTCCTACACTCAAAGCATTTTCAGACATTGACTGATAACTGTCCTGGCCCTGGTACTTAGTGTTGAAGCAGCTCCTCGTCCTCTCTAAGTGCCCAGCTCATGAACATCTTAAGGCAGAAGAGAGAAGGAAGGCAAGAGGGATACAGTCTGTACCAGGGACCAGATTTGGATGCTCAACAGATCTGTGGGCTGTAAAGCTTCCCATCTGTACTCGCACAGGAAGGTCAGCCAAGAGGAAGCACTCACTTTCTGAAATTTCTCCATTCCTCATGGCCATCTGACAGATGGAGCTCTGTCTTCTTGTGTGCACGAGGGTTTAAGGGAACTTGGCACCTGACAGAGCACCATATTTATTTAAAAAAAAAATAATAAAGTAATGAATAGTCTTCCCAGCTATGGGCCTCTTCAGACTAACACCACCATGTGTTTGGACCTAAATAATACAAAAATCTTCAAAGCTCCCTCTGTTTTTTAAGATCGGTCTCTAAACCAAGATTGACGGCTGGTTGCCCAAGCACTCACATAGCTAACACAGACCTAGTGACAAAGTAAACTCATTCGAATGTGAAAATCTGTAAAGAAAAGCTTTCAAAACCACACTTGCGTTTGCACGTCTGACTCCAGTAAGGCTTTGTGCCAGTAAAGCTTCTTAGCCTGTGCTCGAGTTTTTATGGGCTGTCTAAAGCAGCTTTTGCAAAGGTTTTTCTCTCAGATATAAGACTGGCCAATTAAGACAATTGAAGTCACCCCGGATCTGGAGAATGCCTGTGGCTGCAGGCAGAGCAGCTTTTCCTCACAATTCCCTGCGGCCCACACTACAGTTCATCACCACTACCACCCCACCTGTTGGTATCCACTTCACATTGCCATGTGCAGAGGTACAAATGGGAACAGCCTTCCCCAGAGTAACTACCTGAGTTTCATTAAACAGGAAGAGCACTAAGTGACCACTCCAAATGGACAGAAGATATTGCCAGCGTAAGAGCTACTGCTGAGGCAACCCTGAAGGAAAGGGCTGAAATCCCGTCTGGGAAACGGACTTACCATGGGTTGGAGCATACAGGGACCTGGGCCAGGGTGCAGGTGGGCTGGCCTGTGACAAGAAGGGGACAAGAAGAGCTGGGAAATGGATAGAGCCTATATGCATATTCCTTTGCTTGCCTTAAGCACACTCGCCTTGTCCCAGCATGCTAGTGTAACACGGAGGAGATGGGTTCAAGTCTGGCAAAGAAGGGAAAGAGAGATGGAATGCAATGCAATGCAATGCAGCTATACCATGTTTATCACCACATTTTCCACATTTCTGGGTCATTTTCCATACCAGGATCCTGCCTTTTTAATAACTGCTTGGCACTGGCTAGCTTCTGCTGGTAGGCTGGAAAGCAGAGACAGACACAGTTGGATAAACCAGTATAGAAGCACAGGTGGTCTGGTAAGCAAGTTCTGCCCGATTTTTGGAAACACGCTTTGCCGAAGATCCTGGAAATGGTGGCAGTGATATTCTGGAGTGTATGGTGGAAGCTGTATCTTGTCACTTTTTAAGATGTGTGCTGCTAGCTGGGGCAGCCCCATGTGGGGTGCAGCCAGTGTACTGGAAACCCACAGCTTCCCGCACCCTAAGACCCCACCTAGAATTAAGACAAACAGAATATGAAGAAACAGGCAAAACTGGAAGCAGCTGACACTCACTAGCACTTTCTCTTTACAAACTAATTCCTGCAAACACTTACATGCATAGTGCATGGTGGCATGCCAAATTGCAGGGAAGACTTATGAAAGTCTCTGATGAACCTGCACAAACAATATCTCTTGATGCATTACATTTGGTAAACTGTGTTATAGTTCAGATAAAGGCTTTAGAAAGATGCTTGCTGAAGCAGAAAAAAAGCTTGTATTTGTTAGTCAATGTATACGCGAGTTGTCCTCCTGCCTACCTTTGAATATCTCCACTACCCCTTCAAGCATTGCACAGATCTTTAGGAAAAAGCAGGTGCCAGATAGGAGGAGCTAATTGCACTGTATATGGTCTATCAGAGGTAAGAATCATTCTCACTGACTTCCAGAGAAATGAGCAGGAGAGGGTATCTAAGTGGGTGTCTGATTTGTCTGGACAAGAAAGGCATTGCTTAACAAGCCTAGTAGGGTTCTAAAGCATCTTATCCTGTTTCTCCTTTTAAAAAAAATAATTTAAAAAACTCACTATCTGTCTTGAGCATGAGGAAAAGGCAGAAAATTCCAGAGGAAAATGCAAAAATTCATTCTGCTGCTAGGTCAAAATCTTCTGTTTCTTTCCATTATTGTTATTTCTTTGCCAAAAGTAATATGTTCATTGAAATAAACTCCCAAACACATTCTGGTGTGTCGTGCCTAAAGTCTCACAGGCAAAAATAAGTATTACACACATAGGACAGCCAGAAGGGAAGGGAGTTACTTCTGATTGCTGACCTCAAATCCTCCATCTTTCTTGAGGGTACCTTAAATAAACTTCAGTTTCCAAGAAAAGCTCAGAATATGCAGTCATCTTCACTCAGTAAACTGTTCCTCTGTGAAAACTTTTCAACACTAAGCCACTACTCAACCTATCTATAGTGTTAGCTGCAGAGACTTCTCTCTCTCTCTCCCGTAGCATTTCCATTTCGGGAATGGCACAGGATCATAAAACAGTCATTGGAATTAGCACTACATGTATACTCTCATAATTAAATAATATAATGTTTGTGGAGATGGACTGGGACATCCTGCCTGTCAAACCCAAATGGAAGAAAAAAAGACAGGAAAGTGGGAGAAAGCAAAAGTTAGTGAAGTAGATTGTGATTACAATCTAGCTACGTGGATGCTGGATAATTTAATTGTAGAGATACAGCTCATACTTTCTGATCAGCTTTCTGCCCCACTGAACTAATTTTCTGGAACGGGCATTGCTGTGCATCACAGGCCAAAAGTTCATGCTAAGGCTTTGAACAGAGACCAGCTAATTTGCAGAATATTTTAGCTACTTAATTACATTGTAAAAGCATTACATTGTAGAATTACTTCTCTGTCAGCTGAACATCAGGACATTAAAAGTAATACAAAAGACAAAAGTTAAAGAACTTTCAATGACTCCACTTTCCTATTTTTGGAGACACATTTCTTTATTATCCTACAATACCACAATCAGTAATAATTTATCTGTTCTCCATTGTAATAATGACATTAAAATAAAATAATGTGCAATTAATATCCTCTTTAATGATCCATTCTAGAAAGATAATCACTGCAATAATGATGTATCACATAAGGGCAGATAATTTTAATAACTTGAAAGAATACACCAAGGATCTGTCTACATTGTTAACTTCAGATTTAATGTTTATTCTGATCTGAATTGAGAGATTTGTGTAGAACTACTGCTGCCAATGGGAAATGTCGCAATCTCAAGACACCCGTCTACATCATATTTCACAAAAGAAGAGAGTCACAGCTTTCCATTCTGCTGATAAATCAAAGTCACCCAACCCAGAGTGTGAGGGAAGAGGAGAAAGTGATTGAAACACTGGGTTTGGCTTCTATTTCAGTACTAAAAAACATATTCCAAACTAAAACAAAACAAAATAAATGGAAAAATCCTGTTCAGAATAAAAGTTTTCAAAAATCTATCTTGTTTAGGGGTAAAAGAAATGTTGGTTGGTTGGTTGGTTTTTTATTCGTGCTGATGATTCCCAGTGATACTTGAGTTTGCTGATCAGTTCCAGCTCTCTGTAGTTTCTGTGCTCAGTTCCTTTCTGTGTAGTTTCATGTTCAGAACCACACAGGACTGGATGAGCAATACACGTAGCTTACATATCGCCAGAAATCCACCCTAGGGTGCAAGTGGTCCCTGCACTGCACCTATGGCAGTTTTGTTTGAATGCGAGACAAAGCTTCCAGAGGGCAGGATTAGAAGCATTGTTTTCCACACATCTTCAGAAATGCTTTTCTGAAGTAGATGTGTTCAGATAAGGTTTAAAGACACACTGGGAAATTTAACAAACAGGTTTTGTTATTTTTTTCTGAGTATGAAATACATTGTGAAAACAATTCACAAATTTAGAAGGTTAAATCTTTGCTTATACAGGAGAAAAATCTTATTGTTTCCTTGCTCCACATTTATTTGTTTAACTTGCTCTTTCTTGGACATCTAGACATCTTCACAGTACCTTTTCATTCCGTGATACTGAGTGTAAGGAGAAACTAGAGGTGATCCTCTTTGTTCTTTCAAACAGATCTTTCCCATTTTCTCCTCCCCATTGCAGATGCCCCTATCAGTGATCTCATTTGCTCGGACCACAGGAGCTTAGAATAGTTAAAACACATTTGCACAACTTCCCTTGGTCTTCCCTTGGTAGCAGATCCATCGAGTCTGTCAAACCATGTCTTTGTAACTAATAAACATGACTTGGAAATAGCTGCTAGAACAGACTCAGAGACATTTCCTTAGAGACAGGTTGTTGGTGGCAGAAGCTTCTATTCGCTCCTCAGTGAAAAGCCCATACAAATCTTGCTCTTTCAATATGCAGTTTTTATAAACACTTTGAGTGTTTATTACAGTGACTCTGAATTAGGAGTCAAAGGCTCCACAAGTACTAAAAGGAGGCAGGTCTGCAACTAAGTGACACAAGCCAAAGGCCACAATCTCAAAGAAGAAAATGCAAACAGAAGGAAGGAAGAAGTTCACTAATTTCACTTTCTATTTCAAACACAAACAGGATTTTTCTGATTTGAAATGAGACTCCTCAGTCATTAAAAAATGTCTAACTACAGACACAAAAAAGCAAACTGTGTCCAGCCAGAATGCATTTATTATTTATCCTACTCTATTTATATCTCATGCTGAGGGATGTATGTGGTAGACTGAATCCACATTTGTTCCTTGCATTCCTTCTCACAGCTGAGAAGACATAGTGAATCATAAAAGGTTTCATTGTTGCAATGTTTTGTCATGGTATGTATAATCAGCGCAGACCCCATTAAAGAGGCTTCGGAGGATGAGAAGTTTAAATATTTTATGTTTTTCTGCCTATGATAAGTTTAATAATTAATGCTGCTCCTACCCTGGAAATGACAAATCATACAACAAGCACCCATGATAAAAGAAACAAACACAGCTAATAGAAAGGAAAACTTTACTTACAAGGTTGTAATTAAAAATATCTGTAGCGTACCTCAGGATCCTGCAGTATTTTGCTAGAAGTCAATTCTGCCCTCCTGGCCCAAAGAGCAGTTCTGACCATCCATTAAGCTACCTAGTTTTTGAGAGGATGCAGAAGATGAGGAATAATTCAGTGCTAGTCTTTACTTTGCATATGTGAGAAATGATACACAGACATTATGAGCCAAACTGTCTTAAAGATTACTGCACACGTAGGAGAGAAAAGGAAGAATGTGAAAGCTGTTGTTCCTTGATGTTCTGCACAGAGGAGCCAGCCATTAAGTCATTACAGAAACTTGTTACGTGGCAGACTAAGATCTGTGTCTGGATCTAAACAGCATCATAGCTACTCCAGGTACAAGCAGTATCTACAAATACCAGCTCTTGCCACGCTCTGAATAGTCTGTTTTGTAAGACACTACCACCAGTACATTTCTCTGAGTATATGCTCCTCCTCATCCCTTCCCACTGATGAGCTGGAGGTATATGCAACCTTCAACCCCCACTGACTTGTACCTAAAAGCAAATTCATCTCACACACTGCTGTGCTTCAGTGCTGGACCACACTTATTAAATGCCACAGAATTAACTTGGAAGGAAAGTACAAAGCATGACAGCAATAAAGTCTTGTGTGATTCACAGATTTTCAAATTATTAGCATTAGCAGTCTCTCAGACAAAGAGGGTGAGTACTTTGATATAGACATTGCCACAATATCCTTCTTTCAGGATAGAAACCATTTTCCCTAAGCTCAGGTCTGAGATAATGACTTTGTGGGAGAAATGGGTATATCTAGAAAATGAGTCATCATACCTTCACAGATGCCTAAAACTGGTGAGGTGACTCATGCTGCCTACTCAAAACAAAAGCTGAGTGAGACTATTTCAGATTGAGACATGTTACATCTTGGAGACACGTCAGTAGTACACCTCCACTGGTGCACCGTTAGTAATGCCAGGGCATGGGCACAGGAGCTCAGTCCTCTGCACGGTCAAGCTACTGGAGCACTCCCTGACACCCTGCTGGTTCACACCGGTTAGCTATCTCCTGAGCCTTTCTTGAGCACAGGACGATTCCCAACAGCTAATTTGGATGCAGCCACCCTGTTTTGGAGGTGATTGGAGTTGAATAACTCAGACATGGTCAGACTGTGCCAGCTGATGTCAGGATCAGAGAAAGGTACTACCATGGCATTATTAGCTAGGACAGGTATAGCTTTCAATCAGTAAGATCCAGTTTGGGGGTTTTTTTTTAATGTATTAACACGTTGCTACAAAACATGTATTTTTATTTTATTCACTGTCTACTCTTCTTGCTTAAATATCCTTTCTTAGAGTGGGCTTTGAGAATTTAGTATGAGGAGAGAAATTAACCTTCTGACAGCTGACAAAGCACAACTGTGTTTAAAAGTCACATCTTTCCTAAGAACAATTTTTTTGCAATAAAACTAGGTTATGGTAAACAAGTGTTCACACGTACTCCTGGAAAACTGGGTCAGCCACAGCAGTGACAGTCCATAGCTTTTAAAGTCATTTACGCTCAGAAAATCATAAAGGTGTTACATTTTCCACTTCCCTCAATATAATATTCTTCAAAATCTTATCCAATATTTTTGCTTTCTTGTCATTAGAGGAACACAGCATATTGGAGTATCTCTGCAGCATAACCACAGCGGAGGGATCCAACTGAAAATACCTGGAAGCTTCTCAGTGATGCAATGATTTGTTCTGCCAGGGTCATAGGGTAGTGCCCACTGGCCCTATACCCATTCTGACTTTTTTGACCTCAAGCAACTATTACTGCTATAATTTGATTGTGCATCAGGGTTTTTTAGCTCAGGTGAAGGGTGGTATCCTAAAACGTTGCTCTGAACTACTCCGAGGCTGGACTTGTTCTGAGGCCTCAAAGTCAGGGCAGTATCTTTAATGAAGCCTTGCTGAAGCCTGGGTCTCACTTGCCTGCATGTAGTCTCTTGGCTGTCACTGGCACACAAGGGTTCTTCAGTGCTATCTTGCTTAAGAGCAGGATCATCTGATATATAGGGCTTGTTGGTGTTGCTGTTAAGGTTAGTGCTGGCAGTCTGTTGAAATACAATTTCAGGATGAAGAGCAGCCTCTTCTTCCTCTTCAGAGAGAAGTGAACAGGAGCCATCGCTGGTCTGGCAGCTATTCAATACCAGACAGTCTTGATTTTGAGGTGGAGAAGAGCTACCATGCTGTACTGGGGGAAGAGTTAACATGCTCTCATTCTCCGAGTGGAGATTTGCCAGCAGCTTGATCTTTTGGTTTCTTGCTGTCATTCTCCGGAAAGCACAGACAAGATCAGCAAGACTAAGGAGAAAGGATAGACTGCTCACTACCCAGATGAAAATCATCATAATGGATTTCTCAGTGGGCCGGGAGATATAACAGTCAACTGTGGTTGTACAAGGTGTATGGTAGCAGGAAAAGCTATCAGGAACAAAAAATCCAAAAAGAAAATATTGCATAGCTGCAAAGGCAGCCTCAAGTAGTGTCCTAAAAAAAAGATGAACCGTATATGCCCTGGAAAAATTAAGGACACTTAGATTATCTGCACCACAATTTAATCTGTTGACAACAGCACCTTTACAGAGCTCCTTCACGTCTTTGGGTCTTGATAAATCTTTATTCCCTTTGCCTCCATCCACTGAGTAATGCATTCTTACAATGTACATAGCTACCTTGTGCAAAACATAAATGCTGAATGCAGCATAAGGTAGCAGGATGGACACAGTCTGAATGACCCAGAATCTAAAGTGTGATATAGGAGAAAACAAGTCATAGCAAATGTTGGAGCATCCTGGTTGCAGGGTGTTGCAGACAAAGCGCTCCTGCTCGTCTTGGTAGAGTGGATAGCCTGCTAACACTACCACTGCCATTCGCAGCAGAATTACAAACATTAGCCAGATCTTTCCTGGAAGAGAAGAAAAAGGAAGAGAAAGAGTCAGTGCACTGAGGAGGAAGGGAAGGCAGATGATGTAGTGATCCTCTCTCAATACACAAGACATTTGAAGAAATAGTCTCTGTAATCAGTCTCTTCTAAAAGCTCCTCTTTGGCTTTGTTTTGACTGAGACTGAAACTTGTGTGAAAATGTGTTAGCTGACGTATTCCATAACCTTCATCTAGACTTAACAGTGTAGGAGTTGAGTGTACAATAATCTATGCCAACTGAAACCTCAGCCTAATGACAACACTCTGAACATGTCCACATCTGACAAAAAGAATTCACGATTGAGTGGATAATCTCATTTGATTTACAGTTCTTCCTTGCTGCTGGTTTCATATCTCTGCACCTGAATTTTGTCCTATTTCAACAACATAGATCAGCTAACACAATATGAAATTCTCCTAGGTACAAAAGATTGTTCCATGACATAGTATTTTCTCTTAGCCTTGGTGAAGAAATCATATGTAAAGTTCACTATAAGCAACAAAATCTCTCTGTTGTGTCTGGACTGGTATTTACTAGTGAGCTAGTTAACAAGTATGATTAGCAAACTTATGCAAAATGTTCTACAAATATGCATTTGTGTGTGCACTTGTGTACCCTGGGCATTTATCTCTGCTGCTTCTTTGGTCGCCCTACCTGGGTCATGTTTTTCAGCTTTTGTTCACTTTGGTGTGCAGGTTCTCTCTCCATTTAGACTAAAAGCTCCCTCCATCTTGATAGTGAAGACTTACAAGTATGACATTGTCATACATTGCTTACTTCACCTTTCCCTGAATTCTTTCATATTATTGCTTAGGTAGGGGTTGGTCTTATCTATTTTGATTGGAAAAAAACAGGCCTTATCTTTATTCCTTTACACCAATAGCAGTGAAGAATCAGGCACTGGGACTATATGTATCATATCTTTTGAATGAGAATATATTGTTCATGATATTGCTTGGAGGAATTTTGGATGGTGTAGGTTTTTATTAAAAGTTTTTTGTAAAGTTACACACACTGGTGTATAATTGACTAAGTTATTTATTTAAAAAAAAAAAAGGAAAGAAAGAAAAAAAAGAAAAAATAAGTCCTTTTCCTGGGCAGGATAAGAAGTCCTAAAAATGTAATGTTTTATATTAACAGGTGGAAAAACTCCACATCTGAATTTAAGTTTAGCACTTGAATTTCTCAAGTTTCCTTTTGAGTCCTGTCACTAGTTCCCTATATATTTTTTAAAGGAATTTATTTTAATAATCCCCTGCTTTAACTTCACATATTTTTAAAACATCCCAAGAAAAGAGAAAAAAACCCACTTGGGAACAAAAAGAAAACCAACCAAACAAAAAACAACAAAAAGACAGAAAAGGGTGATAAGATTAATTTTGTGCTTTAAGAAATGGTTAAGAAGACAGTTTTAACCACAGACAGACAAATAACAAGACTCAATGACTAAAGAGAAGGATGTTGCATAGAGTTAATGATTGGGAGATGCACTGAAAACCTCAAGTTGTTAATAATGACTACATTTCACCCGCACACAGGGTTGTAAAGGCAGTCTGTGAAGTAACACCAATACACATTCTAAAGGCTTTTTGGAAATCCAGATCCCAAAGCATTTTTTCTATTAAATATGCAATTATTTACAAGCATTGTCTTGAACAACATTCTTTTCTAATAAGACTAGTTGGTGCGAATATGAAATAGTCAAATATTTCTGCAATATTGTATGCTCCCTATTATTGTACTGAACACGCAGTTTGAGTGCCCCATATAAACCATTTGTGGCTAGTAGGCTGATTATGGGATAGAACAGTAAGACTGCACTTTGAAGTGAAAAAAACTCCAGCTGGAAAACGTTGAGGATGTATAAGCTATATGAGAGATCATCAGAGAAGCCTGCTGCTCCTGGCAAAATAAGGTATTACCTAACCATAAATAAATCAAGGCCTTTCTATTTTATTTTTCATCACCTCAACTTTAGTTTTTAGATGGTTTTGCTGTGCTTTCAGCTTCTTATGTTTTGGTGTACAGACTGTACTGCTTCTCTCTTTGCAACAGTGTGTGTCAATAGAAAACACCAGCTGTACAGAACTGGTCATCTTTAGCAAGTGATGTTCCATACTTGGGTAGCATTTTTTCCCTGTGAGGACCTCCCACTGTTTGAAGCACATTAGTTAATTAAGCTCAGAATACTCCATGCTATTTCTCTATCAATTTTTAATTAGAACATGTACAATAGGGAGTGCTGCTTAAGAAAAATCAACGGCGCCTTAGGAAGTAGTTTAGTATGACATACATTTTAGAGATAACCCACCCCTGTGCACATCACCTTCCCTAATGGCTCAATCTTGATTAAATGTACTAGAACAAGTCCCTTCACCCAGACCCCTGTGGCTTAGTTGGATACTCCCTGCAACATACAGCATGAATGACAGCAGCTTCTCCTCGGCTGGAGGAGAAGGATATTTGAAAAGCCCTGGGAAGTTTTGATCCAGCTCCCACTTTGCTCAAAATAGCCCATGAAAAAGGAACAGTGTCTTATTTAAATAATAAGATAAAAAACAAGCACTTGAGCAACTATTAGTTGCATAAAAAGCAATGTATTTTGTTAGGATTTTCTAAATGCATGTGAACTTTGTTTTTAAAAAATTAAGAATAAAAAGCAATGGTAAATAACCATAAACTTCTTCCTGTGAAAGAGAGGGTTGGGGTTTTTTTTCCCCCTTCTTTAAACTTTTTCACTCAGCACTAAAGCTATTCCCTACATTCTACTGTTCACATAGTATAAATAAAGTGTGTTTATACCATGATACCTACAATAGCCATTAATGCTAACTGGAAGCTTAGGCATGAAAAAGAGCCGAATTAGAAAATCTTGCCAGAATGTTTTAAATAAAGTTCAGAAAACATCAGATAGGGAGTAGGTATCTCTTTAACAAGAAAAGAAATACATTAACCACTCATATCATGTATCTAAATAACTTCTTATTATAAGGATCACAGAGGCACAGCAAGAAATTAAAGCCAATTATTAGCAGGACACTTGGGTGGCCTCAGGATATAGAGCAGCAAAAAAAAAGAAGAGCTTTTTTAAAGTACTTACCTACAATAGTCACATTATAGTTGAGTGTGACCACCAAAAATCCCAGGGAGTCCCAACGTTCCATGTTTGAAGAGGTTCACAACGCTTGTAGCTCCTGAGGCCCTAACAGTTTTGGCATTTCCAAAGCAGATTAGACTTAGACAGGGAAGAAAGGAGCGGGGGAAAAAAAAGAAAGGAATATTTGTAAAGATCAAGGATGGAAATGAGAAACCCAGCCACACCAATGTATTGATGAAGCATTATTTTGATTATTTGAAAAGGACTATTAGTTTTGGGTGTTGAAACAAATCTTCTTAATGCTTTATCAGTTTGTCTTGCAACAGCTCGAGCTTCTCAGATCCAATTGCTCCTACCTCTTGTGTGGATCCTCTGTTCAGATAACTGCAAGTAGACAAACAACAACAGGAGTGATCTTTGCCATTGTAGACTATTCTTAACGTCCTGGGGCATACCAGCCTCCTGGCATTGCTGAGATATTTCAGTAGTGAAAGACAGGGAGAGGGGAGAGAGGAAAGAAAAGCAGAAAATACTGGAGAGCTCTCTATTCCCCCATGAGAATACCAGATGGATAATAGAAGGAAAGGGGATACAGAAGGATGAGCATCCCTATGTTTGAAAGGCGCTTTCAATTTAGTTCATTGGAAGCTATCCTGTTGCAATTTTCCAAAACAATTTTATTTCTAAAACACAGCCTCCCTGACAGGACATCATGGCCTTGTCAATCACAGCCGCACCGAATTCTCCCCTGTGTGCGTGAGAGGCAGCAGGCCGAGTCTCCCTGCAGGCATGATTTAAAGCAAAGGAACTATTTTAAAAAGTAAACTAAACTAAAATATAAACATCGAGCTTGGTTTTCAAGATGTCAAAAGTCACTTACTTCTGATATATATCAGTTCTTTCTGCCTCTTTCCACTTGGTGCTCTGGATATCACTCAAAAGATCCCAGGGCTGATTGCCCAGCAACCTGAAAGCCCAGCAAGGCTCTGCAGCAATGATGGAGTGAGCCATCGCAGAGCAGGATGCCCCACAGGGTGCACGCTCCTTGACTGCTAGATGCAATTACGCAGCATGCCCTCAAGATTGTGTGGCTGTGCTGTACCTGAAGAAAAAAGTAAGTATGGGAGTAAGTCAGTTTTTCTTTCCTCACCTCCACCATAACCAATTTCTTTGGAGAAAATAATCTACTACCATTTTCCACCCACTGTTCAGCTACTCATAGGATGTTACTCTCTCCTTTTCAGTCTGTGCTGTAATAGGGACAAACATAATATGGACACTTATTGTCAGGAAATTGTGTCAGTAACTAGAAAAACAGCAGAAAAAGAACTCTGCGTGTGATACAGCAAGGGAGAAAAGTGGTGTTGATATAATCTGACACCTGAGGGCTGCTGACAGTCTGGGCACAGCCTCGTCACTGCAAGGCTGCTCACATTCTTCAACCCATGACTCCCATTCCCGATGGATCAAGGTGAGTCAGCTCAGTCAGTGTGACTAGGCTAAGCTTTATGACTGAACACATCTTACCTGGAAAAAAAGGTAAAACTAATAACTTGATAAAGTAAAATGTAACTATACAAAGACTTTCTCCCCAACTCCCCACTCACAGAGAGTGCATTGACTCTGTAGAACACACCGAACTCCCTTTGCATAGTGAGACGCTTCATATGCAAACGCTAGAAGTGGAGCTTGAAAGATGGCACTTAAAAACTCCTTATCCATTAACAGTGTAAAGAGATTTTTTTAATTGCGGTAGTAAATATAGGAGTCTTGGTTTGAGAATTGTTTTAGGTAAAACGTTTGTCAAAAAGACATTTCTTCTGTTACCAAGTTGTGTTTATGGTGTGTGACGATGGTTTTGGCGTCATTTTCCCACAGCATTTTTTTTTTTTTTTGATTCCCAGAGATGTGTATGCAAGAGGAGAAATATAGGATGGAGGGAAAGCTGGAGGAAGGGAACAGAGAAAAGATGCAAATGGCGAAGATATTGATTACACTGAGATATGATGGTATTCCTGTTTAAATATCCTTTGTCAAAAATAGGGTCAGGAATGCCGAGATGGCAGCAGAGTGCGAATGCTCAGCAGCTGCATCCACACAATAGACTATAAATTGTCCCTGTCAATGCTGCCAGTTAAAATATCCTTGCTTGCCATTACTGTGGAGACCTCTACCATTTGTGAAATAAGGATAACAGCTAGTGATTTAAGCTCCCAAACTATTTTCTGCAGGATGACACCAGGCAACCACATCTGATCCCCCAGCATGACTGTGCTGAGGTGGGATGGCCCATTTTCTCCAAAAAGATAGCAAGCAACGTTACCCTCCAGACTCACCTTAGCCTAATTCATCAGCCTAACTTAGGGTTGGATTTACATCAGAAAGCCTAAATTCTGTTTTAGCTTATCCAGACAACTTTAGATTTTATTTTTTTTTTTTTTTAATATGAGCTCTTCCAGACAGCTCATATCTTACTACAGTCCAACACCTTTCCTCTTGGTGGTGTGTCCTCAGTTCTGATTAGGAAGAGATCCAGCCTGTCCAGCTGTCTGACACCCCTCAGAGCCAACCTGAATTTATTCCACTCAGAGGCCTCTTTTGGCTGTGATCTTGAGGAGTTTGGTCAAAGAAAGACAGAGATGTAAACATTGCCAATGTCAGGGCACAGCCCTCAGGGGCACTACAGTGACAAAAGTACCTTTGAAGCACCAGTGTATCTGTAGAAGGACAACAAACACAGTCCACTGGGCTGCCGTGCTCTACAAGCCCCTGTCCGCCTTTGGGCTACAGGCTGAGTTGGTCACTATAGAGCGTTTGATCTGTGCAAAAACATCAACTGTAGTTTCTTCACCCCTTAACTCAGCACCATCTTTGAGGCCAGGGTTCCCATCTGAAGGTACTATTGTACCTGCAGATACTCAGCATACAATTCTTCATATTTATTATCATTTATCTTTAGCTGTTCCCCGCATTCCCTGTTTGTCTGTAAAGACTGTAAGTAAATAGGGAGAGCAATGTCACAGACACAGATACAGCAGCAGAGGGACTCCAGATCCACAGTTCCACCAGTTAGCATGGCACCATCTCCCATATTAAAGGATGGGCACGTGGTGCATAGTCCAACTCTCCCTACACGCTGCAGAATTTCACAAAAAAAACCCATTCCCAGGCTGTAGTAAAGTTTAGGTGAATTTGCACTAGTTGTTCTAGTTAAATAAGAGAGACAGGTAAAAAAAACGAACAAGGTTTTGGGTAAAGCTAAACTTTGAAATCTAGCAGTATCTCATGGCATCTGATTTTAGAGTCCTAAAAACTTTCAGAGACCAACAATGAAACATAAGAAGATGCAATTAAATCTATTTTAAAATTCACAACTGCTGTCCACATTTCTAACCCCTTACCACAGATCCAGGGCTTGATCCTACAAAAATTCACAGATGTGACTCCGTCACTGTGAGTAACCCACTGAAACTTTTTGAACAACTGGAACTGCATTTCACTGTGGACCTGTGTCACATCCCTAGGCTAAGACTAAGTTTACTTGGCACAAAGTCTAGCAAAGACATTTTGCCCAGACTATGGCTCAGAATGACATTCAGTAGTAATGTACAGTTAGCTTGAAGCCATTTCAGGGCTTCCCAATACAGGAGCAAGTCAGAATCACCTGAAGGGTGCCACGGTCTACAGTAAAAGCCAAAAAAAACCCCCAGAAATTAGAGGCATGCCTCTCAGATAGCAGATCCCAACCTCATCTATCCTACCCAGTCAGCACCTACCCTAATGACATGTAAGTGCTGTGAAGTGGGAGTTTCTGCAGGAGAGAGCGCACCCTACACAGCACCTGACAATAAAGCAACCTCCTTCTACAAATTCAGTTAATGCTGTGGTAAAATGGGTCAGCATAGCAGCTTCCCTAATGCACAAGGGGATCTGGCATTTCAGTCCAGGTACTTTGGCAGATTATTATTTAAGACAGAAAATAACCCAGATGCATATCTAATATTTTGAAATCTGATTTTAAAATCTATTTAAATTTTTTCTAGTCAGCAAAAATTTATTAGAGATCAGTCTTGCAGTAAATCTAGCTCTTCAGAAGGTGATCTGTAAATACAGGAAAAAACAATCTATTCAGAAGAGACAGCAAACATTATAATTAAGGCAAATAATTTTGATGGTCTTTTAAAACTGGTAAAATACAGCAGAAGGGTATGAAGAGGAAAACAAGTTGTCCATGAAGGACAAGAGCAAACACGCAGCAGGAAAAGCTGCCCAGAACAAATGTTTTTTATAGACACATATAGCGCATATGTATGCACATAAACATATCAGACAATCTCCAAAGTAATCCAACAATGCATAGAGATGGCGAAGGAGCCAGCATAGCATGGAAAATCCTTGCTTTCTGCAGGCACACACAGCGCTGCACACTTGGCTTTCCCCAGCAGCTCTGTCTGGCAGCCACTCAGACTATACCTGTGGGCAGAGTATGTTTAAAAGTGGCCTTTCCCCAGAACAGCCACTGTAGCTAAAGAGACGTGAAGAAAGCAAGAAAATTATGACACTGGAACTAGCGCTGGGGAGCCCACACACACTGAGGCAGGGAAGTGGTGAATGTTTTCTATCATAAGCTATCCAATGGGAAGCTTAAACAATGTGCTTCTACCCCCCAGTGCTCAGCCTTAAAACCAACAGTCCCGAGAAGAGGCATTATGCAGAAGGTCTTTTAGGAAATTTTCAAAGGACTTGTTCCTCTTCTCCTTCCCTTTCTGTCTACCTTCCACTCCCAGGAAGGAGATGCATGCCCATATGCTCAAATGTGTATAAATTTCTATGCGTGTGTGTATGAAACAGTCCAGAAGGACAACGAGACCAGTGGGATTTAGCTCATTTTTAACTGCCCATATTGATTGGACTTGAACTTAACTTCCACACGAGCTCGGCCACCTTGGATACTTAATCCTGGTGCCTACAGTGTTTCACACACGTCTTATTGCTTCCCTATTCCTCTGCTAATTTAGTAAATCTTAAAAAAATACTATGTTTTGCTGCACAATTTCAAGGATTTAGATTGTTCAAACTGTTACTTTGCCTCAAACAAATCCCCTTACTATAAATATCTGAAAGGTCAGAAAAGTTATCTTTCTAAGGGGAACCCACTTCTTGAGGACAACATATGGACAAAGCAGCTCTCCTTCAGACTTCGGTTCAGCAACCTCAAAGCTATTCAACCAAGTATTTAAATATTTCAAGACTGATCTGAAAGGAAATTAAGTAATGGGAAGTATATTCTCATTCAAGAGCTCAGGGCCAATTTCTTCAAAAGTATTTAATTTTACTAAGTAGTAAAAGTACAAAGTGAGTCCATAGGGTTTGCAAAATCACATTATTAACATCTGCTTAACTCCCACTGAAACAGGCAGCTACATTAGCACATGACATGATTGAAATTTGCTCTGCTGTAACTCAAAAAAAATCTAGTATAAGAGAGATGTCAGCTATTTTTTTTTTTTACTTTTACACTTAACATTTGACACCATGTTTTACACTTACATTTTTCCACAGTGCAAATGCAAATCTGAAGGTTTGGGAAAGTTTGGGATCCTGTATTTTATGATGAAGCTGGTGAACACCATTCATTAGTACCTAACACCTGACATTAATGAGAGGTCGAGTTCTTCACTCCAGTGGATCTAAACCTAGCAATGGCCAATCAGGCAAAAAATATGGCACACTGATATTACTGAAATTGGTTAAATAAGAAAAACGCTTTAAATAATTGGGAAATAGATTTTAGAATAACAGACGATAGCAATAATATGTTTTGCTGACTATGCTTTGAGTCTTTTCCTTATGTTTTTGCTTCTCAGTATGAACATTACTAGGTTTGCGGAGAGAAATAGATCCTTGTTTCGAACATGCACAACAAAAGTGTTCATTGTGTCAGTTCTGGATATCAGTAAATAAATCTGTCATCTCAGATTTAACGTACAGGCAGCCACCGTGGAATTAAAATAAAGAGTTCTTTACACCTTCTTGTATTTCATGGCTGATCATTTCAAGAAACAAAACCTATATTGTTGTCTTTGTTACTGAACACTGACACTGATTTTTCTTTCACTAGGGAGAGAGGAATTGTGACTATACGGTCATTCAAACCAAGCACTGGGCACCATGGGGAAAAGGCTAAGCTAAGACAATAATGAAAGAGTGGAGCTGAAAAGAGAAATGTGATGTTTTTTCCTCTCTTCCACATACAGTTTAAACTTCAGGAATCACTGCAGGCAGTACGGACTGTGGATTCTTCTTGCACGGGAAGAAATGTCAGTTCTATGTTAAATAAATTCCTATGCAGGAACCTTCACAACACTGGGAAAAAAGAAACAAATTACAATTTCAGGATCTGAATTTTCCCCTCCTAAACCTGTGCTTTACAATCTCCACCACCTTGCTAATTGCCTACAGTTCCCATGGTTTCTGTTTTATTTTCTCTCACACAGCATATTTAATAATCATTGTTAATAAACCTGAAACAGACTGGGCAGAAAACAAGGAATTCTCCTAATACTGCAACATTATTCATACTTAATGCATTGTATCGACCAGGATTTTTTGTTTTAAAGAGAAAAATGTCATAAACTTCAGCTTGATGACTCAGTCCTTAACAAAATTAATAGAAGTTCAATATCGAACTCTCATTTATGCCACTGAAAATTTTTACCATAACCCCAAAAGAGTAACACGGATCCTGAATTATTCATTCTGATGTTTTAGAGAGCAAAAGAAAACAGACAAGAATGACCAAGAGTGGATTACTCCACAGGACTGCCATTCCCAAGGGAGAATGATCACCTCCAGGGAGGGGGGCGGCATCCACTGCTTCCCTGGGCAACCTGTTCCAGTGCCTCACCGCCTTCATTGTGTCCAATCTAAATCTCCCCCCTTCCAATTTAAAGCCATTCCCCCTTGTCCTGTCACTACAGGCTCTTGTATGAAGTTCCTCTCCAACTTTCTTGCAGCTCCCTTCAGGCACTGGAAGGTAGCTATAAGGTCTTTCCAGAGCTTTCTCTTCTCCAGGCTGAACAAGCCCAACTCTCTCAGCCTGTCCTCATAGCAGAGGTGCTCCAACTCTCTGATCATCTTTGTAGCCCTCCTCTGGACCCATTCCAACAGCTCCATCTCTGTTGGGGATTCCAGAACTGGACACAATACTCCAGGTGGGGTCTCACATGGTAGGTACATTGTCAAGTAGTGTGTCTGGGCCAAAGCAGAGAGGGGTTTTTGCCAGGAAGGTAAACCAGAGTATAAATGCATACGGTGCTTTTGCTCCTGTTTAGGTAAGGGGATATAAAATGCAGCCCGTATCATTCTTGTTTCAGCCTTCCATGGGGCCGCTGGCCAATCCTGCTAATGAATGTAAGTGTTGGCTTTGTACTGATAGCAACTGTTTTACTTGGTAGCAGCTATTTAGATTTTAGCTATTAAAGCTTTTACAATGAAAGCTCATGGGAAGCCGCTACTATAGACATTTTCCACTAGCTGATTATTGGAGAGCTGAGTGGAAAAGCAAGGGATTCCTCAGGTCCTACATGGTTCATGCTACTGAAGGATTCCAAGAAATATTACATCTTCTGCAGATGCAGGCAAGGCTGTAACATGCAAGAAAACATAAAGAAATACTTTGAATATGATCCAACAGAATATATTGGCAGCCTTACCCCTAAAAGTGTATAAGAAGTCTTCCTCTACCATCCCTATTAATAATGTGGTTTGTTTCATTTTTAAATGATAATTTGACGGTTTATTTTCCATGAAACAGCAGGGACTACTGATTAGACACCTTTTACTTACTAACCACTTGCATAGCACTTCAGGCTTTCCATTAGGTGTGCTGAGGATAAATACAGACTAAACTACCTCACATTTCTAGGCTTCATCTCAAGCTTTGTTCCAAAGGTAAATTTGTCCCAGATTTGCGAAACACTTCCACCCAACCAACTTCTGCCTCAGCAGAACTTTTCAGTTTAGCTGGATAAAGTCATATTGCTCACTCCAAGATATCAAATAGCTGTCACTGAAAATTCTTTTAGTATCAATAATACAAATTTTATTATTATAGCAAGGCAAGAGCACAAAACAGATTAGCTCAACCTTTTTGCCTCTTCTGAATTATGACAGATACTTTGCCATTTCAATCTAATCTACAAAATCGCAAACTACTGAGTTCCTGACACATTTAAAAATTGTCCTAGTTCTTGTAACTGGCCAGAGATATTTATGGGTATATCCCCTTGTGAACTGCATCATACCTCCTAACTGCTGGTACTATTTCAGTTTCCCTACCTTTTTCACCCAATTTGTTATGTTTTGCTATTTTCTCTATTTGCTGCCTTCATTTCCCTTTATGGGGAAAAAAATAAACATTTAGGGCATCCAAAAAGCCCTATGAAACATTTCAAAGAACAGTTGTTTAAGAACTAAAACCCACTCAATCTGTCCATGATGTTTTCATTTCTGGGAAACCAATCCCATAACTTACCACATACCTGCATTCCTGAATATAACGGTATTTTCTTATGTACATGACAAGTGAAGTTATGCCGTGTGTGTGTGTGTGTTTATATACATACACACACAATTAATCTTTCCTTCAATGATCAAATTCATTTATCTGCAAAAATATACGATGTTGGAAGCTTATAACATCTTACATACTTGAAAATCAGTAGGAGTCTTTCAGGATGTGTTTAAACTGCATTTCCCCACAGTAATACTGTCATTCCTCCACATTGAAGACAGTTCAGAGGACTTCAAAAGCTTTTTCCTCTTACCATTTAATGCCATGGTTACTTGCATATTGACTAATGCTTCATTTAGTGGTTTGTGGCAGAATCCCTCAGACACCTATTCTGACCTGCAGGAATTCCTGTCCCAGGCTGAGATGCAGGCAATGCCCCAGATTTAGAGGTTTCACCTCCTCTAACACTGATAAAGTAACAATAAGTCCCTAACTGTGCCCGTCCTGAGCTCAGTGTTTCAATTCAGCTTTCCCTTTGCTCTTCACACAAGTGGCTGTTATGCAATCGTACTGATGGGACTTCCATCTTCCCTGGCCTTTCACTGCTTTAATGCACAAACCCCACTGGCTAACAACCCTGCTCTGCTCTGTAACACAAAAGAAAGACTTCATAGCTCCTAATGTAACCTGCAAATTCAATGTAACACAAAAGATAAGCATTGCTGCTAATGCGAGTATCAGCCACTGAGTGGGGAGGAGTCCAGATTAGGTCTGCTTAAAACCACCAGGAGCTCCAGCCAGCACACGAGGTCCCCAGCAGATCCTGCGATGGCAGGTTTGGCGCAGGAGGAGGCCAGGCATGTGCAAGAGGATCTCTGCAGATTGACACAGAGTGAAACGGCTGTGAATATGCATTAGGTTAGAGATGCACTGGGGCTACCAATTGTACAGATCCAGTTTCACTTGGAGGCATCATGTCCATAAGCTGACCACGCAAAACAGTACAGACCTGCAGAATTAGATGCTTTCAATGCCGAGGAGGAAGTTGGGTGGCAGCTTTCAGCTGCAAGGACAAGGGTGAGGATATGTGATGTGGGAAGCGCTACCTCCTCTTCTGCTGCCACGGCCTGGGTGCTGGAGCTCAGCCAATGGGTGCCTTCCGCTGCCCCAAGAGATCTTCTTCCCCTAGTTCTCTACATTTCCATTCTATACTGTGTTTCAGCCTGACTCTCTCGGGAGTACACTTCAAGGGGTTGATGGGATTGTTTTTTTTTTGTCAAATCCCGAGCAATTCTTTATTCAGGAGGATACAGGACATTCCGCAGTAGAAGCTGAAACTATTTTTATGGACACTTTGTGAAGAAGAAAAGCTGAGAGAGATGGACAGGTACTAGAATCTGCTGAAGAAAACAAAGTTCCAGTTTTCTTCTCTTCCCCTTCACTTCAATTCCCTGAAGCTTTGTTTACACTGTAATTTGTAAAAAGTTCATTGTTTGTGTTACCATACGAAGAGGACAGTGCCAAAACCTCCAGCCTTGTATCATTGGATTTACCTATTCTTAGTAAGTCAAAGAATCCAGACAAATACATTCCTCAGGGGGGGCAAACAACAGGTTCAAATGACATTTAAAATAATTGCTTTTTCTATTAGCAACTGCCATAGAAATTCCTTATCTAATGCAATTGATACAAAAAAATTAAATGCTTGCATGTAAATTCACATACTGAAATTGTCAAGGAAAATTCAGCTCAAGTCTGAAATTATAAAAAAAAAAATCTCAAATGTGAAAAACAGATGCCGATTTGCAATCTGTGTATTTCAGAGAAAATTCACAACTGAATTTTGCCCTGGTTTCTTTTTCTAAAAGAAAGTTCTTTTAGAAAAGTTAAAGCAAAAATGTTGCAGCTGGGATTGGATTTGTAAGCACACAGCTTCAGCTAATGCATGGTTTAGCTATCTGCATGCTTTAAGGAGCAGAACAACTTTGTTCTGCCACATGCCAGCAAAAGAGAGCAGAACAAAAAAAGCCTTTCTGATGTACCACAATGACAGGCCACCACAGGAAAGCAATGATTTCATGGTCTAGAATTCTCACAGGTCATAAACACTGAAGCTGTTGGCACTAGGATTCAGAGGCAGATTCATTATTAAACAGGGAAGCAGAAGAATCAGGTCAGTCCTTTGTTCACCGAAGCTCTGTGTCAGGGTGACGTGACCATAATTTCTCTAGATGAAGTCACTACTGCTGCCTTATACTTTGTAGTAGTTATTTCTGTCCACTGGAAGAAGTTGATCCAAACAAGGCATTGAATCCAAGCAGATCTGGAAGATTATGTGACAGCATTCAAGAATACCCAAGATATACCCAACTGTTTTCCTAGGATCCAAGAATCAGACCTCTAGTTTCTTAGAAGATGGCTTTAGAACTGGTGCCATGCTACTTAAAGCACCATTAAAGTACACATTCACACTAGGGACTCATTCCTATGGTAAAATAAAAGGTGCATACTTGCTGGCAGTAACGAGTAAGTGAAATATTTAACGTTACAAGTGCTGATGGTGATTTAGAAATCTAAGCCACTTTTACTTCTGTGCAAGGCAACTACGTCAAGAAGTAGGAACGTATTTTTTCATCTGTTTACAACTCTGATAGCACTAATGCAGAATTACTGTAACTACAACAAGGGACTTGGGTTTTTTTGTGGGGGTTGTGCAAGTCCTGCAATTCTTCTCACCCTCACACCCTTTACTTCAAAATTGAAGGAAGGTGTCACAAGCAAAAGACTCTCTTTACTCATCTCCTTATATAATGTTGATACTGATGAAGCCCCACAGCACTGTCAAATTATCCCCAGCAGCTTTTGTTTTTAACAGGAGCTGTTCTTTTTATGTCAAGTCTACCTTCAACTATTATTGATTATATTCTAGTACTTGATAAAGCCAGCTAAAGTTTTCATATACAGCATGAGTTTTTACTTTAAAGCCACAAGAAGAACAGGATGTAATTATACAAATAAGGTGACCACCAACACTTTCCAAACACTGCTAGACCGCGTATCTACACCAAGATAGTTCTGCCATTCTAATGCACAATATTCAAGATTATTTGCTGTATTTTACATGTTGTTTCTGTGCCATTTGCTCAATACAACCTGGTCTTCCTCCTAGATTTATGGCAATACAATGTGCACCAAGAAATTTAACATCTTGCTACTTAAAGTACGATTAATGGCTGTTGGTATTGACACCACAGAAGATACAAATAAATTTGCCTGTCTTTATTTCCTGGTTTATTTTAAAACTACGCACACCAAATTCTGCCTTATAACCCTCCTAGCACACCAATTCCTATTTTTTTGGCCTCCCCTTTTTTCCACAGGAGAATGTTTAGTTTGCCTGAAATACATGAAAGAGAAGTATGGGGTCATAGGATTATCTGTGTTGCTTAAATATAAGGCAGCAAGTGTATCACAGCTGCCAGTTCCCAAGATGCTGTTCCCATGGAGAATAATTTGTACTGATGTCTAAAGTAAAGGGGAATGAAAACTCAGAGGCAGTGAAGCAAGAAAACATATAGATAAGAGAAGAATTAGCTCTAGACTTAAGTGTGCTGCAGAATATCTTACATGAAGGAGGTGTCTTACTAGTGTCTGGTTTAGTAAAGCAATCATCACATAAGTAAATCTTCCTCTGCCTGTTGACTGTGTGCTTCACTAACAGTGAATTCAAAGGGGGCAGCAGCGCTATTTCCAAAGATTTTCTAGCTTCTAAGTTTTACTGCATTAGTTACCACAGCATCTCAGTCTAAGTGTCAGAGATACAAGGAAAACCAAAACAAAACATGAAACTAAATTATGTAAGTACACTGAGTAAGCCTGAAATTGTACAGTTTCACGAATGTGGGGTTTTTACACTTTGTTATTTGCTGCTCTCAATCTGTAAAGACCACTGACATCTTCACAAAGGATACTGTCCAGTGCCTTAAGTGACCCTTACAAACTCGCAGCCATTCTGGACAACTAATGCAGGAATACTCGTCATCTATCACCATAACAAGATGTTTGGTGTATCATCACCAAAAAATATCTCCAGCTACTAACAGCTGAAAGTCTCCACTAATTCTGAAACACAGTGCACGTAGTATAAAGGGCATGAAAACACAATTTTTTTTTCAAATCAAATTGCACCAAACCAACCATTCTAGAAGGAACACAAGAAATAGTCTATTTGTACTGCTCTGACACCTGCCTTTCTTCAACCTGCCATCCTGTTACATCTTTTTTTAATGGGAAGAGCCTGCTGACCATATCCACACAACAGGAGTAAACCCAAGCACAGCTTTCTTGGCTAAGAGCGTCAGTCATTTTCAACCTCTGGTTCGGTCACTCGTCAGTGACTTTTCGCAGATTGTCTAGAAGAGGACCCAGAAAAGCAGGTTCATACACACTATGAAACAATAATTTTCAGCATCATAATCTATGTCTGTTACCACTTTTGGTTTACTTATGCTCAGTAGCTTATCTTCTAAATCTTGGGTTCTTTTAAAGCATGGTGGTCACTACATATCTTTTGTCATTACCTTTAGTCTATGCAACTTAAATTCTCATCAGTTCTGTGGTTCCCTCAAGATGCATTGAAAAAACAGAAAGAGCAGAAAGACACGGCACTTTGGATATAGATACTAAACTTTCCATATGCATCTAGGCTGCATTCACGCAGGTATGTTTGGGTTTATATTTGAGTTGATTTCTCAGAACCTGTCAGAGACACTAAGTGGGCACTCCATTGCAGAGGCAGGCAGACGTTTTCAACAACCGTCAATTCAAGTAAAAAACCCCAAAATTCTGATTACAGAAATGTATTCAAAACAGAATTAAGGAGAGCGCTAAAAGCTAGGTTGACCAAATTCCTTATGAAGACCACACAGCAGCAGAGAGCAATATGAGTCTGCAGTGATGTGCGGCACTTCAGTCAGTAAACACGTCACTGAAAAATGCAACGTTCCTTACCAACAAAGGACAACCGTAAATAATTTGTTGCTTCAGCTGTTAAGGCTTTGGATTGTTTCTGGTTCTACCCTTTCAATTCCTCTACCCCCTCCTATCTACTGCTGGTTTTATATATAGCCAACACTACCATATGTCACTTTGTCACCTGCCACAAATGCACCATCACTCTTTTCTGATGAGATCTTTGCTGCTTCTAATCTTCAGGTTTCTGGCATTAGGAAAACTAGGAAGCGAGGAAAGAGGTGTTAAAAAATAAAGTCTGAACTAAGACTCCATAAATGTGAACAGTTTTTCCATCATGTTTTTAATTTACATGATAAACTAAGCTAAATAAGCTAAGGCAAACTAAGCCATATATGCTGCTCTCTCTCTCAAAAATAATAAGATAAAGCTAAATAAAAAATACTATTTTTGAAAGGGATACAATTACCTTGCTATGGGGCAGAATTTTGTATGTTTTTAGCAACAGAAAACATGTATCATTTGAAAGACTGATAGGCTTTGTGAAAGGTGGAAAAGGTGATTTGACTTTTTTCTTCTTCTTGCACTTTATCAGGTGACTCCAATGTTCTTACCTAATTTCTCCCAGAAAGATATATATCACTGACAAAAAAATCAAAAAATTAAATACAAACAAGTCTGTAGATGGAAAGAGGAATTGGGAAAACATCTCTGGGCTGAAGAGGAATACATGAATAGAAATCTTTACAAGATGCCTTTTTCAAATATTTATCCAATTACCAATGCATAAATGACCAAGCAAACGGCCCACTAGCTCAACATATAAAAATAATTCATTAAGACAGTGATGCTTGAAGGGACAGGTTTATTACATCTCCTACACCTTTTTGTTTCTGAGCTGGTGACCAAAGCAGTAATGAAAACCTTAAGCCAGAAAACATTTACAGCAAATTTAGTTTCAGGTTCTAAATGAAAACCACAATGTATTTGTGCTGTTAATTAAAACACTACTTGGTTCTCCTCCCTTCTCACATCTCAGGTGATTCTCTGACCTTGCAACGGCATTTCCATACAGTAATGCTTAAAAAACTACACTAAACACAACATAATCCTAAATAATAATCCATTTTTAATTACATGTATTAGGATACCTTGCAAATAAAAGACACTCATTAATATTTACTGACAGGTACTGTATTTTTTGGCAACCATGGAACAAACCAGAAGAAAAATCAAAGAATTATTCTATAATCATGAGTGAAAGAAACAAAATAGAGAAGATCTACATCTAAATCCAGGATCCACCGAAGTGTAAAGGATTCATACGGCAAAACTTAAACCAAAGAAAAAATCCACACTTACAGCAGATTTTTTTTTTAATTCTTAGTGCAAGAAACATAACCAAGTTAATCACAGAATTGGTACTAATTAAGAATATGGAAAATTCTCCTATACAGAGGTAGAGTCCAGTGCACAAGGCTAAAACGATATTCAATAGTCTAAACAAGACCGAGCCAGGTTTTACGGAATCCACTTTTTAAAGTATCAGACTGTATGTACATACATACAATAAATAGACTATACAATCTTTAAAGTAGTTTAATAAACTTCACAAAAATTATAGTAGATGCATTGAGATCTTTACATAATCCAAAGTTCATATCTCTATGACCCAGAAATGGATAAAACCAATATTCCTCATATCAAGTCAAATGGAAAATAGTTTAGCAAAGTATTGATAAATCAAAATATTTTACGTATTTTAAAGCCTAAATTTATACTTATAAAGGATGAATTTCAAATGCTCTGCAAACGTTCCTTTTGAGACTATATGTAAAGAGGTTTCAAATGCTGTAATTTGCATTTGTATTGTTATAAACACTTTCCTTACATTCCACATTCAAGGGAAAAATGGACTTGGACACTCACAGTTCCGATGCATTGGCACAACAAGAAGTAATGAGAATTAGATTATTTTAAAGGCCCGAAGGACATCAGGAGAATTTATGGACAAAAACTTCATGTCTTAAACTACACAAATCACATTAGAAAGTTAACAGAAAACTGTTTGGTATTACTACTTCAATCCTGTCAGTGCCTCTCTGCTTGGAGGCATCTGATTAGCATTGCACTGGAAGTCAAGCGTGCATCTCTGGGCCCCCGAGGTTTGCAACAAGCCCATAGGGCTTAATAAAACAAAAGCAGAATCGTTATGGTTTACCACAGTAGTGCATAAATCAGGGATGTCTGTTGCCACTCATTTCAGTGATAGTCCAAAGAAACGATTTCAGGAAACTGAGAGTTTTCAGCTGTATCTATCTATCTAAATGGTGGAAAGAAAAAAGGGGGGGAAGGGGAAATCACTGTGAGGTGTAATAAAGCAATTACACTGACAAGTTATTTTCTGTAAAATGTTCTTACAGATTCCAAGGGGACAACAGCCACAGTAAGAGGGAACTAGTAACGACAACAGAAGAGCTTAATAATTAGAGTTATGTTCACAGTTTGGTTATTTTTAACTTCTGTAAGCACCTACACTGAAAACCACCAGGGTTTGTATTTTTGTCTCAAAATTGAACATACTTTTGACAAATACCTTGTTAAGATTTCCACTCTGCTCTTCTAGAGGCCTTCTCACTGGAACAATTTTTTTTTTATTTTTTTTTATTTTATACAAACAGACACACTTTGATTTAAAGTAAACATACAAAAATCGAGAATATTGCTTGCAACAATGGACCTGGAGGTGAAGGAATGAACTAGTCGGGCCATAAAAAAAACTAAACAAACAACAACCAAATTCTGCTAAACTTCTAATGCTATGAAAATCTGCAAAAAGGATCACAAGATCTGTTGCAAATTTCAGAGATTTGGCCCAAGTCTTATCATCATCATCTGAATACTTTAATAACTGTATCTTTATATTAAGGAAAAATAAATGATTCCAAGAACTCAGGAAGGCACACGCACCCAAGTATACTATAAATAAAACACATCATGAAATTAACGAAGATCTTCTGATCCCTGTACACACTTTTGGTTCAGCACTATGGTCAAGTTCTCTCTTTTGAAAGACAATAAAAGGCATACAAGAAATATAACATATGCATAATAATTATGAAGAATAATGCTAATAAGACAGTTTACAGAGAAAAGTGCAGTGAAAAAAACCCAACACTATTTATTCGGGGGCTTGTGCTACTGTAAATACAGACTTTGTATTTGCTGCTGTGCAAGGGGCAGAATTTATTCTGGGACGCAGCAATGAGGAATGCAGAACTCAACAAAAAGTAAAAAAAGATATTAAGAGAAGCCTTAAGGATGGAACTCTCCCAACTTCATTCCTCTAGTGCACAGTCGTTTGACTATGTAGTTTATTTTCATGCTGCCATTTTGCTTCATGAGTACAGCGTTTTAGAAAATGGCACAGTTCTTAAATATTTTTCTGCCTCTACTTCATTTTTTTTGTTTCTTCTTCCAAGGATCTGATTTGCTGTATCCTCATAAAAAGGGTAAAGCTGTTAGTGAAAGTGAGAAAAAAAACTCTTGCCCATCTTCTCTCCCAAACACCGATTTCTCCATTTCTCCTTCCATTAGGTATTTTACTCGTGTGCTACACAATGGGGAGGCACTGTAAAGGCAGCTTGACAGATTTAAAAATAAAAAAATCACAAGTCTTTTTTTCTTGAGTCCCCCCACCCCCGGCCCACCCCGAAAAAAATGGATGGATGAAACAGTACGTCCATAGGAATATTCCAGTCTCCTCTGTTAGGAGATAATAGCAGGGGACCATCTAACCACAGTCAGATTGTCAGCACTGACTGACCGTTTCTTTGCAGCTTTCCTGAAGTCCTTATATTTATCTTCACATAAGCGGGAAATGGCCTGTAAGACAAAAGAATGAAGAAAAAAACTCAACTACATTGACCACAGCTGTACAGGTAAAATAAATCTAAACACAGATTCCTAAATATAATTAGAATTACAGAAGAAGAGCTTCTCTCCAAATCCTCTTTCTCATCTCATTAATCTTAAAGAAACACTGACACTGCATGCGCATCGCAGCTAGTTTTGAAAGGAAAGGGACAACTCTTCATGGCCAACATTCCATGATGGCCAACTCTCCATGGTAAAACCGTCCATAGGGAGGGTTAGGGCTAAGGGGAGAGTTAGGGGCTCCCCATGTAAAGTTGTCCCCAGGAGAGCTGATCACATAGAGATGTCCTGCAGAGAGCTGGCTTGCAGAGAGTTGTCCTAGACCCATTTGGAAGGACTTGGCATATTCCAAGCTTTTTCTTTACAAGTTAACCACCACAAATCTTATCAAGATAGATGACAATGCTTACTCACTGCTATATGGTAACTAACTATAGCACTTCACTGGTGAAATGTGTGTAAGATGTAATAAAACAATTACAGAAACTGTGTGTTTGCAGAATTTATAAAGAGGATGGCTTTGCATTTTTTTATTTCCTAAAAAGTCTTGTAGTAATTATACTTTTCCCTGCCAATAAATGGTCTGGCAGAATAATTGCCCTGCTTTGCTTACAGAGCTGATGTTTACCTGCTTTTTAGAAGGAGATAGGCTGACCACGCAGAAGTCACTATCTCATACAGTACCAGCGGGAAAGGTAACTCATATTCAGAATTATTTAATTTGCATTAAAAATAGATAGAAATGTTAAAAACTTTTTAAAGAGAGAGACAAACATTATTCATATGTCAGCTCCTATTACACTACATGGGAGTTAATGTTTTGTGTTTCTTCTACTGTTTTTAGCTAAGTTTAAAGCAAATATTTATTATGGAACTCAAGCACAAATTTACTATGCCCTAAACCAGCATGTCTATTAAAGTTCATATGGTTGGCAGAGGCTACGGTTGGCACCAACAGGGATGCTAACTCTGGTGATCAAACCCACAGAACTGCAGAGAAAGCTCACTGCAAGGAGTACTCAAGGTCAAATTAAAATTAAGGTTAACTAAACCAGCATTTTCATTTACACAGGGATGCTCTTAAGCGGTGTCTTAAAATAGGGTGTTTAATAAATAAAGTGCTGTACAAACAAAACCAATACAAGTGTTTGATTACAAAACAAGACAATACAAATAAACAGCCTGACTCCACTGATCATGGTTTTCTTTCCTGAACTTTACTTTTATACACAGCAAGTTGTAGCAGTGAAGAGTTTTTCAGTCTTAGTCCTGCAAAGACCAGAGGAAAGTCTGACAGAAATATACAACTTGTACATCTAAAAGCACATTCACCTAACACTTTGGTCAAGCCAGCCACAAAACATGACTAAATTAAAAAAAAAAAAACAAAACCAAAACAACATAAAACCTATCACCACCACCAAGAAACTAATTGCTACTTTTTAGATGGAAACTTAATTTCCTTTTGTTAAGGCCATTCTTGAACACAGTTTTCTTTCCAGGCGTACATGAAGAGAACAGCAGAATAAAATAACTCAAATACTCCTATTCCTTTGTAGACCATAACTAAAGTGCACTTAAAGATGCTTAATAACATTTTATTTCTTTTAACTAGGAACTCTACAGACTAAGGAAGTTTATGCAACCCAGACAGACTTAAAATCCAGTAGATGAATGGCATTTAATCATGAAATAATGTGCCAAAGCACAACTTGGCAAACAGGTGTAATGAGGTGGAGCTCAGCTTATTTCAGCTGCCAAATCAGGCTACTACCTTAGGCATCAAACAGTCAGAGAAGGTAATCACTTCAAAATTGCTTGTTTCACAGGAAAATTTCTGTTCTGGCACTCAGTCAGACAAAATGTAATTTGACTAGGAAGTGGCACTTAATATTGGCATCTCTAGTCCCTGGTTAATCATATGGATAAGAAACACATTGATGGCTGTTTAAAGCAATCCTTTATGTAAAGATACCTCTTAATTTGCAAACAATTTACAAAATTGACATTTGGAGCCTATTTGGCAAGTAAGTTAGTTAACTTTAGCGTAACATATGGGGAAGGAAGACAAAAGCAGAAAATTCCAAATATTGATTACTAGCCTTCAGTTAAAATAAATCCAAATAACTTACAAAAATCTTTCTGTCATCTGATATTTCTGTTGCTTTTATTGCTAGAAAAAGAAACCAATTTCTGATAATTGCAAGGGACTATTTCTCATATGAAATCAAAACATTCTTTAAAACAACACTATTCAATCACATGAAGTTTTGTTGGACTTGATTGCAATTTCTGATATCAGCTATAAAAATGCGTACATATATATTCTTCCACTCCATATATGCATACAGAACTAGAAGTCAGTTCCTCTGCTGAGTTAGTTATGCGACTCCAGATGAGACTTTGTCACTGGTGAAGGGGTAGGTAAGGAGAAAGGAGCAGGAAGAAAGGCAGTAGTTGCAGTATAAATTTTGGCTGCATGCACACATTTGTGCAGAGCAGGAAAGCAGCAGGGCTGGCTATGGCTTCACCGCTGGCAATGCACAAGGCCACATAACTGCAAGTGCCACAACACCCCCCTAAGAGCGGATAAACCAGAATAGAGAGAACTTAGCAGGAACAGACAGCACTAAGTCTGAAAGAGCTACGTATAAGGAAAACGTAATAAAAGAAAAGCTAGGAAATGTGATGATGGGGGTTGTCCTTTATTTATGGAGAGAAAAAAGAACAATCGTGTTACTTATGACGAAAAAGCAGGAAGGTTTGCTCTCCCTTCGCTTCTTGGCTAAGAGCGTTCTGAACATACAAAACACACAGAACTTCAGTCACTGCAACAACGGGAAGCTGGAGAGATATAAGGCCACTTCCCTACTTGTAACTTACATTTTTTTTCACCTCTTTTTTTTTTTTTTGTCTGTTTGATCTATAGGACTGTACCTCTTCAGGGTCAAGAAAATACAGAATGTAGTTCAAAGGGCTTGGACTACATGCTCAAGCCCAATCCCTACAATAAAAAGCTCAGGCATCATACAGTCAGTTAAACTGGGAGTGTATTAACGAATACTCTTACAAAATCCAGCCTTGAAATGAGCATACTGCTAAGATTGCAAGCAGATATAGAATTATAGAATCATAGAGTGGTTTGGGTTGGAAGGGACATTAAAGACCATCTAGTTCCAACTGCCCTGACATGGGCATCTCCCACTAGGTCAGGGTGCTCAAAGACTCATCTAACCTGGCCTTAAACACCTCCAGGGATGGAGCTTCCACAACTTCTCTTGGCAACCTCCCCTTGTTCCAAAGCCTCACCACCCTCACAGTAAAAAATTCCTTCGTAATATCTAATCTAAATTTACACTCTTTCAGCTTAAAACCGCTACCCCTCATCACTACACTGCCTGATAAAAGAGTCCCTCCCTACCTTTCTTGTAGCCCCCTCTTTGAGTACTGGAAAGCTGCTACAAGAGTAGGCATGTTTTGTGGACTGACTCCAAAGAGCAGAATCTGACACATGTTTAGCTCAGCACGCAGGAGAATAACAAGGTGCAAGAGTAGGAAATTACAAAGTAGTGGATTAAGGTTAGTTTGATATCTAACAACCTTCTTGGCTGAAAAATCTCCCATCATAGAAAACAGTTCTCAGGAAAAGCAAAGGAAGCCTTGACATTTGACTAATTAAAAGGAAGGAGAAAACACACTGCAACATATGCAGGTTGGAACAAACTGCTTTGGCGGTGGACAGACTGAATGATCTAATTAAAGGTTATTTGCCATTTTTAACCTGCATGATGCCATACAATGGGGAGGGGAGGGAGAAGTATAATGAAAATGGTTTCCGGCTACCAAGTGGACTGGTATAACAAATTCAGGACACTTTCGGGCCACAGGCTAACGAAAAGTAAGAAAAAAAATACTTTAGTTTAGTCATTTAAAAAAGAAAGCTACTTCTTATCAGCTGTGGGAACATCAAATAAGTTAAAAACATCCACTGCAGATGCTCCAGAAAGTAATTTTTAAAAAGTACTATAACCTCTTACAACACCTCTAAGCCGATGGATCTTGAACAACATTTTCATTTGATGAGAAACAGTGTTTACTAGCCTGGTCCATGGTGGTCTTGGGTTTTGTTTTTCACCACAGGTATGTCAGCCTCGCGATATTTGCAGAAACAGCAATGCAGATTCTGCCATGCCAGATCTAATACTCCAATTTTAGACACAGCTTGAAAATTCCAATTTTAGACATAGCTTGAAAATACAAAATCAGCAAAAATGTGTTATAACATAACCATTTATTTATGAAAGGCTTTTTGCCATCTCAAATGTTAGTTAATAAGTTGGTTTGAATCTTTGGGCTGAGCAAAGTCCTTTCAGTTTACCAGACAAGGTAATACATACATTCACTATGAGTCTGTTGCCTTTCACCACAGACTGCAGCTTTTCTCTCAGTATCAAAAATATGTGATACTACATCTACTCCACTTGACGATCGAGGCAACCGTTTTAAAAACAGAGCACTCTGGGCTGAACAGTACACGAGAGACCTAGAAAAGTGCTGCGAATGCATTTTGATAACTCTTGGCAAGCTAAATGCTTATCTGAGCTCAAGGAACTAGGCTATAAATTATGCTGTCAGCTAGTTTCAAGGACACACTAATGACAACCAAGTATTGCCAGGGAGCAAGGCAGTTCCCATCATGTTCCCTTCCTTCTGGCCACAGAATAGAGGCAAGGAGCTGGTAGACCAAGTTGGTTTCACAGCAGGTACTCATCCCTCTTCCCTGAAGACATCCTCTTTGGCTAGCAGGGTTACTTTGCAGCCAACTTCTGCACAGCAGTACAAAACATGCCCAACATGTGAATTTTTAAAATAATACGGATTTACTGAAAAAGGAATGTTGTTATTTCTTTTAAATATGCCTTCTCTTTAATTAGTACAGAAGAAGCACCAGTATTCTCCGGCTATTTACAGTCATTTCCTATTTTCTTCTAAGGTTTTAGGAGCTACGGTCATTATCTTCATTTGTAACCCACTATTATACATTGTCTGCGATACACACTGACAGTGCCAGGAAGCAGTGTGTATTAAACTATCTTCAAAGAGTAATTCACTCGATTTTAGTATATGTAATGGTATTTACTATGAAGATCCACACTTTAGTAAACTCTCTCTTTTCATTTAAGATTAAAATCCAAATGAATATTATTTTTTTTAATTCTCTTCAACAGAAACAACATCTGATGCAAATTTACATCATACATACTTACATTCTTATTGGAGGTATCTGCAAAATTTAGAAAGACTATTTCAAAAAAATAAGAAATACCCCTTTATGAAACCTGCTTTGATTTTTCCTCCACCACTTTCTGTTCCCAATAAAGCTATAAAAGTCAATTAACCTTCCCACGCACCATTTTCCCCCACAAAAACGTGTATAGTACTGCTTGCCTGTTTTACAGGAGCACTAGGAGTTTCAGAACATGCAAAGCTCACTCTTAACGCACAGGCAAACAACCTCCAGTGCAAAGCTGTTACATAATTAAAGACATGCAATGTTAAAAGCAGTTAGCATCTAAAGACAGATTTCAAAATACATAACAAAATGTGTACACACTCATGTGATAATGCCCTTATTTGAAAAACTTCAAATCAGAAAACTCAGGAAAAACAGATTCTTGTCTTGCAAAGTGCCCACAATTGGCTGATGATTTTAAAATCCCCCTGTGTCTGTCAGAATTCATAGTGCCTTGTATTTCATACGTCCAGACCACCCGACATATGGCTTTCTGCTCATGGTATATTCAGGTCTCATAAGCATTCATGATTAATTCACTTAAAATGTGTGCTCATTTCTGTTTTCTCATTACTGAGAAAAACATCACCGCAGTTAACAGACTTGGATGCACATGAAGTGGAGCAGTAGCAGATAACAAGCACATGGAATAGTTATTTTCAGCAATACCTGTTAATATTCTGTGCTTTAAGATGGATAATTTGTTTTAAGAAATCAAATGAACACACAAAACCAGACTCTGAACAGTCATTGTAAAACTTGTAGGTACTTTCACAAGGAAAATTCAGACAACTGGAACTGAAAAAGAAATGGAAAGCAAGACAAGATATGAAGCATATCAGGCCAAAAGCTGTCCCTGTGTCCATGAATATCCAAAGCACAAACAAAACAGTTACTAGAATATCATGTGACCCAATTCTCATATCTCATGGGAATGCTGGGAAGAGATGGGAGAAGGGAGAAACAATGCAAAGATTCCAAATCTCTCTATATATTAAACTCTGAGGAATCTGAAAAGAAAATGTCTTACCTCAAGTTTATACGCCCGGTCCCTGCTGAGGGGCTCCAAAGGAAAACTCAGGTTATTTGCTTCTGCCAGGGAGCGCAAATCAAAATAATACTTGGCATAAACACTGGAGGGAACATTAATATTGAACTGCAACAGCTCAAGAAACTGGCGTTCCAGCTCATTCCTGCAGAAAGAACATAAATTCAGAGTCTGCATTCCAAATGCAATTTGCTTTAAATTGCAAATAGTATAAACCAAGTTCATGTTTTATGCTTGCCAGATGCAATTATCCCAGCTTAAGGTTTGACCTACTCTACCACATTCTATCAGGACATATTTGCAAATGAGGAACTGAAAGAAGCTGCACCTTGCAGCTGCTACTGTGATGCCAATCAAACCCAGACACAAACTTTACCTAGCAGAAGGGCACCTTTATCAACTTAACTAATACAATCTGGGAAAAAAACACTAGCAGAAAAAAATCTTTCTTGTAGTTGCTGCTGTAGGTCCACTAGGTGGATCTGCACGCACAGCTATGCCAACACAAAATGCAGACATGCCCTGAATTTGTCAGATATCTCTCATAAATGCTGCAAATGACTAACACCTAAATTACTGGAGAACTTATTTACTCTCTTCAGCCTTTCATAATCATTTAAAATCAGTCATGGGAAACTCGATTTTTTTCAGCATACCATCTTAGCTTTATGAACAGAACGAAGAATTTCTTCCCTAGGAAACACAACCAAAATTCACAGTGGTGATCATTCGTTTTTCAGTATCTAAACCAAATTTGTTTGTCAAACTACCTCATGGGAATAGACGTCTCATCTGAGCTCCCACCCCATGAGAACTTTGGTATAGCAATCCATTATTACTTACACCAGCACATCAAAAAGTGTGTTAAGAAATAAGGAAATCAACAAAATTAAGGACTGGAAATTTTCATAAATTGCATGGTAGCTAGAAATCCTACATACTACTTATAGAGGGACATACGATGTATTCAAAACAGTGATTTTAAGATATGAGAATAAAAAATAACAAATGGGTGGTAAAAGCTATACATGTTCAATAATGAGTAGATGGACTGCATAGCTGTATTAGCAGCAGGTATTGACTGACTATGATATTGCATTTAAGTTACATTTTGACTGCAGTGTAATGTGCAAGGAATGTGCAGGCAGTTGGCAACAGAAGCGGAAGGATCTGAGGATAAAAAGTATTGGTACAGTAGTTTTTCAACATGATTTTTCTTCTCACTTTTTACTCTTACATCACTCTTACATCACAATCACTGTCTTTCCTTACCTTCATTCTCTCTCTGCCACAATGTTAACATAACGATAAATATTAATTAACTATCTAGAAGTTGGATATGGACTCTTTGGCATGAATTCATATTGTCGAAGATTCTAGCTTTCAAAAAATTCAAATTAAAAAATAAAAATTGTAAGACATCTATCAACAAATACGGAAGATCATCTTTAAATGTCCTTTTATACTGCAAAGAGTTTACTTTCTGCAAGCTAATCTTAAAGGCCTATGTTAATGGATAATATAAAGCCTATTTTAATGGAGAAAGACATTAGCTGTACCTTTTTGAAGAGCATCCCCAAATCTTTAACAATACACAGACTCAGATTCTACCTATCCCCTAGCTCCCAGATTTGAAGGTTAGATCAGCAGACTAACTGCAGGGAAGAAAGAACAAAAAAGATACAGGTATCTCTTACTTGAGCTAATGTAATTCATTTCACCACCATACCCTTCTTCATCAGACTGTTTTAGCACAAGCTCTCCTGTAGCCATTCTCCAAATCCACAAAGTAACTCAAAGTAATACTACGTAGATGAGTGCCGACACATACTGCACTTCAGTCCTCTCAAGTCCCCTGCTAGCTTCCAGGCACAGTTCAATGTACTGCTGGTGAAGGTGGACGGACGGGTGTCAGGGGTCAGGTGTTAGTGAGGAGACTTCTCCAAAGCACCTTATAGGCAAAAGAAGGTCCACTGGGAAGGTGATGCAACCCGCAGCCAGCAGAAGTGCCCCTACGCTAACACATGAAGCTTGGGTAACAAGCAGGAGGAGCCGGAAGCTACTGTGCTACTTGAAAGCTATGATCTGTTTGCCATCACGGAAACGTGGTGGGATGAGTCCCATGACGGCAATGTGACTATTGATGGCTACAGACTGTTCAGGAGAGACAGACCGGGAAGAAGGGGTGGAGGCATTGCCCTCTATCTCAGGAAAGGGATAGAATGTGAAGAGCTGTCATTGAAGAATAGCCATGAACAGGTTGAAAGCTTGTGGGTAAAAATTAAAGATGGAAGAACCAACGAGATCCTTGTGGTTGGATTATACTACAGGCCACCCGATCAAGGTGACACAAATGACGAAGCCTTCTTCCTCCAGCTAGAGGAGGCTTCACGCTCGCAAGCTCTCATCCTACTTGGGGACTTCAACCACCCAGACATATACAGGTGAAGTAGCATGGCAAGCTGTAGGCAATCCAGGAGACTCCTGGAGTGCATTGAAGATAATTTCTTAGTCCAGCTGATAGAGATCCCCACCCGAGGAGAAGCAATACTGGACCCTATGGTAACCAATACAAGCGAATTCATCAGTGACGTTAGAACGGTGGCAGCCTGGGCTGCAGTGATCATGCACTGGTGGAGTTCAAGGTCCAGAGGGATAGGGGACAGGTGAGGAGTGTAGTCAGGACATTAAATTTCAGGAAAGCAGACTTCCAGCTCTTCAAGGAATTACTTGGTAGGACCCCCTGGGACGTGGTCCTCCAAGACAAGGGAGCAGAACAGAGCTGGCAAATATTTAAGGAAGCTTTCCACAAGGCGCAAGAGCACTCAGTCTCCGTATGCAGAAAATGAGGCAGGAAAGGGCAGACTGGCATGGCTGAGTCGAGACCTGCTGGTTAAACTAAAAAAGAAGAAGGAGTTGCACAGACAGTGCAAGCAGGGACAGGAACCTGGGATGTGTAGAGAGACACTGCCTGGTTGTGTAGGGATGAAGTCAGGAAGGCCAAGGCACAGCTGGAGCTGAACTTGGCAAGGGAAGTAAAGAGGAAGATCAAAGAGAACGTACCCCCGCTGATGACTGGAAATGGGGACCATGTATCAACAGATGAGGAAAAGGCTGAGGTACTCAACAACTTTTTTGCCTCAGTCTTCACCAATAACTGCTCTCATCACCCCTTCTGGGTCATGGGACAGCAAGATGGTGACCAGGGGTAGACCCTCTCCCACAGTAAAGGAGGATCAGGTTCGTGAACACCTGAGGAACCTGAACATATATGAGTCCATGGGACCTGATGAGATGCATCCCAGAGTCCTGAGGGAACTGCCAGACGTGGTTGCCAAGCCACTCTTCATGATATTTGAAAAGTCATGGCAATCAAGAGAAGTCCCTGGTGACTGGAAGAAGGGTAATGTTGTGCCCATTTTTAAAAAGGATAGAAAAGATGACCCTGAGAACTACCAATCTATCAGCCTCACTTCTGTGCCTGGGAAGATAATGGAACAGATCCTCCTAGAAGCTATGCTAAAGCACATGGAGGACAGGGAGGTGATTAATGGCAGCCAACATGCCTTCACCAGGGGCAAGTCCCATCTGACCAACTTGGTGGCTTCCCATGATGAGGTAACCGCAGCAGTGGACACGGGTAAAATGATGGATGTGATCTATCTAGACTTCTGTAAAGCCTTTGACACAGTCCCACACAACATCCTTCTCTCTAAATTGGAGAGATATGGATTTGATGGCTGGACGGTAAGGTGGATAAGAAACTGGTTGGATGGTCATATTCAGAGAGTACTGGTCAATGGCTCAAAGTCCAGATGGAGATCCGTGACAAGTGGTGTCCCTCAGGGGTCAGTACTGGGACCAGTGCTGTTTAATATCTTCATCAATGATATTGACAGCGAGATTGAGTGCACCCTCAGCAAGTTTGCAGATGACACCAAGCTGAGTGGTGTAGTTGCCACACCGGAAAGATGGGATGTCATCCAGAGGGACCTGGACAGGCTGGACAAGTGGGCCTCTGAGAGCCTCATGAGGTTCAACAAGGCCAAGTGCAAGGTTCTGCACCTGGGCAATCCCCATTTTCAGTACACAATGGGGGATGACATGCTGGAGATCAGCCCTGCAGAGAAGGACTTGGGGGTGCTGGTCGATGAGAAGCTCGACATGAACTGGCAATGTGCGCTTGCAGACCAGAAGGCCAACTGTATCCTGGGCTGCATCAAAAGAAGCGTGGCCATCAGGTCAAGGGAAGTGATTCTGCCTCTCCATTCCTCTCTTGTGAGACCTCATCTGGAATACTGTGTCCAGTTCTGGAATCCTCAACATAAGACGGAGATGGAGCTGTTGGAATGGGTCCAGAGGAGGGCTACAAAGATGATCAGAGGAGGGCTGGAGCACCTTCCCTACGAGGACAGTCTGAGAGAGTTGGGCTTGTTCAGCCTGGAGAAGAGAAGGCTCAGAGGAGATCTTACAGCAACCTTCCAGTACCTAAAGCGGGGAGCCTACAGGAAAGCTGGAGAGGGGCTACTCGTAAAGGCTTGTGGGGACAGGACCAGGGGAAAAGGGTATAAACTGGAGAGGGGCAGATTTAGACTGGGCATTAGGAAGAATTTCTTCACCATGAGAGTAGTGAGACACTGGAACAGGTTGCCCAGGGAGGCTGTGGCTGCCCCATCCCTGGAGGTGTTCAAGGCCAGGTTGGACGGGGCCTTGGGCAGCCTGATCTAGTGGGGGAGGTGGAATTAGATGATCTTTAAGGTCCCTTCCAACCAGTAACTATACTATGATACTACAATACTTACAAAACTCAGAAAGGTCTGCATGATGTTTTGCAAGATGCACTTAACGCTGAATGCTTCACAGCACTTGAAGATTTTGACCTAGTGTTTTTCTGCCTTATTGACATAAACAATGAACACCCGTGTCTTGTGCAGAGCTAGGTACTTCAAAACCATAATACTGCACAGTCCCAACTACTTGATAAATAAGAAAGAAAAAAAATCCACCACACTAGGGATAGGAGGAAAAAATAACTTGAAAAAAAACTGGCAGCAGAAATATAAACATCAGGTCAACAAGCACCAAAACCTTTGCTAGAGGGTTCACCAGGAGTCCCTAACACAAAGCCCATGAGCCAGATCACCAAGTATCACATAGAGAGCAAAGGATGCCCAAAGGCTTCTGGTTGTGCAATTTGTGAGAACCCTAAAATCTTTAAGAAAATGTTAGGAAGATAAACATTTGAGGACAAGGACTCATCACAGTTTGACATAGGGAATGTGGAGTGCAGGAAGAGGACCAACGTTAGCACAGGCACATGGGTCTGCCATGTGAGTAATGGTGTTATGAAGGTCCAAACAAAACTTCTAACAGTAGCACTATCACACGTGTTTTGTCAAAAGCAATAACCTCTTTCTTTTTATTTATTTCCTTTCACACCATCACAGCAGACCTCAGCACCTGCCTTTAAAAAAAAGCCCTGAGAATAAGCAATTTCAAAACTCATATTTATCACCATTCCTAATTAATACCATCATATGGCACAGTCAAATCCGTCAGTCTCCTTCAAGCTGTTCAACATTCTACTTCAACTCGTGTCCCAGCTTCAGAAACTTTTAAAGGCTCTCAGATTTGCCCTGAAGGAGAAGTGAGTGGAAGAAGGCCCTTACTGCCACTGAATACCCGACAGTATAAGAAAAAGATCAAGGGAAAAGTAGCTTTGCAAAATCATTCAAGAAACACTCAAAACCATCAATGAAGCATTACCACATTACTCTGCATGGAATAATATTGCACACAGGAATGTGAAGGGTCTGATTCTAGCTTGTTGCCCTCTCTCCCCCCCTTTTATTTTGGAAATCTCATTCTGTCTGGGTTGTTTCAGAAAAGAAGTATCATCAACCATCCTTAAAGTAGATTATACATTTAAAAACACACACTGAAATGGCCTTAAGTGGTATTTCTCACCTCTATTTTGAAGTGAGAGTTTTCCCCAAAACTAATGAAAGTACCTACAGCAAGGCAAGCTTTTTGTTTTTCACTTTGACTCAGGAAAAAACCCACACATTACAAATTGCTTGTTAATACAAATTTAGAAATAACTTTCCTAATACTTGAGCTATGACAGCTACTCACAATTTATATGTCTTATCTAGCAGTGTATGAGAATGCTTAATTTAAAGCAATCAGCTGACTCCTAACATTCAACCTTTCCCTTAAAGGTCATTTTTAGCTCAGCTATAAATCTGACAAACTGTTAAGAAACTAATTGAAGGCTGCTTTAGCAAAAATGTTTGTCCTTTCACTGCTTTGAGATTGCAAACTCAGATTCAAAAAACATTCCGGTTGTATAAACATTTCTTCTCATCTACTTCCTTCCTTCCTTCCTCCTCCCAGAGTGCTTATCTACAACACACTATCTTCAGTGGCTGCAATTCTGATTTAAGTCAGTTAAAGCAGAGACAATTCTATATGCTTCTCATTTCAGGTATTTAGCCCTTATTAAAAGAGCTCTGAAACACACAGATACAGTACTAAAACTTCTTTCTAACAATTTCATTGTTATTAGTTCTTACATAAAAAGAGCTGCACAAGCAGACTGAAATGTCACTCTCTAAATGCATGAGCCACAGTGGACTGTCAAGGCACCTGCCTCCCCCTGGGCACCATCCCAGCATCTACTCCAACTGCAGCCCTTCCAGTACCACTCTTAGATGCACACTAGCTTAGGTCAAGGGCACCTCAGAAAGCGTGCAGGGTATGTGACTCAGCTCTGATCGTGTAGATGATACAAAACCCAGACATTTCAGCCTGTATATGTAATACCTGCTAACCAAACAAACAAAAAAAGCACTTGACTATTTAGTGAAATAAGCATTCATTTTAGTATTTGTAAAATTAAGATCTTAATAGTATTTATTCTTATTACGGTTCATTTTATCACTTTTGGAATATAGTCTTGAAATTACTTGGGAGAATCCAGCCAGATATCACTACTCTCTGTGTGGTTACAATATGCACTTCTTAAGAATGCTATTGGGTTAAAAGATGTAAAAATGGAAATTTATCTTTCAACATCTTGGAAATGAACTCAGCAGGATACACCAAAAAAACAGCCAAACTCCAAAGCACTGATTTTGAATAATGGTAATAAATAAGTGGGTGATCATTTATAGGTCATTAGAATCACAACAATTTTTTTTCCTGCCTTTCATGTTGGTCTACTGTCTCTATAGAAATCTAGCATGAAACTAAATGTTTCCAAAGTGAATACATGCAGGGTCATGGGATGTGGACTTTAAATCAAGTCATACATTTAAATATTCTGCAGGTCTATTTTTATCACTGTGCATGAACTTCCAGTTGTAAAACACACTTCAAGCAGAAAACAAAAATACTTCATGTTGTCCACGTAAGCAACTGTCAAGCAGAACTCAGGTCATCTATCTATCTATCTATCTATCTATCTATCTATCTATCTATCAGCATTCACCTTGTTCAGATAAAATGCAGATATACAAACTTTACATCATTTATGAGAGAACTTCCCACTCCCCTCATACACATAGATCTTGGCAGTCATTGACAAAGACAAACATACTGAACTCACATGTCTTCAACCGTGATATCTTTCAGGATCTGGCAGTAATCCACATTCCACACTGCCTGGTCATCCCAAACTTTGGATGCCAGTAGAATTGCACCCAGTACAATTCGTTTCCAGTTTGCTGGACAAATATCTATCTCTGCATAAGTTAAAAGTCTTTCAAGATATACCTGTGGAAACACAATAAAATAAAGACTTAATCTATTTTTCTATTAACTAGAAATGAAAAAGAAAATTATTCTCATAAACTCATTCCAGCAACTTCAAATATTCTGTTCTCAGGAAGATTCTTTTATAAAAGCTGTGGTTTAAATGCATACATTTATGCCAAACTCAAGACTGGATGTGATTAAATTCATATTTCAGTTGGCCTTTGCCTTCTGATTGTATTATGAGAAATAAAATTGTTATTTTTCTGTCTGTAACTGTTGCTAATATAGTCACATGTTGGAATGAATTCCAATGATCACTTAACTAAATTATTAAAATAATAATGTAAATAAATAAAATAGCAATTACTAATGAGGAAGGCAAGGGTATGCTACCACTAAGTTACTAGTTATCATACAAACAACCACGGCATCATGTCACGTCAGGCCTCTGTCGAGCCTGTGTGAAGAGGTTCTGTAGGCATCTATCAGCTGGACGGAGGAACAGTTACCACAGAAACAGCAAGCTGAACAGGGAAAAGGTATGCGCTAAGAAGATAATGCATTAATTGTTTCATTTGAACTGTTAAACTCTGGAGATGAATAGTAGTAATCCTGTTGGACCTACAAGAACTGATAAACTCAGGACACATTAGTCTGGCCCAATCTGACGAGGGCCACCAAAATAAAAGATTTGCATTTACCAAAGAATAACCTGTTCTCTGCATCTTGTAATAGATCCTGCAATACCCTCTGCAATACCCTCCGCAATACCCTGATAAAAAGCAATTAGGTTGCTGATACTCTTAAAGACCCTACACTGACTGACAGAAATTAGCAGATTTTATGAGATACTCTGATGAAAGTAAAATATACATGCAAAGATCATACCTACATGAAAGGTTCCATATTTTATAGAAACAGAACACTGTTTGGGATTCTGAAGGGCCAGCATTTTATTTTAAATACCTAAAGATATTCTCCTACAGATGCTGAAGGAAGTTTAATTCTGCTCTAACAGAAGAAATACGTGGCCGCTAAGAAAAATCAAGATGTTCATTTAGGATATATATGCTTTAAAATAATGTTGACATTCTTTACTTGCCTATTTAAAACATTTTTTTTCAGAGGGATTATAATTGATTTATAGATAATTACAAAATTATGAAACACTTAAAAAGCATTTATCCCAAGTTTTGGGGATAAATGTACCTTCAAATAAATACCAGACTAACTTAAAACATGTTAAAATCAACAAACTTATAAAAGGAGGGCACATACAAAATGGTAGATGCATAGAAATCTTCTTTGGAAAAGCATCATCTCATTGATACTATCAATACCAAATTAGTTTCAATGTATTTCTGAAATTAGAGAATACTCTAAAAGTCTGAATAGTTACAGTATGTTAGATATTACAGACTGGTCGAATAAAAAAAAAAACTCTTACTAAAAGACCTCTGGCCTTCTCACTCTACAAAAGGTTCTCTATTTTTCTTGTGTTAATGAGGAATTAACTTTAATCTTGTTTTAGATGCTTTGTTGAACTCAAGCTATGTCATTAGGCACAAAGAAACAATAAGCAGTGAAAAATCTTTGTGAAAACAAAGTTATACTAAGCTACAAAGTCAGAATATTTACAGCATGAGATCTCAGAGAAAAAAATGTTTAAATTTCTTTTCTTAAAAAATAACAAACACATAGGTAGAAAGATACCATAAAACTAAAGCTGAATTTTTCAAGAGACTGGAGGCCAGGCTCTTGAACACACCATTTCTTCTTTAGCTATCATTTGCACCTAATGCTGAATTAAAACATAATCTTACAGTACTGTAAAACAATATATGACTAATTGTTCAAAAATGTATTTTCCCTTATAAGGATGGCAAAACGCTATTTAAGAATGAAATTCAAGATTAGGTATCATGCCCATTATAGAAACAGGATTTTGACTTTTTAAAGCATCCCTCTGAGAAGATTCTGATATATAAAATTTGGTATTGAGAAACCATGGAAACACAAAGGTAGCACGTGGATCTCACTAGAGTTTGCGCTACCTGATGGTTCTGTTTAAGAGGATGCCTTTCACATTCCAGGTAGTCTATGTAAGCAACCTCCTTACACACTATATTATACAAACTCGTTCAACTTAGCAAGAACTGCTCCTTGAATCATGAACAAAAAGCATTCCCTGGAATTGTCTCCAGGAAGCAGAAGGCTACTTTAAGGCAACATGCTAATGCAGGGACCCTCATAAGCAGAAAATGTACGGAAGCCATAATATTATGCCACTCATAAATTAGGAAATGAACTTCATTTGCTTCACATCAATGCTAAATTTGACCCTCTATTCCTAATGCAAACCTCTTAAATTCCCACTTCCCACATGCAGTTCAGTAGATTTTGAATGACTACTCCACATCTATAGATAACACAAAGCATACAAAAATCAGAAAATAATACTCTTTCTTATGTACAGCTCTAGATTAGAAAGAAAGAGAAAAAATAATAAAAAAAAAAGAAAAGAAAGTAAGGATTTTGTTGTGGGCTCAAGTTCAACTGCATTCAGAGAAGAAGTAAACTGACAAGAACAGATAAATATGATATTGCACAGAAAAACATGAAGGAGAATATTAAGGAGAACACTATGTAACACATGTACTTACATCCTGAGCAGATGAACTTACACCTAAGTAAAAAGGGAGCGTAAACTTGCTACTACCTTCCCACTAACACATACTTGAGAAACAACCTTTAAAAAAGGAGCTTTATAAGACAGTATTTTTATACCACCTTCGTTACCATATCTGAGCATCTTTCAATAGCATGTTGAAAGATATGAACAACTACTCGAGTCCTTCTTTATGACTTGGGTCTACCTGCAGACATATGGTTTGCCAGAGTAAGGCTCTGTATCATCTTCCAATAAAAGTGAAGATGACAAATACGTTGCCAGGAGAATGTGGCTTCTTTCTTGAAAATGCTGTAAAAAACAGCATTTTGTTTTGTTCACATGCTGTGGCCTCCTTGACTCAGTCTTGTGGTTTAAACGTATGTGTTCAAGTGAGAAAAGACAGAGAAAGAACAAGACTTTTTCTTCTTGCAGGAAACATTTGTAAAAGTTTATTGAGGTCCTCCGCTAATGCGGGAATTCACTGTCTTCTAGAACTTGTCTCCCAAAGACAAGTTTGTGCTGTCACTTTAGTTTAGTTCTTCAACTTTCAACCAAGCCCACTCAGTTACACACAGAGTCTTCATTCTAGCTCTAGTTTGGAGAGAAGCAGGTGGTCCTGCAGACAGTGAAATAACAAGCAGAGGAAAGGCTGGTACACACTAGAGTTCTCATGTTGACACAGAGTATCCTCATTACAGCAGTATACACACAGCCAAGGGAGCTCTGCCTCCTATGCAAATGTGAGGAAGTTCCTTGTTCCTGGCAAACGGAGCTCTTGACCGCTGTTTTCACCTCTGAGCACTTCAATACGCTAGGCCCTGGCACCAAGATTTTGACTTTGATGGGACATCAGAATAAAAAGGAGAGGCACTCAGCAGCCTACACTTCAGAGAGGGGATGCTTCTGGCTGCTGCAAAGATGTGCTGAATCAGTAAAGACTTCTGGAGATGGGCCAGGTGGCCCTCAGCTCATTTGAAGAGGAAGGTTGCTGGGTGGTTAGTCGCTACACTACTCATCCCAAACAAACTCACGGCTGCTGGAAGAACACCACCTGCTTTTGCTGGCAAAAGCAAGCGAGCCTTCCCACATGCAGGCGGGCATGCTCCACTTCATTAAAAAAAACCCAAAACTTTAAACCACTGAAAACATCAACCTTATAATGGTAAACGTGACATACGGAAATGTCATTTGTATGCAAATGTCTATACAGTGAATAGCGTTTTAAACACAGTGGTCAATTTCTTAAATATGAGATTTTTTTTAATTGAACAGACTTGAGATTCTGAAGCTACTGTGTGGTTCAGCATATTCATGTGTTGTAATGAATTTCACTAGCTTAATTTTCAAAAGCAAAATTTTCTACATTTTCTTTAGGACTAGCTGCTGTGAAATCATATAATAAAGCTGAATTTTAAGAGCTCCGTGTAGAAAAGCATATCGTAATTCACATCTCAGAATGCTGGAAGAGATTTACTTATATGGCAAGAGAACAAAAAATGCGAAAGAAAGAACATGAGAAACACCTGTTGTGGTTTTTTTTTTTTTTTAACAAAAGCCTGAAAAACTCATATCCTCTGGATTATTTCAGCAGGTGCTCCTTTACAGACCCAGAACTAATAAAGGATAAAATGAGCTTTCAGTATCTAGAAGACATAAGTTAAAATAAATGTCATGATTTGTCCCACTCGCTTTTAATAGCTGGATCCGTGCTCATGAATGGAACTAAAACTTAAAACAAATTGACACTGTTCTACCAATGTAACTTTTCTTTTATTTAGTTAATCCTTTGCAGTGCCTCTTCTGAAAGTAAGCCTTGTTGCAAAACTTCTGAGTGTTTCTCTACTCAATATTCAAAAGTTTAATTCCAAAAGAAACCAAGATTTATTCCGCCTTAATTAAATGCCTAGTTCACCTCAAACATTTTAACAGCTTGCAAGAGCCATCTTCATCACACCCATCATTACCTATCACTACCCACTTAGCTCTATGACTGTACATTTGCAGATTTTTACAGAATGATAACAAGACTATTTAAATAAAAGATTGAAGTTACTGACATGACATTAGAAGGGGTTCTAAGTGGCTTCAAACAAACAATATACCATTCCGAATATTTCCCAGCTTGCAAACAACAAGTATAATTCAGTGTTAATACCAACAAGACTGCAATCTCCAAAACTCATTTGTAACTTAATTCAGTTCCTAGCCGAAATAAAAATGCAATTCCAGTCTGGAAAATATTGATGGCCATTAGTCCATCCACACATTTTCAGTTACAAACTCAATACCTCAGAGTACGATGCCTCCATTGTTAATCTACTAAGTATGGGAAAGAACCACATGGTTTTATACCACCGTCAGTCTAACAAGCTTTGATGGACAATGTTTGCACCTCAGTGAAGACATCTTAATAACTCGAGCCCACTTCAGTAGATACACAGCACAGAGTTAAACTGGATTATTATTTTCCACCTCTTCCTACAGACACACACCAACGCAATGACTGACTTTTACACATGGAATATCAGCAAATTATTATCTCATCCTAAGTGAAATCAATCAGGCGATTTGACTTTGCTAAGAATTCATTTATCTGAATTAAAAAGAATTTTTTAATTACTTTTAATAAAATTACTACTCTGTGGGCATAGATAATCCCAAACTGGCTTTGAGTTCAGTGAATCCTGGAAAGGTTCATTAGCTTAGATGCAGCTCCACAGGAATGTAGCTAAATGGCTTCCAAAGCCTTTTCAAGTCCAGCAGAGGTACAGAACCGATTTGTTTCAGCACATATCTTGAGCTAATCAACCTGTCAGACCCAAAATGACTCCATGTTGAGTTAGTTTGGATGTCTCTGATATCAACTCCCAGGACCTGGACTTGTAATAGCATGGTGGTGAAGCATTAGGCTATCCATTAACACCACTAGTCCTGGGGAGCTTTTTTTATCAAGACACAGAACTGTAACACGGCATGAGGCTAACCAGATCAGCATTAGCATCCCATCTCCAGCAATGCTGCTCCAGCAGGGCCATTGCTGAGCCAGACCTAAGCACTGGGGTGATTATCTGCAGTTGGGTGAATCCATCCTGGACTTCTTGAGTGTTTGATAGGAATCACAGCTTCCAGTGTTGTCCCGGTTATGTAGGATGTCCTGCTCTCCATGATCCTGGATAGCAGAGAGTTGGTTACGCATCATCTCAATCAGCAGAACATAAATCCCTTTGAAGAAATTGAAAACTAAAGATAGCACTGAAGAGGTGCGGTTTTTATTGGTGTGAAACAGCATCTGATTTTTTCCATCTCACAGGACATTATAAATACTCTGTACATTACATAATACTCTCAAGTAGAAAGAAAAGTTAAAATACTGGAGAAGGTTTACTTCCTCCTTTTCCTTTTTTCCTTCAAGAGTATATATACCAAATATGAAAGTGTCAAATAATTTCATTTCAATATTTCATAATCCAAAGGAACACTCAAATTTTATTAAAAACTTACTATGGAGCTCTTACAAAGGTTTCATTGCTCCTGGTTATTTTGCTATGCTCTTCGTTTTGAAGCAGTTCAACATTAGCTTCCAGTATCTTACTTATACTGCTCATCATACTGGAGTTCCAGTCTAAGCACCCAAAATACCATCTTTTTTTAGGTTTCCCTAAAACAGTGGAGCAAGTTTCCTACGGAGGTCATGAAATTTCCACCCAAAGAGAAATACAGAACTCAAATGGCCAGGCTCTGATCAGCCTGGTCAAGCTGGTCATGCTTCGAGCAGAGGCCAGATCAAACGTGACCTCCAGAAGTCCCTTCCAATCTAAATTATTCTGTGATTGCATGACTGCACTACTGGAGTTTCCTGTCATGCAATACAGAGAGGTCAGAAGTTGTGCACTCACCAAGGAATCTCACTGACATTACTAGAATAATTCAGAATTTTGAGGTATCAGTAAGAGCAAAGCATTACCTTTTTTCATGCTGCTTTTACATTGCTTTATGTCAAATTCTATCTCTATTTTACCATTAGCTTTAATTATTTCTCACTTGATTTACACTGACAGAAAGTAGATGATTTTTTTGGTATTTTGATTACCATAACTGAGAATCTACAAATGAACATGTATTTGCAAAAACCTCATTCCCTCCCTCTCTCACTCAAACTCCATATGAACTCTAATAGGGAACCCACACTAGAGTTAGAATAACTAAATAAGACAGTTTCCATCCCAACACATCAAGAAATACACAGTCCAATCTCTTTAATGAGAAAACTTCAGTGTGTCACAATGCCTTGAAACTAAAAAGATATTTGTATGGAAAAAAAATTATAATGAGTAGTGGGTCCCATATAGCCAAATCATGGCTCAAATCCAATCACAAAATTGCCATATGCTCTGTTCTAAGCAATCAGCCAGTTCCTTATCATGACTCTCCAGAAATAACTGTGCTTTGCAATTGCCCAACTGGGCATTTAAAATGTTTCACAAAGGTCTGGAGCCATCCATTTGGTGGAAAAGGATCATATCATCACAGTCCTTGCAAATTAATCCAATTATTATTTTTGAGACCAAATGTCAAGGAAGAATAATGAATACAGTCACAAAACTCTGAAAATGTGAACAACTGCAAAGTATGAGTGTAGATATTTATAGGAAGCACTAATGGAACTGAGAGAAGTCACACATCTCCAGGTTTGCCTCCTAATTCACCCATTTTAAGACAAAGATCTATAGTACATATAAAATGCACTCAAACTAATATACAACATCAACTTTACAGTCTAAAACCAGGATCAGTATACATCCCTTGCACAGAAGCCCTTAGAGATGCATCAGGAAACAGACATCCATTCTTTAATTGAATGTCCTTTTCTCTCAGGGATTTAAAAATATTCCCTCCCAATCCTCGGCCTCAATGTTCTCTTTTTATGAAGTGTATATCCCAGCAGGCCTAAAGCAAGATTTGACTGAGACACATATAAGTATTAAACAATAACCATTCATATGTTGTATGCTAGACCGCAGTCAAAAGACAACAATAGCCCTAAAAGCAGGGACCAGAACTCTGAGTCTTTTGCTGCCACTAATTCCTGGAGCTCAGGTACGAGGTCCCTGTTCCTCCTGGCTTTCTCCAGCACATACCCTGACACATGGCCAGCTGCCAAAGGGCTCAGAATCAACAGCACAGGTGGAAAAACCTTCCCTCTGTGCCTGGGAGACCTTCTTCAGATGTGGCAAAAGTAATGGGCATCAGCCACCTCCCAGGAATGCTTGAAGCCCAGGACACAACTCTTCTCAGGGGTTCTTACCCTAGGCCCAGCCCAGCTGCAAATGCTTTGATTCATTTACCCAACCACACTCAGGACCTCTTACAGTCACTGGATAGGAAGTGAAAGGATCAATCCAGGCAATAAACAGTACTTTGCAGGTATTCGATGGAACCTGCATCTTCTGTTATCTGCAAAAGAATCAGTAATTACACTGGGTCAGCTGAAAAGGGCCCCTGCTGCAGGTCAAGTGTTTCAATGGATTCTGATCACTGTCTTTTGTGGTTTTTTTCCCTTTTAATCAAGTATCAGTTTTTTGATACTTTAATTGAGATATAAAAAAAAGTATTTTATCAGTGTTTAAAAGTAAAAACACCCTAGTGAAAGGAAATTACTTAAAAGTTTTCTCCTTTCTTCCAAACACATAGAAAACAAAAATCTCCTCAAATACTGTAATTTTCACAACACAGTTCAACAACATTCTCTCTCTACTTACTTGCTGAAAACACGACTGAAGAGTACAATAAGAACTCGGGAACACCAGGCTGGATTAATTAAATCCCTGTTTTTCATAAGGCGAATTTATTCTTATGTACTTCAAGTTTCAAATTTCCCAATAGCAAATCCGCTCAGTCACAGTATGAATTCTGCAACATGTTTCAAAAGCACATCTCTGTGAACTTCATAGAAATAATTCAGCTCACTTATTGTATGTATTTACATACCTGATCAGTCTATAGCATACAGTTTTTGCCTATTTGTATATTTGCAAATGCAAAACATACCCTCTCTGAAACTACTAGAGACACAGAAGTGTATTAGGAGCCTTAGATATGGCCTGTTTGCAAAAAACTCGGAAAGTTATGCCAAGGCAAAGCACAGAACTTGGACCATTGTCCTCTTCAGGTCTAGTTAACAGGATTGTTTTTACAGAACAGAAGAACAAAACATAAATTTTTAATTCTCATGACATGCAAACACTGTATTGTTTTCCTGTTGGTATGGATAACACTCCTGTTCACATTTTTATTTGCTATCCAATTAGTAGATTAATTTAAGTACAACTTGCCACCTCTGCACTTGAGAAGATGGTGAAGATAAGACAGGCATTTCTCAGTTTCAGCAACGGTGGGAATACTCTGGGTCGAGAGAGGAGCAGAGAAGCACATGTGCATTATTTTTCTCACAAAGTCAGGTCACAGAGTATAGTTCAGCTTTTCACTGGGGCAAAAGACATTATTTTCAAGGCTTTAAATCAGCAACACAGTTCTTAAAACTAATTTTATTCTTATGGTACTATTACATCTGATAAATAAATAATGTGAATTAGTATTTAATTGTTTCAACCTGAGATTTTAATTTTTCGTCTATCAGTATGGGAAATCTCTTGGCAGCTCTGAAGGCTGTATGAAAATTAAATTTTTTGTTTAATTAAAAATTGGGTTTGCTGTAATAGTGGAAGCTTTAATTGAAATATTTTAATTAAGGGCCTGAAGCAACACAATGACGGCTTTTTGCTGGAGACTAGCTTATCTCACAGTCTGGAGTTTCACATTCGCTCAGCTCCTGTGCTGAACATACAGACTGCTATATAACCAGTTGTAACCGCTGCTTCTACTTGGTTAATAGCATGTAAAAAGACAAACAGCGAGGACATTCAACTACACACCTTAGACCATGTCAATACTTTGGGCAGTAAAAAGGGGTGGTTAGTACTGTTTAAAAACAATTAAAGTGAATGAAAGAAAGATAGTTGTATCATCTTGTTCAAAATGTACTGTGATCTCCACAGATATACTTCCCACCTTCTGGCAACTCTCCCAGAAAGAACAAGTGGCAGACAGACCTATCAGATTGCTCTCCGATGGATGGCCAGATTATGGCAAAACATAAGCTCCAGCAGGCAATGCTGCTCTCTTCTTCTCCAGACAGGATATCAAAATTGAAAGCACTTGGAGGGTTCATAAATAGCATCATCAACACTATTAAGATTTCGTGAGTGTGGGGAGGGAGGATGGGTTGATTGCTTTTTAACAGATTAATTTCCACATTCGAATATATCACAAACAACACAACCTGTCTCTGGGGCCCCTCCTAATGATAGTAACAAAGAAATTGGATCTATAAGTACAGAAGAAACTGAGAATAGCAGCAGCAGAATTTTGTACTTGTAAAACACTATTTATCCAAAAACTCCAGGTTTCTGGAAAGAGAGGTCAGACAGGTGCTATTATCCTGAAAACATAGGTAAGAATAGCAGAACAGTAATGCTGATCACCTGCATCAAATCAACCCACAGACATCTGCAATGGCTGCTTTGTGAACCAGTCTATAAAAGAGTTTAGCTGTTATTGTGTTCAGTAAAAAAACTAAGCCACCTAAGTTTTCAAGCACTAACTATGGAAATTTCTTCTGCCATATAACAAATGAGTTAAAAAACATTTATACCTCATTGTAGATCACACCAAAAGAGTTACTTGCAGGGAAACCACATGAGAATCAGATGAAGCAAGGAAGTAGTTACAAATGACAGATATTGAAATACATGCCTTGGTTAAGATTTGTGGGGGAAAACTTTCTATGCATTACAATAACAGGAAGATAGTGTTATTAAAAAAACAGTCCTCTTCCCTTCTACTGACGAGTGCTCTCATTGATCAAATAAGCTAAGATCTAAACAGATAACTACAACAAGGTTCCAGCGCATTTGACAGCAGACAAATTACACAGGAAAATACTGATTCACACAATATATATTGCCTCCAGCAGAAAACACTTAGGAAGAAAAGGGAGAGGAACAAGTACTTGGTGCAATTATGTAAAAGAGACAGACAAGCTATCATTTCAGAAAACAAATAATGGCTAGGTCAAGTAACTAGGTAAAGTAATACTTCAGAATGTGAAAGGTGGAGTATTGCAGGGTGTTTCTTGCCCTATTTCTCTCATATTCCTGTTCTGTGCTGGCTAGTACAATTCACTCTGACTGTCTGAAGAAGAAAAGCCTGCTAACTAATCTTATAGGCCAAGGGAGAGATTAACAAAGGAAATTAGTAGGTCTAGGTTTCAAAATCCACCTCCTCCAATTTCCCCTTCTTCCATCTCAAGTGCATAACAAAGCTGTTATGAAATCACATGTTGTAGCGGTAAAAAAACATTTTGTTTTTCAAAATCTCTGAGTCAAGAACATGGCCAAAATCATGCCTGAAAGCTGAAGAGGCTTGTCAGGTTTGGCAGGACAAAATTTTCAGGAAAATTAAGAAATTCTCAGCTGGTGAAGATCACTTTAGCTTCTTTAATCCACATTACTCTGCTGATCCACATCAGCTGAAATTCTGAACCTTCTTTTGTGTTGTGCTATTTTTAAGTAGCTAAACTTCAGCCTTGAGTATAATTGTTCAATCCTATGACATGATCCTGAAAGACAAGCATGGTGCCAGGAAAAAAGAGCCATCACCAACATGTTCCAGTCACTCACCAAAACCTTCACATGTTCATCAGTTCTTATTCGTGCGATTAAATTACCTACAGCTGTTCCCAAGTCTCTGCTGGGAGCTACAATGACACACAGCAAATCCTCTAAAAGTGGAAGGCTCTCTGCTTTTAACATTCCCTCCTGTTCAGACCACTTATGCCACCTGCGCTTTCTATAGTGACTTTGGTGGCCTGTAACATTATCACTCTATGAGGTCAAGGCATGACCCTGGGGTTTGAGTCACATGTTACCCAATCTCTCCTTCCGCCACTTCCTCTCTGCAAGAAAATGAACTATATCTCTTCCCATGGAAGAATTCCCTCGGTCTCCATCGTGAGAAAAAATTCCCTGGCAGCACCTAGATCTATTAAATCATACAAACCCTAGCTTCGAGAACAAAACCGGCTCTGTCAGAGCATTGATGTCATCTCTCAGACACTCACCAGGGTGACAATGGCACATTCAGCAGTCAGTTGAGCAGCACTGAACAACGTTCGTACAAAGCGGTAAATCTGTTTCTGCTCCGGGTCATGTTTGTCATAATCTGGTGGCACTTCGGATTTCTAAGGAAGAAATACTTCCAAATAGGTGACTGAAACAAAACGAAGCAGACAAAGAAAGACACAGTTCACATGAAAGGGAAGAAGAGGCAGATGAACTTACCGAAAGGGGATGAAGGTTTTCATCAAAAATATCTAAGAGCATTCTTCCGTCTGTGTCCCTAAAAAAGTATTAAAATCAAAGCAGTATCATTATCTGAACACGACAACATGCAGCTCTCATAGACACAAGTGTATCATCAAAACTCCAATACTCCTCATGCTGTGAGACACTTAGGAACACTGCAAAAATGTGATTTTCAAATAACAGTTGGATCTATTCTGCCATAAGATTCATGCGTAATATGAAATTCATACTACAAAGTATGCTAAAATTTTCAGCTTTCAATGCCCAAGATACACAGCTTTTGTGCTGCCTACTGCAACTGCTTCTTCACAGCCTAAGAAGTGCTACTATAAACTTACAGTAAAATCAGCTCATACTCTATTTCAATCCCCAGAAATGGGATTGGTGAGAGTCTGAAACATTAGGAAGTAACTTAGTTTTAAGCCTACTCTGCAGGATAAAAGGAACAAATAAATACTGTCTGAAAAGAATTCTCTGCCACATACATCGACAACTTCCTTTTTGCCTATAATGGCAGGAAACACAATAAGCGTTTTGCTATTGCTCTTTCAGCACCATGTACGACAGAATGCTATTATCATATTGTCCCTCCATTCCCAAACCAGAGACAAACTAAGACAGAGGAGTCATTTCACCTCCTTCATTTCAGAGTTGTTAATTGATGTACACAAGCCTGCTCCAGCATCACTGCTGAGACCATCCCGTCCCAAGTGTAGCAGAGGGCACATTTACAACACATCTCCACCCTTAGGAAGCTTCAGGAGGGAGAAGCAGCAACCAGTTCTTCCTAAATAAATCACCTCTCCATCCCAAAAGTGAAAGGACAGATAGTAAGCTTACCAAGAAGATAACATTCAGAACGTACTTATTTTCAAGACACTGACATGGGACTCCCCATTTTATAAAGGTTCAGACTCTTTGTCTGCTAGCTGTAGGTCAAATTTGCATCAAGTTCCATAAGACCATGAATGGGCATCTTCTACTGCAGACAAAAATCAGCTCTATGGCAATCTGCACGAGGTGAGTCTGGTGTAATTTTACTTTGGATTCCTCCTGCTCGACTGCCAGCTCTTACGTAAGTTTCTCACCCTCTGTAGTCCCCATTCTCGTGAGCCTTTTACTCAGCTGGTGCAATATTTCATAGAGTGATTAAGAATAACTTATTTCCACAAAACTTTAGAGTTTGGTTATCTTTGAGATCTCTATTATTTATTCAAGTGTAGTAAAAATCCAGTAGTTAGCCACTCTAACCCAGGGACAATTGAGGAAAGGAGAAAAAGGGAACCACAGATGGATAAACCAGTAGTCTAAGCATGATCATTAATGCCTCATTTCCTGGGAAATGAGATTAAAAGTTTGTGAAAAGATTTCACTCCAATTTCTGCTTTACATATTGCCATGTTTCAGTCCAAAGCCAACCGACGTCTTGGAAAGTCTTCTAAGAGCTTTCAGCAGAGATCATGCTCTAAGCCTTTCTGCCCATGTGCACTTCTAAAGGTTTCTCTTTAGATGTCAGTCTTGTTTCAAGAAGTATGATGGGTTCCAGGGACCTGAAACATGGTCCCGAATGACGTACCAGCTTAACTTTAAACATATGAATAATTCTTTTTGTTCTAGTTGGACTTCTTACAGTCCAGAAGAAAAATTGTGTAAGTGGCATGTTAGATTGAAGTCAGATTCTCTGAGAAGACGCATTGAAAAGCCACGGAACACAGAAGTCACTACTAGCTCTTCTTAAAGATGTCAGGAAATATTATTTTATGATACCTGATATATCATGAGGACATGGAGTTTAAGATACAAAAGCACAATTCAACATGAAGAAAACTAATTCATGTATTAAGCAACATTTTTCAGAACCTATTTTCTATTCAACCAGCTTGACTGAGCAGAGATCTAAAACATATTACGCAGAAAGAGATAAGCCAGAACTTGCTCCATTTCTGAAGCATCTTAAATAACATCTATTCACAATGTCTCTCCTACTGCATAATTAATTTTTTTTATTTCAAAATCTATTAACACTGATTTACACAGTTAACTTTATAAAAATCTAGCTTAAAAAAAATCTGACAGACACTATTCAGATTTCTCTATACGTAACTGCAACATATGCAACAATGCAGAAGTGCCCAGTGCACATAAAACCAAATACTGAATCATCAAAATTTTTCAATGCTGAACTGTGCTTCCAGATTTTTAAGGTTCATAATCATCTAATTTTTATTTTTCTAAGCAAAATAATATATATAAAAACTGCAAAAGAACATGTTTCTCATTTCTTACCTGGGAAATAAGAAAACTACTACCCAAAACATTTTGAAAGAAATATAGCATGGATTTTTAGGGTTTGGGCAGATAATTTGTTTCGATTAAAAGTGTCTTCAGTACAAGATTTCATTATTCACATACCTGTTTTTGATGTGGTAATATATTGCAAGAGCTACACTGTAAAGAAAAATACAGAGTTAATATTGCAGGACTGTTAAATGATATTATTCGTCACATCAACGTGCACACTTAAAACCTAGCACAATGCACGATAAAACGTATGCTCAACAGCCTATTTTCTTCTGTTCATTGTTGGATACCACAAAAACGGCTGTAAAGAGATAATTTTATAATATTTGTTCAGCCCATTCGGAGTGCCTCTTTTGCACTAGTAATGAAATAGCTTACAATGATCCTCATATTCCACATACTGAGTTGCACATATCTTTTGTTTAATGCCCTACTCCACTACAGTCAATGATAAAACTCCCACTGCCATCCAAGGTTGAAGATAAAAGACGTCACAGGCACTGCACATCCTCTTTTATTGTTTGCTAATGCTGCCAGGCTAATGTGAAACATTTTAACCACCACTGGCTTATGATTTTTATGTAAATCCAGTAAGTTCTGATTGTCTTTGACTCACACACCAGCCTCAAATATTAGGCTCCTACAGTTCTATGGTATCAAGTTACTGACCTCTGGAAAGACAACTCCCTGAATAACTTACTGCATTATGTGTTTCCCATGTTCTCAACCACACACCCAAGTACCACTTCTTATATTCTTAAGCTAAAATTTTAATTTCATATACAACTAACTGATCTCATTCACATTTGAGACTCAAGAAAATTAAGACATGGCTTCTCACTGTTATTCTCCAGTTTCCAACTCACGACTCCAGCTTTACTGAAGGACACATGCTGTACACACGACAAAGCTCTATTGAAGGATTAAGCAGAACCAGCACCCTCCCTGCTTGTTCCAGCCACATAAAACTTAGTCAAAGTTACAGGGGAAGGAGGGGGAGTTCACTGATTCTATTGTCACCAATGTTGACTATTTGTTCTGTCAGTGATTTACTATAAGACGTTTATGTCTTATACTGACACAAATTTTCCCCCCTTTTCTTTTCCATAAAAGGCCTTTCAAAAGAGTCAATTGGTTGCTCCGTAATTCTATTCCAAAACTTTTACATGAAAACTGACACTCTGCATGTTATGAAAATGATATGTTGGAGGTACCCTGTTAGTCAAATTGTAAATTATGTCACATATGGTTGGTTGGTTTTTGTATTGAACAGCCATGTAGTGAAAACATTTTTCTTCATTGAAAGTAAGCATATTTTAACAACTTTACATGAGCTTGGTATCTTTTACCTGACTGCATTAGAAGGTTTAAAATGGTTTTTAGATTTGATTTTTTCTATAGAAAAATATTTAAGGAATTAAAAAATACTGTGTACCATGGACATGTAAAGGACACAGTCCTCACTGAAAACAAAAACACATATTTATCACTGAACTTAATTTGACTGAAAGCTATTGACAAAATCAATTATTCCTAAAATTTAATTTTAAATTATGCCCCCAGAAATACACTTGCAGCTCCAGTTCACTTTATAAAAATAGATACAAGAATCTATGTGCAGAGCTCTGGTCCATGCCTATATGGTTGCTTTTGTATCAAAACATCAAACTAAGTTTAGAGAATATTTACTACTTAGAAATCTGTATCAAAATCTGAAAGTCTTTCAGAGCTGTAACAGAGTAACTCAGATCCAAGTTTCATTCTGCTTTTCCTACACCGGTTCAGTTAGCCCTCAGCGTGCAGGAATGAAGCTTATGAAGCTTTCCATCATCTCACCCTGGCCAGCCCACTGATGCTGCAGATAGATCTCCAGCAGATGCACTAATATTTCAAACACACCAGTGTGTAACATGATCCAGAAGAAATGACTGAGCTGGCTGAAATACATCCCTCATAGATTTACCTACATGCAACAGTCATTTATCCGCAGAAACCACCAGGATGGGGACAACAAATGAAGTTGTACTAACAAAGCAATAAACTGGCCATCTCCTCACCCTTAATCTGTTAAATGTGCAGCCAGACAGGAGAGGATGAAGACTCCTCACCCAGAGGCTTCATGTGCCAGAGTCCAGTTTCTCACCCCATATAACCTCTTTTCAAACCCTCTCAACCCCTTGCACCTTTCAAGCCTTACCATGCTGGCAAGTTGGCCTCAGCCCAGCACAACTCCACAGCCGGACCCAGTGCCAGTTCTTCCAGCCTCATGTGTGCCTTCTCCTCCCTGCAGCTCTGCACCCTGCCACACACCCCAAGTCTCCCTGACATCACCATCTTGCTCCCCTTGGCTTGTCTTTCTGCCTATTCTTTCACAAGACCACCACAAGGCCACTAAAAATGTTTCTCAGTTGCTGCAGCCGACTGAACCTATCCTCTCCACAGTCTCAGTTCCAATGCTAAAAGAGACCTGAAAGCCCCCAAAAAGGCTGTACTTAGAAAAATCTGCAGGCAAAAGATTTTAGAGCAGAATAGTAAGGGAATCCAGGAGGAGAAAAAAAAAAAAACTCAAAACCTAAAAACATCTTTCCATCTGAATCATTTTTAAGTTATTACTTAAGGAAAATTGAGGAAAAGCGAGACTACATTTCAGGCAGAAACAGCTGATGAGGATTTAGGCATCAGTTTAACTACAAATCCCTTCTCCACTCCTATCATTTTTTCTTAAAAAGAAAAATTAAGAACATGTCTTAGTGACCATCAACAGTACAAATTCCTTCGGATATGTTCGTTTGAATATGTTTGCGCCTCATTTAAGTATCTCAGTGCACAAATTTTGTCTTAAGGAACTTTGCATTTGAGTACACCAAGGTGTACACTCTACAATCAACAAGCATAACAAACAAATAGCATGAAATGCTTGAGCATTTGTTCACTCATTTTTCCTCTTACTGTATAAAACGTAAAGACCGATTCACTATACATATATATTTCATTTCCCTCCAAGTGTAAAAAGGCATAAGTGAAACCTGAAGCGAACATCTGAGACGTCACCCAAGGGTAAGCCCACGTGCACAACCACACAAAGATTCCCCGCTGCTGTACAATAAACTCCCAGTGTCCCTGTACTCAACAAGGAAATTAATCAGGAGGCAATTAATTTCCATTTCAAACTGAAAACTGGAAGGAAGGCTAAGCAAAAGAGTACTTTCCCACGAACAGAAAAGAGTTCTTTAATTCAGGATATTTCACATCATTTATATATTCTGGATAAACAAGTATCCAAGCAAGTTGTGAGAGCTCATCCAAACAAGGTACCCAGATGAATTCTGAAGTATAAGGATTTCAGCTGCTAGAATGTGAGCTCCTTAATTGCTAATTGTTGCTTTCTGGAGGGGTATGAAGTACTGGGAGTTTGATTCTGCATGGGCCTCAAATCAGAATAATACCCTTTGTTCATCCTATTCACTGCCACTGAAGCATGACTGGTTAAAAAAAAATACTACTTCAAAAACTAAGACTTGTGAAGCTTGTTTAGTAACAACTCAGAACTATGTGTACAGATATGGATATACATAATGTAGATACTAGAAGAAAAATGATTACAAAACTCACCATTTGATGGTATACTTGAGGTTTGGTTGACTGACTGTGCTGTCATCCAGGAAAATAGTGGAGCAGGAACTGTATTTCCTTCTCAACTGCCCAGGAGGATGCTATGAAAAACACGCAAAAGAACAATGGCAATTACATAACACCAAAAGAATTTTCTGAGGAGATGTAAGAATTTACAAAAACCAAATTTCTCTGTCTCTCACAATGACACACACAGTAAAGCGATTATGTTTTGAAGCAGTTCAAAAAGTTCAGAAATAATTACCAGTGCAAAAGTCACAACAATCCCTACCTGAACCTCGCCTAATGCTTTCAAATCCCCATCTCCCCACCACCCCACTATCCCAAAAAACAGTGCAAAAACCTTTGTGCAAAATTACTCAAATTAGATACATACAATTGGAAAGCAAAGACAAACAAGACTGACGTTTCCATTCCCATTCCAAAAGAATAAAGTGGAAGAGTGAAAAAAAAAATCATGTTAAAAATAAAGAATGATTTAAACACAGACACAAAAACATACTTGGAGAAAAAAGGATTAAAAGAAAACCCACAACAACAAAACCAAATCTAATAAAATGAAATAGGGTAAAGATGTCTTCACAGTAATACTATTAAAAAACTTTAAAAATTAATAGGGAAAAATCAGAAAAATTAATTCATCAAGAACAGATTGTTATTAGGAGGAAAACTAATCAAAGAATGTAAGAAGAAGTGGCTATGCAAATAAAGAAAGAATCAACAACATATATCTTAATAGAAAAAGTTTTCAGATTTCAATCCCAGTTCCGCAATACCATAGGAAAACACTGGAAAGCTCAGCCACAAAACCACATTTGACATCATTGTTTACTTCCGAAGATTTTTTGTTGGGAAGGCTCCTCCTTCATCTGTTTAGAGCAGCCAGTGCATCAGTATCCAGGCTACGGCCCTGCAACTCCTACCTCAATACATCTTCCCCTGCCTAATTTCTGAAACAGATATTATTACAAATGCCAGCACTCCATCACCTCACTAATGTTTCATTTTACACAGGCAGAAGTCTTCTTAGCAGTATTAATGAGTTACAGAACAGGCAGGCTCTGGATAAAACCTACATGCACCTGAGTCATCTTTCTGTTTTTCCCAGGTGTGAGCAAAAGAGCATTCAAAGTCTTCATTTTAATTAAGAAAATAATTTTCTGAAGGTGCTGCCATCGTAAGTAACATTATGTCCAAACTATACTGAAGTTCACCAAGGAATTCTACTAAGATTCCCCCACCCGACCAGTAAATTTGTAGGCTGAACTGCTTTGCTTGGAAAAGAGAAGGGTTATTGAGAAAAATGAAAAATATTATATTCTCTCAAAAATTCTCCAGGAATTTGGAAAGGTACTTTGTAATACTTTGGAAGCTCGTAATCCGCCCACCTTCCAAGCTATTATCTGTCAAGCAAAGCAAAACCAGAAAATTTAGAAGCACTGGAAGCATTAATGCCATAAAATGTATTACTTAGCACTGACGTAAACAGAACGAATGACTAGGGGACTGGTGATTTCTAGGTTTTATTCTATCATAGCTTAAAACAAATTTTTGGATTAGATTATTGTGTACCTTCCGAAGGCATGACAAAGGGAAAGCAACTCAAAAACAACTGAAAATGAGACTGTTTAGTGGGTGGAATAAAAAGGGAGAGGTACAGACATACCAGCATCATTTAAAGACAAAAAAAAAGGCACATGGAAAGTTTTAATTCTATATTTTTAGTGTCAACTTGCTTTAAAGGTTTAGACAAAATGTAAAAGAAATGGACTGGATTCATTCAAGGCAAGCATGAGTAAAACCAGAAAACAACTCTGTAGCAACACCACTATCAGATTTAATTTTTCTTACATAAACAGCACTCCAACATTTGATACTTGTCAATAATTAGAGCCAGACATCTTATTTCTGAAACCACCACATCACAGAACTCTCCATGGTTTTCAGCCCACACCACACTTCATTAGGCTTAGAGCTTTTCACACTTCAGAAAAACATGTGGTGTCTCATGCCTCACTTTCTCTTCCTTCATAACAATTTGGCAGGAAGGGGTACCTCTCCCAGTCTGAAAAATGGTGCCAAGAGTAAACCTACTATCTTGGGCATACATACACACTTGTGCCATGTGAATTACTAACATATCAGTAGATCAACATCTCCAGCTTCTACTTCGACATCCAACTGTGGCCATATGGTGCACCAGGTAACAGATTTTCTGCCTTCTCCAAATTACTGGAAAACACCCTCACCTTCATATTCTAGCTCGACTAAGCTGGAAGACATCTCAAGTCCCACAGCTCAAACAGGCAAGTTTCAAAACCATAGAGCACTAATTACTTTATTTAAAACTGCAAGATGTGCTCTCTTTGTTGATTTGTTACCATTTGACAGCAAGATTCTGTACTTGCTTTTTGTTTGCTATTTTATGTTAGAGTTGGAAAGATTTTGAGCTCCCAGTGTACTTTTTTTGTTAAATATGGGACACACGCTTTTCTGAACTTCCATTAAATGCTGCAGAGGAACCTCCTCCATCTTTGCAAAGTTTTCTCTATAGGACAGTGCTGAATACCAAGGTGATGCTCAGTAACCTCCTTGTACTTTGTCACATGTGCTGGGGTAATCATTTATTTGCAGTTATAAAACAAATGCACGCAAAAAGAGTCCCTCCTCCAAAGAGACAACTTCTTCATTTATATTGAGAAGCACCATGTAAGTGTGGAAAATAGTAAGGACGCTTCAAATAGGTCACATCTGACCACAAAAATCTTCCACTTAGATAAGTCGGAGAGGCTCTAAGCAAGAAAAATCAGGAAAGCTGAGAAAGAGTATAAAGAAAGAAGAAATCTGAAGAAATTAGCCAATCCCTCTAACATTATTGGGCTCATTCTCAGGTTCTGTCCTACCCTTAAGGCTGACATGGAGGAAAGAAAGGACTGGTATAGCTCCTTTTATAAGTTTTCATATAGAAACACGACTGTGAGTACAGGACACGTGTAGCCTTGACAATCTCTACTACTAGAAATATTTACAAATTAAAAGCACTTTGTTGACATAAAGTGAGATTCACTTTAAAAGTACTTTAACTTGCACTAGTAATATTCCTGTACCCAAGCTGAGACTCAGTAGATGTCATGCTGCTCAACATCAAGAAGACTTCCGACTTCACCTTCCATAAATTTCTCAAAGAGCAGAACAAGAAAAACATGGTAAGTAAATTACTTGGAAAATGGTTACTCAGGGATCACTTTCAACTTGGAAGGCTGAAGTAAGGGATGTTCCTCAGAGGTCTGGTCTACTCAGCAAAAAAATACTGAGCAACAACTTTGACAACAAAAGCAAGGTAATGTTTACCGTATTTGTAGCTGGCATTAACTTGTGGAGGACTAAAAAAAAATATTAAAAAACAAGGTTACAATTTGACAAATTTGGGAAGTGCTCTGCACAAAAATATATCCCTGTAATCCATTAAGAACAGAAGCAAGGCTGTTTAGAGGAGAACCATCTGTCTAAATTTAATATAATATGGCAAGCAACTGTCAAGGCTGTCATCAAAAGGAAGTGCAGCTCACATGACAACAAATTCTCTGTTTTATAAAACAGGAAATTATCTTATAGGATTTATAAATAGAGTTACCATCTATACGACAGGATGGTGCATCCTTCTGCTCTCTGCAGCTGCAATATTAAGTCCAGTTTTGACCAACATACTTCAAGAAAGATTAATTCATTTCAGAGAGTCAAGAGCAAATAGCAACAAGATTAATCAGAGGCCTGAAAATCTTGATTTAGAAGGAAAAACTGAAAGACTGGAGAGGTCCTCCAGGAACAAAGCAACAACATCAGCCTTAAGTCATGTCAAAGAGAGTTGCAAAGAAAGGAATGTTGTCCTCCGTGTCCATCGAGGGTCGGATAAAAAAGAGCAGGATTATAATGAACTAGGGAAAATTAAGATTGGACGTGAAAGCACGAGGGGAGGTGACGGAAAAAAAATAACCACCCCAAACCATCACCTTTGTCTAATGGCAGGGATAGCTTGAATGACTTGAGCAATGATACAATCTCCATCACTGAAGGTTGTAAAGAGGTAAAACAAACATATGGAAACAAACAAGAATCTCTTAGATGCTCTGGTTCAAAACACCAGACTGAACAACCTCTTGGGATTAATTCCAAACCAATTTTCCATCATTTTGTGATCTCTTTTGGTGGAGAGGATTTGTAGACCTCTGCTCCAGAAGCAGCTATTATTTTTGTCATTTCAACCACAGATGCTCATTAAGAAATGCTGGCACTATAAGTTTCTATGAACACATAATAGCTGTTCTGTGGAATTTCTTTCTTTACAGGAAAAGATGTGTAACAGAAAATATTGCTTTTATAACTCACTAAGCTTTTACATGTGTTACAGAATAAGCTCTATGAGATCAAGATCCAATTTGATGCCAGGTGTTTCTAGGTCTTAAAACTAGCAGTTTTTCCCTCTTGCACAGCTAGTACTAAGGAAATAACACTGCTTTATTTTTGTCCCAGCTTCATCCTGAAATTTCTAAACTGCATTTGTTTTAAGATATTTGAACAATATGATTTACTTTAAGCTTACATAAACTATATCTTATTAGAAATAGAATGGCTTAGTTTGCCATCAAAATCATACCGGATCTGCAAAACTTCTATGTACCTGCTGTGAAAGGAGTCGCAACAAATTCCTAATCATGTTCACAATGAGAATACACAAAAGGATTAATTCCTCTCCCTCTTCGTTTCAGCATCACTTAGAAGTTAAACTTAAATGCGTGAGGAAAGGTGAACTGTTAACAGTTTCTTCTGTTAAAATAATCATTTAAGGATGGTTTTGAGCAGAAATATTAATGGACACACATATACTGACCAACCCACACTCGGAATTGACCAAAAGAGGCACCATCCAGCTCTGTCCTGGAATCTCTTTAGCCACACTACTATGGCACTCTGCCCTGGTGCTCAGCAGGATTTTTTCATTTGGGCGCAACACTTCCCTAATGAAGCCATACAGCTTTTGTAGCAGTGCTGGCATTCAGCCACTCAGCTTCCAGTTTGGCAGAGGAGCTTTAGCCTTTTTCAGTGTACTCTTACACTTGTCCGTCAAAAGATAATTTGCAGCTTCTGTCCTAAATAACGATAGTACTGCCTCTTCTTACATCAGCCCCAGTGTTAAGTTATTGCATGATTTGAAAAGGTACTACTAGGTAGTATTTCCCCTCATGGAAAAATGGAGGCCTGCTTGCACCCGTCTGTGGAGACATGCCCGTTAGCTTCCAGGCAGTAGAGGCTGGCCAAAATGCTAACAGGCAAAACTGGCATTCAGAAGTACACATAAAGCCAAACTACAAGAGCAGGCAAAAATATCAGGACTGCTTCTGGCTTAAAAAGGGAGGTTCCTATCTTGAAGATCTTCTATTGCTTCAGGGCACAATTTAGTTTTGACAACACTTTCCACAGAAGAAACATGATTTTACAGGTCAACAAATCATTTCCAAAATCAAGTAAGCCATGCAACACAATTCTCTCCGTGGTTCTGCAAAGCTGCACATTTTTTTTTCACCTTGCATAATTTGATACTATAGCACAATTTTCTACATTTAGTGGCTAGATGTGGGTATACACACCTGAACTATACACACCTGAACAAAAGCTACAGAAAACTGCACCATTGTGTGCTTACCTTTCCCTGCCAACACCCACACTAAAGAAAATGCAGTCCAACTCTTAAGTAATGCCCATTGTACCTCATCAGTCTATAAGAGGATTCAATCTTGTCCTCGGTTGATTAGTCTCACCAATGCTTGACAATGTTCATAACTAATGCCTTAGCCTAGATCTATTTCCAAGTTTTTTGCTCTCAAAGCTTGTCCTTACTTGTGTCAACCATGAAAACTACACCACAGTACCATCGAGTTCCTGGGGGGCTCAGCAACCACCGGTAAGCTCTTCTGCAGAACACACAGGCCTTACTTAACCACTGATAAAGCACCCTGTTTTACAAAAGTGAAAAGATTTCTTTGAATACTAAAAGCAGCTCAAAGGCTTATATTTACGTAGCATATAATTGCTAATGTTGTGCAATTTGACCAGAGGGACTTCACTAGGCTCCCAGCACAGCAAGTATTACATAGCAGCCTTGTAAAGGAACTTTCCTGTGTGCTCTCATCCCACCTTAAAAGTTAGTTTTTGTTCTACCCCCTACAGAAGTTTGCCACTTCATATAACTTATTGCCTTGAGGCTGATGGGAGAGGTAAAATTATTCAGGCTTGAGGACAGGAAAAGAAGCAAGGGGCTGAAAGAAGTTAGAAAAAAACATTTCAAACAATGATGTTAAGTAAGGAATTAAAGTAAACCTTTTGACTCTAAGTTACTGGAAGCCTGAAAAAGCCTCTTAAATAGCATCTGTTAAGTATGGTATCAGTATAAGGAATCTGCTACGTGGGCCTGATGGCCTATTATGGTCCCTTCTAGACCTGTTTTTTTGTGATCTTGCAATAGAGAGAAGCAAATACCAGATCAAGTAATATCTAAGAGAGCTTCAAGAGCACCTGAGAAGCCTTTAATCTGTCTTCCAGTTTATCTCGTTCTTCTCCTTGAGTAAGGAATGTTAATTAAAATATCTTAAGGAATTTGGACAGCAATTATAAACCTTTACAATAGCCAGCCTCAGGCACTTAATAAAAACAACATTTCACATTTTATCTTGTGCTCTGCATTTTTCACAGATTAAAGCACTTTTTACACTATGTTCCCATTTCAGCATGTACCATATTTACTCCTATAATCACTAGCTGGAAGTGTTTGATTACCAGTCACGCATGTAGTAGTAGTTTTACAACAGGAAAGCAGAACAGCATCTTTATCAACTCCGACAGGAAAATTTGGGGGCTACATGAGCAAATATGATATGTCATTTCAAGCATGCAAAAAGGCTCACAGAAATTAATTGTGCCACACCACACACAGCAAAGGATCCATCCATTCTTCACCAGTCCCCATCAGCAGGACTATTACTGGGAAGAAGCTTCCCCTGATGTAAATCACTATAGTGTTCCCTATAGGACTGGAATGCTGACATGAATGACGCCCAGAAACTTTTCCCCTGGTAAGCATTTTGGTCTATACACAAATTTAATTTTTTTCTACTTGGAATAATAAAAACAGTGTTGGTCTGCTGGGACATGAACATGCAGTTGCCAGGTAGCAGACAGCTGAAGCTATGTCCAGATCCCTAAACAAGACAATGCTGAAAGAAGGCTGTTGCTACAAAGCTGATGAAGTGTTTCCAGAATAAACAAAACAAAAATACTGAAGAGAGATACTACTTCCCTCTATCTTCCATCCCTTTTTCTTCCCTTTATCTTCCTTCAGAAATATTCCAATATACAAAAAATACCCCTTATTTTTACTGGATACTACTGCTCATAAACACAGATTCTACCTTAAGAGCACATCTTGTCAAGAATGTAAGAAATTACTTTGGAAAACAAAGCATTTTCATCTTGTCTGAAAGAGTAAATTTCTAGAAAAATTTGATCGAGAAAAAACTTTTCCCTCCTCTGCCCCGCTCCCTTCCCCTGCAAAAAAAATAATCACCCGGTATAAAGAACTAACTACTGTAAATAATAATAAAAAAGTCACTTTTTCTCCACCCACTCCCCCCAACAAACATAAAACATGTCTTCCTGTTTGCTTTCCTGGTACAAGCAGAGATACTGATCCAATCTCTGAAAAAGGAAATGCCTCTATCTCAGTCTGCATCTTTACCCCCTTCAGCAGTTTGACTAAGCAGATTAAAAAAAAAGACAAGTGCACACTGCAGCAGCATTAGAGCAGTAACAAGAAACAACTGCCAGTTCAACCGGAAAGGGAAGTAAAGCCTGCTGCAACTGCTCAGAAATTAAAATAGCTGGAAGAAAGCAAACACGCCAGGTACACTGTCAGCAGGTGACTCATTACCGCTAAGGATGATGGAAGTTATGCAAAGGATTCGGCACCATCTCCAACCTGTTGGTTGTCTCCCTGGGCTCCATGGGAAGACTGAAAGATGACAGCTTCTCCACAGCACCCTGTCAACCCTACTTTCATTCCTTCCCCCTCGCCCTCCTCACCCCCAAAAAAGCAGAGCTGCTGGCTTCTTCCATCACACCTACTGACAAGGTGCATCTGAAGCGTGACAACTGCCAGCCCTTGACAAAGCACAATAAATCAAAGCAGGAACCCACTATTTGTATTTGGGGGTGAAAGGAAACTATTCAGCCAACTAAAATATTCTACAAACAAAAGCAAGTAAGAAGGGAAAAGAACAGTGGTATTATCACACTGAGAAGGAACTCTTAAATGAAAAAAAGTCAATATTAATTCATCAAATTAATTTCATACATAAGATTTTGAAATGGTATTTCTATAAATTACTATTCTCATCTATTACTACACATAACTAGACAAGCAGTTCAAGAAGAAGAAACACAACATTTCTTGATACTTCTCTTGGTAGCCAGATTCCTGATCATTTGGGAGACTACCTGCAAAATAACCAATAAGATAGCACACAAAAGGATAAAAAATATTTTGTGGCTCATCTTGGTTATTTGTCAAGGAGAATAAGTGTAACCAAGAATAAGTACAAAAGAGAAGATGACATTATGGAAAAATCACAAAAGAGAGGAGTGCTGCATTAGACTGACGAGTTGTCATAAAAGGAAGACAAAACAATGCTCTAAAAATTATGTCCTCAGGCTTGTTTCCTCCAGAGCAGATGGGGGGGACCCCAAACTTCACATCAACAAGGAAATAGATAAGTAGCAATAGCTCCTGTTAGAAATGCCCTTAGCATATGCTGAAATAAATATGGAAAAGAACTGATCAACAAATAGGGTAGATCAGATATTTGCTTATCATGTAAATACTACCCATCATTTGTCACATGCAATCTAACTATTTCATCAGGTTTCTTCAGAGAAGGTGATCTGGGAAAATTGTGATGGTTCCCTGCAGTATACAAATCTAAACACAGTTTCCAGTTAAATGCCACAGCAACCACTTAAAAAATAAAATCACCAGTTTGTTCATCAGCTTTAGCAGACTGAATATTTAGGAGGTGCTGAGTGAATTCGCACAGGTGTGCCAAAGTAACAACTTCAATATCACAGGTCATTTGAAAATACACCTGAGCTACAAGTACTGGCTAAAAAAATTAACTGGCTTCTAAGGACACATACAGAGAAAGCCACGGTAAGGACTTCAGCTTCATACAGGTTATTTTTAGCTTTGTAATTCAGAAGTACTTTATAAGTACAAAGAAGTCAGACTTCTGTAAACTGTAAAAAAAGTTGTAGACCAGACTGCTGAGGGAAGTTTACATTGCTGCAACCTCAGCCAATGCTTCGGATGATACTTGAGAGAAAAAGAAATTAGGAAGAGGTATAGGGCTTCGGGTATCAACTGCATAAGTTGCTACACTGAGCTCCCAATAACAAACTCCTCAGTGACAGAATTACCCTCCCCTTTTCTGAAACAAACCCAGCATTGCCTAAAAATATTTTATAGCCCTGGTTGCAACAGTGCGCCTCCAGCAACACTTGCAACAGTCATCTTCGTTCAGTTCACTGGGGGAGCCCACTCGCAGTCTGCCTAATGCAGAACACATCTTTTACATGACATGAAAGAATTCAAGACACGTGGGAATTTCATCCATGACACAAGGTGGACTGTCACAGAAACTCAGTTAATACCTTGATTTGAAGTGTATAAATGTTCTTTTTTTTTTGCCTTGAACTCTCCAAGTTTGAGGCTCAGAAGCATGCTGGAAGTTACTGAGCACATAACATTAAATTTACAGGAACCTGGTGCACTAGCTCTACAAGTAATTTTGTGACAATAAAATTGCACTTGCAAACCACTTTCACACACACTGTAAGCAACGGAAATGTTTTACCAGGAACAGAAGGTGAGAAGCACTGAGACTATCTGCTAACATGGTGGGGGCAACTTCAAGGCTTTTATAAGCCTTGCAGTCAGTATCTCATGACTTCTCAAAATCTTAACTAACGGGAAACTTGAAAATATCAGCTTGCTTTTGAAGCCGGGCAGCAGTTGCAGAAACACTCAGCATAAATCGTTTCTGCCAAATGAAGCAGTCCTGCTTTCTCACTCTACTCGTGGCTCATTTCTGCCTCTGTGCCTCCCTCCCTTTCTGCGGGTGTAAGCTCTGAAGTGAATCACAGTTAGAAGCATATCCACTCTAGCTTTTAGCTGTGCTGAATCTACCTGCATTTGTGCTTCAGCCCAGTTTACCTGGAGCTGCACAAACGTTTGCCCCAACACAAAGGGACGCAGACGCTATAAAACACATTTGCTTCTTTCAGCAGCTGCACCAGCTTAAAAATTATTCATGAAATGATGGTAATATTTCCAGATAGAGAAAAGTTTGAGAACTTCTCCCCATTTCACTCTAAAGACAAATAATATTTGGGAGACAATTAGTTCTCTCCCTCCTCAATTTTACTGAGCAGTGAGTCTAGTTATTTCAGCACAAGGATTAACATAGTGAGAACCACACTGTTCCAGCTGCTTTGGTAGTACAAACAATACCAATTGAGACAAAGAGCCTGGTCCCGCACCCAAACCAGGCTACAGGGGATTTGCTCTCAGCTTCACTGAGAATGTGATTCAAGCATAAGAGAACTGCATTGAAAAAATGCCCAGGGTACACAAGCCTATCAAAACCCCATGATCATACTCAGTGTGTACCACACGTCAATCCACATTTACATTGCATCAACACTGGTGAGGTACTTCAGAACTTCTGTGTAAATATCTGTCAAAACAAATCTGCATACAAATTTAATTTAAAATTGTGAGTGTTTTTGTAATAATTTAAAAAAAAACATACTAATGTGTGCAGCTCCCTGTCTCAGGTACCAGCTACCTACGTACACTGGTTGTGAGCACAATACTGTCTTCAAATCAACAGATCTGTTCCACTAGCTCAATAGTCGAGACCTATGCTTCTGGATCCTGATGCAGAACAGACATTTGAAGCATCAGCGCCCCCTCACCAATACAGACATCATGTGTGATAACTCTTATTCACTGTATAATATAGACAACAAGGAGAAAGCTGCATAGCGAGGCATTTTCACTTACGTGGTTTATATAGAGACTCTTGCGTTTTTCTCTCACTGTAAAAACACAAAATATGATAAAAATATTACGTGACTATTATTCCCAATTAAGCTTCTTATATACCATTTATAATAAAAAGAACAGAAGGCTATCTATGTGCAACATTATAATTGGTTTTGCACTAATCAAGTATATTTATACCTCAAACATAGAATGAACATATATCTGTATGCATAAATGCATTTACGCTCACTAGTGTGGTGATGGATTAAAATTCTCATCCATTCAGGTACTTCACCAGGTGTTGGTCTGCATGGGAAAATTAATATGCAGTAAGCTACAGTCTGAGTTAACAATTGATTAGACACCCCTCACCAGTTCGCTGTGGGGATACTCCCGAGACACCAGTGCCTTCATGCAAGGTACCTTGCTGCAAAGTGGTCTAAGCTACCTTGCAGGTATGAAAGCACCTAAATAACTGCACCATGGAGTTAGCAAATTCTCATCACAGCTTATTGTGCGCTAACTCCCATTGAGGAGCCTTAAAACTATCGGCATTATATCAGTGCCTTCTATAATGTTCCAGTCAAGCCTGAAAATATTACTTGTGTCAGACATAACAATGTAAATATATTACTTTGGTGAGTATGAACCAGTCAAGCAAGGGTTGCAAGTCAAAGCCACAATTAGCCAAAATATTCAGAAAGTAAATAGCAACAACAAGGGAGATAGATGTACAGAGTCTTAATTGTCAGGCAAATGCTTATTACAGATGATTAAAGATACTCTATTAAATTTTTTAAAGCACTTTCCCAATTAACTCACCCATAGAGACCCTGTGGAGCTCTGTTCCAGTGAAAATACCACAGCATTTAGGATATAAGTCTGGAGGTAACTAACACATAAATCAAACTGCAGGATTATAATAATAATGGCTTCATGCTGTAGGCGATTAAATGCACTTTAGTGCACCACGATTTGAAAGCTATGCAACCCAATGCACTTAGCAAAATAAAGCGTGTTGATAATGGTGGGATAGCCTGTCCATTCCTGTTGGATGAGAAGCCATTATTTGTGATTTTTTTATAAGCAAGCAATCTCACATAAACAAGGCTGTATGTGTGAATACCGTGAAATAATTGTGTTTAATGCAGACATAAAATGAAAAGAAAATAAGAAAAAACTTTAAAAATCCTTACATAATTTTCCTCCCAGGGAGCAGAAAGGAGAATCACACATGACAGATGTTAGCCATGTCACTTAGTACATGCTTAGATCCACAATTATGGACATTGTATAAGAAATCGAATTAAACAGGAACAGCAGGAAATGGTAACAGTCTAGTAAACAGTTAAACTGCTTGAAATCCTGCCAAAACACCACACTACACTTAAGTTCCACACACTGCATTTATCAACAGCAAGGGACATAAGTGAGCTAAAAGGAAACAACAAAATGATGGTAGATACTCACTTCAAGTATAGATGAAATATTTGTCTAGTATTACATATTGCAACATACAGGCAGTAAATAATTCTGATAAGTTGCATTTAAACCTAATAGAGCACATAACTGAAAATTAACACCTATTAACTGCTACATTTTGAAAACAGTTAAGTATTTAACAGTGTTTTAATCACAAACCATTATACTACATGCAAAGTTCTTATTGACAAAATCATATAAAGACAGCCTGTATATACAGTCCCAATTCCATTTCAATCACCTTTTCCCTCTACTTTAATTTTCTTATCTGTATTTTCCCTTGCATCCATTATATTATTCAATTCACCATTAAAGTACAATCATCTCTTCACCAAAACAAGAATATCATTCACAGCTCTTTCCCATTTGCTATTTCCAAGCTCCAGAAGAATATATTCATGCATTTATCACACCCCTCACTTCTCCCTGCTCAAGCAGTGCTTGTGCTGCACATTCTTCTGAGAACCACTTTGACCTCCTTCCCCTTATTTCCCCCATGTAATAGAAATTCAGCTAGCCCCGATTCCCTAGTGAAGGACTACAAAAACGCAGCTGTGCTTTTGTGCTTCTGGCCCACTCTGCCGCAGTGCAAGGCTCAACTCTTTCCAGAACATGTGCCAATGGGAAATTACGCATACTAGAAACACATTTCGTCACAAATCTCTTTTTTGTGATCACAACCCTCCCTTTTAAAGAAGGGAAAGACAAGTATTGCACAAGGCAAAAGGTCACTTTGACAAGTTAAAATTACTGTGAAGAGGCAATTCCATCACTGGGCTTCAGTCTACTCAAAGATGCTTTGCACTGCTGACACAGCACAATATGGTCTTCAGCAGACTAGACTGTAGTGTTATCAACCATCATTTTACAGGATAAACTCTTAATTGCAGCTCCAGGCTTTTGGCTTTCAAGCACGGAGTTTTGAAGAAATGAAGCTAAATGGATTCAGAGTCAGTTTAAACAATTAAACTTCTACTTTCTTTCTAACATCTTAAAATTTGAAAGTTGGAATGGAACTCTTCAAGCGGAGACTCAGATGCTACCAAACGGTCTTAATTTTCCTCACTTTAAGGTCAATGACCTGTTCCTATTTCTGCAGGCACTTTCAACAGTTATTGTTGAACTTCCGCAATAGTAGGAAAATATATTATCCCGAAACAAAATGGAGTAAGGAAATGCACACATATATGTATATGTGTATGTATGTATTTTTCATTAAGCTATAATAGAAACATCCTTTGCACAATTTCTATAGACTACCTTATATGTTACCCATATCAGGATTGAAGACAAAATCCTACAGGATAATAGGTACGTCTCACATTTGGGGCATTTGTAAATCATTTCTTTTTGCTTTATCTGAGACCAGAGATTGGTCCTAGTTGGCATTAAATGGCAAGCGCATTTTATTTCACTTCCACCCACTATAAATACAGTTTCAAAATCCTTATTGCCTGAAGCCCATTGCTACACTGATACTGCAAAATTCAGCCATTACCTTGAATGTGTAAAGCCTAATGTAATTTAGGACAGTTGAAGAGCTGTAACCCACTTACAGGAAAGACCACTACCAGCATGCTAAAGTAGCAACTATTGCCCTCTTCCTATTATAAGGAAAGGAATTTACACTATTGGAGTGCTAAGGTTTGGAAACCCTGGCTTAACCACCGCTACACACTAAACAGCACAGAACTATTCAGTCACCTAGACCATCCCGCTTACAGGCAAACAAGGGAGAACTTGCATAAAGCACTTATAGAAGTTGAAGACATAAAAGAGATAATACTCTTTACTAGCTCCCTAAACAGCTAGAATTACTCATGTAGGATTCATCACTCAGAAAATTCCCACAAAGAGCTGGAAACATTCCAAAAAGCTACTTTAGCTAGGAAATTAATTAATATTTATTGTGTCTTCAGCTTTTCTACAGATTCCTTGAACACTTGGGTAATTACGGATCCATCCAGACTACTGACTAAGAAGGACAGGACAGATTTAGATGCCTAGCATGGCATCTAAGCTTCAAAGAACAATAAGAAATTCAGATCATATAATATCCATAGACACCAGGCCCTGTCTCATTATATCTGGGAGAGTCAGCTTGTTGCTCTTCACTGACATGTTGATCACAAGCAGCTCAAGCACAGCTCCTATGCCAGGACAACACTACAAGATTACCAGTTAGGCTGAAAGAGTACAGGGCTACCAGAAAGCCAAAGAAGGAACTGCCTGACAGTAGCATCAAGTCACTGTAGCATGTAGTGATGGGCTTGGCCATTTCGCACTGTACAAACACGATGTACACTCAGGTGTCACAGCCAGATCCTGGATGAAACCCTGAGTTCTGATACCCCTCAGCTCTCCAATATGTGTATTTTAAATGCCTGCAAGTCTAAAGAAACATTTCCACTCCCAGTCAACAGGAAAGTTTGCCAGCCCAATACTATCCAAGTAAGGGAGAGAGGTAGGTAGATGCCCAAGTTAAGTGTTTTCTACACTGCCAGCTCAGCTTTCTTCTTCTACATCGTTTTAAGAAGTCTTGGGGGTCCCCTAAACTTCACAGCAAGCTGCCAGAATACAAACCTACACACTCTAAAGAAACCCATCTATTTTCTTCTTAACAAGCACTGCATTTCAGTGTTAGGCAACATCCTTAATAGTGTGGTAACTGCTGTGGCTCACTTGGTTCCACAACAGGCCAAAAATACAGCCAAGCAAAATGCTTACTACTGTGAGTTGCCCCATCAGAATGAGGTGGTCCTTGGCAATGCATCAACAGATAATGTTAGCATAATCTTCTTTCTTTTGTACAAGCAAAATAGCCTTTGGATTTTTTCTACGGTGATCAAGGATAGCTGAACAGATAGTACATGCCTGTTGATAACTTTTTCATATTGTTTCACTAAATTAATTGTTCTCACCCAAAAATACGTTCTTCACATTACTTAAACTAGAACAAAGTTTCATAGACCAACTCTAGCATGGGTATAAGCTGTCATTTAAAAAGAAATTCTTATAGTTAACTCCATACTGCAATAAATTAACCATTATTACTACAAGTAAGAATAATCATCAGTTCTAGTCAAAATTCTAGCTGTTAGACTTAAGATTTTTGTCCTTTCTTTCAATAAGCCGTAACAAGAACCAAGCAGCATCCATGGGGGATTACACAGTCTCAAAACACTATGAAAACACTATAAAATGGACACCGATCTTCATAACACAGCGTACAATGTCAATATTATCATATTAATTTTACTGACTACCTAACCAGATTAGAATGGTAAATCACATCCAAAACCACATAATAAGGCACTGACAGAACCAGGGCTGAATTCAGAAGGACAACCTGAAGGGCAAAAGATGTACTTACATAATCAACTCTTCATTTAAGGCCTAAATGTATATCCTCTTTGTTCTAGTCATGCTCAAAAATTAGCAAAAAATATAGAGTAAGTGAAAACTACATTATTTTTAAGTCATGTGTTTGACACTGCAATTTACTATGTAAATCAGAAACAGCACTTATAAGCAGCAGAAAGGACAAAGAATTCACACTGAACAGTCAGAATTACAATTCAGAAACTGCTTTGAAAGTCTTGGCAGAAAATAATGTGTTTTGCATTGATTATTCATCTACTTCTACAACAAGTCATACATGGCCCAACAGGGAATGAGAGAGCCAGAATAAACAGCTTCTATTCTACTAACTCTATCAAGAGGGTTGCTTAAGAGATACAATTCCAGAGGGATCATTTTGTCTATGAAAAGAAAAATACTCCAGACTACATCAAATCCATAATGGAAGAAGACAAGAGAATGTCTGGGTGGGATGAGGATTGTTTTGCTATTAAATCTTGTACTGAGCTCATTTACAGCATCAGCTATATTGAAGAAAAAGCTAACGCAAACTGGCGTTTTTCTCATTAAAATACTCCCCATATATTACAAACAGTTACACAGAAAATTCCCGGTTTAGGAGAATATTTGTAAAATATAATTAGATTACGGTTTACCCATATTTGTAGTCTTCATAAGACTTACAATTTCAGGACATGACAGGACTCAAACCTATACCTCCTATTGGTCTGACAAAGTTATTAACTAAAGTTGTCACTTCTTTCAACTCTAACATGATGCCTAATAAAAACCTCTTTCTGGGGTGGGAAACTGTATATTAAAAGATTATCACATGCATTCTAACAAAGGGTTTAGACATAAATGCAATAGCAAATACTGTAATAAATTCAGTTACCTACCATCTGTTTGCGATTTACTGAGAAATATCGTACTGGCCCGTGGATGATCTGATGGGTTGAATTCCATGTTCAAATCTGGAAATACAGAAAGAAGGAAAATCACAAAAACATTTATGACTATCCAAGACATACACAAATTTCCTCAGTCCTTAATAAGACCAAGTTTACATGCTTAGGCAGCTATTGCAAAACAAAATCCATCTTGAGGCCCGCTTATTTATCCTTCTTCACACAAGTGGCTCTTTTTGGCATGCAAATAATTTGCATCAACACAGCTTTGGGATTAGACTTCAGTTCCAAGGGTTGCTTTGGGATTAAAACAGATAAAGCAGCTTGAGAAGTTTGTACACAAGAAAACACAAATTATCCATTTACCATCAGTTTCTTCGCACCATGCTCGAAAGCCACCACTAAGCACAAGAACACAGCTTGTTACAGATGATTATAGCAGAATTAAGTATTATTAAAAAAAAAAACCCTCTGTAGATAGATGGGTTTTCAGGATTAGATGCGATTCAAATAAGTAGCTATTGCAGCCTAATGTAAAAATGTTAAGTCGAGGCCACGGTGTTTTAAATGTTCAAGATCACAAAAACTTGTGACTTTCCTGATACTTTACAAATGAACATATTTCTTGCTGTGACAACTTCCAAAAAAAAATATATAATAAAAATACCCCAAACCAATCCTCAAAAATCTTCACCAGGTTAAAAGATTCAAAATTATGATAGCTTATACAAGATTCTATTAATATTATTTTCCTTATTAAGGTTCAAATCCATTCAATCTACTAGTTCCCAAATTCCCTTCCACTACCAATTTGTCAAAACTCTTATATGCCTGCATCTACTTGAAAGAATGCTTCTAAATGCAGCACGTCATTTTTTACAATTTTCTTGCTCTCCCAGTGTGCCTTTCTCAGCCTTCTTATGTTCTCCTGGTTTCCAGGTATGGAATTTCTATGAGATGACACAAGCATCGATATGTTTATCTTCTGTGATTATCCCAAGCCTTCTACATTTCTCTCACTCCTCTGTGAAAGCTCAGCAAAACTAGAAATTAAGCCCCAACTCTTAGGAAAACAAAACAGTCTTTTTGCTCAGGGGTCAAGTTCTCCTGACTACAGCTTTCCCTGTTCCTTTACCGCCCACCACCACAATCTCTTTCCCTTTTCCCTCTTGTTTACTAATTTACTAGGTCTCCCATTTCCCTGCTTTTTTTCTCCTGACCACACACCTCTCTACAAATGTACGTTCTGTTTGTATTTTCCCTCTTTATGTTCTTTTGGTTTCTTTTTCATCCCTTTGCATCCTGTAGCCCATGAAATGAGCAGCCTGACACGTTGCTAGTACCTGGACATAACTTCTAGAACAAACATGATCTTCTTACTTAGAAGAAAGAACCCAGAAACACATAAGAGCAATTCCTAAGTTGGAAAGGCAGCTTATTATTATTACCAAAGCCACAAAGGAAAAGAAATGTAGGCATTTCAAGAGAAAGTAATTTTGATTCTCCCACAAACCACAGTCAGCAGTTAAGCTTGGAGAAGATTCCATTAAGGTCACCTTACTACTAAGAGTTCTGTCATGAAAGGACCGTGAATTAGAAAGAATGTTTTCCTGTTACTTTCTGTATCTTATTTAGACATAAAGAAGGAAAAAAAACCCCATCCATTGAGAGAGATAGTGCTGATAGAGACTGGTTTCTGTTTTATTTTTTTTTCATTAAGCTGAACTCAAGTTGCAATTCACTCAGTAAGCAGTATTTTACAATGGCAAAATACATTGTCTTTTATCAACCTGTGCATCTTATTAAATTTCACCATAAACAAAAGCTTTTTTTTTAAAAAAAAAAAAATTACAGATTTTTTTTTACAGATCTTTTAAAGTACAGCAATGTAAATTCAGTCAACAAAATGGGACCAACAACGTGAAACTGAATTCATATTACAAAACTGCCTCAAAACAGACAGGCATTCCTTCCCTTCAAACATAGAAAATTATCTACTCGGGGAGCAATAACAACCCAGTACTGGCTTACAGTCTGCTTGCAGGGCTGAAAAGAAAAGAAAACCAATTACCACATCTTGCAGTCAAGTTGCAACTGTTCAAGATTCCTGTACTATGAAAGGTTGTTATGCAGAGGCAGTAAACCACTAGAGGACTTAAAAGTCTTTTGAAATAAAAGCAGAACTACCAAAACGAACTGGCTCTTGGATAAACTGATATTCTTCAGACAAGAGGTGAGAGACAACCAGCAAGACAGCACCCAAGCACCCGCAGAGGCCAGACCAGGGATTTTGAACCATCTTGAGGACTTGAATCACCTTGGGCCAAGCAGTGGCCATGACTCCTGCCCACTGCTGAATCCCACAAGCCCCCCACATCTACTTCCCTCCACACCCCTTCTCTCACATCCTCCCCAGCAACAGCAGCCCTCAAACACATCCATCTGTCTTCCTCAAACTGCCTGCACAAGAAACACAGGAGGAGAACATGGGTATGGGAAGCGGCAAAGCCTGCCAGGGAAGGCTACCCAGCAGAAGATGACAAGTGCTGCTGAAGGAGGCTGGCTCCCCAGTTCCCTTTGAGGTACAGCATAGATCTCATGTGCTTGCAGGCAGAAGAAAGCACAACTGTTTGGTGTGTAACTGCAACTCAGTCACTCCAAGCTCCTGCAGGGAAAAGCGTTAGGAAAATTGGAGCATCCCACAGGCCACCTGTGGGACCATAGCTCTCATGCATACCACCACTGCTGGCATGCAGAAGCATTAGAATGGATGAAGTTTCAAAAAACACAAGCCAGATTGCAGTCTCTGGCTGATCTTAGATGTCTTTATTGTACAACTTGAAAATGAATGCCTTTTTGAATCTGGCAATATATTCTTACAAATCTGTGATTAGAAACCGTGTTACAGAAGAAAGAGATCAAATGATACACATATCTGAAGCTAGTAACTCATCACCAAAGGCTATGATGCATCAAAAGGCAACTTCCATCCTAAAGAAAATAATATATTCATGTTGCTTCAATTTTATCGGTAGTTCTTCCTAGTATTTGAAAAGTATCATGAAAACAGCCACAATATGAGACTTACCCATTTTGTACTGGAATAGTTGAAGATAAAATTTAAACTCATGCAAGCAATACTCTACTATTCAAAGGAGAGGAAAATGAGAGCAAAAATTTCAATTATTGAAATCTGCACAAGAATTTTCTCCATTGCTAGCAGTCTGCTCTGTGACTCATCACAGGCCTATAAAGGAGAGTGGGTACTTGTTTCGACACATACTCTGCACTCCAAAACCAGCTTTTAAGAAAAAGTCACTATCTCATAGACAGACCAAATAAAAATCTTGTACTGTGAATGTTCTTCCCAGTTAAAACAAATGTGGATTTTTTTCCTACATGTTGTCATAGTTCAAAGATTAGGTGGTTTGGGTTTTTTTGGTTCTAAAGGACTGTTAAGTTATGCAAAATAGAACTTCCATTCTGTAAAAACCCAAACAGTGCAATGCCCCATTAAAATTTCAGGGTATTTTTCTTCTCAAGACATGGACACAGCTGTGGTTCCTAAAACACGTGTATATGTACATATGTATAAATCTACATCTATATCTATATAGATGTAAATTTAAATCAAAACTAATTTTTGGGTAGCCAAAGCAAACACAGCCTCAGGTACACTTCAGCTGAAAGATCATGGGCCTAACAGAATTCACACAATTTTGGAGGATTTAGGCAAGACCAAAGTTAAAAATACCTGCACACTTAGGACTGCATTTTCTTCCTTGCTTAGTAGCAAGGAACCTAGCAGTTATTATAATGGACTTTCTGATTATCATATTGAAATCAATTCACTCTCCTTCTAGAAAAAGGAGAGTTTGCATATAACTTTATTCAGTACATGATCGTGCTGAACTTTAAGATAACCACCAGAAGATCACAATTAGATTCATCCTGTACACCGTGAGAAATTTAGTTCCTAAAGCTACAGTAGCTGCATTCAAATATGGCCATAAAAAGAAGCTGACTGAGAAACAGTTTAGTTTCAGACTTGGGCTATAGCCCAGGCAAGATTTTACATATCAAAACAAGATCTCAAAAAGCATTACTGAGATAAAAAATACTGAAAACAGCCTCAGTTTGCGCTTTTTAAAAGGTTAAAAATAAAGTTCAGATAACTGTAGAAAAGAGCTGCAAGAATGACTGGAGGACTGCAGAAAATGCTTTCAAATACCAGGCTGTGTTCAAACTGTTTAGATGATGGAAAAGGAAAACCAGAAGGCATCTGTAGTTAACATGCACCTTCAGAAGGGGAGAAGAAACAGTTCTGAAAGCTCTCTCTAATTTAGCACATAACATAACAAAACCAGTGAAAAATGAAAGCAGAAAGATCTTAATTACGAACTTGGACAAAAAAAAAAAAAAAAAAAAAGATAATTAGGCACTGAATCTCCAAATCCAAGGAACTCAACTTGTTTTGATGTTTTTGCCTTTCTAGAAGATTCCTGCAGCCAAACATCTTTAGGCTTTAGTCCAGAATGAGTATTTAGGCTCAACTTAGTCATAACTACATGCAAATTACTGGCTTGTGATTCAGATGCAGGTCAGATCAGATGATCCCCAAGGGCCTCTAGCCTAAGTTTTATAATATCTTCAGAAAGAGCAATATTTAAATTATTAAGCACAAAACCTCAGCAAATCCCAGTGGCCCATCTGTACACTTTCTGAAATTGCAACAAATTCTGCTGTGATTCTTCAGAAAAAGCTACGTTTTAAGACTTGTGGTCAGAATACATTATACAAGATATAAAACCAGAAAAGCATGAGACTAAACCTTTCATGGAAACATTTTAACAACCAAAAAAAAAGTTTCTTCAACTCACACTCTATTGAGATAGAAACACACACCACAAGAGGACGAAGGATGGGTGCAGCAGCAAGTAACTTCTGAGCAACATGCATCAAAGCTTCAACCATGACACACACAGGAAAAGCCAACACAGTCACTGCTTTCGTAACAGTGCACATGGACTGCAGCACAGGGAGCAGGTTTGAAAAAAATGTGTTTATTCTATCAGAAAAATTAGATGTTATTTCCTTCCTTCTGAAAAATGAAAGTTGGTCAAGCTCTGATGCTGATTCAATAATGAACTTAAGCGTAAGCTAAGCAAAATGCTTGTTTTAGGCTTAAAGAGTTCTGAACTAATCTGGCGAAATGACTTTCCTTCCTTCTTTTTACCCCCGAGACCATAGGCTATCACTGCCACTGCACAACCATCACTTTCATTAAGGAAAGAGCTAGTGTTATGTCTCAGCTTCATGACCTATCATAGGCTTAAAAACGAAATCAATCCATGTTTCTTCACTCCAGAAGATTTTATTTATTTAGGTAGGTAGTTATTTGAAGGGACTGCAGGTAAAAAAAACCAGACCTGCCCAGGGCATGCCACAGAGACAACTGCAGCTGACCAGGCCCTACACAAGCCAGCTAAATTCTCTGCTATCTTTTCTCCACCCACAATCTGACATTACAAAGCAACTGCCTGGTATGGCCTGGTGGGTGGAAAATAACAAAAACACTACAAAGTTGCTTATCAAGAAATTAAAAGGATGCAAGCAACAAGCAATGTCTGATTAAGCTGTACACATTTCCAGGGAGCCTGTTGGAAGGGAAGAGAAAACCATCACCAGGGGAGCAGAGGGAAAGGGAAGCACAGGTTATGTGAGGGAAGGGAAAGGCTTTCACGGACATGCCAAGGGCAGGGCTTTTGGTGTGCCCTGTTGCAGGTGGGGAACAGCACAGCTGTGCCTCCCTTACCTACACCACCTTCATGGTACCAGCAGGATCACGGGTGTTATTTCTCAGGCTGGCAGAAAGGGTGAAGTTGTTGCTCCAGCTTTCAGTGTATCAGCCCAATTGAATGAGCTTATTTCCTTTGCAGGAAGAAAAACAGAAACAGTATTCTCCAAGCACAGATCAGGAGATAAGATTTCCCGACAATGAACAGAAAAAACTGCTGAAATAAATTTCAGAAGCCTCATGCACCTAATGTCTTTCTGCTTCTCTTTTACTCTGGTGGGTTGCTCCCCTATATTAAGAGCAGTTAGCCATTTAAATGTACAGCAATGAAAATATTCCCATAAATATCATCATGTTACTATGATTACCCCAGAAGCTGGTAAGAGTTAGATGTGTACCTCAATGAAGAGGATCTCCCTCCTATATCTCTAGTCAAATGCAGCAAAACCCCCAAAGATTACTTTAAAAAAGAGAACAAAGAAACAAGACCGAAGAAAGCAATCTGTCACTGTTATTATTGATTTTCTTAAACTTTATTTTAAGTCATCACGATTTATTCAAAGAAGCCACAATACAATCTTACATTTGGAAAATTGTATGACTAGATCAAGTCATTTAAGACTTCTGTACGTTAGTGCCTCTAACACGCAGGATGCACCAAGCACTGAGACTAAAATAATTCACTGGGATGAACAAATAAACAAAGCACTGGGATACTTGCTGTTCAGAACTTTTTCTAGCTTTCACACCAAAATAAGACTGAATTGTACAGGCTGATCTCACTGGGTAATAACAATAACTGCACCTGTGTTTACACTAAAGTTTCCAAGATGCAAGATCCACCACTAGCAGTTTCAGCTCATGCTGTTCAAACATGACACAATCAATACATGAAGATTTATCATTATCAGCCCACAAGATTTATCTGTACGTTTTTAGAGTACTTCATGTCTTGTGTAAGCAGCAACTAATGCACCCCAAATGAAAATGACTCTCCGCTGCTTTACTGCTTGTAGTACTCTTGTAAGAATAGATGTTGATGATGATGTTCCAGCGCTTTTTAACAATTACGAGAAGAAAAGAACGCTGGAAATGGGAAGGCAATTGGCTGGAAGGGTAAACTCCTTCAGGTTTGGCTAGGCTGTTGGAAAAACTTGGATGTGATCTTTGCTACCCAGGAGCTATGATATTCTCTGCATATCGTTCCAAGCAAACAACGGGCACAACATCTCTCAGCAAGCTCCAATTACACAGTGACTCTGTTCCAGGCTCTGCTCTAATCTCAGTCTTTGAGGGAGACTCAGAGATGTCTCATCAAAAGAAGCCCTGTGAAGGGTTATATAATGCCTGTTTCTGCACAGTTATCCCTCACTAGTCAGCCAAGTTACTTAACCTACAGTAAGGTGAACCAATTTTACTGGAAGCTATGGATCAATACAAAGCCACCAGCATAATCATCATCATCATCATATCACAGTTGAGCTGACATTATAAACTTGAATCTTAGATTGAAGCATTATCTGCAGATGTTACCAAGGTATCTGCATTTCACCATTCCTCAAAACACTGACATTATTGTCATACTAATCATCAAGAGCCAGAATGACCTCAAGGACGCGTTATGTTCTGCAAACCAGGGCACAGGAGTTTGAACTGTAGCTCAGCTCTTTATCTGGAAAAAAGAAACTTCATGATGGTGACAAGTTCTGAGGAGCCCTCATACCAGCCCAGCGAAGCAGGTAAAGCCTACCCTTCCTCATTCCTTTAAGGAAATTATTTTAATAAATGCCAGTGAAAAAGGCATCTTTCCAGCACCACTTCTTTTTCCTTTTCCTTCTCTACTGAGCTGCCTAACCTAAAGTATTTATCAAACGGCTAAAAGGTAATCCATGAAATACAAACAGAAAAAGAATGTTCTTGTTTCTCAGAAAACTTAGTGTAAGTCTATTATAAAACACTTGCAAGGGTACATCTGTGACTTCAAGGGCAGCAGCTGCTTTTTTAATATGCAAAAATATAATTTGTAATCTTTTCTGAGGAACACCACAGGATACTTGGTAAACCACAATAATAGGCTTTCAAGTTTTCCCCTGCAGACTTGTATTCACATGGCAACCAAATCACCATGCTACCAAGATACAGTGCTAAAGTCAGCACTACATGCAGAATGCCACCTGAAACTGAAAAGTGACTGACATTAAATCAACAACCTCTTTCAACTTTGAAACTCTACATTTGTGCATGTATGCAAAAGCCCATAAGCACATCCAAATAAATCACCTGTCCTATACACAGCCTCAGCCACTGAGCACTTCAGTTACTGAGTTATAGTGCTGTCCCTAAGCCCAGGAGGTTCAGTCTCCTTAAAGTCTTACGTCAGAATGCATACAATATAGCTTATTCAACATATATCCACTTCAGATGTAGCCATGTGATTCTGCCCAGACTCCAGACACTACAGCTTTTGAAACCTAAAACCTTGTGATCTCCAAGTATCTTGTCCATCCTCAAAACCCCCTTCACTCACACTCATATACCCTCTATACCTGGCAAAGAAAAAGGAACAAGAAGGAAAAAGAGAAGTTAAACTCTGAAGAAAACAACTGCAGATCTTTAATTGACATTTATTCTCAATCTTTGATTGAGTTCTTTAATTGACATTTGTTTTCAGAAGAGTCAGTTCAGAATCTTTAAGTATTGATCTTGAAAAAACACCTTATAACAACTGAATAAATCGCAAAATCGTCACTGTAGGGGGCACCATTTCCAGACTGATAAAAAGCAGTATGTTGATATCTTGTTATTTGCTGTGAATTTATAACAATCTATAACACTACCACCCATCTTCATCGCAATTCACTTCTGGAGAACAGCTCCAGAAAAGTCTTACATATTCACTTTTAAATCAAAACCATATAGAAATGTTTTGTTCTTGTCCCAAACATGGATTTATTCCCAAAACATTAATCCAAGATGGGATTAATGCCCAAGACAAGTAACATTCAGTCCCAGAGCAGTAATTAGTTTCAGATCCAATATCTCACAAATCTCTAGCTCTTAATATGAGCTCTGGGCAACTGAAAAAGGGATAAAAGCAGCTTCTTATTTGTTTTTCTCCCAGTTATGTAGACGTAGCCACTGCATATAGTATTCAAATTCTGAAGCCGACTTCATCAGCCAGAAGTAATGCAGCAACTCTAGATTCATGCAGGTAAAACCTTACCAGATCAAACCCAGAACATGCATGCCTATGGTATTATCAGAAGAGGGAAGATCACTGTGAAACTGCAATCCAAAGACAGGCTGCAGAGAATACATGCAAGGTTAAATTATATACAGCAGAGACAAAAAAGTTGAAGGGGATATGAGTATTTCCATTTCAGATAAGGAATGAGGCCAAGAAATATAGTTAATGTATCACTAAAATCCTGGCACCATTTTGTGCTTAATCCACACCTCTGCAGATCAGACTCCAGGCCTCGCTCTATCTAGTTAGCCAGAAAAAGAGCAGCACAGACTTGGGGCCATAGAACTATCTTGTCTAATATTAATATTGCTACTTTTGGATGCCTAATTCACAGTCATCCAGGTGCTCTACAGTTAATAAAGCACATGCTTTTATAAGTGCACTTGTCCAGTGGCTCTTTGCCTAATCTTAAAACAAAAATTTGGTGCAGAACAGATGCATCATACTCTAGACATGCCAATGCTTTAGCTTTCCCAATACATTTCCTGAGGAAGATACCAGGGAATAAATTCCAAATATATATAAAGTGCTGCATTAACTCAGACAAGGTTTGCTAAAGTCTGCTTCTTATCAGTCACACTGACATTATGTGCTGCTTATTTATTAAGCAGTAGCTTATTTCCAGATGATGGGAACTGTTCCATGTACCAAGGCTACTGGAAAAATATATGCAAATGCCAAATGATATGTAATGAAGTATTTTTGGACAAATGCTTCCTATTATTGCCTGGCAGGAAAATGCTAATTTAACTCACTAAGTTCAATTCTTTTGAGCTATATTTGCCTTAAATAGTTCAACACTTTGAAACGTTCATTGCAAAATTCATACCTGTGCTCAACCCATGAGGTAGATACACTGAAAGCAACAGCTGCAAATTGCTACCACAGAACAGCAAAAATCACCTCCTGTCAGTCTACAAATATGGCTTTTAGAGTTGCTATGACACCAGAAAATCAGAAAAGCAATATATTAAATCAGAAAAGATAATACCTAATGCGGCACACTAATCAGAATGATTTTATCAAGTCTCCTCCAAGACAATCTACTGAGGGAATCTACTGGCAAGGAAGAATACCCACATCATTAGCAATCTGCACTCCTGTCAGGAATGTATTTAGTCACAACACAGATTAGATGTTTAAGCAATTGCTAAGCAGACATGGAATTTTCCAATCTGAAGGCCTCTGTCTAATCTATCAATAAAAAAATTAAATACAGTACATCATCTCACTGAGGACAGCAGTTCCTCATTTCAAACTTCATCAGAGCTTTTTTTGTTAAAATGGGACAGAAAGCTGACATCACAGGAGAGGTTTTACTGGCAAGTGCTGTATGTATAGAAGCAGATATCCAATCAAATTCTGTCTGCCTTTTAAAAGTGAAAAAAAAAAATACAATTTCATCCATTCAGAAATTACCACATAAAATGAACATGTGGTATTTACTTGAAAATCCAACTCTTCTGAAGAGCCTATTTTTAACAACAGTGTCCTGATATTTAAAGTACCTGGATATATAGAGGTAAAGTCAAGGTTTTTGTAATGGGATGTTATGTCTCTCAGACTTTCTAAAGTTCCCTATAAGAATAACAAACATTTGCATAATGATACAAACTACCTGGGGTTCCAAAAGGCTTTAACAAGGTCACCTGCTTCTGAAACTAAGCAGACATTCAGTGCTCAGAAAGGCCAGGCACAAATCACTTAAGAGATGGCAAATTAAGTACAGGATTAAATTGTCACTTTTTTAATAAGTGTTCTCTGTTGTTTTTCAACACATTCGAAACCATGAAGCAGATTTAATAAAATTGCGAAGTCTGCAGATGACAGGACATAATGTAGCAAACAAGCATCAGCCATGAGAATATCTTAGTTACTGGTCAACAAAATGGCAGATACAGATAAATGCAAAGAATTGGAAAAAAACATTTTAACTTCATCTCCAAACCGATGAGCTTCAAATATTCCCACTCAGGGAATATGTCATAGGAACTGGGAACAAATGAACCTAGTACAGAGAGATTCAAACAAATGCACCTAGTACACAGACTGAAGAGGTTCTTTAGCAACTTTAATGCTATGAAACTCCTTTCCATAAGACACTGAAGTTTCTACCATCTCAAAGGGTTCAAAAGGGATTAGACAGGTCTCTAGAAGTCAAATTTTCTAGGAATTACGAAGTACATATTAACTGCTCAGAAGTTCCCAAGGCACAGGTTTTCAGCAATCTGTTACTCTGAAGAAATTCTGTTATATTTCTCTGTTCTTATATTCTGCCATCAGATCCTGCAGGAGACAGGACAGAGGGCCGGCCAGAACTTGGTGTATAACCAACACTGCTCACATTGAAATCCTGTCACACTGTAACCTGACAAACTCAAAACCAGCTTAAATTAAACCAAATAGGTCCTTTGTCTTTGAGAGCTACTAAAATATCTGAATTGACTAAATCCAAAGCAGGGAATTTACTAGACCAGCATGTACATTTAAGCAAGGAGAAAATCTGTCACAGCCTAGTAGTTTAACTAATTTTTCTCCACTGCTGTAGTTTTGTCAACTTTCCAGGACTGGATTTATTGCAGCATATGGACTTTCATCCTCAGAGAGCACTCACCAGGCGTTTCTCTTTCTGGTAGAGAAAGGAAAGCAGAGGGAAACGGAGGAACTGCACACTTTGTGCATTGACCACAGGAACCAAAACACAGATGAGCCGAGAGTGAAACAAATCTCAACCAAATTTTCAGTAACAGCCTAATTATTCAGCTGCTACACGCCATGCTACTGCTCCAGTAAACTCTTGGGTCAGTGGACTGTCTTGTTTCAGTTCTTCTAGTTGGAATAATGTCCCTTCAAACACTTATAAACATGTTGTTCCACTGCAAATTCCCTAAGGATCTGGACTAGTCCAAGAAGAACTGGTTACTAACCTCCTTTTTCCTACCAGCATACACCTGGAGTTAAGCCATATATTAAAACCCACACACCTCTGATTTGTAAAACAAGGACTGGAATTGCTAGTTCTGCAGGAAAAACAATCACAGAACTTTTGGGTAGAGAGGGAGAGAGGCTTTAAGTTTTGAGTATGGTCTTTTAGGTTGTTTTTCTCCACATGCCACTTTGAAAACAGATTAAATGAGGAGGATTTTGTAGGCACTGGTTATCTGTGCAAGGAACACAAGAAGGATTTCAGCTTTCATCTGGGTTCCTTTGCTTACCGCAGTCCCTATATTTTGCAGTGGGCAGCTGCTTCATATATGTGAAACAGCATGAAAAACTTAGAAAACAGTGTGAAGTAAACTAAAGAAGAGAAACTTAAAATCAAACATAGGAAGAAAAAGAGGCACTATACTGGATCGGCATTATTGTGCAAATCACAAGGAAAAGAAAATTTGCAACAGCTACTAAAAGAAAATAACTAAAATGCAAAAGCCTACTCAGAAACAGACAGGGGAGAAAACCAAACCACAGAAAGGCAAGGCAATGGCTCATGAGTTAGCACCTAACAGCTTCTGTTGAACACTTTTGAATGATATTTATTAAACATGTTATTCAACACACAGCTTATAACCCATTTATAAAATAAAGTGACGTTTTGAAAAAGCCTTGGCTGAACGGATGGACTGGATCCCAACTGCACCAAAAAGCCAAGACTAGAAGCACATCACAGCTCGGTGAGAGCCAGAACTTTTAACACTTCAGCACACACAGGTCAAAACTGCTGCTACTTTTATATACACCAAGACCTTGTTGGATTTATTTTTTTGTAACCACAAGTTAACATTTCTAAAAATTAACAGTTTTTGGAGATGGAGAAATGTTCAACGGGGTGTTTTCATTCTGATATAATACTTTTTAGAATACAGATTTCCTATATTTTGTAAATCACAACCACCATTGCCAGCTAGGGACAAATCACAGAACAAAACAAAAAGAAAGGTTATTTTCTCTTAAACTACAGGGCTTAAAAGTTCCCTCACTGCCTCAAATTTCTTCAAAAATGTTTGAAGGTATAATGTTGTCTTCTGATTTGAAGATCTGACTGGCCTCTGACCACCTGCAGAAGGACAAGAGCGTTGTCCTTCTTCGCCTGCCCTTCATTTGCAACCTAGTTGTGCAGAAAAATGACTTGACTGACCGGAGTTTCACCTGTGTTCAGTTTTGATCCAATTTGTACTTCATCCTCATCACCCCTCAAAAAAATTCCCTCCAACCATTGGTGTAATAATGCTGCAAAATTTGGCAGCTCCTAGCCTCCTTTTATATAAGGAGAAGAATTAATTTCACTCCGCTGTTTGTACTTTGTCCTAGCAACATGAAACATACACAGGATTTGATTACATAATCCCCAGATCCGTGGGAGGGATTTGGAGCCTTGCCTGAAAACCTGCCACTTCTTACGCATTCAAAGCTTTTGAGAGCATGTTTTTCCAATGCACATATCCATGGAGCTGAAATCACAGTTGAGTTCCTTCACTCTAGATCACCAAAAACATTACCAAAAACTCAACAGTGACACAAGCAAAAGAGTAAAATAAAAAAAAAATAAAATCACATGGGACATCTATTCAACAACTTGGGCTTGGTTCCGTCATAAATGAGAAGATCGCCAAAGTTAATAGATTTAGACCAATTTACACTGTCCAATAACTTTAGTGGTTTCTGCCCAAATACCAGCAGATCAGTCACCACAAAATACAGTCACCAGAATTGGCATTGACGTCACTGTTGTTGGAAGCTTTTTCTGAGACTCCGTGAACTGGCTGAACCCTAGCCTTTTTTCAGCAAACATTCAGGCACGTAACACACCAGTAGTTGCAGTAACAGCAGTGCTAGACAGGTCTTCCTGTTCCTTTTACCTATCACTCTTCAGTGTGCCTTGGACTTAAGGCATCTGGAAGTCTTCCAAATGTCAAATCAAAATCGACTGACTTCATTAACAGCAACAGGCTAAAATTTTCAAAAATACCACAGAAAAAAAGTTTTAAAATTCACTTCTGCAATTTTGAGGAAAGTTCCCATTTTTTTTTTATTTTAAGACTTACAAAACTAAAGAAAAATATAAACCAGAACACAGTTCAACTCGACATATTTTTACAACACAAGTACTAGTAAGGTGCATCTAGCTGAAAGGTATCAGCCTTCGAAAAATCTTCAACATCATGTTTGTTTTCTGTTTTTCAACCTCTAAAATTTGATGTTGTCTCCAATCTGACAGACTTCAAAAATTATTTGTCCTCAATGCAATTACATCTGCATAGTGAAAATGATTTTATGAGTGGTTTTAATTTTGCCAGATTTTACCTTACATTTCTTCTTTGAAGATGAAACCTCTGCAACTGGACACCAATTTGCTCCCAAATAAGTGGAAAACAGCAAATGTATTCCTGAAGTCTTTTTAAGATCTTAGTCACTTTTCACTAATGCTGGCTAGTGATATCCTAAATTATTTTGAATAAGGAAAAATATCTAGAAGATCACAGTACTTAATTTCTTCAAAGTATCAGGACAATTGGAAGAAACAGCAATGATTTCTGAGACACCCACCTCAAAAGCTTCCCATGTGCATCATGCCTTGGCTTTGGGTACAGGCACTGTATTTTATTGAACCCACATGCCATCAGCCACCACTATTTCCAGCATTTTCTTTTCCTCAGCACAATAAAGGTAAGGTTGACATTACAGTTGAGGCGAAAGGCTGGGACTCCTGAGATTCAGGGTAAGCATTTAAACTTACTGTGTTAATTTGCATAAATAATTCTCCTGGGTTCCTAACCCTGGTGTATTGACTCACTCACACTTTAACATTTTTTACAAGAACGACTGTTTCTTGCTGTAAGTATGCCACATAGCACCTCAAAGCTCAGACAGCAGCCTGTAAGAGACTGCCTACACTAAAGCAATGTAAATGAATTCCAAACTGATAGCCATGTGTAGTGATTCAGGGGAAGAGCTTATATCAAGCTTACAAAAATGTTCAGATTTTAAGAAGTTGCTACTAAGAAAGCTGCCATATGCTGGTGTGGCTTAGCCTTTTCTTTCTAAAGAGGACTTTAGCATGCACTCACCAAATTAAGATGACTAAAACATCTGTGCTTAAAAGAAATATTTGCAAGACTAATGAGAACAGTTGAAAAGGCTACTTTTCTTAGCTAAAAAAATGAGTTCAGCTCTTTGAAACTAGAAGATGGGAGGTCAGAGCTGACAGGGGCAGATTTGAGATGGAGAAGGGATGAATATGGTTGCTCATACGAAAGTATCCTGGATCTTCCACCCAAGTCAAAACAGTATCCCAGTACAGGAAAGACAACAGAAAGTATACGCTTTTGCCTAACCTCTTTATATGCTTTTAAGTAAACAGCAACAATGTCCAAAAATGCTTTAAAAACATAGGCTGACACATAACGCACACCCACACCTACATCTGCAATGCATGCCCTAGAAAGCCGGAGATCTGCAACACGGCGGTGTTCATACCCCCAAATACCCTGGAAGTCAGCAGATATCTGAAACTCTAAGATAATCAGGACATAAAGCTCCATTTTGTGACAGGGTAACAATAAGCCTAAAACCAGGAAATCTTTCAGAAGTGCCAAGAAAGAAACAATACCATGGCCTCCTGAGACAAAGTGTCACAGCTGTCAGTGCTGCTGAGACCCGGAGACTGAGAGCAGGCTCAAACAGTTCAGTGTCAGCTCCACAGAAAAAAGGACCACAGACAGATCAGCTCCGAACAAGACAGAAAACTACAAATCTGAATTCCTGCACTTCTGTCATTGGGTGAATCCATCACTGCATCAACCAGTTTCCACTTTCTCCTTTGCCAACACTGATGCCAAGAGCTACATTTATGGTTTAAGTAACTATACAGGCAGTTCACGATGGCCTACTCCTATTTCTTTTAAATTTGTGAACACAGTAGAAAACTGTTCCATAATTCTCTGAAAATCTAACAGGATTACACGGGTTTTTTTTCTGATAAGCCATAAGTTAATGTTTTTTCACTTCTGTTCTGCATTTGTCACATCAATGTCAGAAGAATCATATTTTCACTAACAGAGAACAGCCTTTCCAAGCCACCACCTTGTTTACTTCCGACTCCAAGGTGACCTTAACAAACATTCAGCAAAGAGAAGAGAAGCTGGTCTCCCAAATTAACTGTAAGAAACTTCTGCTGAAATGTTTTTTCCAAGCAAATTTTCTCATTATTTTTGATTGTCATAAGAAAATCTTTCTCTATGTTCTCCCTCCCACTTCTCTTCACTAGAAAGATTTCATATCCATTCTGTAATAAATTAGTATGTCTCCAGCTGTCAAAGTAACACATATACAGTCAAATGGAAAATCATTCCCTTCAATCCACCACAGAAAGCAATAAGCAATATGAAAAAAAAATAAAAAGGAACAATGAGAATCATAGAATCACTAGGTTGGAAAAGACCTCCAGGATCATAGAGTCCAACCATTCCTATCAACCACTAAACCATGTCCCTGAGCACTTCATCTACCCATCTTTTAAATACCTCCAGGGATGGTGACTCCACCACTTCCCTGAGCAGCCTCTGCCAGTGCCCAATGACCCTTTCCATGAAAAATTTTTTTCTGATGTCCAGCCTGAACCTCCCCTGGTGGAGCTTGAGGCCACTCCCCCTTGCCCTGTCTCCTGTCACTTGGGAGAAGAGGCCAGCTCCTTCCTCTCTACAACCTCCTTTCATGTAATTGTAGAGAGCAATAAGGTCTCCCCTCAGCCTCCTCTTCTCAAGGCTAAACAACCCCAGTTCCCTCAGCCGCTCCTCCTAAGACTTGTTCTCCAGTCCCTTCACCAGTTTCATTGCTCTTCTCTGGACACGCTCCAGAGGCTCAATACCCTTCTTGTAGCGAGGGGCCCAGAACTGGATTCCAGGTGCAGTCTCACCAGTGCTGAGTCTAGGGGCAGAATACCTCCCTGGACCTGCTGGTCACACCGTTTCTGATCCAAACCAAGATGCCATTGACCCTCTTGGCCATCTGGGCACACTGCTGGCTCATGTTCAGATGGCAGTCAACCAAGACCCTTAGGTCCTTGCTTTCCAGCCACTCTTTCACTAGTCTGTAGCACTGCACAGGGTTGTGCCCCAAGTGCAGGACTCAGCATTTGGCCTTGTTAAACCTCGTACCACTGGTCTCAGCCCAGCAATCCAGCCTGTTCAGATCCCTTTGCAGAGCCTCCCTGCTCTCCAGCAGATCAACAGTTCCACCCAACTTAGTGTCATCCGCAAACTTACTAAGAGTACGTTTGATGCCCTCGTCCAGGTCAATGATAAAGACATTGAACAGAGCTGGACCCAGCACTGAGCCCAGGGGGACACCACTTGTGACTGGCCTCCAGCTGGAGTTAACTCCATTTAGCACCACTCTGGGCCCGGCCATCCAACCAGTCTTCCACCCAGGAGAGTGTGCACCTGTCCAGGCCAGAGGCTGACAGTTTCGTAAGCAGAAAGCTGTGAGAAACTGTGTCAAAGGCTTTACTGAAGTCCAAGAAGATTACATCCACAGCTTTTCCCTCATCCAGTAGTCGAGTCACTTTGTCATAGAAGGTGATCAGGTTAGTTTGGCAAGACCTGCCTTTCATGAACTCCTGTTGACTGGGCCTGATCACCCAGCTCTCTTGCATGTGCTTCCATGATAGCACTCAAGATCACCTGTTCCATGACTTTCCCCGGCACTGTGGTCAGACTGACAGGCCTGTAGTTTCCTGGATCCTCTCTCCGACCCTTCTTGTAGATGGGTGTAACATCACCAGTCTCCAGTCCAGTGGAATTTCCCCAGTCGCCAGGACTGCTGGAAGATGATTGAAAGGGGTTTGGCAAGCATGTTTGCCAGCTCCCTCAGCACTCTTGGGTGGATCCCATCCGGCCCCATAGACTTGTGAGTGTCTAATTGGGCAAGCAAGTCTCTAACCACCTCCTCTTGGAACATGGGAGCTTTGTTCTGCTCCTCTAACACCTAGGTATGTACACATAGGGAACAACTTTCCTTACTACTAAAGACTGAGGCAAAGAAGGCACTAAGTACCTCACCCTTGCCTCATCCTTTGTGACAGTAGTTCCCTTTGCATCCAGTAAGGACTGAATATTCTCCCTTGTCCTCCTTTTACTATTAATGTATTTATAGAAATTTTTTTTATTATCTTTCATTGACATGGCCAATCTGAGCTCTAGCTGGACTTTAGCCCTCCTGATTTTTCCTCTGCACGATCTCACTTCCTCCCTGTAGCCCACCCAAGACACCTGTCCTTTCTTCCAAAGTTCATAGACATTCCTCTCCTTTTTTATGTCCACCCATATCTCCCAGCTCAACCAAGCTGGATTTTCCCCCGACGTCTCATTTTCCAGCACACAGGGACAGCTTGCTCCTGCGCTGCCAGAATTTCCTTCTTGAAGAGTATCAGGCCCTCTTGGGCTCCCTTGCCTTTAAGGACTGTCTCCCATGGGACTTTATCAACCAACCTTCTGAACAGCCTGAAGTCTGCCTTCTGGAAGTTTAATGTGGCTGTTCTGCTAACCCCCTCCTCACCTTACCTGGAACTGAGAATTCTACCATCTCACGATCACTTTGTCCCACGCGTCCTCCAACCATCACATCCCCCACAAGGCCTTCTCTGCTCACAAACAGCAGGCCCAGGAGGGCACCTTCCCTTGTTGGCTTTTCCACCAGTTGTGTGAGGAAGTGGTCATCCACACGCTCCAAGAACCTCCTAGACTGTTTCTCCTCTGGTGTCTTGTACCTCCAAAAGACATCCAGAAGATTAAAGTCTCCAACAAGGACAAAAGCTTGAGACTTCTCCCAGTTGTTTATAGAAGAGCTCATCAGCTTCTTCTTCTTGGCTGGGTGGTCTATAACAGAATCCCATCACAATATCTGCCTTCTAGTGGGCTCCTGTGATTTTTACCCACAGACACTCAATCCTGTCATCACCATAATTGAGCTTGAGGGTATCGAAGCACTCTCTAACAAAGAGGGCTACCCCCCCACACCTCTCCCACCTTTCCTGTCTTGCCTGAGGAGTTTATTTCCCACCATAGCAGCACTCCAATTATATGAGTCGTCTCACCACGTTTCCGTGATGGCAACTACATCGTAGTCTCCCTGCCCTACAATAGTTTCCAATTCCTCCAGTTTATTACCCATGCCGCATGCATTGGTGTAAATGCACTTCAGCTGGGCTGTTATTCCCTCAGCTCCCATTAAGAGAATAGCATTCATTCCCAAATGACTCGTACTTGGATTATCTAACCCATCAGTGCCAATTACATCTTTTTCATCACTAGATGTACTTGCTCCCACTTGCTCTGAGTTGATATACTGGAGGCCCTCACCAGTACACCATCTCTCAGGCACTGGAGTGCCACTTAGTATCATAGAATAGTTTGGGTTGGAAGGGACCTTAAGATCATCTAGTTCCAACCCCCTGCCATCGGTAGGGATATCCCACTAAATCAGGCTGTCCCAGGCCCCATCGTACCTGGCCTTGAACACCTCCAGGCATGAGGCATCCACAACTTCCCTTGGCAACCTGTGCCAGTGCCTCAATACTCTCATGGTGAAGAAATTCTCCCTAATGCCCAGTCTAAATCTGCCTCTCTCCAGTTTGTACTCATTCCCCCTCGTCCTATCACCACAAGCCTCTCTGAATAGCCCCTCTTCCAGAGTCACTCCTGACTAGCCTGGCTTCATCCCCCTCCCCCTTCACATCTAGTGTAAAGCTCTATTAATGAGCCCTGCTACATTTTTAGTGAGGACTTTTGTACCCCTAGGAGACAAGCATGCCTCATCCCTGGTAAGGAAGCTTGAAGGTGCATGGGCCTGTCCATGATCAAAAAACCCAAAGTTTTGCTCCTTACACCAGGTTTGGAGCCAGGTATTAATCGACTGACTGATTCTTCTTGATCTCTCCTTCTTCGTTCTTTGTTGTTGGAATGGAGGTAAACACTACTCGTGCCCCAGAGCCCTTCACCATTTTCCCCAGAGCCCTTAAGTCCCTCTTAATTGCCCTCAGCTTCTTCCTCTGGACGTCATTATTGCCTGTTTGGAACACTAGCAGAGAGTAATAATCTGTGGGTTTTACCAGGGAAGGAAGTTTTATCGTGTCTCTCACTGAGGCCACAGGCAGGCAGCAGACCTCCCTGTGCAGTGGCTCCAGTCTGCAGATAGGGCCTTCTGTTCCCTTCAGAAGGGAATCCCCCAAGACAATAACTCTTCTTTTTCTCAGAGGTTGTTTTGATGTTCATTTGAAAATGGCACAGCCTAGGGAATGCTTCTAGGGATGTGGGAGCCATCCTCCTCATCTGTAGAGATTGATTCCACTTGCAGCACTTGGTATTTATTCTGCAAGGGAACCTGTGGGTTTGTTGTCTGAATGGGGACAACAGGCTTTCTGCACCAGGCAGGAACTTGCTGCTACTCCCGGTATTTTTTCTCCTCAGTCTTACATTTGGTGGATGGGTAGTTGACAACTGCACTTGCAATGAGAGGGTGCTGCTCCACTGGTCTATCTCTGCTCGAACTGTCGCTCAAACTGCCCTGTTTTTCTAACACGCCCTGCACCTGCTGTTTGCTGTGCTCCTGTTTGCGGTGCTCCGGGTTGTGGTACTCCCTAGGGGCCGTTTAAATCTCTGTTCTCTAGAGGAGATTATTAGTCTCTCAATTAAGGTATTTGTGTAGACACATTATTTTGGGAAGTAGAAATATTATCATTGTTGGAAAAATTAACTCTTCTGCTCTCATAAGCATAGCACAGAACATTGTGACATGTTTTGGATAAGCTACCCTACAAGTAGGACTATGTTATTACTTGGTCTTCAGTAAACAAACAAAAAAAAAAAATCGAAAAACAATTACATAATCCAAGTTACCAAAAGTAATCCCCCTCTGCAACCAATATGATAATTTCCCCATCTCCAAGGAAATGATTTAGTAGTGGATGAGTGCGGTTGGTCTTGATGATCTCAAAGATCTTTTCCAACCTAGTGATTCTATGATTCTATGAAGTACAACCAAGTCTGTCTGATTAGTAGTAGCTGGTGATCATCTATCACTTACCACCCTATTGCTTCATCCAAACATATATTTTACCATTCTCTTCCATCACACTGTTCCATTCCATCCAAATATCTGCTGTGGTACATCCTTTCACAATAGTTTCCAATGCTGTCAGCCTTTGAATGCTTTTTGTGATCACATCTTACTAGCTAATCAAACATTTGGAGAATGTCTTTCTAAACATTGTCTAGACCACAATCAACCAGAAAAATCTTAGCCAGAAGATTCCACATTCTGTATTGAAAAGTGGGATATGTGCACTTGTAATTCCCTATGCCTCAACTTCAAATGTAACTGTATAGGGGGAAAAATGAGAAAAATAAATCAGTAAACAGTTATTGGTTGGTAAAAAATACACTTTTGAGATGGTCAGAGGCTGCCAAACAAAAGCAGATGACTGTATCCAGAACAAATGCAGCGTGCGAGCAAGCTGGATCCTGGAGGTTTCTCCAGGAATTTCTTCTCACCTGCTGTGCGGTAGCACTAATGGCTCAGCAAAAGGACTGCCTGCAAGACGGGAGGCTCTAGTAAGGGCCCTCACCAAGACCAGCTGCTGAGAAGAGAGTCAGAAAAAAGGTCCATGATCCTCCTATAAATTCAAGGTGAGGAGTGAATGAGAATAAAATGGAGAATAACAGGTAGGAAAAAAGTCTAAGCAAAATATAAAACTGTTCATGTCCATTGCGAGACAGAAGCATCCAGAAAAGCAGCTGCTAATACAGCTTTAAAGCCAGTGACTGGCGTTTGGTGACAAATTTCATACTTCGATTTCCAAAAATCTGTGAATAATATTATCCTACAGCCTCCTCTGACTGCCAAAGACCTGTTCCACAATAAACTCCTGCACTGGTGTTCCTCATCAAAGTTGGGGCAGAAATCTGTGCAGGATGAACAGGAAGACAAGTAAGGACCAAAGGAAGGTATTTAATTAAAAATTCTCCCTTGTTAAAAACTAACCATCAAATAACTTGGGGGTTTTGTCTGCTCTAGGCTTTAGCCCCAAGGTGCTTGCTGAAGTTTTCCCTTACATTTTCAACCAATGCTTTAAAAAGGTTCAATTGATGCAAGCTGCTGGCTAAACATTCAACCAGTTTGTGTCACCAATGGGTTTTTTTCCAAGTGTAGAAGTTATTTTCATCAATATAACTGAGTGAAGAAGTCAAATTTGACTTGAAATAGGAAAGTATGCTTAAGAGATTAAATCACTAGTTCTTAAATTTAGAAGGATAAAGGGTCTAGAAAGAGCACAACAATAGCTACTATATCTTCCTCCTTAACAAGTTAGTTCAAGATATACATTAATACTTTCCCTTTCTTGCCATGCTTAGTATATGGGATACTTTATCCAGTAAGACAGATTTAACTGGATTTGTACATTTCCTTTAAATAGTGACATACACCACATCTATAAGCCAGTGAGGTGTTAGCATAGTGTTTTCAAGTGTACGTGTATATTTTTATCAAGCAGAATTACCTCTACTGACACCTCACAAGATAGCATCAAATATGACCAGTAGTTACCTTGCTATACAGCAAACTGCTTACCATTCTGAAGCAGTCTGTCTATTGTTAGTGATAGATATATAGCTTGGGGAACCTTATTCTCATGTAAATATAAAATGTCATTTGGCATCTTCTAACAGAAATATAAAGATTACTCTATGTAATTGATTGAAGATTCAATTACCTAGTTGCTTATTATCTAACCTGTAGATCTTTCTTCTCATCAATAAAAAGTATTAATATACAAGATACATTCAACCAATTCTCCCTTAGAATACTGAAACTGTAAAACATGAACCTATACTCAGTTTCCAATTTCCTTATTTGAATAATGATTAAGATCTATCCTGATCAAAATAGCATCCAATTTTGTATTAATCCCTCCCACAACTTGTTCAAGCTTTGAAGAAGTTCATTGCAATGTAACTGCAATGATCACCACACTCTTCCTCAGAACTACCATAAAAACACATATTCAAATATTTATTTCACTATCTACAGCTACTAGAGGAAAATACAAGGTCTGACACAAAAAAAGCTGAGACAAACCCTATAGCTCAGGAGAGGAGACAGAGAGATGATTATAGGACATGTTTTAACCTGTCACAGTGAGACAAGGCTCCACTCAGTCACTTCACTCAGTGTGAGTGGGTGTGCCTTCAAATACAGATGTTTTGTTATCCTTAGTCAGAAAACGTCAGTTTGTAAGGGTGAACAGTGAGCTAACATCAAATCTCTTGTAAAACTGAAGAAATTATAGCAGAAACTTTTCAGTTACTGACCGAGGCTTACAGTGAAGAGATCCCAAAGACTGAGTTGGTGCTCAAAGGAACTCATTTTTTTGGCAGCAGAAGATGTGAAAGCAAAAACAAGAGAGATCTTCAACAGCATTTCAGAAAATGACCTGCAGAATTGCTTTGAATGTTGGCGGCATTATATGCAGCTGTATGTCACCTCAGAAGGAAACTATTTTGAAGGTGATCGTAGTTGATTTTCTTAATCTGTTAAGTAAAGAGAGTCACAGGCACAGTTCAATTTTTTTTAGTGTTGGTCCTCACACATTTTGTTGCAAAACTCCTCCCAGATCAAGTTTTCGTTTAGAACCTCATTTCTTGTACTTCAGAAATTCATCATGCATTACAACTAGTACAGCACAGTTAAATGGGAGTTCCCAGTTAATTTTAATTTGCATCAAACAAACAGATACTCTACTATCATTCCGCCATACTAAAACATTGGCTAGAGAATACACTGTTATTTTCAATCTACAGTGATCAATGGCATGAAAGACTGTCAGCAGACTGGCAAATAGTTCTAATTTTAAATCACAAAACATATGTTGTGACTTTATTATTTCATAGGGAGATATCACCACTCATTAGTGAAAGTGAGTAGGACTGTCTAGCTCTCTCACTTTCCAGCTTTGGTACCTTGATTCATTCTTATTTTTTTTCCTCACCAAAATGTTTTAGACTCTTTGGTGTTAGTAAAGGGTGTTCCTTACTTTCTGGAGATTTCTTTTAATGGACTTATAATTAGAACTTGGAATTAGTTCAGGAAAATTTTTCAATTAAAAATTATACAGTCTTCTCTTCTAGCTCAGAGGAACAACAGCACATTAAGTTAAAAAGAAAAAAAATCAACCCCTAACCAAAAAAACATGGGAGGGGGCTGTCTCCATTCTGTTTTATTCTTTACAAGAAGCATGCAAAGACAGTTCAAGAGGAAAACTAAGACAAGAAGTGCTTGTGATGTACAGAAATGGCAGGACAAACAAAATCAACAGGAGGCTGAGAATGACTGGGGCATTTGAAGGAAAAAGGAGAAAATCAAGTTCATTTGTACCTCTCATCAAGCATTTCTCTAGTAACTGATTTTTAGCATCATCCTGATAGCTGGCAATAGGCTGCAGTGATTGAAAGGTAAAAATGAAAAAAATATTGCCCATTCTCTTGATACAATTAAAAGCTTTGCTCTTGGCCCACTCTACTAGGTCGAACAGCAATGCAAAGATAAAAACACTCCCTATAGGACAGAGAGAGCATTGGACTGCTCCTGAGTCATCCTCTCAGCTCTGCCAGGACTCCCACCACACATCTCATTCCATTTGAATTGTTATGTGTCTCCTAAGTGCCATGAAAATTAAAACTTCCTTTGTTGTTTTTTTTCTTTTTTTTTTTGAGGAGGCTGAAAAAATCTTGCATCCTGCAGCTCTGCTTCTTAGAAAAAAATTCCCCCCCCCCATTTTATATCATGGAATTCAGCCAATGAGGCACTACAAAAAAGGCATCAGAGGACCAAGAGAGTAGAATGTACAGGTAACTCAGCAATTAGGACAGTGAGTCACTGAGGAAAGGGGTAAACCTGGAGGGTCCACTAATATTCCCACCTTTCCTTCTTTATCTACTTTCTCCCTTGACCTTTTTAATAGAATATAACAAAGCCAAATTAACCTAATTATTTTCAATAGTAGAAAAAGTAAAAGTGTTGAAGATGCTAATAAAGAAATAAGGTATGACAAAAATGGCAAGGAAAAAATACTACAAATTATCATCTTAATAGTCAATGTCTTTTTGACATAACACGAAATCTACAATATGATTTCACTTTTTTGTAGTGGGATTTTATTTTTTAAATAAAAAACAGAACAAAAAAAGCCTTCAGCGACTGGGGAAAAATTTTACACTAAATAACAATCTCAGCACAGTCATTCCACATTTATACAGATTTGGTTGATTAGTTGGAAGATCAAAAGACAATAAGTACATCAGGGAAAACAATTACAAACCAGATTTCAGAAAAATAACAAATCAGGCATTCAAAAAGATACACAGTCTTATTTGCCACAATCACCCATTCTGGAGCTTGAAGGTATATAAAAAGAAACTTCACTGAGAGCTTTATTATATTGCATTTTGAAATAGCAGGAAGTCTGACACTTCAGACAATGAAGGGCTTCACATGAGTGTATTTTTCATGAATAATTAAGAAAATGTCAGTTAGCTGGCTTAGCTGCTTTTAAGTAGCTTGGTTCTTTTGCTTCTTCTAGCTGCTACCCTTCCACTTTAACTGTAGAGCAGGCAGCAACACTTTTTCCTTCATCACAAACCAGGAAAATGCCCCTTAAATCAACAGGCTGAAATTTTCTATATTACATAGGCATACAATATGTCACTACAATCTCTGTAAATTTTATCTCTGTAAGAGTTACATTTCAACAGCTTGACTTAAAAATATTTTGAATAACAACTCTTTTTGTTTGTTTCTCCTTATTGCTATTATATTTTCAAACAATGTAAACCATTAATGAATAGTAAGAATATTTCTAATAACTTCAGATGCTTTGTATAAAGTAAGGGAAACTGTGTTGGCTTGGGTTTTTTTTAATTACTCCATAAAAAAGTAAATAAACGCTACTTGTAGAGCAGATCACACTCAGCAAAACCATACACATTTGTCTAAAAAAGTATAATAAATATGAAGTTCTGTTCTAAAATGAGAGATAGAAACTCAGGGTTAGACTTAGGGAAATTATAATCCCCCCTGCAGTTTTATACAGAGTGAAACTAGATCCTTTCTGCCTTGAGAAGCAGAAATATCCATAGTATTATCTGAGGTTTTTCCAGATATATGCTGTGTTCATTCTGAGTATTAGTGCACTATACTGATAGCAGTTTCACTGGACAAAAAAATAAAACAGTAGATTTGTCACTTTAGACAGCCCATAAGGGTCACTTCACAGTCACATTTAAAGTCTGCTACTGGAACAAATTTTCAAATACAATTTATCCTTCTAGTGTATGACATAATCACTATAGGTAAAAAAACGCAGCACACCTCAGGCAGATGGAATACTCTGAAGGCCAATAACATTTACAGTTATGAATGCTATGCTGGAAATGTAAGCGCCTTGCTACAGGCCATATATTCAGGACAGCATTCCCCTTGACTTACCAAATTATATAGCGAGAAGACCATTTATTCATTTCTCTCTGAACCCTGCAGTACTAAGCAGACACTGCAGACGAAGGTCCTGAGCTGGTAAACTGATGCTCTGATACAGTACAGCCAATTCTGCTCTCCAACGTGGCAGTCAGGGGGGCAAGATGTGCTAATGAAGTCAGAAAACGTCATCACCTGGAGGTCTACAACACCCAAGTCAAGATTTCTGTTCTACCATATAGATGTTATCCAGAAGGAATATTACAGTACTGAGTATAACTTTCACATTAATGTTTTTATTACTAAAATACAATCTGCACTAGGGGATATCCAAAACCCATAAACACTTATTAACACTCTGCTTTCTCTTCACAATTTCTTTACCTACTTCCAAACACATTTCCCCATAGTCTCATAAGGAAATTACTATTTTCTTTGTATGAATTATTTAGGCAAGTAACCTAGAAAGATTCTCATCAAGATGCAGGAAAGCCCAACAGAGCCAAACTCTGTGACTACAGAATGAATGATGTCTAATCTACCTGCTGCTGGTTACGACACGGAACAGGAACAGGATTTTGGAGTAGGAATGGTGAATACACAACTGACGACTCACACATGATTCTCCAGAATTCAGGTGTAACTCCCATACCAGAGACAAGGGGGGATCTCAAGGATTACCTCTCTGAGGTTTTCCTCAAACAGTGATTTTGCGTGTTCGCAGAATGCACAGAACACACAGAACACACACAGCAGAACAGGCTCCTCTCTCCGAAGGGAGCCAAGAAAACAGACAGTAATGGGATTAGAAATAATTGGCATGTGACACTACAACTAAAAAGTGTAAAGTATATAGTATGATTTCCCAGTTAATTTCTATTATCCTGAAATATCCTGAATCATTATCTTAATTATTATATTGTAAAATATTACCTTAAATATCCCGAGATATGCTGGTATCTCCCATTTGTTGGACTAGGGAAACTTTAACCACTCATTCAACTGTCTCCCCACTGAAATCAATATACAGGTATTATTTTACATATGGAGTTTTCCACATATTGTATTCTGAAAAATTTACACTTGGCTGGGCTAGTAGCCACCCCAACACTCAGCCAATCACTTTGTATGTTTCCAATATGCAGACTTTGACCTATTACTTACAACTCTGGAAAACTTTAAGTGATCAGAAAGCTTTCAGCTCAGCTCTCAGGCTTTGGGGAGTTCAGCCAAAGTGATTATTAGCTCTATGTGCAATTTTAATCAGGCCTCCTTCTTTGACAGCCCTTATTTACCCCGAGTATAAGCTTCCCTCTCCCCAGTGGTGACAGAGGCACTAAACACAATATACAAAATATGCTGGCTATAGGAAAAAAATGCAGCACTACATGAAGTTAATCATTATCTGAAAAATCTCTTCTTCGCACCACAGAAAACAAGGTGTGCAGTAGACTGTAAAAAGAGAAACCAGACTCTCATGATGGCAGAAAAAAAATTGTTCCTCTGCCTCCAGACATGGCTTTTTTGCTGGTAAGCAAACCCCAGACTTTACAGAAGTAACCTTTAGCCGCAAGTTCTTCATATTCTACACGTCCAGCTCTTCTTAAGTCTGATTAAAAGATTGCCAGAAACATCAAGAGCTGCAACCCTCAACCGACAACAGCAGCTTTGCTAACAACATGAACCACTACATAATGAACAGTACCAGAAAAATTACTTCCTGGGCACTTAAAAATTAGCGCTATATTAGCAGGTCTTTCCAAAATGACTCTGTATATCAGGTCACCATCTGCAGAGTAAGGACAAACCTGATAGAACTCCTGAAAGACTAAGAAAAACACTTGTGTCCACAAGCACTACTGTGTAACTCACACAAGCTTTCAGTGGTGTAAAACCTGGGCCTACAAAGGGAACAATGGATGAGAAAAATGCTGAAAAGCTGCCCATTATGTGACCAATGCTACTGAACAAGGCAGGAAAGTCTCCAAGTTTCTGGAACTCACATAACAAGAAGGGAATAGCAAGATAAACTTAGTTTGAAAAGCAGATTTAACTCCTGACATTTCCTGTTTTTCAAGTGTTCGATTTTTGCATCTTAATATTCTTTGAATGAACAGTTAATAACAGTTCATGCAAAGAATACTCACTTCATAACATGTTCAAGAAATGGTATTACTGCATTTGCTTCATACAACAAATTTAGAGGAAAAGGAACTATGCTTCATAGCTGACCAATACATAATTTTAAAAGCAGGTGTGTCTCTTTTCATTTTCCAGCTGAGCAATTTTTTCTATTAAAAGTATCCACCTGAAATAAAAAAGTCTTAGCCTAGAATGAAAATAAATAAATCCCCATTGCACTATGAAAAAATGGAGCATATAGTACTAACAAATAATTTCTGTAATTTTTAAAATAGCTACTATGAATTTGAGAACTTTCATTACAATTGCAACCCTGAAAGATGGTTTTAAACTTGATTTCATCCTAGATTATCTATTTATTATTTCCAGAAGGCAAAATTTAGGATATAAGTAAGGTTTTTTTATTGTCAGATGCAATAAGATGTTCAAGACAAGGACCGATTCCTGCTTTAGACTATGAGAGTGAAAATCACAACAGGGTTTTAAGCAACCAAAGCTATTTGACTGTCAGCTTCCCAGGGATACAATAAATAACACAGTCCTTAAAAAAGTCTGTGAACTACTTGTTTGCAAATGATAAAACATACTATGCTAGTAAGTAACTAGACAGATCCTTGTCCTGAATAAACACTACGTAAATCAATTCTTAGCATTGACTGAGATAGGCAAATGTCTGCCCAGCGTCATTTGGTCTGCAATGAAGAACAAAAAACATGAAGCTGTCAGAACAATTTTTATGCTGTATTTCCAAATCCATTACAGTGTTCTTTCTTATACTACTGAGTGTTTGCCAATAAAGTAGCTAAGCTGTTGGTCTCATTAATCTGCAGTTCTTCATTAAATATCAAGCTATGCTCATTTCCCTGTGAGTTTTGTTCCATTAAAAACTGTGCTTACCTATATAAAATATTTTAGGCAGATGCAGCGTTGCTCAACCTCTCCTCCAGGGACCTTATGACTACGTCAGCATCCCATCCACCCAGTGCACAGCAGAGCCTGCTACATTGCTATTAATATATTGTGCAAACACACCTATAAGACTACCAAGATCATCACTACTCTGTTTTGCATCTTTGTGGCGAGAGCTAAACGAAAGAGCAATACACAGAGCTCTAAATGCATTTTCCAGTTCAACTGAAAATATTTCTAATCAAATTAGAAAAATGTTGCCTGTAATGAGGTTGAACAGCTAAAACTTATTTGCACCATCCTTACAGTTAAACGTTATTAATAGCAGCCAGAACTCATAAGAAAAGGACTGACATCAAAGGAATGACTGAATAAACAACTAAGTTTTCTTCACAGAAAACAGGTGCTGTATTCCTGCAGATTTCAATGTGCAGCTGTAGGTAAGGCAGTGTATTCAAGGCCTCACTAAGAGGAAGAAGAGAATAGAATGACGGTTCACTCTAAGGGGCACTAGCCGGCCAGCACAAGTAACAAGTGTCTATTAAGGAAAAAAGGAAAGAAAGAGACTTCATTAGACTTGCTGCTCATGCAACACCATATATAAATCTGCATATAGCTATGCTGTGTTTTGGCAGGAAGATTGTTTGAAGGGATTTATACATTTCTGATTAAAACGATCCCAAGTGCTCCAATCTTTAAAATATGTCCCTCGGCACTAATAATTTCATGATGAAGGCTAAATTATGTTCAGACCAAATTTAAAAAATTGAGGCAAATTGCATTAGGCTATTTAATACAAATGTTCATTCGCATGAATAGCAATCATATGTTTATTCTCATATCCTGCAGGAACAAGGACATAAAGGCGATTTGTCTTTACCAAATCTCCAGACACAATGAGAAGCAAAGACAGGGAGAACTTGACTAACGGTATCTGGTTTTCCTCTGTCAGTGGCCTTACTGCAGGTAACTACCATAATGTACTTCTGTATCAACTGGGATGTCACACCACCATGTGTCTACTCTCATTAATCTGTTCCGGGTGCTAATTTTCCTCCACTTCCCAGATTTCTATTGTCTTCCACAACAAACTCTGATATTACAGTGACATACAGGACTATCTATTTGTATATCTTCTACTTTTCAGAATTTAGGTTTCCTGCCCTGCAGTTACAGAGTTCAATCTTTTCCCCCTTCAGACGCATAATTTTTTTTTTAAAGTTTCATTATTTATTTTCTCCTCCTTTTCTATTTGTCTTGCCCTAGGGCTTTGTTTTTATATTTATTATATTTTCTCTTTCCTCTTCTTTAGAAAAGAAACCGGAGACAACTTTATTTGACTCTACTCACTCTAACATCAACACTGAGCACTCATTATTATTTCTTCACCACATTCACTTCCTTCCAATGTTTTCCTTACCCACTTCCATCCATCCAGAAATACATGTAGCATTGGGCAAACACAAAGCAACTGCATCAGTGGCTGCCCACTCCAAAGCAGCTGCGGCACCTGGATCTCCATTATTCCAGCACCAAAATCAGACTCTGAAACAAACTGGCAGGGCTTGCTCCAAGGGCTTCAAAATTGAGAAGGTGACCCAGAACACCATGGCTGATTCCAGAAACTTTGGAGGGCCACATAGATGCTCAAACTAGGAGGCACAAGGGAAGCTTTATGAAATCTTTCAAAAGGAACAGCTACGTATTTTCAGTATAAGAAATACAGTTGCTAATATAGAAGAATCCTACGTAGGGGAAGCGTGCTAAAGCCTAGAAAAATGAAAGGTTAAAGGGGTTTGCACGAGAACAGTAAAAACATGCATAAGAACAGAGAACACATCCTAAACTGCACTTAAATATAACTAAATTGTCAATTTGTACCCCAAAAAGAACAAAATCCCTTTGCTAGGCTCACAATCAACCCATCTTGCTAAAGGAAGCCTAAATTACGAGCTAGTTAACTCGGCCTCCCTGCAAAGCTGACAAAGATGAATCTAACATTTAGGTATTATCGTGTGCACATTTCAACATGAAGATATAAAACAGAAATTGATTCCATTTAGAGAAGAATTACTTAAGAAAAAAATTCCAAACCAACACAAAAAAAAAATCCCTTAACATGCAACTGAACTACCAGATTCTTTTGATGTGTTTGTGGAACCGCAAAAAGACAGCAAGTAAATTTTTAGAAGTGTGTTTAATACTGAAATAGTGCAGAGTTGGTAATGCGATTCCTTCACCAACATTTCCAAGCATATTCTTCTCTCTTACACAGGATCTGCAGTTTCTCCAATGTCCCCATGCTCACCAAAACTTCAAATGGTTTGATTCCTAATAGACAGCTGGCACCATCTTGAATTTTCTTCCCAGCAGATTTGACTGATCCTTGCCACCTTCTAGTCTGTTTCCTCTAGCAAGCTCCCAGTCTTCCCACACTGTCTGCCTGCACTCTTATCATGGATACCTGGTAAGTTAAGAGAATGCACCCACCAAGTGTACGTATCCCTTTCACACGTTCAGTGCTGTAACTCAGAAACGCATGAGTACATTTTTTGAAAAAAATCAGGACCAAACCTTTTTTTTTAATATATATGAGAAAGAAAGAGACACAAGGATGTTATATTTACAAAGTATATTACACTGCATATCTGATTTAATAATGGGTATAATATGCATATAGACTTTGTATCATTCGCATACCTCACGCAAACGGAGACAGGGCATCAAAATGACTATAACCTGATAATATAAAATTTATTCTCAGTATCCTGCCTTGGTAAGAACTTCACACAGATGGCTCAAGAAACATTTCAGGTGCTTTTTGCCTCCCTACATATCTGAGCCCACAGACGGGAGCTGTTATACACTATCAGATACATTGCCTACCTGCACCAAGATTTTCACCTTGTAGATACTAACATTAAAAATTTCAGAGGAAAGCAAAAAAAAGGGAAACAAAAGAGAGAAGAAATAAAGAGTAGGCAGATGTAGGTTTTCACCTCCTCAAGTATCACTCGAGTTACAAATGATGTCAAAGAGCAAAGCACTAGATCTTTTTTCCTGTCCAAAACTCCGTCCATTTTCAGCTCACTGCTATTTTGTCATCTTACTAGAACCCTCCTGATTTCCCTAGAGCTAACCCAAAGCAATAGTATTTCCTGGTGTTCTACATTCAAGATGCAAGCCTAAGCATTGGGCTAAATTAAAGGTGCTCATATACCACCAAATGAGCAGAACTAAATGATTTTCTGAGTGATAGGTACTTTTGCAGAATACCTATCCACATTTCTAAGGCACCTGTCACTGTAGGATCTTCTGACAAAAAAGCTTTGTTCTATTTAAGTCTCCAAAGACTTCCTTTCTCAGTGCTGGAACACACTGAAAAAAAGGTTTTTAAAAAAAAATAAATTTCCACATAAATGCAGGCATAGAAAAATCCTGCAAATCCCACATTACATAACTGATTTCTTTTCTGCTTTGTGTACAAACGACGGGTACAAACAAGACCAAATCACAGGCGCACAGCACACAGCCTGTGAACTCATTAAGGGCACATTAGCAAAGGCATGTACTCAAGAACTAACTGCTTTGGGAAAGAAAACAGTACAGAGGATTACACCCACAAGGATTCTAAACTAATATTAGGGCAAGTAACACTGAGCCCTGAGTAACAGCATGCAAAGCTCCAGAAACCTTCTCCTGTTCTGCACCACAAACCATATGCAGAATTAAAACTTTTGCTTGGGCAGAATATTTCAGCTCTATATTATCATGCCAAAACCAAATCAGAAAAACAAATAAACACATACAAGTCTTGGGGCTGAGTCTTCCACCATCTCTTCTGCATGCTAACATGTGCATCATCCATGCTTAGCACTAGAGAAATAAGCATCACACACGCCATCTACAAACTCACAAACCCTCTGAAATGTGCCATAACAGACATAGTCGTAAGACAGAAGAACAAACACCTTAAAGAGGTTGAAAGCTCTGCTGGAGACAGACCCTACCATCTGTGACGAATTAACCATTGCAAAAGATAGTTCAAATTTTCTGTTTAAGACTACACTGACACTCCTCCAAATGACTAAAATGGGTCACAAGATCTTTTTTAGAAAAAGTACACTCTTTGTAAGGCAATAGTTGTTATTAAATTAGTAGATAACATTTGTAAGACGTAGATGAAAATTCCACGTAATTGTTGATTACTGATAAAAACAGCAAAGGATCTGCAGCCTGAAATGTTTGCTCACCTTATATAAGGCAGTGAGATAAATTCTCTGAACAAGACAGATGTGCATTCAAAAATAAATAATATTACGGATAACAGAGGCACCTGTGCAACCTCATTAGGCAGGATGAATTCGGGTCTGATGATTTCTTCCTAGAATAAACTCCATAATTTATTTTTATGAGACAGTTATGAATTTTGAGGTAAATGCAATATAATAATGGCATTTTGTATAAAGAAGAGCTGATACAACAATGTTCAGCTCTGCATTAAAAGAGGTAAGCTTCAAACTTGTAAGAGGAATTACTGTTCTAAATCATTTTTGCCTACAAATGTCTCATGTTGCTGGCCAAGGAATGGGGAAGTTTTGTATTTTGGTGTGTAATAAAGGCATAAAAGCTGGAAGATCTACCTGTTCTTGGTTTCAAAATAATAAGTCTTAAAAAATATGCACAAGTACATAAATGTCAACAGCATTTTAACGCTAAATAGGGCAAAACTGGCTACAGAAAAGAAACAAAAAAACCACAAAGAAATCCAGCCTTCACAGATTTTCCTCTAAAAATTAAGGGGGGCTTTGTTAGTTTTTTTAATTCCTTTCTCATTTATGAGGGAAATAAGTTTTTATTGACAATCAATACCAATTATAAGCTCAGTAGTGACTGGTCAGCAGCTTAGACGAAACCAGACCTATGTCATATATACCTCAAAAAGAAGCCTGTTTACTCAAGCAAAGGGTTAAAATGAAAAATACGAGAAAAAGTATCCCTATTGACGGATCACAGAAGCAGCCCTGAAAATAGCCCTCCATCTCAGTCCAATTCTGGACAAATTGAACATTCATATCACAAAGTAGCTGCTCTGAACTGTCCCCTTAGTTACCGGGTCACCCACAGAGGTGGCGAGTGAGTGACAGTGCTGTCCCGCAGGTATTCTCCTACGGAGAGTGGTGGAATCCATCGATAGGACTGCGGGAAAAATTCAGAGCAAGCCCAAAGTGACCCTGAGACTGTGATGAAGAGCTGACAGCTCCAGAGGACTTCTACTATTTTTTTTTTGCTAGAGGTATATTTATGCATTTTATCCTGTACATCTAGAACTCTAAGATCAGCTTTTCCTCCTGGGCTGCAGAAGACTACATCAGAAGTCATGCCTGCTCACTTAAGGATTTGACATAACTGCCTTCGACAGGCACACACACAGCATGTCAGCACACATGACACCTTCCTAAACCAGTCCTCACTACTAGACCTCACCTGGACAGCTTCTCTAGTGGAAAACTACAAAAAGAAAACAGCAGCTGGAAACCTCTGACCCAAAGATCCCACAGAAGTTTCAAGGCACTGTAACCCTGGACCCAGACCCAAGTTAATCCAGAACACAACCTGCCCAGAAAATAAAGAAAACTAAAAATGTCACTTGTTTAACAGCTTGTTGGCAGACAGGTGAAATATAGTAACATATCATTGTGGCCAAATTAGGAAAAGAAAATGTCCTGGTCCTTCTCCCTGCCCCTAGCAATGTAGTTTTAACTGTTCCCTTCAAGAGCACCGGGTGCAGGACATCCTTCCATAAGCTACCTTTACTCTCTGCTTCTGGAGGGAGTTGCAAGTGAGGCAAAAATGATTTAAAGAAATTTAAAATTGCATTTTCATTTTTATAGCCAGCAGTACCCAGGCAGACTTAGCCTGCAATAAACACCCCCTACAAAAGCAAGGAAGCTCAGCAGAAGAGGAAGGCCACACAGGTAACTACAGACACAGCTTTGCCACCCAGCCAGGATCCCCAGGCAGAGACAGGCACCAGCTCCTCCTACTGCCGACCACAGCAGGACATCCTGCGGTCCACACAGAGAAACAAAACCAGACTTCTCTTTAAAAAAGGAAAAACATGCACATTCAGCAAGCTCTGTAACTCAGAAATTGGTACTCAGCTCAGTCTGTCAATGAGATAATAAGCACAGCCCGTATAGAAACGAGGAACGCCACTTCGTCACCCCACCCACTGCAGATGGGCACAGAGGGATGCACAACTGCAGCTGGGAACTTTCACGGAGACGGTAAAGGTGGAAGAAAATCAAAGAAAATCCTTCACAGAGCAGATGAAGGTCAAAATAGGAGAGCAAGTACCGAATAAAAGGGAGTAAATTACCTAAAGAAAATGAAAATACAATGCTGTAAGCAAGTACCCACTGCTATAATAAGTTATGTTACTGTTGTAGTTTGCCTTGAACTGCGCCAAATGACATTTTAATAAATTGATCAAAAGGTTACCTAGTTCAGCAAGAATTTCCACCTAACACAAAACATTATTTTGCAGCATGAAATACATTTTTCAGCAGTTTCAATTCAACTTGTTACCTTCCAGAGCAGCAATTCAGTTTGTTAAGATTAAATAATGTCACCTCTCTACTGTGGGTGACAAAACACATCAGTGACAGCCATGTCCCATAAACAGAACTAAAAACTTCATCTCACAAAACACTTCTAGAAGATAGGTACTATAAACATAGTCCCGGACTAGAAAAACAGAAGCTTTCAAGCAGGCATTTTGCAAGCCATATTGAAAAAAAAGTTTCTATTAATACTTCTGATTTTTACTGCTCCGACTTAATTTTATCCACCTTCTGTTAGCACTTTCCATGTCACCAATCACTTCAAGATTTAGTTTTCCTTACAAAAGCCAGGCTGCCTGCTCTGAGTGTTCAAGTACTAAAAAAACATGGACAGGGAACCAATGTATTGCTTCATCAGAGGGTTCGTCTTTGGAGACTCAACCTTAAGCACATACTGAAATTCAGTCCAGTCCTCTTTGAAAGACCTTTTCAAAGGTATTTCAAATTCATTTATATTTCTATTAGTGCATTAAACAAACAAAAAGTGGTTTTACCTCATTTAATCTACTCCTTTAACTTAGTTCTTACACCAAACTTCACTTAGACTTGAAATGGCAAATTTGTTATCCTTTGGACATTAACTATTGAACCACAAAACACGATCTTCTACAGAAGTAAGAACCAATGCTACTCCACATGCACACTCAGTATGCTGGCTGCCTAAAACAGACCAAGATAGCAAAATTAATCACTACGTCAAACCACTGAAAAAATATCCCTAATGAGCTAAAAGTGCCTCTAAAGTTGAGAGAAAACAAATTTAATTAGCTCAGTTGTTTCACAATGTCAGAAGAGACTTTGACATTTTTTCAGATATGCAAATTAGGTACTGATTTTAAAAGACAGGAAGGAAACAGTTCATACCAGACGAGAAAAGGCAGACCACAAATTTAAAATTACTAAATAGAGCTGGCTTGTGCCTCTGCAGTACTTCAGCCGGATGCATTAACTTTGGTTAGAACTACATTGACCAAACAGAACTCAAAAAAAGTCAAACTAGACCTAAGGCAGGTGCTACATACACTTCATACAGCAGGTACAAGCTTCTTGGACACGCCCTTGCTTCAATGAGGCAAGCTGAAGAAAAAAGAAATATCGCTCCACCTTTCAAGCAATTCCTTTTGTTCTAGTTTTACCATTCTCCTTCCTATGAGCAGAATCATTTCAAATTTTTTTTTTTTTTAATATCTATTTCATCTTAAGTGCCACTGGACTTCTCTAAGTCTCTGTCACCTGGAAAGGACCATGGCCCATTCTGTAGGACACTACAGTTTGAGTAAAGCAAACAGGCACAAGATCTTCATCAGAGACATATGCTTAAGGTAATTTTCCTCTACTTAAAATATTCAAAATAAGAAGAAAAGCTGGAATATGAGAATAAGTCAGATCAAATACGCAGCATTCTCTTGATAGGTTTTTAAAGCAAAATGTTGAACCTGGTACAACTGAAATTATAAAATATAACAAAACCAGAAGAACAACACTATCATGTGCCACTTCACATCTTATGCAAGTAGAATTACTGCCAATGTCAAGAAATTGAACAAATTCACCCACAGAAACGTAGTGCTTATTTTAGGAATAACCTTCATGCAAAATTAAAGATCTCTTTTTCAAGGAAAGAAACGTAGATGAAAACATCTGAGGTTATGGGTAGGAGAAAGCACTTTCTTGCTAACATGGAGCTACATTACCAAAACGAAGGAGTAAGCTGACAGCAATGGGAAATCTAAGGAAAAGCAGAGAAAGGCAGCATGGAAAAAACTGTTGAACAGCACAGTATAAGAGAGTTTAAACGTTTTAATACTAAAACCTGAAGAAGGAAAGACAGGCATAACTTCCAGATACAACAGTTTCACCAGGAGAGGACAGAACTGTTTCCCATTAACATTCTTATAAGAGAAAAATGCCCAAGGGAAGTGAACCCAAAACACAGCAGAAAGCAAACATTTCAAGTAGTATTTGTGGCAATAAGCTGCAAAGAAGCAATACCCACATGATTCTCTCCAGCCGGCTTTGCAGAACCCCACTCCACAGAGCAGCAAGCACAGGTGAAAATAATGGAGAACATGAGATAGAAAGAACAGTCCACACATACAGGTATAAGGGAAAAGCAGTGAAGAAAAAAAAAAAGGTCAGATTACCAGACACCCCTTTTGAAACTGCTGGGAGGTATGAGCACAGGTAGGCAACTGGAGACCAATATTTCAGAGGCTGCTTGCTGCCCTGAAGGAAGATATCCATCCACAGTCTTCCGCTGGTGGAAATGAAGATAAATATGCTCCAAGACTTCAGAAAACAGCAAAAGCACTGTAGGTGTTTTCAAATCATAACCGGCATGGAAATGGGAACCCTAGTGTTTTGCCTCATTCTATCAGCATGGTTAGTTATGAAATTGTGTAACTTCTTCCTGAGGCAGAGTGCCTTCTGCAGCAGTGCCCAAATACAGTCTCTCCAGGAGGACAGCTCTCTAGACAAACACACACCTCTACAAGGAACTCAACCTGAAAGGGATACATACGCATCAACTCTAGCACACCAAATCCATAGTGTCAAGGCACAGACTATCCAGTTCTATCAATGGCACTTCATAAATTTTTCAAGAAGACTCAGAAGATGTGGGGACAAATAAAACAAAGCCAAAACAGATTTGCAGGGGTTTCATCACATTCAAAGAATGAAGAGCAGCTATAAAAAGGACACTGTTTATACACAACATTTGTTCAAGTATTTATAGGACATAGTTGTCGGAAACCCACAACAGGCACACCTCTCTCCAGAGAGGAGCTGGAGACAATAAATAAATAAATAAATAAATAAATAAAACACCACACCCAAACCCCCAGATCCCTTTACTGGAGCATCCATAACATACCTTCCTGCACTGCTGCTAAGGCCAGATGAATAAAGCTGTTCATGCCAGCACACTCTGGCTCAAATGCAAGGCATTACATACGCATGGGTTCAGAGGGACGCACGATCCACTCCATGCCATACAGCCCACTTCTCTGCCCATTAATAACAATGGAGCTTTTAAGAATGGAAAGACAGAAGTAACTGTACAGGAAGCCCACCAAGTCCTCACTCACACGTTTTTCTTTTTCCATGCATGTCATGCCACAAGGCTTCATCTATAAATACTTCCATAAAAGCACAGAAAACAGCAGTTCACAAGAAAAATTATGCAAGTTCAGGTAGTTTCAGGACCCCCTTAGATCCACTTTATCCCTTGGCAGTGTGCTGAAAGTGACCATCAATACCACTGTGGAGCTACCACGAGTACACAAAAGGCAATGGAAGCAAGTATCTACTCAGGCCCATAATTAACATGAAAAATATTTATTTATGGAAGCCGGGTAAAAATCACACCTGCTTTGGGGACAGCAATACTTCATGAAGTGATTTAGACAGGGAGAAACTGATAATGAAAATAATTAGAAACATAAAATTAAAACATAAATACAAAAAAATGAACAACTTTGTGCTTAACTGACAAAAAAAAGGCATAATAAAGAGAAAAAAATTGGGATTAATAATTTCAATTGTTTCCACTGTATATTATTATTATTTCTGAATATCAAGGAATTAATACAGTTACCTTCCTAGTAAGTCAATTCTCTTTAGAGCAGCAGATTTCAATCCTTGAATTCTTGTTCCTTCTTTAAAATAGTAATCACAGTAACTACCCATAGAGAAAAATAGGGACAAGTAAGTCCTAGGATGTACAGGCAGCCAACTACACAGTTCATTCCACCCATCATTAGATTCATTCTGAACGAGGGAGAGGGAAAAAAAGACTAGTTACTTGAATACCATTTACAGAAGAGGAAAACAATGTAGAATACAGAACTAAGGATTGTCTTATGAAAACAAATGTATATATTTACCTGCACTTGATTCTGAAGCATAGGAAGCCATGAAACCTAATCAATTTTAAAGATGATTTAAAGATCTCATTAAAGGCATATGGAAATTTAAAGAAGAACATCGAATGTTTGGAAGAAGAATCCTGGTCTATTGAGATGGGATGCTGGCATATTTTGGCTGCCTCAGACTGATTTTTCTCCGCAATTCAGTATTTTAAAAGAAAATAGCTTTCCTTAGGCTGAAGACTCATTCAAGATGTTGTGTAATCCAGCTAAAACAGATAAAAATCTCCACATCAGGAATACTTGGGTGACCTGATATTGTTGGAGACCCAAGACAAACACAATGGCAATATTCACAGATTGAGAGTGGATGAGCAGATGTCAATATCTGACACAAAGCTGCTATATACAGCTATGGCTCTTTTACAGAGCAGACAGTACACCACGACAGGATAGATATAACAACGCTATTGTGTATTATTACATCAGAAAGATCTCCACTAACTGTAATCTCTGTCTCTCTCCTCAGTCACTAACTATAAATAGCATTAGGGAACACAATGGTAAGTGGTACCACTGCTAAAAGAAAACAATTCAACCACAAGTCTGCATTTTGGTGTTGGCAAATAATTTCTTGAGACATAAGACACAACAGCAGACGTATTAATGTTGTATACGCTAACAGTGAAGAAGCAGGAAGCATGAACCTTGCTAGGGATGTAAATATGTGTTTTAGTCCCAAGACACAGGCAAGCAATACACGGCTTACTTGGTCTCATTTTGTAGTGGACAAACCTAATCAATTAATTTTCAAAATCCAGCTTCCACCTACACAAGCTCCTGTGTTAAATCTAAGCCTAAGATGGTGGCCAATAAAGGTTATAGAATATGTTAGTAGGCACAGACAGAAGCACAGTTTTAGCACTAAGCTAAAAATTCCAGTCACGTCACCTTAGAAGTTCATTGTACAGCCACTCAGATCTTTAAAGTGCTTCATTATTTGTACTCTTGCGAGGACTAGTATTTTTCACCTGGGAAAAGGCTTGCAGTACCTGGCAGAGATCGATGTGAAGAGATCCCTACTGACATGGAGTCTAATCGCATAACAATTTGAATCATGAAACTGCATTACAGAAATCGATAAATTACAATAATAAAAGCAGGTGTGATAGCAAGGGAGGAACTGTAATATTTTCCTCACATAATAAGGAGTACATCTAATATGCCATTAGATTTCTTTTTTGCAAGTTTAATCAAGTTCAAAAGTTTCTTACTGTGCAAGTACTTCTACCAAATAAACTATATAAATTGAATAAAAAGTTATATTTATTGAGAAAGCAAATTATTCAACAAGAGTCAGACTGGCAGATTTATCAGCCTTGCAAAGTAAAAAAGTTTTATGTATCTACACTGCTAAATATTTTATTTAAAAAAAAAACACTACAAAAAACCTGTAGTGAATCAAGAATACAGTAAGTGCATTTCCAATCAAAATGCTGCTTTGATGTGCATCTGTGTTATGAAAGCGAATACTTCTTCCCTGAACAGAAAAGAAACTATACTAAATATCACCTAAATGATGCACACACAACAGAAGACCTTTAAGGCTCCTTCCAATTCAAACAATCCTACGATTCTATAAACTTTAAAAAAAATATTTTACTAATTCTTCAAAATTATGACAAGCATCTCCCAAGGAAGACAATAAGCATACCAGTGGCTGAAAGATTAAACATCTTGAACTGCAGGAAAAGTTTGAGGGAAGAAAACCAACACCAAAAACTTCTTCATTACCAGTTCTTGTAAAAAAAACCAATATTAGACTATACAACATAAATAATCCAAAAACATGCAAAGTATACCATTAGCAGGTAATAATTCTACAAAATCCGTTCTGTCCCCTCATCCTTTTAGATAAAACCTCAACCACTAGAGGCTGTCAATCATTCCTTATGTCCTTATAGTTGACATAAGGAATGTCCATAGTTGACATAGGAATAGTCATCCTACATTTAAAAAAAGAAAAAAGTAATATTTTTGAAATCTCAAACCCTGAATTCTTCTTAAAATACTCTCAAGACCACTCACAGCTTACTAGGGAGAAGAGGGGAAAAAATAAAATAAATAAATAAAAAGAGAGAAATCAACTATCGCTTACCCAGATGAAGAGTCTCTCTGCTTCTGGCAATAAAGCAAGAAACATTACTTTGAATCCTTGCTGTGAATCTCACTGAAGCTAAAAGTCTAAAGTCTATAAATCATAAAAAAAAAAGATGAAGGTCCATCCTTCCCTTAGCCAGCTACTGATGTGTTTGAGCTTAGGCAATCACTGAAATAAAACAGTCAAGACCTCCCAGCAAGATCTAAAGCATTGCCATGTGGTAAGTAATGGGGATTTAAATTTTATTTATTTTTTTCATTTCCAAGAACATTTAGAAGCATTTGTTCAGATCTTAATGGAATTTATCATAGCTTTTCTCCTTCTCAGGAATCACTGCCCGTTTTAGCCATTTTTACCAGAAAGGCAGCTGCTGCTAGAACATTCTGTATTAGGGTCTAACATTTTCAGAACGGGAGAAAAACATTTTTCAAAAATTAGATACTTCCTTAGTCTCTGCATACTTAACAAAGCAGGACAGAAGTTTACAGCATGGAAGAGGTAGCGTTCCTCACCCTCTCATGTGCAGGGCAACATGCAGTGACACAAAGAAATCCTAAGAAAGCACTCCCAATTCAGGTGACATTTGCAAGGAAAGTAACAGAAATCATGATTACCAACCACCATCTGCCATTAACATACAACTTAAAACCAGTATAATCATGGGCCACAAATTACCATCATACTAGAGATATCACAGAGTCACAGGACAGTGAACTATCATTTATTTATGTACCATAATCTTCCACAGGAAAATCAATATAAAACCAACAAAGACATTTTAAAAATATCAAAATTACACAGAAAAATAAAGGCATGTTGAGAACAGACACATTTGCCTTAACTTTTGAGAAAAAAAACACTTGTGTTTAAATTCTTTTTTTTTTTTAATTAAAAACATACAGCCGATATAGCAGAACCAACTTGCATCCTGCCTTATCTACAGCCTAGCCCTGTAAAAACTGTATTTACAGAAAACATAGCTGGGACAGACGTCAGAGATGTTTTCCTCCTACACCTCAGCCACCTTATTAAAATGAAACCTCAGTACAAAACTCAAATCAAGTGTAATAAGCATAGCTATTTTTTTCTTGAAGAAAACTAATTAATCCCAAAGCTCTATCAAAGCTTACTATGAGCTTGTAAAGGGTTAGGAAAAGCAAGAAGCTTTGAGTTCGCCTATGCTGCATACTCTTCATTCACCAATGTTCATTAAAAAAAACAACCAAGCATCTCAAACAAATAACAAGGTAAAAAACCCTATAGCTAAGAAAACTAAAAAATAAGGCCAACCGAGCATTATATATGTCTTTAATTTTTTTATTCCTTTTTTAAAAGCTGTGAAATCCTCATATTGTCCTATTTAATTCTGCAATAATTCCCACCTGATCAGAAGAGCAGTTAAGAACGCATCAGCAGAAACATTGCTAAAATACCAAACTTCCCTGCAGGGCAATTTGCCAGAAAATAGCTCCAAATTTCTGGATTTCTTCCCAGCTGTGTGAACGCCTAATACCAGAAGAAGAGCCCGCTGTCTTTGTGTTCCCCTCTCAGGACTGTGGAGCACCAGCATACATAAAAGAGACAATTAAATGCACTGTGCAGCATCCTGTTATGCCTTGATACTCAGAGACTGCTGGCGAAAACAGAGCACATGGGAAAGATCGTGGATGGCTTCAGGCACTCTTGAGAGCTAAGACTGACCCTGTCTTGTCGTTGGCAGCTTGCCTTACCAATTCATTTGAAATGTTGGTGTTTGCTGCTTGAACTGAGCCAGCAAGCAGCTCCTTGAGGCACAGAGAGCTGCAGCTCTTTGCTTCCCAACAGCACCGCTGTGTACCAGGAAGGGACAACTCTCTGCAGCAAATTCTGCATGGGGAGCCATTACAGTAAGGGTTAGGCTTATGCTTAGGCTTAGGGTTAATGTTAGAGTTGTCCCCACACAGATTTGTCCAAGAGCCTCAAGGTACTGCTCCCCTAGGTACTGCTGCACAGGACCCTGCTGCTGAAGGCTCACCAGATGTGGAGTGAGACATCGATGCCTGTAACACCCCACTACGACGGACTTTCTGGCAGACAAAAGTTCTTCTACAACAAAGAGGAGTTTAACACCAAAAGACAATCCTCTTGCAGTGCCAGTCCTTCCCAATGCTGACAGAGCCAGCCAAGCTGGCAGCAAACCAGCTGCTCCCTCATGACCACGCCATGAACACAACTTCCAGTTTGTCTCCACAATCCCTCTAAAGCTGTTTACAAGCATTTGTCCAGAAAAATATCTTCAGTTTACTGTAAGAACTAGGAAGTAATAACTTGGACTGGTTTCTTGCTGTCAAGGCTCTTGCAGGTTTTGTTGGCTTACGGTGTACCTGGTAGATGTAATGCACAAACATGAAGTACAGGTTGTCATGACCTACAGTACAGACAAACCTTATTATGGCTAAATTACATCCCAATGGCTACATGACAGACAGCTTCCCCTCTATTATCACCAGGGCAGTGCACAAACAGGACAAAAAAAGAGCAGCATACAGCCACCTCCTTCTGGAAGAGTTGGGAAAAAACAGCGGTTGAACAAATGGGCTGAACAGGGAAGATTACTGATTGTGTTTCAATCTGATTACTGATTACTTAATGGAATAAAAGATTAGGAAATAAAAACATAATTTACCACTCTAGCAGTGATTAGATTTACCAGTCAGAGCTGTCAGGTGAGAAAGCACAGTGCCCAAGAACCACTGATAGCAGTATTTTCATGAGCACTAAATCGCAAGAAAAAAAAAATTATGTGGAAATCGCAAGGGCACATGCATACATATCAAACGTAATAGAATGTATTATTAAAGCCACAGTAAAACCTAATAGCTGGAAGCAGTGATAAATGCATTTAGATAAAACTTACAGTTAAATGTGAAAATAATTAACCTTTGAAAGCAATTTATTTATTTATTGATGTGGTGATTCTTCTAAGTGTTCAAATTAAAGTTAAATGTCTCTAAATATATTTTAAGAGTAAAAACTTCCCTTTATTTCATTCTCCTACAACAACAAAAAAAAGAGAATATATGAAGATACATGCTTGGATTTGCATAGTACCAAAATAAATCATTTTATCTGAGTAATAGTCTCGCTCCAAACTCACCTGAACAAGGTATTTCCACAAAACCTTTCTCCATCAAATAATGTGAATTTAGAATTATTTTTCTATATTAGAACTTTAACTGCACATTGGAGAAGTAAACCTGGAGACAACACAGGTATTGCTGATCTCTCAGTTGATGGAGGCATTTCCTACACTGCCTCAGAACATCAGAGCCTGCCACATGGAAGAGGATGGAAAAAGCACCTCAGAATACCTGAGCCGTTTGCATAGCAACAGTGAATCATTAAATGATTTGCAGCGCCACCAATATGTCAAATCCCTGACAGAAAAGACTAAGCATGGGTGGGTAGTATATCCAGCCTCCGAGCTTTTAGAGATACCTCAGCAAGAGAGTCAGCAGGCACTTTCAGGAGGCTCCTTCCCATGCTCTTGCCACTGACATATTTCACTGGGTCACATAGGTTCAAGCCATTATTTCTTAAAGCAGCAATTTATAAACCCATTTAATAAAATATAAAATGGAAATAAACAATCCTCTATACTATAAATTCAAACTGACGTTTTATTTTATTTGGAGAAGCAAGGCATCCCTTCATTCTGATACAGGACCACAGCCACGGACCTCCATGACACAAATAACAACCTTTTTAATAATCCAATGTTTATCTACAGGCTCTCTGAAAATCTTTGCAAACCTATTAGTAGCACATTTCTGTTTCAGTTAAAGGCTACAGAAAGCTAGCACAGGCGGTAAATCCTGCAGCATTATTTTTTCTTCACAGTAAATAGTGTGGCCACCACTGGTGAGGCCACATCTTGAATACTGTGATCAGCTTTGGGCCCCTCACTACAAGAATGACATTTTGAGGTGCTGGAGCATGTCCAGAGAAGGGCAATGAAGGTGGTGAAGGGTCTGGAGCACAAGCCTTATGAAGAGTGGCTCAGGGAACTGGGTTTGTTTAGCCTAGAGAAAAGGAGGCTAAGGGGAGACCTTATCACTATCTACAACTACCTGAAAGGAGGTTTTAGCAGGTGGGTGTTGGTCCCCCCATCCCAAGTAACAAGGGATAGAACAAGAGGAAATGATCTCAGGTTGCACCAAGGGAGGTTTAGACTGCATATTAGGAAATATTACTTCACCCAAAGGGTTACTAAGCACTGGAACAGGCTGCCCAGGAAGTAGTTGAGTCACCACCCCTGGAGGTATTATAAGACGTCTAGATGTGGTGCTTAGGGCCATGGCTTAGTGGTGGACTGGGAGTTTTAAGTTTATGGTTGGACTTTATGATCTTAAAGATCTTTTCTAACCTAAACGACTCTGTGAAATTAAGATCAATCTCATCTCCATGAAACATAAAACTACATTAAAGCCTGTGCCTGCACAGACTGATATAAAGGGCAAAAATTCCACTCAAACTGTATAGGCTCATAAAATCCTGCATCTTAATTAAAAATAAAGAAAAAAATCATAAATCAGAACAGAGTGATGGCAAAAAATGAAATTATAATAGAATCACTTTCAGCCAGACCATAATAGTTAAAGGCAACTGAGCAACTGCAGGAATTCTCTATTTAGATGTACTTCAGTGTAACAACTCACCCATTCTAACACTATTAAGGGAAACAAGACACTAAATATTGACTCTAAGGATAAAAATATCTTTCAGTGATCTAGTCCATAACTGACGTACGTGCAAGTGTTGCACAAATCAAGACACTGTACAAATCCAGGCTATTCACAACAGAACACACTTAGGAATACTTTTTAAGGCTGTTTTTATTTCAGTCTCTATATGGTGATATTTATTTTCCTCTTCCTCATACCCTAAAAAACATTGGCTTCAGAATGACATGTAAAGAACAGACTAGACTGAAGAGGATGTAAGGAGAAAGTCTCCTTTAACAGCAGGACAAACCTGCAGTGTACTTTGACTTTCTATGTTTTCCAGACTGCAAAGACTAGTAAATCCCCTAAGATCTGAGCTCTATCTTCAATGGTTTTTATATGACAGCTTTTAATAAACATTAAAAATCTAAGTTAATTTAGAACTACTTTCTTTTAAGAGAAGTTCCCTAAACTTTTTTCATTTCTAGACTCAAGGAGAAAGGAAAGCTGGAGAACTGCAGGCAACATTTTGATTTCTTACATGCTACCATACACGTAAGTCATTTTAAAGCAAGAGACTTCTCAGTGCACTGCAGCTATGCACCCAAGCCAGCTTTCTTCTGCTGGAAGACAGACACATTTCTGAGCATACTAAAAATATTCTGAAGGCAACACTTACAATAAACACCCACCACAAACAAAAGGAACTGTTATATTGACATAGCTTCTTTCATCCTGATTTGAAACCATGCTCAGATCCAACAATAAAAAGAAATACAGAAGGCAGCATTTGCCACTGTTCTGAGCTGCATTTTTGACATCTGTTTCACAGCTCTTGGAAAGCTCACTTCCATTAATCTAACATGAGAAAGGACAGGAGATGAAATTCCCAGGCTGCAGAGGGCATTAGGAGATTTTCCTAGCTGACTGTACATACAGAGAAAACTGTAACAGCCAAATTATGTTACTGTGAATAGATGGAAGATGTTGTAATTCTATTCGTCCTTTTGTATTAATGGAGTTAATTACGTTGAGATCTTGAGGGCAGACCACTTAGCAAAGATATTACCCGCTACCTGACACAAAGGAACAGCAGACTAAGAACAGAAGGTGACATCCTGGTCCCATTCAGCAGAAGCAGCTCTACACTTCCCTGACTTAGCCCATAAAATATCATTTGTAAGAGTTTACATACATAACTCCTGCTGCAAATCAACATTTAAGCAGATTCCACCAAACAATCCAGAGATGTATTATCTCAGAGAGCACTTTAAGTGACTTAAAAGCATAGCTTTTGTAGCATTTATGCATTTCAAAAGTCGGAACAAAAATATGTTTGCCATTCATTGTCATTAAAATATAAACATATCAAGATGCTTCAAAGTTTAATATTTTCCTAAGATTAGTACCCTAAATCAAAGAGAGATAACATACTGGTCATATAGAGCTTCCACAGAAATAATGTACACTCAGAACACCATTAATAACTGAGTGTCTTTTATTTAAAAGATGAATTTCAAGCACTCGGCCTTGCAAGCATGAATCTGAATTTATATGACAAGATTCCAAATTGGCTTCTCTCACACACAAGCAAAAGCAACACTAAAACCAAATACAGGATCTGACAACAACAGAAGCTTCTGGAGAATGAAGAATGAAGACAGGAGGAGGAGCGGAAAGACTGTTGTTACAAAAAAGCTGAAGTAAACCATTCATTATGTATGGAAACCATGGAAGATTTTAAAGCATACAACATGTTTTCTGTTTTTCTGTAGGGCACTGTACTCATCATATTTCCTGCTGAAGAATAAAGAGGTCACTCTTTAAAGAGCACCTACCCACCTTGAGTAACCTTGAGCTACTAACCACAGACTCTGAGTTTACAGACATAAATGTCAGAAAAGCACCTCTAAGGACGAAGAACAACCTGTGATACGGAAGTGTGTTAGTGCTCTCTTTGCAATCCTTAGTACAGGAATGCAGTGGTCGGTCATTTGAAAGAGAAAAATAATTGGAACTAGCTTCTCTGGATTAACTCAATAATCAAAAATCCAAATGTTATTGATCCATATGGCGGGAACTCTCTGGGTTGAAAGATATTTCATGCCTGAGAATCTACCTTGAAGTCTAAACTAGAGTAAGCGTGGTGGTCTCAGACCCAGTCCCTCCAAATGCCACTAAATCTTATCTCATTTAATCCAGACCAGCTGACTTCATGGTAGGACGCATGAGAAGAGGCTGTTTCTCTGAACAAGACTGGTGGTACGAAAAACAAAGCACCGACAACTTTACAGCACAGCAAATGGTTGTAAGGAAGGTCTCCATCTGGCTTGGCTGAATGAACACAGAACCATCACCTCATTGCCTTCGAGACGTTTATTATCTAGTGTCATAATTAATGCCATTTCAGTTAAACTGCATATGGGAAAGCAGAAGAAATTAAAAAATAAATACCAAAACTCCTGTTAAAAGGAAAATTACTGCAATAGGCTATGAATACTTGTCATTAGCTCTGTGGCTGCAGTTACAAGGCTTTGAGTTGCTCTCAACAGTTTTCATTCAATCTCAGACTACATGATAAACAACAAGTCTTGAAGTTTGTTCAGTTTTCCCACTCAAGACAAGGCAGGGGATATTCACATTTGTAGGGATTTACAGAAATCATTACTTCCCTGACAGAATTTAAGCCAAATCCTATAAAATACTTCCAATTTGAGGATGTTTTCAGGGAACGAGAAAGGTTTTGGAAGCCAACACATCTCTTAATTTGCAGGCTATTTTTCATGTAGTAAAATATTCACAGTACATTTCTCTACGTATGAATAAATGTAAGATTACAATCCCATTTACCACACACTTCGTGGTTTAATCACAAGAAATAATAAGTAGTTGGCCTACAGGAGAATGTCCAAACTATAGGCCCTGCTTGAACTGCAACTATCCCAAAGACTGCTTTAGCTATGACAACGCAAGAAACAGAACATCCTGCTCTATGCACTACACAGTACATTCAGCATTCTACTTCTGATGTTGTATGACAGTGATTTTCACTACTGGGCATCTGTTGATAAACATATATATATGTTCATATAAAAACGAACTACATGCATACTTCTCTGCTTATCAGTAAGATACCTTATATCGCCTATAAGGATGCAAGTCCTTAACTTCCACTGCCTACTACAAATTTATTCCTCCTTTGTTTTCAACTTTATCATACTGGCAAATAGTAGAATTTTAGTTCATTCATTTTTGTTCCTCTATTTTGTGATGCTACACTGACCAAGAAGGAAAAAGTTCTTCATCTGTTGTCAACAGTGAGTTCAACCAGGGAATCTAAAGACAAAAGCGAAGGCCAAGGAAGAATCCAAGCAGTAATCTTACAGACAAAAATGCAAGAAATGTTTTTTTCTTTTTCTCCTTGTCTTCCAACATCACACTACTGCTGAAATCGTCCACACAAAAAAAAACAGAGAAGAGGACAAACTCAAAAACACTTGTAACAAAATTACAGCCAGGGCCAAATCAATACTTGGCTTTACTTCATCCCAAAAGAAAAACAAACTTCAACGCAGGGAAGAGCAAACACTGGGGAGAGTGACCATTTGAAGGCAAAAAAGGTCATACATCTGAACAAAGGCACTGAAGCAGGGGAGCTCTCCACACAAACACTTCCTTTTGGCACAGGCCACTTTTCCTCCATGAAAAGGCAATACATTCACAACTTTCCAAGTGTATGCAATGTGCCACTGGGCACCTGATGTACCCTTATGATGGTGCCAAAAGGTAGCCCATTACAGAAGTCTCCAGGATTTGCATCAGCACTGAGCACATCCCTAGGAAACAGGAGAAGACTGTGGTTTGTTCAGGCTGTAGGTCCACTTTGCTTGGTCAGCCAGACACAAACATGAAGGTTTTCTTTCCCATAACGAGATGCTCAGCCAAGGGAAGCATGACCAGTAGATTAAAATATTACAGTACTGTCACTGTAGCATTGAAATTCATATTATTTCTTACAAACCTATATAAAAAAAGTGAAGTTAAAATACACCAAATTTGGAAGATGGGTTATTTGGGGGCAGGAGAGAGAAGGAGAAAGCCTATTCAAATTCATTTTGTAAAAAGCTAAACTAATCTACAGAAAGAAGATAAGCATTTCTAGAAAATAATCTTAAACTGTTCTTCCCCAGTGAAATAAACATGTAGAAAATATAAACATGACAAGTCTGGAACTGAGCCACTTTCCTCCCAACATTACCAGCCTACAGGAAACAGATCCTAGCTTCAAATTGCTCATTCTGGAAAACTGTAACAACCTTGTCAAATTTAAAAGAACAAGCTATCCAGATTTCTCCACTGGGTGTTTCCTGAAGCCCCCATCATGTAGCACTTCTGTTTTCAGAAGACAGAATGATTGGGTGAAAATTAAACTAAAAGGTGACTACATACATGTGGTTGAGAAGCAGAATTTAAAGGTATTTCCAGTGCATTAGTTACATTTCAATGCAACAGCAATAGAATCAGGGCAGATTTTTTTACTTCAGTGACCCCTTCATCAGAGGAAAAAAAGAACCAACGAACTCCATTCAACTAAATTAGTTCAGAGAACATTAAAATGGTCTTCATCGTGAATACAACTCAGTAAGTAAATAAATATGTTACAGCAAAGTAATTTTAAGCATCGGATATATAACAATCCAGCAGAGATTTTACAAAGTCCTCAGAAAAGTGGGCTGCCAAAGACAAACCACAAGCAAACACAAAAGTGTCCCTCCAAGCCTGATGTAACTTGACAGGCATGAGCTGTACAACTCCCAATATCCACAACTCAATGACCAAGAAAACCCCAAAAATAATTTTAAACCCCTCAAATCAGAAGGTAAGTTTAAGGAAAAACAAGTAAAAGCAACACTAAATTCATTACTATGAGGTAGAACAATAGATTACACTTCTGCAAGAGGTTTGTGATTTAGACAGCTTGCTTACCATTTGCTTAGTAGCTGCCCATGCTTATTTGCACAAAGCCAAAAACCACATTGTTAGAGCTCCAACATTTCCCTACAAGTGCCAGCTCAACTCAGGCCTATTTTGCTGCAGCCTCAGCTATAAACAAGAATTACTTCAAAAAAACTCCTTCTCATAGCCAATTTTCTGACAGCAGTTTCCAGCCCCTTCAGTATGTAACATGCTGTAATATACGCGTGATAAATCAAACCATCAAAAGTTTCACTGATATTCAGACTGAAAGATCAATGAGATACTACTCCTGAAGTATTTCAGAATTTTAAAAGTTCTGGCATGAAACAAGCTAACTCCACAAGTAAGATAAAAGATTATAGGAAACTCCAAATTCATCTTGCTCTTTAACAGTATTGTTCTGGGGAAAAAAAAAATCACAGGTTTTATATAGCTCTGGAAAAGGCATCTGAAAATACTTCTCTCAACACATGGAAAACAAACATAAGATGACTGAACACAAAACAGATCTCCTCTTAAGGAAATACACACACCAATGGTCATACAGATACCAGTTATAATACATACTAAGGTTCCGAGATCCCTCTCTCTGTTTTTACAACTCTCAAAACAAAACAACACAAAAACAAATTTTAAAAAAATTAAACCAAATATAATGTTTTAAGAATTTTTAACACTTGGGTTACCATATCTGCCATATATTTTAATAGTTGATATTTGCTTCTGCCCTGAAGCAGGACACTGCAATTTCTATCCTAAAGTTGTTTACGTGTCAGAAATACTTTACCCACCCTCTGTTAGACAAGTGTTGCTTTACAACATAAAATACAGCCTCTACTAGTTATCCATTGGTGTTTAGTTTGGACTCCAGCAACATCAGGCTCTCTGTGTTTTTTCAGTCCTGCTAAGCAGATTTTTATACAGCATTATCAGTTGTTCTAAGATGCAGATTGCTGTGGCAACACTGGCCTTTGCAGTTTCTTATTGGTGCTCTATTGCATACGAGTCATCGATTGTTTGTATCTAGTGTTTCAGGGCATGCACCTTTTTTAGTAAAATATTGTTTACACCCTCCTCCTGAGTGATTTGTGTCACTCTGATGCCATGCTAGTAATTCCAAAGAGCTTATTTTAAGATGCAACAATCTGAAAGCCATATACCTGCTAGAATTTCTTTATCCACCCTCTGTTAGACAAATGTTGCTTTACAACATAACTTACTAGTTATCCATTCACCTTTGTAAAAAGACATAAGTGGTTTAGGATTTGGTTTGGTTTTACATGAACTTTAGAACCTATATCATTCCCTTCTGCTAAATACTCCCATGCAGGGAACCCTAAAGGTGGACCTTGAGTGACCTCCACTTAAGTCCAGTCCCAACTGATTTCCAAAAGGGAAAAGCAATAACTCAACATTCACAGTGGCAAAAAAAATAAAGATAAATTTATTGCCCTTTTCCTACAACAACAGCAACACAGGGACTTGACAGACAAACACAAAGGAAGTTTCACATGCACAGTAAGGAAAGATTATCCAATTCCTCTCTTAGAGCATGCCAGCGTTCACCTTCCATTTTGCTAAGATCTTAAGGCCAACACTAATCACTAATACTTCTAGGGACTAAAAGATCCTTACATGTCCAACAAGCAGGACCAACACACAGAAAAAGGACATAATTTTGCTCTATTTCTATCCTACCAGGTCTGGGTCAAGGAATTCTCCATGGAGCAGCAGACTCCAAGCCCGCTGTCTCATTTGCCTTGTAAGACTCAGGGAACAAATACACAACCCTAGTCTGCAAGAACTCTCCCAAGACAAAAAACAAAGCGTGCTGTACATTTGATGGCAAATGGAGTACCACTGCTTCATCAACAGCATAGTCATTTCACAGACATTATAAAATTTTAAGTCCTTCACACATTTCTCAAGTCCAGTATTAGCAAGGCAGCTTTGTATCAATCACAAAAAAAATCATGCTTAAAATCATAGTTTTATATTGCTTCCGTAGAAAATAAGTGATTGAAACACTAGTTTTAGAATTCAAAAACATAAAATGATTATATCATAAATTCTGGCCACTATAGGCACATTATGGTAGACAAAGATAATACTCATGAGGCTCCAGCCTGCCCCAGCCTTAGATGATATCAGCAAGCAGCTTCAGCACATGCGTGAGTGGCTTTGAAAGGAGATACTGTGATGTGAGTCTGCAGATTAAAACAGAAAATTCAAGCCCTGATGAGATACACTGTTGAGATAAATGAGCACAACTGTCACCAGTTTATCTGGACTTAGCATCAGAATTCGGGACTTTCAAGAAATTAGTATGTTTAAAAGTCTGTAAATAAATTAATTTAGTGAAGGAACATGATCTGCTAAAGAACTTCATTACTCAGGGGTTAAATTTCTCCAGTGAAAGATTAGTGCTAGACAAAACACACAAGGATATTCCTTCCAAGGGATCAGTGTGCCCACAGAGACCAGGGTTAACCCTGAAGCTTTTTTTGCTCTCAGCACAATGGCAAATTCTGTTCCAACTTCAGTTTTACTAGGAAATGAACAATCTCTGCACTACAATATCAAGTAGCAGGCTAAAGCAGCATTAGAAAGAGAAACTCCATTTCTTTGTGATAAAAAATTACTTTCCAGTAATATTCTTATCAATACAAAACCCCTCTTTTAAACACTTAAATGCTAAGGCATACAGATGTGATTTGGTTGTTTCCTTACAAACAGCATTATCTGAAATTCCCTGGAATAAAGTCCTTTAAATTAAGCACTTGAAGCCTATAGAACAATTTGTTTTCTTCAAAGGGGACAGGGAAATAACTCGGACAAATCTTTCACAGATTGGAATGCTATGAGAGGTTTTAAAGACTGCGTTCCTGCATCTTAATTTCACAGTGCTGTCCCAGCAAGTTACTTAAAATTAATAACAAGCATGTCTCTTAAGACAGTGGGTCTCCTCTAGCTTCTTAGAATAATACACACTTGTAATTTTCTCACTGATACATTAACTTACACTCCTCACAGGGAGATTTTGATTCCTCTCTTTATAGAAGTCTTCTTTATGAACTGAGAAGCATAACAGAAGAAAATGAGAAAACTCTGTTTGAAAACAGGAGACCCCCATGACTCTGATCTAGCAGCTGTTACAAATGGTACGTGTACCTGGCCTTTCCTGTGTGAGAAACTCTCATTCAAAAGTGGAAATTATTTTTAAAAGTTTTAAGTTCAGATAACCAGTCACGTAAAAATTATGACAGTTGTAATAGGAGTTAATTTGCACAATTAGGCATCAATTCTTTAAGCAAAGTTAAAATAAAAATATATATTTCTTAGTTTCTTCATAAGACATTTAAAGATTGTTCATCTCACTTTCTATTACACTTACATTTCAAGGTGATGCATCTATTTTGTAAATATTCACCCATGTCAACCTTCTATAGAAACATTTAATAAGCAATGGGTAATACATAAGCAGAGAGGTAGAGGGACAAAGGGAAGGGACAGAAACACTATACTGGCTTTGAATCTCCACAAAAGAATTTCTGGCCTCTGAACCACTTCACTGTGTTTTGTATGTATCCTACAGTTCTCAATATTCTGCAGTGTATAAGCAAACAGAAGTTCCAAACCATTCTCCATGTTTTTAAGTGTGTGTGTCTGTGTGTGTGTGAATATATGTGCAAATAGGTATATGTGGGAATTGTCACCATTACTAGAACGATTAGTCAAATAAAAAAAAAACAAATTAAGAATGAGCACATTATAACATAGCTGAGCATATCAGCAAAGAGTGAATTTACCCCATGCAAAAGGACATTTTTTCAGATAGCAACAGAGGAATCAGATGAGTAGAAAATAATCAAGAGGACTATGAAGGATCACTTGAAATGGAAAGTGTTGCTGTTGGTAGATATTCAACTGTAACAAACCTTCTGAAAATATATTAATTTCAGAACCAGAATATTTAACTTTTCAGAACAAGGAAAAAACAAGAACAGTCATCTAGAAAGCAGATAATTCTTCAGTAGTCTATAAGGATTTCTATGTATCACTCAGCACAAAGTAAAAAGTCCAACTGAATCAGAAAATAAGCAGTTGGAGAATAAAAAAAAATTCTTATAAGACTTAAAATCTGTAATGAAAGTATAAAGAATATTGCAGTGGCAATACAATAAAACTGGAATTAATTACTAATAGTCTAACCTAATCTTATCAAAATCAAAGAGCAGCCTCACAAAGAAAATGTCTCTATACATACATATCGTTAGCAAATACAGTTGAAAGGATAAATACAAACCAGATAATATTAACACTTGCTTTTATATAATTCTTCCACTCTCTAATGACAGAGCTACAACAGAAGAAAGAATTGAGATAGTAAATCCCAAGTAAAGACTTTCATTTTGTCAAATCTAAAAGCCTTCTACTGCCTTTCCATCTGCTTAGTTGGAGTTTCGGTGCCCATCACAGAACAACTTCCAGTTAAAAAACAATAGCATGATTAAAGCTGATAGCGGGCTCTGACCATTCATCCACCAATTAGATACAGCCACTTCCAAGGAGAAACACACGTGCCAGCTGTACCTTGTCCCTAACACAGCTGCTGCTGCAGAACGCACCTAATGAATGTAGGACACGAAATGTAACTGAGACAACACCATCGGGCTGGGAGTGAAAAAGCCCATTTTGCAGATAATATTCCACATCATACTTGCACTGGAGGTACTTATCAGATGGTTTCATTTCACATTGAGACACAAAAAACTGTAGAACACCAAAAGGTTATTACATCTGTATAAAACATTTACTTTTAAGAAACAAGCAGAATGGAGCCTCTGAGACATCAGTGAAGTCACAGGCAGTGACCATCGGTAGGTAACAGCAAGCAGTAACAGGGAGATGACAATAATATCACCTTCTATCTATTTACTTTCATATCCAGACTTTGTAAAGTAGCATCAGAGACATTATTGCAATGCCAGAAACGACTGGGGAGAGCTTTACAGTGATGACAGAAACTATATTAAAAATGCACAAGATTCCAAACCTCAGAATTTGAGCTGGATAAGCGGCAGTTTAAAAATTACTGACAGCATAAAATTTTGTAGGCTTTAACTTGGGTTCCTCATTAGACTTCAAACCAAAATATGCAAACAACATGTAAAGAAATCAAATCTTTTCTTTTTTTTTTAATTAGCCAAAAATTATGGAGTAAAAGATGAAAGAAAAAGTATTTTCTTCATCAGTGTTCTGAATAGGCTTTAGATAAAATACATAAAAATTATGAGTCTGGTGCTCATGCACCAGCTGATCTCTAGGACTTCAGCGCATGCCCTTCTGCCTGGGAAATACAGGAGTGCACTCCAAAACAATCCCACGGACAAACTTACTTTCCTGTACCAGAGCAATCCAAATCTAGGTAAATAAGCAATGTAAATTTATTTATATTTTTTAACACTAGTACTATCTTTCCTTTAAGAAGGAGTTCACAACCAAAGGCAGTTGTTTCTTGTGTCTGTCATTTACATGTTCACAGGTCTTCTTAAGCTCTGTAAGGCTCTTCACCTACTACAGCACAGTGCAGATGTTTCCATATGCAGTGTCTCAGCAGCCACTGTTGTCAAGAGATGTTGGCTTCACCAACTGTGGGATGTTTAATACTCGCACTACTAAAACACCTGAAGACAATCACGTAAGGCACTTCTTGGAAGGACATAAAATTCAGTAAAGGCTTATTTTGCATTTCTCTTTTAACCTTACAGAGTAATCAAGTAGTTTGCCTTTCTGAAAGTCAGTCTTATATCAACTGTCTTAGCATACTATATACATAGTAAATAGTCATCAGAAAACAATGTTGGCATAACAGAGCCGGGTCTAGGACAACTCTCCATGGCCAACTCTTCATGGGAGAACTCTACATAGCCAACTCTACACAAGGAGGCACAAACCTTAATGCTACCCCTCCCCACATTCAATACTAAATTGATCTTCCACAAGAGATCAAAGTGGCTGATCTTATCTTATCTTATATACATTTCTACTAACTACTCTAACAAGCACACCACATGGTGTTCACCTCCGAAGTTCCTTCTCAGTATACATCCTTCACAGTAAGCACAAAAGAGAACAGTTTTCAGCCTGGAGTGGTGAGAATGAAACACTCATGTGAGCCATGAACTATGGCCCAAACCCCAGAAGGATCTCCCATTTCTGACTGCAAACAGGAAGGTCGTTTTTCACCTCTTTTTTTTTTATTTGAGAACAAACAATAAAACTCAAGACGACCTATTGTACCATGTACAGAGGCATAAAGAAATTAGCAAAATAAGTCTTCAGCTGCTATCAGCTCCATTTCATTTATATGCTTTTGGCAGAAATTTATGTCCCAATGGCTTCTACATTCAAACCCCCTGATTTCCTTTACAGGAAGGTTTGTGGGTTTTTTATATATATATACATACATACACACACACATTGATACATACGCACACACACAAAAAAACCCTCCCACAACAAAACCCAAATCTCTTCTGTAAATCTTCGAAGATTTATTTTACTTCCAAAGAAGCAGTTTTATGACAAAAACTTGATTAACTTTTTACTCAGTCTAAATTGGCAGAAAACCTCTCTCTTCTTACAGTCTTCAGAAAACTGACACAGCCTGAAGTAACTCCCAAAATTTGTATTTTACTTAAGGAGCTGCCTCAATACATCACCTTGGAAAATAAAGACATAAATTTGCTTAAATGTAGTTCCACTGAGTTCAATTAAGCTTATTTGTATCAGATTAGTATTTAACCCTAAGTGAATTTTAGGGCTAAGAGAAGGGTATTTAAGCAAGCAATTTAGGAACACCGTAATTCCTACTACAGTCTGTTGTACTAATGAATAAAACAGTATTTCCCTACCCATTCACCACATGTTTCAAGGGCTTTTAATTCTCTCACAATTACTTGTTGACATGGAGATTGCTTTGCTTCAAAGATGCCTCTTGTTATTTTTAATGGTAGCTTGCAGCATAAAAATAATTTTATAACAGGGAAATAAAAGAATTTCCATTCGGAGGAAGAAGACTTATACTACCTTAAAAGTAAATTCTGTTCACAAGTCAGGCACGGTATTTGCCAGATTATTTAATATCCAAATCACCAGCAGTTTTCTTTGTATATCTCATCAATCTTTTGTTTAATTCCATCTTTCTGATGAGGACATTTCTTTACTGCTGTCTGAGCTTGAAAACAAAGTAAGTCACCCATTATTGATATAATGTATTAGCAAGCGCAGGCATGAATACATAAAGAGTATTGTTTATCACAACAACCTTCACTTGCAAGTGATTTCTGATTCTCCATCGTTTACTGGGTCAACGTACCACCATGTCGATGATAATGATCCTTTTTAATCAAAGGAATGAAGCTAATCAGAATAATTAGTCATGGCCATCAGGAGAAGTCCTGGTGACTGGAAGCAGGGTAACATTGTGCCCATTTTTAAAAAGGGTAGAAAAGATGACCCTGAGTACTACCGACCTGTCAGCCTCACCTCTGTGCCTGGGAAGATCATGGAACAGATCCTCCTAGAAGACATGCTAAAGCACACGGAGGGCAGGGAGGTGATTAATGACAGCCAGCATGGCTCCACCAGGGGCAAGTCCCGTCTGACCAACTTGGTGGCTTCCCATGATGGGGTAACCGCAGCAGTGGACACAGGTAAAATGATGGATCTGATCTATCTAGACTTCTGTAAAGCCTTTGACAGTCCCACACAACATCCTTCTCCCTAAATCGGAGAGATATGGATTTGATGTATGGACGGGAAGGTGGATGAGAAACTGGTTGGATGGTCGTATTCAGAGAGTAGTAGCCAATGGCTCAAAGTCCAGATGGAGATCTGTGACAAATGGTGTCCCTCAGGGGTCAGTACTGGGACCAGTGCTGTTTAATATCCTTACCAATTATATTGACAGCGAGATTTGAGTGCACCCTCAGCAAGTTTGCAGATAACACCAAGCTGAGTGGTGTAGTTGCCACACCAGAAGAACGGGATGTCATCCAGAGGGACCTGGACAGGCTGGACAAGTGGGCCTCTGAGAGCCTCATGAGGTACAACAAGGCCAAGTGCAAGGTCCTGTACCCTGGTCGGCGCAATCCCCATTTTCATTACACAATTGGGGATGACGTGCTTGAGAACAGCCCTGCAGAGAAGCACTTGGGGGTGCTGGTCAATGAGAAGCTCGACATGAACTGGCAATGTGTGCTCGCAGACCAGAAGGCCAACCGTATCCTGGGCTGCATCAAAAGAAGCATGGCCAGCAGGTCAAGGGAAGTGATTCTGCCTCTCTATTCCTCTCTTGGGAGACCTCATCTGGAATACTGTGTCCAGTTCTGGAATCCTCAGTGTAAGAAGGAGATGGAGCTGTTGGAATGGGTCCAGTGGAGGGCTACAAAGATGATTGGAGGTCTGGAGCGCCCTCCCTACGAGGACAAGCTGAGAGAGTTGGGCTTGTTCAGCCTGGAGAACAGAAGGCTCAGAGGAGACCTTACAGTGACCTTCCAGTACCCAAAGGGGGTCTACACAAAAGCTGGAGAGGGACTATTCATAAAGGCTTGTGGGGACAGGACCAGGGGGAATGGGTATAAACTGGAGGGGGGCAGATTTAGACTGGACATTAGGAGAATTTCTTCACCATGAGAGTGGTGAGACACTGGAACAGGTTGCCCAGGGAGGTAGATAACCCATCCCTGGAGGTGTTCAAGGCCAGGCTGGATGGGGCTTTAGGCAGCCTGCTTTAGTGAGGGGCTTGGAACTAGATGATCTTTAAGGTCCCTTCCAACCCTAACTACACTATGATACTATGGTACTATGATACTACAATTAATAGTAACTAGCAATGTAGCTATTTATTTAAGATACATAGCCTCATGCCTGGGGCTACCTGTATGTTATCATACAGTAACTGCGACCTTTTCCTTCCATCTGTTTTAAGCTCCACTAAGAAAATACACTAAACACAAGTTTATTTATGGGATCAAAAAATGCTATCATGACCCAGTCCTGCATAACAACTTCAGCCTGCTAGACTGAGAGAAGGATCCAATGAAAATATGGTGGGCAAACAAAGAAAGCAGACTCAGACAGCAAGACAGACAGAGGTAATGCCATTTAGCAATGACACAAAACCACTTTCTTGAACCAAGTCTTAGTTTGGAAGTCTCCAAAAGATAAATAAGTACTGTCAAACACTTACTTGAAAGATGTTGGAGAAATCTTTCCCAATATCAAACATGCTTCTGGGTCCACTTATTTTCCAGACTACAGATAGATATTACCAACCTTTTAGAGACATCAACAATAAAACTTCATCAGCACACACTTCCCCTACTATTTTCTCACAGATATTAAAGCACCCAAGTTACTTGAGGAAAGAGAACTATAGCAAGCAGCAGGAAGCTAGCAGAACTACTTATAAATCAGATGCAATATCCCCTCTCAACAAGTGCTTTGCTGAGCAGACAACTGAATGCTAAGCATCTTGCAAGAGCAAGCTCCATGTTCTCAATTATTTTAACAAGTGTTGTTCTCACATAAGCCCTGTTTAGCAGGCTTATCATAGGACTTAACTGCAAGACAAGAATAAGCTCAGATGCTTTAACATCATTGCAAATGTAAATGCCTTACAAATAGCAATGGACTCAAGTGTAGAGTTTATGCGCACTGCTGAGCTGAAGCTTCAAAATACTTGTTCATATACTGCTGCACCTCTGCTAAAGTGGCTATATCAGGAGTTACCTCCCCCGTCCTACCGCCCACTCTCCCCACCCCCAGCCACTTTACTTGATACACTACCTTTAACAGCTTACTTCTGGTATACCTGCACCAAAACTATTTTGCCTTGATGAAAAACAGCATTAAAATCTCCTAAGAATTGATGTTGGCCCAAGCAGGTCAGCATATTCTCTTGGGACCTAGGTGCTTCTACTCATATTTGTCACATAAATGAGACAAGTCAGGTCATGCAGCTACAGCAACATTTGGCAGTGTGCTGACTTAACATGTGACATTCCCTACAGGTTTGATTAGCATGGCACGATTATACTGAAGGCATTGCTTGTGGAGATGACAGCATGGCCAGCAAGCAGAGCATGGGAAGAACTCTTGATCATTCTGGCAACTTTCTGCAAAACAGTTTTTAAGAGAAGCAGCAGACAATAGGGCTGGCAAGTCTTTCTGACCTGCAGAGCCACAAACTGACACCTATGTACGGATAGAAGCCGCAAAGCAACAAAACCAGATGAGATGAAAACTCCCCCTTGGTCTCACCACTCCCAAGCAGGACAGAGCTGGGGTGCACATGCAGCTGGACCCCAGGAATCCAAATGTGACAGTGCAGCAGCCCCTTTGTCCTTCTAACTCCTATGTTGCCAACTGGTTTGCCAGGTGGCCCTAGCCAGGACAGGCCAGTCGCCAGCCCCACCAGCCGCCTCTGGGCTCAGCAGTCATACATTCCCACTCCCTCATCAGAAGGAAAAACCTTTCTGAGCAACAGAGCCTGCCTTTCTACTAAGCAACACTAAATCAGATTAGAAATAGAAACTAAGGAGATTCCTCATTTACATGAGGAAAGAAATGCAAAAATAAAGAAGATTTACATACAGCTGGACACACTGAAGTATGGGCAGAGCATCGATTACAGAGATAGTAATTACCAAGAAATTTCTTCCATGAATTGTAAATCTTGATACTGCTACTAACTAAATATCTTTCCAGCTTTTTATTTAGAAGCAAGCAGTGTATATGCATTCCACAATTCTTTAAAAAGAAAAAAACTACACAGCCTCAGAACCTAAAGAATGACAACTCACACACTGCAGTTTAGTTGTAAACCCAAACTGTAATCCAGGGCATTAATTCATCATAAAGCATGCATTTCCAGAAATCATGAAGAAAACTACAGAGATGAAAAACTATGTTCAATGCTACTTAAAAGTCTAAAGATACAGGGAGGAAACACACAAATCTTACCTGAATGTGGATAACTGTCACACAGATCTGAGAACAAGGATTATTTGATTCGCTTGACTATAAAACATGCAGAAGAGGTAGGAAATTGGGAATATACAGCAAATGCTGAAATGCAAACACGATGTGATATAAAACAGAGTTTTGAAATCAACACTGAAAATTATGATGCCATCCTGAAGTCATCACAGAGACCTTGCTCAAGAATACACTGTACACGTTGTGTCCTATCACTCAAAAAGCTCAACAAAATAGAAGGGGTCAAATAAGAGGTGATGAGATCAGAGACTTGAATGTCTGTATGTTGTGGGTAGAAAAAAGTTGTGCTGAGAAGCAAAGGCAGGAGGAAAAGTAAGTCAGACTACGACAGAGATGTGTAAAAGGAGGAGAGGAGAAAGGAGAGAAAAATGAGATAATCTTGCTACATCTACAGGGATAGAGGAGAGCAATCATCAATAAGAAATGTATCTATCTTTCAGCTCAAAGCTAGTTTTAATATTACACTAGCAACATGACAAAACAAAACCGAAAATAACATTTTACCTTAAAAATGCTATTTTCCAAAACATTAGTTCAATATAAAATCTTAGGTATAAATATTTCATTCAAGAATACACACAAAAAACGTTGGGGAGAAGGGGGCAGAGCTTGCTTCCTAACATTCATCAGTACTTCTAATAAAGCCAGGTCTTGCCTTCAGTTCTAGAGATTCTTTAGCTTACAAATGTCCCAAGGACAAATACTGTACTGGGTTTACATCACACAGTTATCCAGCAAACCATTAACAGAAGAGGTCCTCAGCTAACCTTGGCCACCAAGAACAGAAGGGAATAGGTCCTGGCATGCCTAGGACCTCACTGCACATGCCGGTTCCATCATGCAGTGGCTCGCCCACGGTGGTCTTCTCTTTAGCATACAATACTTGACAGAAGCCACAATCTCAAAAAGTACCATACTTCATTTTATTAACCACTGTGTACAAGCCAGGATTAATACAGAGTTTCTTCTAGAATAACAAATACATTGATATCCACGTGAACAAATTTTGAGATGGTGCACACAAAATCAGACACAAAAGAACTACTGACAGCTCCCTTAAAATCTCTCTTCCTATCTACCCACACCCACACATAACTTCACTGCTGTTGAACTGCAAATTTATATTAAAAATTAAAGCATGCAGCAAGGAGAAAAGGAAAGGGAAAAAAATGCACACAACCAGATATGTGAAAATAGGAGAGCAGTTGTTCAATTTAAGTTCAGGTTCTCATATAGCAGCACAAAGCTTCAGTGTTTGCATTACATAAGCTGTGATTCAAATACTTGTTCTAAAAAGAACTCTTTTCTATAATATTTTTAAAGAAATGTGACTTAAGGTCAAGAGCTTACTTTTCACAAAGCATTTACTTCCAGTTAAATTTAACTTGGCCATGTCCCTTTCACTTAAATATCCATTTTGCCAAGGGGGAACAAGTTCCTAGATGTAGAATTTACATCACTGCTTATATATGGAATTTTAAATGTTTTTTTTTGTTTGTTTTAGCTTTCAAAGGCAGTATTGGTTTGTTTTTCTCCACAAAACAACCAGTTAGATCTCTCCTATTGCATATTACTTTTATGACAGGCAAGATGCCCCCAGGACCACCTCAGTTACAGGTATCCTTCTCCTACTTAAACCCTTGAAAAAGTACCCACACCCCTCCATAAAACTACAATACCAATTTCTTCCCATGTCTGACACAGAGAGGATAACTATATATTGTTAAAGCAGTATACTAGACGCTTACCAGTCCAAATGAATTACCCTAAGAGAAAGGATGACATTTAGCTGCAGGAAGCATGATTTGAAAGCTTAAAATACACAATTGCATTTCTAAACTCTTCACGCTCTTTCCACCTCCACTGACTGACTGAATAAAATGTATATGGATTTCTGCCAGGTAGGCACAGTCACAAAAAGAGCTTCAAGAACAAAGCACCGCTGAGAGCAATGTATTCATAAGAAGCAACAGGTGGGACTGGTACATAGCTTATAGTAGAGGCACATGCAAAAGATCTTGCCTCTCACTTATGAAGCTCGATTTTACCTTGATGTTTATTTTAACATCTGGACTTCAAATCTACAGCATATGACCACATAGATAGAAGTATCAAAATACTAATCAGAAGTCATCTCCTCTATCTTCAATTCAGAATCCCTTTTCAGGCACCGTTCACTCGTAATGCAAATAGATCTATTCATTGATCACTATTCAATAGCCAAAACACTAAAATTTCAAACCATAATTATGAACTCTCTCAAGATGTTAAATTCCCTGTTTTAAAAGGGGTAGTGAATAGGTGTCTGGTTTCAGCTGGGATGAAGTTAATTTCTTTCCTATTAGCTGATATACTGTTGCAGTTTGGATTTAGGATGAGAACAATGTTAATAACACACTGATGTTTTAGTTGTTGCTAGGGAGTGCTTAACTTAAGTCAAGAACTTATCTATTTCTCATACCACCCCATCAGCCAAGAGGCGAGGGGTACATGAGTAGCTGGGAGAGGACAAACCTAGAAGACCTGACAAAAACTGACCCAAGGGATAGCCCATACCATACAATGTCATGCTGACCAAAGACCCTGGGAGGAGTTAGCCAGGGGCAGCATCCACTGCTTGAGCACAGGCTGGGCATCAGTCAGCGGATAGTGAGAAACTGCATTGTGCATCACTTGGTTTGTATAATATTTTATCATTATAATTGTTGTTGTTGCTGCTGTTATTTTCCCTTCCTTTTCTGCCCTATTGAACTGTCTTTATCTCAATCCACAACTTCTACCTCTTTTTTTTTTTTCAAATTCTCTCCCCCATCCCACTGGGGGTGGGGAGTGAGCAAATGGCTGTGCTAAACCACAACAGTAGAGCAGAGAATTTCAAATTCAAGTAAGATCAGTCTCAAACAGACTAGCAAGTTTGGGGATCCAATACATTTGAGATCCTGCCTACAGCTGTTGAACTGTGTTAGCAATTATAAATAAAATTCTTTCTAATAAGATCTGAAACTGCTTTTTTCCTAAGTACAAACTCAGCAGAATGACACACTGAATGTGTGTTCTGCAGTAACTGGACGTGCCATTATGAATATTATCTCTATTCATTTCAGTTATATTGTTTCATAAACTTAATTAATAAAACCAAAACTAGTCCTTTGAACTCTTCCAAAAGAAAACAAAACAAACAAGCATCAGAACAGATTATAACGATCCTGATTCCCAACAGCTGTGATACCATCACCCCAACACACAGAAGACTGCAATTCTGTACTAAGCAAACCCAGCAACTCTATAGAAACAAAAAATTCTGTTATGATTGTCTCTAAGTTCTCAACCAGAACTTTTTTTTTCCCTAACCTGTATTTCATACTGGTTATTTTAACAGTTCTTCAAGGAGGAGGAAGTGGGGACACACACCCCAAATTAGAGACTACAGCTTACTGAATGTAAACTGTGTATATGACTGTATAACATATAGGCAACTTTTTTTTCAAGCTAGAAAAACAGATGATATCCAAAACTACCATCAGCCTCAGAATCAAGAGCTCTAATTAATTTCAAATGCTGAGAGACCTTCTTTAAGGTCTTTGCATCACCTGCATCATTTTACAGAATAACACTCAGTGCTTCAGAGATGTAATTACTGCTAGTGAAGTCCACTGACCAGACTGAAAGTTTCTTTTAGCCAAAGCAGGGAAGCACTTCCTGCCTTCCTCAGAACCAGTCACAATTCTCAAACTCTGGATCTTCAGCTAATGCAATCTCCTTCCTTAGGAAGGTCAGGAAAAAAAAGGATAAAGGTTCATGTACACAACCTTACATATATAGTCATAATTTCTAAATTAGCCTCTCCTTGGAGACTTTGCACTGAAGCAAGAAAGTGTAGGATAGGATTTCAAAACATCTTTGCTGATCAAGTACAGCTTCTTTCTCATGCAGTATTACTTTCAGTATCTGAAATCAATGCATTCTTTCCAGGAACAAAGATGGTAATACATTTCTTTATCAGCTGGAAGCCTTCAGTAAGATGTCATAACACACATAACAACACAGCAACAAAAAGGTACCATTTCTCAGAATACTAACATGCAGGGATAAACAGCATGCTAGAAACAATTTTGAGCACGCCAATAACCTGCTAGTTCTTCTCCAAATCTAGAGAAGGATCCCTGTACCACCAGTCTCACATCTTCGTTGACTGACAATGCACCTTATGATGTTTTGGGTAGCCTGGCTTTACAAAACCTGGAGGAACTACCACTTCCTTGGTATCTTCTGTAACAGTTTTGTCTTCTTACAATTCAAGTTTTGCATTCAGGAGTAACTCATCATTTCCCACTCTTAATGAAATACCAATACAGCAAAGCAAAGAAGCTTTTAAGATTTCAACACTGTCTCATATTGGGTTCCATACTGATGACAGTAAATCTTTTCACTTCCCATCTGATATCTTCTGGATCTCAGCCACAGGTGTATAAAAATCATTCTGCAGACAAAGAAACAAGCAAGCAAAAAGCCTGCAATACAATTATTTTTTAACTAAAGCTGGGTTTTCTTTTAAAAATAAAACTATGAATGAGCAGATGAAGGCCAACTCTTCTTGCAAAGAGAGAAGAATAACACACAGATACCAGCGCAGATGCTCTCCCCCTCTAAGAATCATAGCGGACAAGAGTGTGGGAAATGTTACAAAAGGTAGATGACAACTCACTTTTAATCTTAGAACTAGCTCTACTCTATAAACTTGTCTCAGCAATCAAGTTTTCTGGAACATTTTTACACTAAAAATAGTAACAATGCCACTCACAGTGACAAAGCCATCACTTTCAGATGTGCACAGATGCAAACTACATCTGTGAAGGCATAGAAAAGGTGTTTCGGTAAAATGGTCAAAACATTAGTCTGGATTAACAGAAACAGAATTATTTTGCAAAGGAATAGAGAAGTAAATAACACCAGATAAAGGAAAATATACATTCTCACTGATCTGAGAAACTTGTCTTAGCCGAATTGTAGTTGGTCTAATAAACCCTTTGGAGTTTGCAGGCTTGAAATGCCACAGCAGTGATGAGAAAGAAACAAAAAAACAAACAAGCAAAACCAAAAACAAACGAACAAAAACATTTTGTGCAAATTCTCCAATAAGATTTCACTAGTAATATCTCATTAATCCAAGTAACAGCTCCCTGGTCAGCTTCTGTACTACCTAAGGACTAGTCTTTGGGACAATGATAATGCTTCTGCTGCTGCTAAGTTCCTTCTCAAACCCGTTCAGGCTAATGAGCACGCTAAATTTAAGCTAGTTCTCCCAGAAGAAGCTCAAGAGTTGCTGATGCTCAAAATGAAATGGCAGGGAGATGGGTTATGATGACAGATGGGGTCTACACAATTGGTGCCAAAGAGTTTATTTAGGTTGAGCTCAATAAAACTATCTCTGAATTTTAGCTAACCTCTGCAAAAAGTTTAAACTTGGGAAACATGAAAATCCCAATAATTCATACCGCAATTATGGAATACCTTCTTTTAAAGTTTGATTGCAAGGAGACAAAAGTGTTACAGAACATATGGAGGAAGTGGCTACTACTCCAGTGAAGGCACCACGTAATCACACTACGGGGAGGATTCTGTCTAAATTTTTAAATTAAAAAAATCTATTGACATTTACTAGCTGTTCACATACATTTCAGAGATGTATGGCACTTCTATGAACTACTTGGTAGAATGAGGTAAAAAAGAACCCTACATGGGTCAACGAACAGATTTTAAAAGTTCTAGTCACCAAAGTTCAAAGGAAAAGTAAACCAGCAAAAGTAACTCAGATTCATTTTGTAAAGCTTTCAGTTTGTAAAGTGTATTTCATATTCTTGCATTATCCAAGGAAGATATTTAGGCTATGCCTGATCTGCAGCTGTCTGGCAGGACAAGGACAGCTATCAGGTAGCAGTAGTTTCTGCTCTCAAATTCCCCTACAACCCTCAGGCTACATTACAGAGAGCCGCTAGAAAAACAGCATTCATAGTGTCAATAAGTCACTAGGTGTGCACAGCAAACAGCATCTCACACATTTCAGAAAATGGTGCCAGACTTGCAGCACCTCCTTTTGTACCAAGTCATCTGATCTTGAGCAAGGCCTGAAGATGCAGTAAACACACCCTGAAAGTCTGAAAGATCTTCAGTAAGCACATAAAACATATATGACCACACAGGTAGAGGTTATCATTCCTTTTAAATACATTATTCTCATTACATTTAAAAATCTAAGGACAAAAAACTACCTCAAAACACAGCAGCCCTTCCATTTTCAAAGCCCTATAATTTTAACTCTCGTCATTCTGCTTCAAGTACCAACTGACCCAGTCAAGACTGTTGAACTTGCATAACTCGCTTCCAAAGAAAACCTTAATCAGATGTCAATGCACTAATAAAATTGGTAAGAAGTAAGTTAAAAAGTAATTAGTGTTAGCATGCGTGCATCTGAAAGCTTCTACAGCTAAATATGAACACTGACTTCACAAAGGGTGTCAATTTAGTGATTTAATATGAACAATGGGAAAGAGGTTTTAGGAAGGCTTTTGTAAAACATGATGGTGCCTCTTTCAGAAGCAGGGCATGGCACGGAATCCACGGGTGAAGCTGAGGGCAGAAGGGAAAAAGAAAGCTGTGAGGTATGCATCAGCAGAAGCATGTTGTACAGGACTAAGTTCAGTGATGTAGGCCACAGCAGATTCTTTTTTTAATTTTTTGATGCACGAGATCACAGTGGTACCTTGATACCTGGCCTCTGACAAGCGCTTCGGTAGGTAATGCGAACAACAGTACTGAAGAGCATACAGATCAGCTCTTTGCAGGAATTCTAGCTAAGTGAACAAGAAAAAACTTCAAAAGAGACTTTTCTGTAAATGAAACAGATATTTTGAGTTTGTTTGTTTTGTGGGGTTTTTAAAGAAGGGCCATTTTTTTTAAGATCTGTGTGTTAGCAGGAATGTCTGTGTGCAACATACTAGATCTTTAATTTGCTTCTGAAGTGCTTATATCTTGACTTTCGTAAATGTATGTCAGTTCATCCACAATATGCAAGCCATCCTGCCCTAGCTCTTGAAAACACCAGCATCTCCGTTTAGCTAAATTTCATTAGGCACATGAGGCAGACATTTAAACTTTCCTGTATTTCACTAAAATCGCATAATTCTTATAAAACCCAGCAGACAGAGATACACAAAAACCAACTAATCTCATCTCAGAAACTTCCAAATGCCAAATTCAATACAGTGGAGAAAAAACATACGTAAATGAACAAATAAACAGCTTTTTAAGAAGCAGTCCATTCTTATGAGCCTGTGCATTATGCAGCAAAAAAAATTAACACGATTGGATCACCATGAAAAGGGCTGAAGAGTTTTATCAGTGATGCACAGGATGACTTTATTTGAGCTAGCAACCAGAAATGACCTGGTGGCATAAGCAGGAGTTTACAAAGAGGGAAAACCAAAAAATCGTATTGGTGGGGGTAAGGAAGCGGGGGAGACAGCAGGAAGGACGAGACAGGGGAGAGGCTCATTATTAAGAACCATTTTTCCTTCCAGTAGCCTAGGAATTCTCTATCTAGTCTCTGTTTCAAGAACAGTCTTTTGAAGAATTTCATTACAGGGCATCAGCGTTGCCTAGTGCCATCATATTTGTGGTAAAACATCCTCTTTGCCCTCTCCCTAGACCTCCATATTTAAAAAGCTTATTGCAGAAATCATGCTTCAAACAGAGAAATCACAGTTGAGCACAACAGCACACACTGCTTTTCCACAAATCAAACCAACAGTGGGTCTGACTACGTTACCTGCTGACATAAAGTGGAGTTGTGACTACTGTCAGCCCAGCTAGTCAGGATTCACACAGTGCATACACCAAGATGCCTGCACAGACAAAAGTTCATGTGCAAATGAGGTAGAGAATCTGATACATTAAGGTTTCTACCATTTTTACTTATTGCTATTATTAACACTGCTGTAAAAGAAGTCTTGATGGCAAATAAAGCTAGGAATCTGCAAGTCTTGAATCCATCACTGTAATTTTCTTAAAATAAGTTTTTAAATGTGATGCACTGACAAATGTTGGCTTCCCCGTAGCAATAAATTATCAAAACCAGATAGCAACCTCTGTATATTACAATTATCATCTTGCTCTTCCTAGAAAAAAAGAGAAGTGAAAATCTGTTAGGTGTTCTTCATTATCATGAGCCTGTACAACCCCCCCTCCCAAAAAAAAAAATACCCAGGGGGGGAAAATGCCTTCTGGAGACTGCACAGTATTCAGAGAGGCAATTTTGCACATGTGCAGATTTTTATAGAAGACCATTATCTTCTTAAAAATTGGGGGATGAGGGAAGAAAGAAAGATAAATTCACCCTTAACCTTCTCTAGAATAAGTCATTACATAAATTCCTCCTAACTGAATCTCTTTCACAATTCCCTTCTCTTTCAGATACCACTTCAGATACCATCATTAAACAGTTGCGAAATACTACAGAAATTTACATTTTCTGACAAGGTACCAGTATCGCAGAAGTAAAACCTTGCTATAAAACCCACGCCTACTGAAGCGGAATACCTCCAGCCATTCTTTGCAAAACTGCTACTGGATTTGATATTGTACTTAGAGTACAGGCGAAAATTCAAAGGCACTATCTCAAATGCAAATGTGACAAGTATTTCTTTATGAAGTATATATAGCTGGCAAATGTCAAACAGTTCCACTAGTACTGAAACTTCCAATTAAAACACTTCAAGTTTTGCCATCTCTCCCTCTTTTTCTTTCTCCCTCTCACGCTGGCAGAAGCAGGGCCTTGCAACAGTGAAAACCACTCATCTCTCTTACAAGCTTAAACAGCCACAGCTGATTTAAAGGTTCTAAAAGTTCTTGTTTTATTCAAGCAGCTTTAAATACACTCAAAAAATAAAACGTTTCACAGATTTCCAGGAATGCAAGCACGAAAGCAACTTCCATGCAAAACATTTTAATTCAGACACTGCATGTCATGGTTTGTCACAATCCTTCAAAGTTCCACTGACATGGTAAATGCTTGCTAGGGACATGATAGGGACATTATCATTTTGAGAGCCTGACTGTCACTGCCACTGGTCCTGCACTGGGTGGAGGACTCTTGGCTGAAGAACAACAAGTACATAAACCTGATGTGTCAAAGAAGTTTGCTTTCAGTGCATCCATCTTTGTCATCACAGTCTTTTTTTGAAGAAAAGAACATCTGGCAACACTAAAATTTCAGAGCCTGTTGAAAATACTTCATGATTTGCAGGAATACTAAGGAATCAACAACCAGGATTTTCTCTTCATGACACATATAATCAGACTTTTGTGACCTCACTGCAAAAACCACCATTGTAAAATGATAAATATATCGCTGGAGTTCTCTATTGTGAAGGTTATTTTGCCCTCCCAGCGTCTCACCTGTAAACATCTGTGCGCCATACAATATCAAACAATCTAAAAAGAAAAACATAACAGCTGGTCTAACAGGAAATAAAATTTCAGAAACACAGTATCATCTTACTATGTTCAGTAATCAGTCTGTCATCTTTGACAGAAGAACCTTCAGTGAATGTGACTTGAGTGTAACAGACCTGCAACAAAGCACAACTCAAAACCTGTTTTACCCAAAGTATCTCCAATTGTTTTGTGTGTACAGGTATTTATTGTCCATCAGCCTCCTCAGTGAAAACTTATTTCTTAGACTTTATCCATAAAGAGGGACAGGACTACAGTAAGACACAAAAAGCAAGCCCAAACTTGTTTGCTCTCTTTCAGAATTAAAGACAGCTTGGCCATTTGAAAACACAACATCGCACCAACTATCCCTGATCAAAACCAGCAAAACTGAAAAATAAATAATATGAAAAGTATTTACTGTGTTCTCACAAGAGGTTACAACTCCAGGCCTGAGACACACCACAGTTTATAGGAGAAGAGAAACACAACACATGTGTACCCTGATCCCACAAACAAAACAATCAGCCAATAGAAAATTTTTTGCAAATAACCAGCAAGATGCAGGAAGTTATCTGCATTAGATGCATATTTTAAAAGCATACACGCACTTAATACTTCCACGCATGCCCTTCCCCCCAGCTAGAAAAAAAAACACATCAAGAACAAGGCACAACTCCAGCACATCTCTGACCAAAAACTTTACTGCAGATTGTGTTGGGATAGATGGAGAAATCCGTACCATCAGAGCACACTGCATGCTGCTGTGCTGGACAACACTAGTGCTGGAAGAATTAACCATTCATAGATCAACAATTGGTTCTTTCATCATCCTGGCTTTCTCAGACGATCATTATGTATTTTTTTCTACCTATTGCTCCTGCTACACTCCAATTTTTCAGCTGCATGTAGCAAAGGCATCTGCAAAAATTCCCACTTCCAGAACATACGTCATTAAAATAAATAATCTTCAGTAGAGAAAGAATCTATCTGCTTTCTAACTTTGCCAGCGTCAAGAACTGACTGCACACAAAACCCTGTAATAAAATCACAACTGAGTATGCTATCAAACAAACGAAGAAGGCAAACTGAAATGCACCAAAGTCCCACTTTCTGGCATCCTACCAAAGGCGGTTCATGTGAACTAACCCACGAGATAGCTGCCCTTTTACCAAGCAAAGTTTTAGGACTAAACGCTTCAGCTAATCAAAAACTAAGTTACGTGTATACATTAAACCACATCCTTAAAATTAATCTGCACTGTGGTTTGGCGAACCGGCAGGACGCTCAGGCACCACCAAACCGACGGGAATAAGCCTTTTTTCAATATCACTGCAGAGAAAGAGAGCGAAAGGCGGTGCTCAGGGTTTCACCGAGCGGTGCTTCATCATGACGGTAACAGAGAAGGGAAAAGTCACTGGAAGAGAAGGTTGTCATGGGAAACATCTCTTCCCTTTTCCTCGCCGGCTGGGTTTGTGCTTTCGGCTATCACGCCCGCAGCGGCCTGACAGAGCCGGGGGCGAAGGGACGGCAGCAACCTCCGGGCTGGGAGGAAGAACCGGGGGGAAAAGGACCCGGGGGGGCAGAGAAGGACCCAGGGGGCAGAGAAGGACCAGGGGGGGGAGAAGGATCGGGGCGGGGGAGGGCAGGACCCGGGGGGTAAGAATGGTCGTGGGGGGAGAAGGACCCCAGGGGAGAGAAGGAGCCGGGGGGGATGCGGGGCGGCAGTGCCCGCGGTGGTCCCCGCACCGCCCGGGGCCGCGGGGCGAAGGGGCCGCCCTCACCGTCGATGTTCTCGCGGTCGCTGATGTGCTGCAGGTTGCAGCCCGTGTCCTCGCGGCTGAGCTCGGCCTCGGGGCGGTAGGACTCCAGCCGCGAGTGGGCATTCCTGCGCAGCTTGGGGCTGGAGGAGACGCAGCAGGAGGCGGTGTTCCCCATCGCGGCGGCGGGTCAGGGCCGGCGGGCGGCCATGGGCGAGGCGGAGGAGCGGCGCCCTGCGGCTGCGCTCGCCGGCGGGTCCCCGCGGCGGCTCATCGGCGGAGGCGGCCCCGCAGCGCGGCCCGCGGCGGCTCGGCCCCGCTAAGCCCTCCTCCGCGGGCGGGCGGGCGGCTCGGCCCCATCGCCGCGCTCCTCCCCCGCCGCGGCCGCGCCGCAGCCTCCGCGGCACCGGCAGCCGCAGCAGCCGCCGCCCCGGGCGGCCCTGACGAACGGTTCCGGTTCAAGCGGGCGGCAACGCCTCCCGCCGGGCCCGAGCCCGCCACGGCCTCCCCGCGGGTGGGCGCGGGGCGAGAGCGGAGCGGGGGCCGCGCTGCGGGGAGGGAGGGGCGGCGGCTGCTGCCTCCGTGCTGCTGCTGCCCTGTGGGGGAACCCGGGATCTTCTCCGCTGCACCCCATCCCCGTAGGGAGACCCCAGGTTCATCTCCACTGCACCCCCATCCCCGTGGGGAGACCCCAGGTTCATCTCCACTGCACCCCATCCCCATGGGGACACCCTCAGGTTCATCTCCACTGCACCCCATCCCCTTGGAGAGACCCTCGGGTTCATCTGTGCTGCACCCCATCCCCATGGAGGGATCCTCGGGTTCCACTGCATCCCACCCCCATGGGGACACCCCAGGTTCATCTCCACTGCACCCCATCCCCATGGGGACATCCTCAGGTTCATCTCCACTGCATCCCATCCCTGTGGGGAGACCCCAGGTTCATCTCCAGTACATCCCATACCCATGGGGAGATCCTCAGGTTCATCTCCACTGCACCCCATCCCCGTGGAGAAGACAACCCCTTGGGTTTGTCTCCGCTGCACAACATCCCTGTGGAAATCCTGCACAGCAGCTGGCATCTTCCCCATCACACCTCTGACCTGGGCCAAGACTCCAGCCAGACACAGCACCTGCCCCACGGCTGGGAAGTCTATGTGGCAATACCAGCAGGAAAATTTCCCACACGTTTCTTAGCTTTTCAAAAATTTACAGATCCTTTAGACTGACGGTGTCAAAGATAATTGGCCAAAGAAGGAATGTGTGTAATGTGCCCCTACGCTCCATTTTCCCTGTGTTTCAGTGCTTTCCCAGTGAAAAATCCCCTTTTTTTGCAATCAGTGTAATGTTAAAGATGGGCTTTCTGCGTGTTTCTCATTAGGTTGGGCTTTTTGGGTTTTTTTTCATTTTTAAAATCTCTGTAATCTAAGCAAATCTCATGACTGCTGGAGGCCTGAGTCATGGTAGTTGAATGGTTGCACTGGTAACATGAAAGCAGAAAAGCACATCTGTGTGCTTATGAAAAAAGCTTTGACTTACAGCCGCATGTCCAGGGAACCATTACTCGTTACTCTACCAGGCATCTCATGATACTTAATGTTTTCATAAGATCTGCTCAAGTCAGTAGACTACATGAAAGACTTCCAAGTTTTCATCCAACATGTTTTTCTGATCACGCATTGCAAAGAAAAATTAATTTTTAATTTTCAGCTGTCTTTGAACGTTTATTTGAAGCAAACGTAACCTACTGAGGTACAAAGAAACAACAAGAAAGAAAGAGAATGTGTTTTTTAAAAACTGTTTTGAGGATGTTTTCTGTAACCGATTTTGTGACACCCGCCAAGCACAGACGGGTAGCAGTTTGTGAGTTATATTGTCCCTCTGTGAATAACTCAAGATAAGTAAGAATAGGTTTAGCATCTTTTGTGTATTACTGTATGCAGTAGCTTGCATGCCACAGAAGGCATTTAAGTATTTGCTGGCACTAGAAATGTTATCTCGTAGGATGACATGCCAGCTGGTGCTTCCCACTGCCATGGAGGTCACGGCTTGCTGAGGGTGCCTTGGGCTCCTCCCTCGCCACCCAGCCTGCTCCCCAGCTCTCAGCTGAGCCTGCTCGCAGCCCGCTCTCTGGCCCCAGTACAAACTGTGCTGGTGTCAGCAGGGTTGATGAACCCTCAAGTCAGCATAAGCAGGCATCAGAAAATTTTAAACACAATTTTGTAATAATCCTGTCCTGGTATGCATACAATAGACTTTACTAAAAGTATTACTGACGTGCCTAGCTTGCCACATCGCACAGCAGGACCTCCGTGAACTGGAGACCTCTGTGGACGAATTGTCTGTTTGCCTGCCATGGCGCTGTGATCTGCCCTGTTAAATCCTACCTTTCTATTGGAATCAGGGACATTTACCCATTTATGGCCTGCAATGTCCAAGCATGACTTCTCCTAGGGTGCCAGTGCCACTGCCTTGTAAGCACATGCTTGGGTCAGGCTAACTGGGAAGCCACGGTGCTGCCTTGCCTTGCTGTGCCAATCCCACTACATTTTTTAAGAATACAGCAAAAATTTTGTAACTCCTAATTATTTAGAAACTTTTAAAGACTTTAAATCTGTTGTAGCAAATCCTTAGTCAAATCTCTACATATACCATCATTTTAAGCTTTGAAACAGAACAGGCAATAATGGAGTTAATGCTAAGTCTGCTTCTTTGAGTAGATAAACAGCCATTTCCTCCATTGAAAAGGAATAATTTAAAGTTTGATCTGTATTTAAAACTAATATTCTAAAAGTAAATATTTACCGTGTTTTCAATTATGAAGTATTTAAACTTCTGATCATCAGTTGTGACCGTGTAATCACTGTGTAGCGGCCTGCTTTCTTACTCACAGTCTTTTGTTCTGAAATTTTCATATGCCTTTATTCCTCCTTCTTTCACGCTCAGAGCTTACGGAAGTGCATTATAATGGCAAAGGTGCTACAATATGTATTTAAAGATAAAGTCAAAGAAAAGGAACACGACTCTAGGGTAATGGTCTGCTGGTATCTAAGAGCAGAGAAAGGTACATAGGTAAAATATATGTCAGGAAAGCACATTTGGGTTTCAGTTATGATTACTATTTCAGCTATATCAAGCGTATAATACAAATGAAATGGTATTTATTTGATAAATACTGGTACAGTAAAGCAAGAACAGTTCACTGTACCTTACTGACTGGTTTAGATGTCATGAATGTCACAAGAAGATCTTTTGTGATTTTCTTTGATTAGAGACCATTCAGTTCTTGAGTTTTAAGATGTATTTTAATGAGTTTGCCCTCCTGAGCAACTTCATGCATCAGCTGGGGGACGTTCCTCAAACTAAGGCCACGCCTTTCAAGACTGGTCAGCACAGAGGTACCTCTGTTTACAAAGGGCTTATTCCTGCACAAAGGTATTTTTGAATCTGTGGCATCTCCACTATACAGAAGACAACAAACTGTAATAGGTTAAATACTAATGATGTGACCCATTAAATTTTGTGCTTGAAATCTTCCTGTAACGTTGTCAAAAAAACGTAAGTGATTCAAACCAGCAGATGTAGGTCACTGCTTTGCTTAGATAAGATTTTTATCTATCTTGATAGAAAAAAAAAATATTATTTAAACCAAAACTACTTTCTACTAGAAAAACAAACAATATGGGAAGCAGAGTTAAAAAAAAAATCCTTAAGATAAATGATTGGTGATAATCAGATCTTTTGGTTCTACTTGTCTTTCAGATACAGTCTGAGGAAGCTGTGTCATGCAATACCTTCCCCACACCGCCATCTAATGTTTAATAAGAGTCCTGCTAGTAACTTGGGCATACATTGGCTCTAACGTGCCATATTTATCACGGAGTTAATAGTTTTCCGGAGTTTAAGCAAAAGCTTGAAATGAACATTCCTACATAAAACGTGATCTGGCTGGCAGCTGAATCGTACCCTAAACTCTGTTTATTGTAATAGCTAAATTACTTATGTGTATATATATACATAATACTAAACTCCAAATCAACTAAAACAACAGTGATAAACGCACCTGAGGAATGTTCACTATTAACCCTCTGATAATTCTGTTTGTTATTACTTACATTTATTGTTACAAGCCTAAACTCAGTAGCAGTAGGAGACTTTCTTCTTCAAGGAAAGTTCAGAATGCATCAGACTTGATTCTGACCCAACCCAGATGGCAAGACCTTTCACTGTGCTCCTCAAGAGAATGCATTCATTCATCATCTTAGATTCCCACTTCTATAGATTTGGATGGACTACTCTTGTGGCAGATTTCTTCTTTGCTTAAGGTGTTGACTCTTCAAGGATTAAGGCAGAAAAACATCCCTTCAGCTTTGTCACAAGTTATCTGAAGCCTTCTCTGTGCCTGCCCCAATCATTGTGCTGTCAATCAGAAACATTTAGACATTTCTACGCTACTTTGCAGATAGCTACAGCTACTGTTCACAGGGAAGACATCCAAACCTAACAAGAAATATGTAAGAGATGGCAGTTACTGCTGTTCCCTAGCTTAAAAACATTCAGATGGTATAAGTGAAGTTAGTCCTGTGGTGAATAGCACTCCTGCTTTTCAGAAAGCAAGCCCCTTATTCGAATGAGAGAGAAACATGGAGAGTAATTCAAGATTTGTGCTTCAGCACAGGAAGGATGTGGATCTGCGAGTCCAGAGGAGGCAACAAAGACAATCAGAGGGCTGGAGCACTTCCCACATGAGAACAGGCTGAGAATTGGACTTATTTAGCCTGCAGAAGAGAAGGCTCAAGGGAGACCTTAGAGCAGCCTTTGAGTACTTAAAGGGGGCCCCACAGGAAAACTGGGGAGGGGGTTTTTATTAGGGAGTGTAATGATAGGACAAAGGGGAATGGTTTTAAGCTGAAAGAGGGGAAACTTAGATTAGATGTTAGGAAGAAAATTTTTTACTGTGAGGTTGGTGAGGCACTGGAACAGGTTGCCCAGAGGAGTTATGAAAGCCCCATCCCTGGAGCTGTTTAAAGCCAGGCTGGATGAGGCTTTGAGCAATTCGACTTAGTGGAAGATGTCCCTGCCCGTGGCAGGGGGGGTTGGAGCTGGATGATCTTTAAGGTCCTTTCCAACCCAAACTGTTCTACAATTTCTTTTAAAGATAAAGGGAGAAATTTGGGCTTTGTATTTAACGTTAGTTCATAAATTCAGATCTTAATCTTGTACTAGCAATGAAGAGATACTATTCTAGGCAATAGTTCCAAGCATAAAGTCAAGGTCTTGCTCTGAAGTAGCTGCTAGAGGATCCTATCTATTTTCATTTACTATGCAGGAGGAAATAGGCGATTCAAGAACAATGCTGATACACTGGAGAGCAGATATTAGAATGCTTCCCTAAATTTACATATCCCAGATCAGTTGGGTTTTTTGTTTTGGTTTTTAGTAATTTGAATATTTTTCACCAGCTTGAAATCACCGCAGAAAGAGATTTCTCCTCAGCTAAGGAAAGACTGTTCATTGTTTTAAGTTCAACACTTCAAGAACAAATACACCACAATATGTTTATTTATCTAACTGTTCATGATTTTTAAGATTTCTGCAGGGATCAGACAAGATCAGATCTGCACTTGGAAGCAGCCAGAAACCCACACATTATGCATAAGAGCAAAGTTCACCCATAAGGCACAGATCTGCAATGAGAATTGGGAGGAGAGGAGTCAGTTGAGCAAATTGTACCATGTATGCTCTTGCATTGTGGAGGAAGGCACGGACAATTGGATTTAACCAGCTGAGTGGAATTTGATTGGATTAGCTTTGGCACAGTTTCACATACTCTTAATTCGTCAATGAATGGAGTAACTATATTGGAAAGCTACTGGGGAAAAACAACATTGTCCCTGATGCTACTGTCATAGGCAGATAGAGCACAGTCCCATACAGTCCCTCTCTGTGTTTTTCTCTCTTCATTGTCTCCCTTTTTAGTTTTTTTGTGCCAGTGTGTGTCTTCCCATATCAGGATTGGCTGCCTTTTTTTTTTTTGTCTTGAGTTCTTGGCATGTAAAGAGCAATAATTACCCAATAGTATGGCTTGATGACAATGAGCAAGGGTGGGAGTGCCCCCTCTTGAACAATAAAATTCCTTGTAGAGAAAAGCCTAACTAAACAGAACAAAATTATGTGTAAAAACAGGCAGTGCTGCCACAAAATCCTTTGTCAGCTAGAGAGTCTATATGGAGTATGAATAAGAGCCTACTGTGTTTTAGTCCTTTCTGCTTGTGAAAGCTCCTATTCTATAAGGAATATCTGTTAATCTGTTTTGATTTCATACAAGTGTAGGCAAGTATAATTTCTTTAGTTTCAGTGAAGCTCGTTCTAATTTACGCTAAGAATGAGATCTGAACCAGGCCCAGCAATCTGGGATAGTGTGCTCAGACACAACTGTTTACTCTCAAATTCATCTTAAGAAAATAATAAACCCCACTTTTACCCAACACTCAACGCCTAGCAATTTTCAGTCTCAGTCATGGCAGCTTGCAGTTAGAAACAGTAATGAGTAGTATGAGTTTACAAGTTTTGTATTATGAATTAATATAGGTTTATACGCAAGGGATTCAAGTATTCAGAACCATAGCTCATGAGAAAAGCACATGTATGTGCATAAAGTGTTCAGATCGAGCCCTCTATACGAAGAGGAGCATTGGGGAAGTTTATTACTTTAGCCTAGAGCTCCCTGGAAGACCAGCCTTTTAAATTAGAATAATAGAAGGCTTTGTTTGAAGAACAGATTTGAAGAAAAGTTAAAGATTTCAGAGACAGGGAATCAAGCTAAATAATGGTGGACTCTACACTCATCTCAAGAACTGTCCCTGTAAAACACGTTCTCAAACAGAGCAAAGTACTGCCAAGAATTTACACCTATATTGAGTGAAAATAGACTTTCCTCAGTTAATTTTCAAATCAAGAGGTCAAACGAAGAAGTGAGAAAATTCTCAATATTAAAATTAAAGCTCTTGAAGTATCCAAGTCTTCAACAGAGTGGTGTCCAGGCATGAACCTTGCTGATTTTTAGCAAGGTATTACAATTGCAAATACTTGTAGGAACTCACTTAGAATTGCAGAAAGGCCAAAAATCACCCTTCTCAAGACAAATTGCTTAAGTTTCTGTGTATATGCCTGGATAATACAGAAAATGGAAATACAGACCTTAGAGGCACAAAAAACACAAAGAAGTTAATGACTAACAAATGAACAGCAGATATGTAATTTTGAGTGTGTCATTCTTAAAGATTTTGTTTAACTTCCTCTGGTCCTGTATGGTATTAAGTAGTGTCCCCATTTATCTCCCTCCCCAGCCAGATCAACAGCTATTCCCCCAGGGAATGGGAAATGAGAGAGAGAGAGAGACCTATGGGTCCGAAACCAAAACTAAACCAGCTTTAATGGAACAATAACATTAATAAGAAAATAATAAAATGTATGCAAATACACAAAACCTAATCAAACACACACACCCCACACACCCATGACTCTAAATTACCAATGACACTGCAAGAGGAGGTGTGGGAAAGTACCAGACTGGACTCAGCAGCAAGTGGGAGCTCGATTCAGGAACTGGATTCAGGAATATATGGCTCAGTATCAGAGACGGACAGACAGACAGACAGGCAAGGTCCTCACTGGACATTTGCCATCAAAAAGAGTTTGACCCTCTTGATCTCTTAGCTTTATATAGAGTGTGACATATATGGAATGGAATACTTTGTCCATCAGTTTTGGGTCACCTGTCCTGTCCACTCCTCCCTGCAGGTGTGACCCTTTTTCACCCTTTGACTTATGGCATTCCACCAACTCTAGGATGGTCTTGATTTAGAATCATAGAATCATGGGAAAAGACCTTTAGATCATCAAGTCCAACTGTAAACCTAACACTGCCAACTCCAACATTAAACCATGTCCCTAAGCACCATATCTACACATCTTCTAAATAACTCAGAGGATGGTGACTCCACCACCTCCCTGGGTAAGCACACAACGTGTTGCAAGGAAAAACAAGCATCTGACAAAATCACCTCACCTCTCCATGAAATAAGGGTGTCATTAGAACTAAGGAAGATGTGAAAAAAATAAAAAGGGGGGAAAAAACCACACAAACATGTAGAACGATGGGAGAACTCTTGAATCCCACAGCTACTTAAGGCCCGATTCTTGGAGACAGCAAGTAGTTGGCAAAGATCTACATAGGAATAAGTATAAACAATGGCTTCTCTTCATGCCAATGCCCTGTTACCTTGGTGATAACTATAAATATTAAGCATTATCACTTCTAGAGGCAGATGCCGTCTGAAAAAAAGTTAATTTTCAGCAAATAAAGTTACTTAGAAAAGGCTTAGCTGAAAAGTTAGAAAATTGGTTCTGCTTTAGCTCAAACCAGAACAGGCACGACCTTTTCCTTTGAAAAATAAAGTAAGACTAAAAGCTATGCAGTTGAATGAGAAAATAAAGGAAAACTTTTGGCCATTTGAACAGTTAACTCCGTCCATTCTCAATGGGCATTGGTATCAATGTCCTTTGTGTAGGTTATTAACTTTGCTGTCATCATTAGGCAACAAGCAGATGGCCTACAGAAGTAACAAAAAAATTAAATTCTTTGTATCATTTCCAAAGTCCTTTCCTTCTCAAGGAAAAAGTACACAGGACATAAGCAAGCCTACAGAGTTAAAACTGAGGCTCCCACATGAGCATTTACAAATTTCCCCTCAAATACAGCAAAAGCTGGCCTGATCGCTAGAATCAGTTTCCATTACTGTGGCAAGGTGAAGCTTGCTTTGTTTTCCCTTCAGGCACTATTAGGAGGCCTTCAGTCTGACACGTAAGTGACCTGAAGGGAAAGCTTAAACTCTTTCTGCTCATTCATTTACTACATTTTAAACTATGTAATCACAGAGAGAGCTGTACTGCTTGCTTTATTTTTGAGAATAACCACCCACAGATCTGCACAGAGTTAAGAACCCCAAATTCGGTTTTCTGCTCCACTGCAGACTGTAAGCAAGACTTCTGAAAACCCTCCATCCCCATTTCTCACATCCTTTCCAGTGAAATGGGAATGATATAATCTCACTGTCTCTAGGGGTATTTTTAAGACTAAAATATTTAAAACAGCAAGTTGTGCTCACATATTATAGGAAAGGGGACAAATAAAAAACATTGGCTACATGACTCTCTAATTGTAGATATTTTATCCTATTGTGGTACTTGTGGTGTGCACACTAACACCGCTCAGTGCAGACAGTGCCTGTACCTGTCATTAACTGTGAAACAAGTTCTGGTATGTTGTAACGCAGTTAGCTACTTATGTAGGTTATTAACTTTGCTGTCATCATCACTCAACAAGCAGATACATCAGTTGATAGAAGAAATGCCAACATGAGAATAGTAAGTTCATAGGTTAAAAAAAGCCATTTTTTCTTGATAGAGTTGGTAAAAATCACCAGAGTCTGCAAAATGAGCCTGGGAAAATTAGACACTGAGCTACAAACACTTCCCGCTGGATGCCTATGAATCCATTTCACACAGTGAAAAGCGACAAGAACTAAAGTAAATAAAGATGCAAGACCATATGATAAAAGAAAGGACCATATGATAAAATAAAAAAGCAAACACTAAAATAAAACCAAGAAGTACCAGTAATAAAACCCCATTTTAATGCTGTCATGCAGTTATTCAAATAACCAAAAGGCAAAATGACTCATTTAAAGTTACTTTTCAATACAAATAAAAATCAGGGAATACATTTTTAAATTGTTGATGAGGAAATGGTTATATATTTTCACTATCCTGCAGTCCTTGTGGCGGCTCTGGAATTTTAGCAGCTGGCACCTCATGAACTGTAATTGCACCGAGTCAAACAGGGAACTCGGCACAGCAATTGCTGTAAAAAGCTGCTGACTTACACTGGGAAGAATCTAGTCAATTTGAATTATGCTTCAAATTAAAAAGAATATAATTAATGAAGACACTTTTATCTCAAATGCAGATCTAACTTGCTGGTTTTCCTTCTAAGTTAATGCTGCCCTTCTCTGCTGGAACTCTCCTGCTAACAGTTCACCAAAGTGTCCTCTGCTGATCGACCCCTGTCACACAAAATACGCCTTGGGGAGTGCTGTGGGAAATAAAATACGTGCATGAGAAGTATTTTTTTAGGAGCAGTTCACTGCATCGTCAGATTTGTTCTAGCATAATTTTGTTGCACTCATGAGTGTGACACTTGAAAAAAAAAAATTACTAATTTCATGATGAGTCTGTCCCTGTATTTTAAAGCTACTCAACTGGGAAGGATTTAGAGACACTGGATTTTTACATTCCAGGAACTTTGAACTGTCACATATTTTGACAATTTACTAAGTTCCAATAAGTAACACGAAAGCATATTATAACATAATTCTATAAATTGCATTTGTCCTAGATATGCTTGGCCTCAAATTGAAAAGACAGACCTCAAATTTATTTTTAAGAGCAGAAAGGTATCTTGTATAATACAGTACAGAGTATTTGTCTGTAAGCATATAAATGTTTTCTTCAAATTTAACTATAAAACTTCTAAAATAGCAGAAAGATCTTTTCAATAAATAGCAAAAGCACTATTAGAAATATTTTTTTGTTTCTGCCATCTCTAATTTAAAATAATTTCTAATACTGTGTGAATTACATGAACTGCAAAATTTGGTACAAGATTACAAAACAAAATTCTTTCTTTGGAGCACTTAGGCAGTTCAGGTCAGATGTTCACAGTTGCCCCCTAAAGCTTTAAAGCTGATGAAATCCAGTTTGTGGACTTTATTTAGGTATTCAAGTTATACAAAACCTGAACCTCAGCCTTCATTGTCTTTGTCCATAATAAAGCTGATAAAGATACATCTTGCTGTTAAGTACGCTGGTTTGTCCATACTGATAATACGGTAATTTCTCAGAGTTTGTTAACTGGTCTCATAATTTTCCCAGTCATTCAGACTGAGATATGTTAAGAATTCACAGCTGGTATGGGCCTGGCCTGCACAGCTAAAACACATACATTGGTGCTGGCTAATATTTGATATATCAAATATGTGTTTGCAAATGTTTAGGTTCAGGATAAATCACGCTGCTGGCCACGATGTAGACAACAAAAGGAGACAAATTTATATAAGAAAGTAATGCAAAATACATTTCCTGTTGTTCATCTAGAGTGTTAAGGCTCACAGACTCTTTGAGTTTGTTCTATATGCTTAATCGCACACAATTCCATTGACAAGAATTTAAAAAAGAACAACCACTGGAATAAACAGAAATGAAAACACTGAGTTAACTGTCTCACTGCAAGCACTCATTCGCCCAAACATCCTGCTTTTATACATGATTAAATTTAATGTACAAATCCAAAGATGCCATTGAAGCAATAAACATGGCAGGGAGTCTGGGAATAATGAATCATCAAGAATTGAATGGTAGCGTCAGTCAATAGGGAGATTCCCAGCTCCTAGCCTGAGTACCTATTCACTCTTTGGTTCTCATTCTACCAGTTACTGCTCAGCGTCTCAGAAAGACACAAAACCATTTCTCTTTCCATTCCCTGGGACAAAGCATAATACGTGACCAGAGGAAGAAAAATCAGAGTATTATTTCCTTCTGCACATACAAGTTGGGAATGTTTCCTGCCTCCAATGATGCAGTTCCATTTTACATAGATTCCCCCCAAAAAAGTCAAAATACAGTATCTGAAACTCAGTCTAAATCATAAGCGTGGATTGTTATAAAACTGACTGTCTTGATTTTCCATGTGTGTAATCACGTCTGCTCCCCACTGCCAACATTATTATTTGTGTGGCCATATCGGAAGCTATATCAGGAGCCGGGTCTGTTTGAAGCCAAAAAAATTTCAGCCAGTTTCTGGCCCAGCTTACCAAGTAGTTGTGCTGGTGTTATTACTAGCTCAAGAGAAGCAGTGGAAGTCAGCGACTGGAGAAAGACAGGACTGTTTTTCTGGGTCATAGTCTCACTCAAGGGGCTTAAGTGCCTGAAACAGCAGCCTAAATTTGGGAATCATATCCGAGAGCAAATGCACTCTCATTAGTCCTCTCTCTTTATTACTCTGCCTACACTCTGCTACTTCCTTTTCCAGGACCTCCAAGATGCTGAAATTAAAGCAGAACAGTATTTTTCATTAGGAAGTCTACCTAATGAACATGCCTAGTGCCAGACCACTGTATCTTCAGCAGTTTATTTGCAATCTTCCACCATGCCATTCTCTCTCTGTTGGGTAAATCATCTCTTTCCACTTCAAGAACCTGGAACATCACAGAGCATTGCTGAGCACAGACCAAGAGTCAGCAATATACGATATGGATACTGAAACAAGCACTGGCTTTTTATTAATCCTGTTATCTTTTTCTGTCATGCTGGAAGTCGTGGTTCTGAATTATCTCATTTCACAAGCAGAGATGTTGGACCTCTGCTGCATAATTTTGGAAAATTATTTTTAAGTAAAATATGCCACACTTTCTGCTGTGTTGAAGGAAAATGAGAATCCTAATGCCCTGCCAGAGAAGGAGCTACATACATATTCTTGACAAAAAAACCAGAAAATAGTTCAGCTGGAAATGAGAGGCTATGTAACCAACTGAAAATTAATTGCTTTTCACGCCACTTCTCAGAAAGAAAATATTAACGGCTACTGCACAACCACCCACCCACTCCAGCTTACCATCCGTTAGGTATGCAGAAATTATAAGCTACTGGCTTCTGCTTCCCAAGTTGTGATGTCATGTTAGTCTTGACTTCCAGCAATCTACTTGAGTGTTAGATGAGATGATGCAATAGATTAGATGGTGTAGCATTATCAAATACGCATTTACACTAAGCTTTTTCTTCGATTTGCAGCACTTAATGAATGTAGCGCAGAGACGGGCACACAAGATATTCTGTTCTGCTCAATCTCTTATTTTCAAATATACCTTAAGTGCACAGCCCTATTCTTTCTTTCATCATATATCTAAGGAGAATGAAGGAATTTTCATAACAGACCGGGCACTGCAACCACCTACCTTCACCTCCTGCATTATGACACCACAGATGCAAGTTACATGACTTTGATGGTATCAAGCGTTTCCAAAAGAACGGGTATACTCTTCACCTTATTTTATACTTTAGTCTAGAGTCAATTTTTATGAAACACTATAAACCAGACAGCATCTTCATCACACCCACCGGTATCTTCAGGTCAATGGCCAATGGAAGATATCATGGGCAAATTCAATGTTGTTATACCCATTCTGGGGTTTTATCCTCCTGAGCTGTCAAGTCAGAAGCCTTCACTGACATCATATGTATAGTTTGGGGCTTCTTGTGTGGTTTTGCTTGTTTTGCTCCCTTTTTTAAAAATAAAAATTAAAAAAAAAGAGATGAAACATTATTCCATCGCCAACGAAGTACTTTTAGCCAGCCAAAGTAAGAGTTAGCTGCCTTTCACACTAACCAATTTCCTTTATGTAATAAAGGGAAAAACACTGCTGAAGAAAGTATTGAGGTGCTGATGGGTTGCCAGTAGAGACTGAGTGTCTAAGGGGTATCTGAGGGAGGAGGGTATGTACCCATCTCTCTTTGGCAACTAAGGAGCTCAGGTCTGTAATTCTTTATACAACTGTTACTGCCACCACTGATCTTACCAAGTATCCTGGAGTCTTATGTTTACTGCACGTACATGTTGTAATCCTATTACATATGCAATTTAACTATATGGACCAAAATAACACCTATTTTCAGAGAAAATTTCTATAAAAGTCTACCTCAACAAGCTAATCCTTATTTCTTTATCCATATGTACTAACCATCACCAATTAAAAGAATTTAATGTCCTACCTACTAATGCAAATCAATTTAATACCAATCTGCCAGATTGTAGAAGTAAACAGAATGGTGAGCTGCAGAAGGCAACTGCAGGATCATTCAACAACCACTGGATTCCAGATGGGATTCAACAGGTCATGGACATAGAGAATTGTAGAAGCAAGATCCACAAGTCCGCTCTCTAAGTCAACATTTTTGGTGAGGTACTGGTAAGTCTGAAAGCATACACTTAAATGCAGGATAAGATAGAGGCTTCTGCCTGCACAGAGAAGTTATCACATGTCCTGAAGTTGTCAGCATCAGTGGCAAACAGAACTGCAAATAGAGACAAAAATAACTTCAAACATATTCAGATCAGCACCAATTTATAATTTCTGCCATTCACCTGAATAACGACTTTTGAAGTTGACATCTGGAATCCAAATAAATAAAATTACTATCTAGGTTAGACTACAGATATGGATGAGGGAACTTCTTTCAAGGGTACAATCTGTACATTGTACAATGTTATATTTTAAACTTACCTAACAAAAACAAAATCTCGTGAAGAATTTCAGTTTTTTTACTGTGAGATCATTTTACAGGTAACAGTGAATTTTCATTACCATACCACTGCTGACAATTAACTTACTGACAAAATTCCAACACATTTTAACAAAATAGCTCAACAACGCTCTAGCATGTTCTCCTGGGATTGTCTTTTCGATTCCAAATGAACATTCGATTCATTCCCAAGAGTCAGTTACACATTGGTTAGTTTAAGCCCCGTTTGTGTTCTTATGCATTGTCCAACTCCAAATATTTCCAGAATACATTCAAAAGGCTAAGAACTATTCAGAAATAATTTTTACTAAACCATAGTTATGCTGATTAAGTTAAAACATGCTACCTGATAGGGAAGAGTAAAGAAAAAAGACATAAAATAATCATTAGTATTTCACAGTCCTGGAGATCTTTGTACTTCAGACTTGTAAAACTATTTATATCCATGTTCACCAAGGTAGAAAAATTAATAAGAACATGATGAGATATTCGACTAAACACACTGCAATAAGGTCAGATCTAAAGAAAGGCTTTGCTTTCTAAAAGGGGATATGCATGAACTTGATAACTCGGTTCCTCATTAAGAGCTCCCAGGGCTTTGCTTGTCTTAACAGCTACAATTTTTTCCAGTCCTCACAGGGCTACTGACACTCAGCCTAATCAGACTCTGGACCCCCGGCCTGATACCATCAGGGGTTTCAATTAGCTTCAAAATTGCAAAACCTACTTCATGCTTTCAGATCCAAGTTGACATACGAAGACAACAAAGTTATCATTACCCTTTAAAATGACATAATCTATGCCTGGGATGTTTATGGAGCATCTTCTGTGACACAGAATCGGGATCACTCTCCCAGATACGCTGGACCCACATTCAATTCCTCCTGTGGCCAAGAACATTCAACCTTACCTTTTCTGGGAAGAGTCTTTGACTACCACCCTAGTCAGGGCCTGCCATCCATACAACGTTCTTCCAGCAATACAGTCTCCACTTCCTTAACATAACTGTTTTCTCCATATTTTTCTTCAAGAAAAAAAGTTGATCTATTTTGAGAGGTCAGGAATTTGTAACCTTGGTCTTGACTTGCTTTAGCTATCAAAAAGTCAGTCCACTCTTCCTAGCTCTTCTCTGAACAGCTTGCATGTTCAGTGGAATGAAAGGGACTTCATCAAGGGCAAATAATTCCATCCTCAGTGTTACGGACTGCACTGTGGAAACGCTGCCTGCTATCCCATTGAAGACTACAGAAGAATACCTAGATTTTAGATGACCACTGCTAGATAAGATAAATACTACTTAAAGTGATTAACAAACATCCAGGAGCCCGGTGAAAGATTCCCCATGTGTTCTCCTATAAACATTTCTGAATTTTAATACAAGTAGTTATGTATTGTGTAGAGAGCCTGTACACAGAGAGATCCAATTACCACACTCAGGACTTAGAGTTCAGACATGAAACAATTTACTGTATGACCTAATGTCTGGCACTTAAAGTAATACTATTACCTAAAGGTTCACAATGCCATTGTAGTTCTCTTGGGTACCATCAATATGGGATGCTCTTTAAGGTTTCTCTCCCTCTAGAGACTCTACAGTGACGACACACAAGTAAATCTGCAGTTAAGTTCCAAATGTGAAGAACTGTTCATCAGGCAGTTCTGCTTCTCTCATCAATGGACATATTCTGCTTCATGAGTGCTGAAGGAGGGCGAAGCATAGCACTCCCAATTACTTTGTATTGCTCCTTCTAAATACTTTACTAAGACAGTAGGCATTACTATTTTTTCCATAACATTTGTTCCAGTAAACTCATTCGTTTTGCCTCAGGTACCTACTGGATTTGGAATTTTTTGTTGTTGAGGAAGGGATGGTTGGTTGTTTTGGGTTTGTTCAGGTTGGGGTTGGTTTTTGTTGTTTAGGCAGCTGAAAAAAAAAAGAAGACAACTTTAGTATAGCATCTGTTGGTTCGTATTGAAAAGCTGTTGCCAGATTCAGCTAAGGTTTCTGCTACAATTATCAACTGACATGCGCAAACAAAATCTGCTGATTTGGGCTAAGCATCACATATCAGACATCACCAGGTCAAGTATCAGCTATGTTCCCTGTATTTCTTAATACCTTTTGTCTTGCATTATATAGCTAAAGATTCAAAGCAGATAAATTCATTAGGAATATGAATCACTTTTAAAATTTATTCAGTCATTATGAAGAGATTTTATTTTTAATAGGTTTATTTCCTTATCAACTATGTATTTAGAAACAGAGCTGCTTATTTTACACCACTTCTCTATATTACTACAAAGTTATTAGGATTATTTTTATATCAGCAATTCCAGTGCTTCACTTTACTGGGCATCTGTCCAAGATCACAGACAACTAATCTCTAAAAAGTGACCAACATACTTAACCATAGTGCCCGTTCATAAAGAACACTAATTGACTCAATTTCTCTTTGATCTATACACAGTTTCTCTTGTGCAGTTGCATAAATCATTACACATTAGTCAATCTTTTCAGAATGTGAATATTTTTCCAATAATAATTCAGAAAGATAGAATTGCCCCATATCCTAACCAAAAACTAAGTCTACATTGACACTGTTAATGTTTTCCTCCATCCTAAATATAGTCTTTATACAGTGCATAATAAACCCATGTTAGTGCTAGGTTTATTTTCTTATAATTTCAGCAGAGGTAGGTATTGAAATCAGATTTTTTTTTAATATAATCTGCTGTTAACTGATTCTTTCAGACCCTTTAGACTGGTTGGACAGCTGAAAATTACACATTTTCAGAACCTTTGCAGGGTGCAGAGGGGTGGGTGAGAAACACTTCAGAGTACAGCTTTGATAATTTTATTATGGGAGTGCCCTTCTTGGTGGAAGGAAACTTTTCCTGCCTTCAAATTTGTGCATATGCCTTTATTTCACCTTAGTACACCTGACAAAGCTCTTCAGCATCTCTGTAGCCATTCCCTTAGTGTAAAATGTGTATGAAAAAGCATAACAAGTTTCACTGCCAAAGGTGGAAGCTGACAAGGTTTCTAGAGAAAAATTCAAACTTTTTACCTACAGGCAGCTAGGTCAAACGTTGCTACAAAAGCCATCACTCAAGAGAGGACTTGGAAAATCTAGCTAAAAGGAGTTAATACAAAGCTTTACTTGCAGAAATAACTTGTCCGCGTTCCCTTATCTCTGCCTTCTGCAAATTGTCCAGCAGACAGCAGAGATCTGCTGTCAGTCATTTATTAATGAGATCTGGTACAACTGTGCTACTATGAGATGGTTCCAACTAAGCCCTGCAGATATTGCAGTACGTATTTGCACATGTTGTTTCTCACCTCCGTATGTTTTCAAGTTGGACAGTGAGACCTCTGCTGTCAACAAAAGAAGACACTCAGTTGCATTATAAGCCAAAATCCATTTCTGATCCCCAGGGTGGTAATGGCAGACGCAGGAGACTAAGCAGAAGACTTAAGCATCTCCAAAGCTAAAATAGCAGCTAAAGAACAGCAGCAACTATTTCTTTGAGTCTAGAAAGGGGAGGGGGAGGTGCACTGGAAACAGACGAGCTTTGTCTGTGAAACCAACTGATCTATTCAAACAAGAGCTCACCTTAAATGTTGTTTCAGCATAACATTCCCAGCCTCAGGAAGGCTCCAGTCTGGTGAAGAGATACTCAACCAGATATAACATAGGCCAAACCAGCTATGTTGAAAACAGGTGGGACAGCAAATGACTTGATAAGCTTTGCAGTCATACACTACAGTGAAAGTGGATACCAATCCTCTTCAGACTGTCTCTCAAATGCAACACAAACTTTAAAAAGTTTTAAACTGTGACCAAGTTAACATTACACTTATGAATGGGAATTACATTGCATAGCTACTGATTCAACTGTAAATTAAACTATATAAAATTTAAATGCTTGTCATATTCAATACCAATTCTCAAATGATGTTTTTCATTTTTCATAGCAAAGGCCCATTAACTGACCATATAGAAATTCATTCATTTTTAGAGATTTTGAGATCACCTCCTGTGTATTTGGCTAATTCTCTTGAGTGAGGGGGGAAAAAAAAAAAGTGTTTAGGAGCTCAGTTTAAGCTTCATGGGAGTTATGGGTTCAGTGTAACAGTACACTACACAGTCCTGTACAATCCATCACACATACAGCCACTTGGAGACATGATTACGGGATGGAATACTATACATTTATGGTTGTAATGCTGAACTGAGCAATTTATTAGAAAAGTGAAATCTATCTAGCCTGAAGAATGGATTTTATCTCTTCCCCCCCTCCAGCTTTCCATTTCCAGAATGATACTCCATACGCCTGGGTTGAAACTGCATTATTTCCTTTTCCCTTCACATCACTATGTTTCAAAAGATACAAGTTTTTTTATTCTATTTCATTTTTGTGACCTAGAACCAGTAACTACTGTGCTTTAATAGCAATATTTGTAATATCACTTTTTAAGTAATTCAATAACATTGCATGATTATTAGACTTTATATAAATCAAGGTTAAATAATTCTCAATTGGCTTTCATTAAAGGAGACTAAATTGATCAGGAAGACCAATTGAAAATTTGTCTATATGATCTTTTTCTTCCCTGTTAGAAAGCTATCAAATTATAAATCACTCATTACTAATTACTTATTAACACAGGACCAGCAGAAAAAATATGTGTTCTCAATAGCCACAGAACATCCAACATCCCACCTTGCCCCCCAGGATACAAGAAATTCACCGCTTCTGCAATATCCTTTTGGCGGCTTAATCAGTTCGGAACTAAAGTGCAGACATTTACAGTCCACCAGGTGTCACTCTAAAACAGCTGGAAAAAATCGTGTCTTTTTGTTTTGAACTGAACCCAAAAGGTCAGAAATTACTAACATCTTAAATTTAACAGGGCAAACTACCAGACTCTCTACTCATAGTTACAACAGTGTAACAGTAAAAGCAGTGGTTATTTTTTTTCTCGTAAACACTGTATTTTAAAACTGGTCTACTTTTCACTTATTTGCCTGGCTGAAGTGTGCAAAATTGTCAGTTACTGTTTAAATCTTGGTCAGCATCCAGCAAGTATTTTATCAGTGTACATTCCACCGCCGCTTAGTCAACTACTGTTGGCTTAGTGAAGAGGCAGAGAACA